>NW_020537324.1:44835284-44975812 GCF_003426905.1 Ctenocephalides felis | reverse complement strand
AAAAATGTTCTAAGTGTCCGCATTTCAGTTGTGAATTATTCAAAATTAAATATTCAAGTGCAATATTTTTTCTAATATGTACTAATAAATTATAGTGTTCGAAATTAAAATTAACAGTTATTTGAAAAAAAAAATGTAAACAAGTTCTCAAGTCGGTTTAGTACAAATTATCAAGATACTAAAATCCGCATTCTAACTACAAATTGTTCAAAATATTGCTATCCAAGTGTAAAGAACAGGTTATAGTAGGTTTTAGTAAAATTCATCTAGTTTTTACTAATATAATCAAATTATAATTTTAGAAATGAAAATTAAAAGTTATTTGAAGAAAATTAAAAAATGTTCCAAAACTATCTATTTTCCATAAAAAAAATTATACGAGTGTAAATAACAGGTTATACTAGATTTTAGTAAAGTTTAGTAGTTTTTAATGATATATATAAAAAATGAGGCCAAAATTCATACATTGCTAAATATGTTACAAGAAAATTGTTCTAACAAGTTTTAATCAACATTTAATAAAATAGATGTATACAACAATTTTCTCTAAAGTTTTAAAATATTAGAAATTAAAATTTCAAGTCGTTTTAAAAATGTCATAACTTTACATATTGCTAATTGTCATAATACTGACTATGCTAAATACTATAATACTAATATAAACTAAATCTAAACAACAAATACCGGCTAATTTTTTCAATATGTGTAACCCGATTTTAGTCACATTTAAAGATGTAAAATTACTCGGCCCGCTAATAAGTACCAGGCCTCGAAATCAGCATTTTTACCTGTCTCGCCTATACTGTGATAATTAAAAATTCGACAAAACAACCGCACTCAATAAACAATTATTCAATATTATTTGTTATAAATAATACAAACCTAAGCACTGCGATTTCAACTACTTCTGTCGTTTTTCGATTTCTTTTACTGCTACGACAAAAAATTAGTTTGTATAAAGAGGCGACTTTTGAGTACATATTTTCCATGATATACTGACAAATGATGAGGTAGAGAGTTCAAAATTGGTATTTTGAATGTATCGAAAATGGCGTAAAATTGTATAAGAAACGACTCTGTATGGAAAGACCGTACCCGAAATTAGATATTATCTCCAACCTCTTGATCTTTTTATTACTTTCCGTAGTAAGGTAAGTTATAGTAATCGAAAATATTTTTTTTGTATCTTTACGTTTCAGAGACTTCTGAATATTTTGACATAACTTAGAAAAAATTGTTGTATGTGCATATGCAAGTAGTAGGATTGTGTGTATGTTTGGATACAATTTTTTGCTCACGATTTTGGAAGCACGGATCAACCGATAAGAATTGATAAGAAGAGTGAAAAAACATTCGAATTGTATTGACGGGAAGACGAGCTGATTAGTTTTTGGTAAAAACAAAAAGTGCAGAAATGGAAATTCGGTTTATTAGAGAACGGAGTATCGGATTTGAATAGTTAAAAAAACATTTCATTTGTAATATTGGATGGAGGAAATCGTTAATAAACAAGTTAAAAAAATGCCATTTGGCGGTCAAAAATTTTGATTAAAATTATCAGATATTTCATAGTTATTTTGATAATGAGTAGAAATTTTGTTTTTAATTTTTGGGTTCCATACCAAGATTTTTCATTCTTATTGTTCACTAACACTGCCCTCGACATTTTTAATTTCATTAAGAAAAAGTTTGTTTTCGTCCAAAAATCCGATTTGCTAATTTTATGCTTTCTCGACATTTTAAGCCATTCTGAATCAAACGAGACTAAGTTTGGAAAAGTATTTGTGTATCTCCGCCAATTTTTGACCTTTCTTCGACGTCTTCCCAAAAACTGAACTGATTTCAAAAACTTAAAAGCCATTCGATGTAACTCGATAAGGACTAGCGTTTATAAGTTTTGTGCGATGATCGACCAAACCGTTAATCGTCCAAAAATCGAAATTGAAAATTTTTACATTTCTCGACGTTTTGAAGTTTTCTGAACATTTTGGCATACCTAAAAAAAAAAATTGACTTGTTTGTGTATGTATGTTTGGATACAATTATTCAGTCACGTTTTCGGGCGCATGGATTTGAATGGTTCAAAAAACATTCGATTCCTGTTGATAAGGAGATGTGCTGATTAGTTTTTGGCAAAGGTAGGTCCAGTCGTTACGGAGATACGGAGCAAAAAGTGCAGAAATTAGAAATCGAGTTTTTGAGAGATTGAAGCATCCGATTTGAATGATCCAAAAAACATTCAATGGGTAATGACGGGGAGAAGGGGTGATTAGTAAAGACAGGTCCAGCGATTTTGGAGATACAGAGTTAAATGTGCAAAAAATGGTTTTGAGAGTACTAAGCGTCCGATTTGAATGATTCATAAAACTTTCAGCTTGTGTTGACAAAACAATTGCTTTTGCGAAAAAAAATTCATTAATTTTTTTTTTGTATATCAAAAATAATTCAGATTTCAATTTTAATTTGGCTAAAGTTTCAAAGCTCACATATATACTAAATGAATATTTTTAATTATGTGATTCAGTCAAGTTATAGTTATCGCAAAAAAATCTAAAGTAATTTTTTTATATATCTTTACGTTTCAAAGGTTTCTGAATATTTTGTCATACTTTAGAAAAAATGGATGTATATTTGTGTGTGTTTGTGTGTATGTGTGCGGATACAAATTTTCGTCGACGATTTCGGGAACACCGATCAACCGATTTGAATATTTCAAAAATCACTCGATTCGTATTGATAAGGAGACGTGCTGATTAGTTTTTGGCAGGTTTAGCCGTTCCGTAGATACAGAGTAAAAAGTGCCAAAAACGGTAACTCAGTTTTTAAGAGAACGGAGCTTCTGATTTTAATAATTCAAAAAAGATTTTACTTGTATTGACAAGATGAAGAACTGATTAAATTTTTGGGAAGGCAGGTATATCAAATTATCAGATATTTTATAGAGATTTTATCAATGTGTACACATTTTGTGTAATTTTTTTTTTGGTTTCGTACCAAGATTTTTAATTACGATACGGGAAGTTCCAGCACTTTGCCTTAAGGCACGATGCCATGCACCCCACTAGTTTCTATGGGTTTTCGTATTCATCCGTTCGATGCAATGGGGCGCTTCCACGCTTCGATATTTGGTCTCTACGTAGCTAACACAGCACGATTGCTTCCGTAAAACTTTCAAATAAAACAGGTCAATTTTTTCAAAAATTTCAAAATTTTCAAAAATCTAATTTTTTCAGTTTTCAAAAAAAAATTTAAAGCTTTTTTAAAATTTTTAATTTGCTGTGCGGGAAGATTCAGCAATGCCATGCACAACTAGTTTTTTTAACTTCCCGTAGGGCAAGTTATAGGAATTGCAAAAAAATCGAAAATGAAAATTTTTATATATCTTTACGTTTCAAAGGTTTAGAAAAAATGGATGTATATTTGTGTGTGTTTGTGTGTATGTGCGTGTGTGTATGTGCGCGGATACAAATTTTCGTCGACGATTTCGGGAACACCTATTAAGTGATTTAAATAATTCAAGAAACATTCGATTCGTATTGATAAGGAGACGTGTTGATTAGTTTTTGGCAAAGGCAGGTCTAGCCGTTCCGAAGATATGGGGCAAAAAGTGCCAAAAATGGTAACTCAATTTTTAAGAGAACGGAGCGTCCGATTTTAATAATTCAAAAAAACATTTTACTTGTATTGACAAGATGAAAATTGATCTAATTTTCACGAAGGCAGGTCTAGCGGTTTCGGAGATCTAATAAAAAAGGAAAAAAAGCCATTTGGCGGTCAAAAATGATCATTAAACAAATGCACATCAAATTACCAGATATTTTATAGAGATTTTAACAATAAGTATAAATTTTGTTTACATTCCTATGAGTTCCGTACCAATGTTTATCCGTTAGACGGCGACGCGGAGCTTACGCGCTTTGACATTTCGTCTCTATGCAGTTAAAGCAGTATACGATTGCTTTGAAGAAAAGTTTAGAATTTCCAAAATATGCCAAAGTTTTTTTTTCAATAATTTTTTTTTTTCAAAAAAAAGTAATTTTTTGTCAAATTTATAGTTTCTCAAAAATCTAATTTTTTCGAAGTAAAATTTTCTCAAAATTGTTAATCTTTTCAAAAAAAAAAATAATTTTTGGTACGGGAAGTTCCAGCAATTTGGCTTAAGGCACGATGCTATGCGCCTGTTAAAAATTTGCTGTGCGGGAAGATCCAGCAATGCCATACACAACTAGTTTTTTTGTTTGTTTGCAGTTACAAATTTTACATAATAGTTATAAAGAAATCGTTATGTTTCAACAATTTGTCTTAAGGTACAATGCAACAAGATGCTAGTATTGTTCTATAAATCGGGAAGTTTCAGCAATTTCTAGTACGTAGCAATTGTATGCATGTTGTATCAGTTAATTGCGCCGATGCCGTGATTGCCGTGCCGTGCAATGAAGAAACGTCTTACAGCAAAGCATGCTGCCATTTGCGAAACAGGTTTCAACGGAACTATAGCAATATCATATGATTGTAGTAGATATCTAGCGCCACAGTCCGCGTCGTTCGTCGCTCGGCAGTATGTGTTTGGCTTCGCGGAGGGATGGTAGTGTTTGCGCGCGCATTATGCTTCTGCATGAGATTCTCGTTTGACATTTTCAAGAGCTTTATTGAATTATAGTGACATTTAGCAAATATGGCGTGTGTTTGGATCCATAATTGTTTTATGTTATATATTTTAGTGACAGTGTATAATTTACAACCGTTGAGGGTTGTTTGTGAAGTTTTTGAACACAGAACATGCAGTCACAATCATCCCAAAGCACACGAGGTTAGTGACAGAAAAGTTTTAGGTTATTTTTGACATATGTTCTCACTAACATTACAATCATTTAAAATTAATATCTTGCTAACATTTCGATATACATTAGAAAATAAGGATCTATGTGTGTGTGTATGTATGTGCAGATGCAAATTTTCGTCGATGATTTCGTGAACACGGATCAACCGATTTGAATAAATAAAAAACATTCGATTCGTATTGATGGGGAGACGTGCTGATTAGTTTTTGGCAAAAATACGGGGCAAAAAGTGCCAAAATTAGCAATTAAGTGTTTGAGATAACGGAGCATTCAAGTTGAATGATTCAAAAAACGTTTTATTTGTATGTAAGTGAACAACTGATTAAATTTGCAAAGGCAGGTCTAGCGGTTTCGGAGATATTATAAAAAATGTAAGAAACTGCTATTTGGCAGACAAAAATGATCATTAGACATATGCACATCAAATTATCAGATATTATAGAGATTTTAATAAGTACAAGTTTTGTTTACATTTCTGTTCCGTACTAATGTTTATGCGTTAGTCTGCGACGCGGCGCTTACGCGCTTTGTTTATAGCTTTATACGCATCGCGACACATTTGAAGTAAAGTACAAAATTATGAAAATAATTCAAAATTTGAAAAAATGTTTCAAATTTTAAACTTCTGAAAAATCTAATTTATTCAGATTTTAAAAAATTTGAAAACCCGTATTCCCGTAGGGTAAGTTATGCTAATCGCAAAAAAAAAATTGTATATATCTTTACGTTTCAGAGGTTTCCAAACATTTTGGCATACCTTAGAAATAATGGATGAATGTGTGTGTTTTTGTTTGTGTGTGTATGTATGTGCACATATAATTTTTCGTCGACGATTTCGCGAACACGGATCGACCGATTTGAATCATTCAACAAAAATTCGATTCCTATTGATAAGGATACGTGCTGATTAGTTTTTGCACAAGGCAGGACCAGCCGTTTCGAAGGTAAGGGGGGAAAAGTGCCAAAAGCGGTAACTCAGTTTTTAAGAAAACGGAGCGTCCGATTTTAATAATTCAAAAAATATTTTACTTGTATTAACAAGATGAAGAACTGATCAAATTTTCATTGCAGGTCTAGCGGCTTCGGAGATCTAGTAAAAAAAGTAAAAAAAAAGCCATTTGACGGTCAAAAATGATCATTATACATATGCACATCAAATTATCAGATATTTTAAAGAAATTTTATTAATATGTATAAATTTTATTTACATTTCTATGAGTTCTGTAACATTGTTCCTTCGTTAGACTACGAAGCGGCGCTTACGCGCTTTGATATTTCGTCTCTATGCAGCTAAAGCAGTGCGATCGCTTTGCAAAAAAGACAATTTTGTTCAAAAATTTCCAAATTCTCAAAAATCAAATTTCTTCAAGTTAAAAAAAAATGATCTTTTTTATATGATTAAGTTTTTGGTAAGGAAAGTTACAGTAATTTGCCTTAAGGCACGATGCCACACACCACTAGTAACTTCCCGTAGGGTAGTTATAGTAATGGGCCGATAATCGAAAATGAAATTTTTTGCATTTCTCGACGTTTTGAAGGTTTCTGAACATTTTGGCATACCTCAGAAAAAATTGATGTGTGTGTGTGTGCGTGTGTGTGTTTTGTATGTCCGCGTATTTTCGTCCACGTTTTCGGGCGCACGGATCAATCAATTTGAATGGTTTAAAAACATTCGATTCCTATTGGTAGGGAGATTAGTTTTTGGCAAAGACAGGTCCCGCCATTTCGAAGATACAGAGCTAAATGTGCAAAAAATGGCAGTTTTTGAGTGAACTAAGCGTCCGATTTGAATGATCTAAAAAAACTTTCTGCTTGTATTGACAAAACAATTGCTTTTGAGAATGAAAAATTATTTCATCTTTTTTTTATTTTCCATAAAATATTTTTGTAATTTTGGATTGAAAATTCAAAAAATGACGCATGCTAAGCACAGTCTAAGCGCCACTCTGGTACAAATGTTTACCCAAGTGCGTTTATACTGTTTATGTACTGGAGCACTTTTCCAGTTTTGTGAAAACTATTGAAAAATGTGAAAATGCCGCCAAGCTACGATTGTTAATGTTATGGAGATAAATTGATTTATGATTTACATTTGATTTGCTCAGATATAACAAGTTAGCAAAAATAATGAAAGTTACAGTATTTGTAATAATATATTTGAAAACGTTTAAAATTTATCGAATATTTCATTACTGTACGGGAAGTTCCAGCAATTTGCCTTAAGGCACGATGCCACACACCACTAGTTAAAAATTTTAATTTTCCGTCCGGGTAGTTTCAGCAACTTGCCTTAAGGCACGATGCCATGTACCACTAGTTTGAAAATGCCGTTAAATATAGACTTACAAGTACAAGAGTCTATAAACGTAAGTTACTTGACAGATTGTTTCGTTAACATGCCCGGTGCTGTACGAACAGTGGGAATTACTTTTGCAATATCACACTCTATTCTACGCGAGTAATGTATAATGGATCTGAACCAGTTTTTGCATTTAATTAAATGTAAATATGAATAATTGCAGAGGATGGATTTCATAAACATTTGAAGTTACAATGTATTCAATTGCACATCTCTGAGAAATTATATCTTATTTATGTATGTGTGTGTTTTTGTGTTCATTAACTTCCCGTAGGGTTAGTTACAGTAATCGTCCAAAAACCGAAAATAATATTTTGTTGCATATTTCTACAATTCAGAGGTTTCTGAACATTTTGGCTTACTTTAGAAAAAAATATGTGTGTGTGCCTATGTATGTTTATGTATGGATACAATTCTAATTATTAACTTCCCGTAGTGTAAGTTATTGTAATCGTCCAAAAATCGAAATTGAAAATTTTTACATTTCTCGTCGTTTTGAAGGTTTCTGAACATTTTGGCATACCTCATTTTTCAGTCACGTTTTCGGGCGCACAGATCAATCGATTTGAATGGTTCAAAAAGCATTCGATTTCTATTGAAAAGGAGATGTGCTGATTTGTTTTGGCTAAGGCTGGTCCAGCAGTTTCGGAGACACGGAGCAAAGAGTGCAGAAAATAGAAATCGAGTTTTTGTGAGAGATCGGTGTATCCGATTTGAATGATCTAACAAACAGTTTTTGGCAAAGGTAGGCCCAGCGGTGTATTTTGAAGATACAGAGTTAAATGTTAAAAAAAATGGCAGTTTTTGAGAGAACTAAGCGTCCGATTTAAATGATTCAAAGAACTTTCTGCTTGTTTTAACAAAATAATTGATTTTGAAAAAAAAAATGTTTCAAAATAATTTTTTATCAATTTTTTTTTCAATTTTTTTTTGTGTATATCGAAAATAAAGCAGATTTTTAGTTTATGCTTTTACGGCCTCCTATAGGTAATCTTATTCCCCCAAATTTATCTGTACCTATCACTGCCTCTCTGGTGCGGTACATCGACTCCAAGTGGCAGTAGCGTCCACTTTGGGAATCACTGCTTTAGATGGTGGAAGACAAAAAAAACTTTAACAGATATTCATGCAGTTATTAAAAATAAAACGTGGTTATAAATAATTTAATTTTAATTTCATACGAGTTTCAATTTGACTCTTCTTCAGTAGATTACAAAATATAATACTAAAACTAGCTGTAAGTGGAATTCTGTCTTGAGGCAATTATGGCATCGTGCCTTAAGGCAAATTGCTGGAACTTCCCGTACCGTAACGAAATGTTAAAATAGATTATTATAAATATTGTAACATTGTCTAATATTTATAAGAATTATATAAACTGAATTGCAGAGTTGAAGTTATTTATAAAGTATATTAGAACTAATAGTCAGAATTAAAAATAAAATCTGAAATATTTTCGATATACAAAAAACTAAAAAAAAAAAAAAAAGTTGGAACAAATTTTTTTTTCCAAAATCAATTATTTTGTTAAGACAAGCAGAAAGTTCTTTGAATCATTTAAATCGGACGCTTAGTTCTCTCAAAAACTGCCATTTTTTACATATTTAGCTCCATATCTTCAAAATGGCTGGGCCTGCCTTTGCCAAAAACTGATAAACACTTCTCCCAATCATTACTAATTGAATGTTTTTTAGATGATTCAAATTGGATACTCCGTTCTCTCAAAAATTCGATTTCTATTTTCTGCACTCTTTGCTCCGTATCTCCGAAACGGCTGGACCTGCCTTTGCCAAAAACAAATCAGCTCTTTTCCCTATCAATAGGAATCGAATGTTTTTTGAACCATTCAAAATCGGTTGATCCGTGCGCCCTAAAACGTGACTGGAAATTTGTATCCATACATACATACACACACACACACACACACACACATCCATTTTTTCTGAGGTATGCCAAAACGTTCAGAAACCTTCAAAACGTCGAGAAATGTAAAAATTTTCAATTCCGATTTTCGGCCCATTACAATAACTTACCCTACGGGAAGTTAATAATATCTATTTAAAATTTATAAAATAATAAGTAAATCTTATATATAATTTTTTTTCTGTAATGATGTATGTAAATATACTCCTCCTAAACGATTATTCGGATTTTGATAAACCTTTGTGAAGTTTGTTAAGGGATTTTTTTAGGATGTATGTGATTATAAAAATATGTATAGTAATATGTAGAAATAAATAGAAAAAAATGAAAAAACAACATATTATTGAAAACATTTTGATACATGAGATCTGTCATCTGCCAGAAATGTCGATTCACTTTAAAATTTGAATTTAGTTTAAGCGAGCCTAGACAATATTAGTATATAATATCCATATTCATGATTATGAATAAGAAAAATGTAATATCTACAATATTATTGCCGAAAAGCAGCTGAAATGTACCAGAAATTAAAACAATATAAGATACAATATATTTTGGCAGATGAAATTATATAATTTAATTTAATAAATAACACAATGCGTCCAAAATTGCAAATACATTATTTTTTCAAACAATTATGCATGTCGCATTTTGCTTTAGTAAATTATTTGAATACAAAAGAATATTTCTACTTATTGAAAAAATGATTTAGAATTTTGTTTCATGTGTCAAAAATTCATTTGTTTGGCATTGGATAAAAATTAGTTATTTTAGTTAAAAAATGCAGAAAAATATTAACTGCAAGTTTAAGTTTAAGAAACTACTAAATTCACTTAAAAAATATAACACACTTTCAATATATTTTATATAGATACTGCGCAATTAAAAAGTCAATACAAAAAAAAAACTAGTTGGGTGTATGGCATCGTGCCTTAAGGCAAATTGCTGGAACTTCCCGTACCGTAACGAAATGTTTGAGGAATACTGAATGTTTTCAAATAGATTATTATTAATATTGTAACATTGTCTAATATTTATAAGAATTATATAAACTGAATTGCAAAGTTGAAATTATTTGTTCAAAGTATATTAGAACTATAGTCAAAATTAAAAATTAAATCTGAATTATTTTCGATATACAAAAAAATTTTCTTTTGAAAAAAAATTGAAAAAAAAAGTGAAACAATTTTTTTTTTCAAAAACAATTATTTTGTTAAGACAAGCAGAAAGTTCTTTGAATCATTTAAATCGGACGCTTAGTTCTCTCAAAAACTACCATTTTTTGCAAATTTAGCTCCGTATCTTCGAAATGGCTGGGCCTGCCTTTGCCAAAAACTAATAAACACTTCTCCCAATCATTACTAATTGAATGTTTTTTTAGATCATTCAAATCGGATGCTCCGTTCTTTCAAAAACTCGATTTCTATTTTCTGCACTCTTTGCTCTTCATCTCCGTAACTGCTGGACCTGCCTTTGCCAAAAACTAATCAGCACATCTCCCTATCAATAGGAATCGAATCTTTTTTGAACCATTCAAATCGGTTGATCCGTGCGCCCGAAAACGTGGACGAAAAATTGTATCCATACATACATACACACACACACATCCATTTTTTCTGAGGTATGCCAAAATGTTCAGAAACCTTCAACACGTCGAGAAATGTAAAAAATTTTAATTTCGATTTTCAGCCCATTACAGTAACCAACCCTACGGGAAGTTAATATAATGTATAGCTGGGCATAAAAATCCGCGGGTAAAAAGATCTACTTAAATTTTACCTTAATGAATTGTTTTACGAGGTGCATTGTTACTTTTGTCACTTTTGTCTTAGATTCAACAAATTTTTTATAAAAGCATATGTGGGTTGGGGTAAAAAGGACTAACTGAACCTTTGGAAAAGGTGTAAAAAAATAAGATAACAGTGAATAAAAAGTATGAATACAAATACCTATAAAAATATTAACATAAATAATAGATATATAAAAATAGAACTAGAAATAATAATTAAAAAACTCCAATTATTTACATTAGGAAAAATAACATAATTAGAAGATAATATTTATACATTAAAACAAAAAGAGTGCGCGTAAGGATCACACGCGATTGAAGTAAAACTTTTAATATTGTATGAGTAGGCAATTAAGATAAAAATAAAAAAAAACATCATATTTGAATTTTAAAAATCATCTATTAATAATCACATAACATCAATAATAATAAGATCTCCTGAGAATCGGCACAGCTGTCCTACTGATATTAAGAGTTTGAATATGATGTGCAGCTTTCTTCCTAATTTTGTTACCTATCTTACCAGGAAATTCAAACCATAAACGTAGAAGTTCATCATTATCGCCACGTTCTATGTACACTAATTTTCCTACACAACCATTAGCTAAGCCATCACTTACATCAATATTAGTTGTTATTATGTAAAATTTATTCAGAACTAAAAACATTTCATTCGGCAAACCCCCGGTATCAATAACCGATTTTTGTGAAACTGCTGACGAATGTATGATTGTTGATCTGTCGCATGGCAACCTACATAAATATCCGTGGCAGTAGATATTATTTTGTCTTCAACGAGATTCAGTATAAATTTATTATATTCCATGACACATTTATTCTCTAAGAAAAGTCTTATTCCATGAGGACATAATACAGTAACCTCTTCTTTTGTAAAAAAACGTGATTCAATTAATGCAAGTTCATATAGGGTTTAGCGTTCGACTTATGCATGACATGACGAGAGTGGATCGCGACTCGCGACATCAGCGCCTACCTGCGTCGTAGTGTTCAACTTCACGTTGGCGTTTTCGTTGCATTTGTACGGATTTACACCCGTGTCGCGCCTAGAGAAATTTTTACACCCATATCGCGCCTAAAGAAGTTTTACTTCAATAAGAAAAATACATTATTTTACAACTACTTTTAGCCGCATTTGATTTTAATAATGATACGAAAAGCTATAGCTTTGTATTTTTTTTAAAGCAGCTCATTATAATTTGTATCATACATTTAGTACGTGCTCGCTTGAACAAATGTGACCATTCATATTATTCACGATATGTGAAAAAACTCTTAATGAAATCGAAAGTAGCATTTATCCGGTTTTAACATACGCGTTAAGCAATAACAACACGAGACACTGTAATATAAAGTATTGATTAATATAGCCATGTATGCAACACGAGTATAAATTTGCATATGGAGAATCATCTCACAATTCTATTTAAAAAACGTGCTCGGAAAATATTAAGTTTAGAATGAGTATAATTGCACATCCTTGATCTATTTTTTCTGTCCAGAATAATAATAGTTCGAGTTCTATTAAATACTTATACTTGTTTTTGAAAGTTATTATTAAAAATGCGTAAATTATAACAATTGTCTTTAGGCATTCACTTTATTAACCACTTCTTTGGATAATATTTAGGAATTACGCTAACTACATTTTGTTTTTTATCAATTGTTTTTTTTATCATTAACTTTTCATAGGATAAGTTATAGCAATCTCAACTAGTGGCGAATGGCATCGTACGGTAATGAAATATTCGAGGAATATTAAATGTTTTCAAATAGATTATTTTTTCAAATACATACTGTAAATTATATATGTTTACAGAAAACTAAATAAACAAAACTTAATCAATCGAATTTAAAATGATGAACACTGTCTAATATTTATAAGAATTATATAAACTGATTTGCAAAATTAAAATTAGGGGAAAGTACCGGCGTTAACGCCGGACGGCACCAAACACCGGACACTCTATTCAATACGTATTATTTAAGCGAGTATAAATCTTTTCATTTCAAAATACAAGTGAAAGGGGCATGCGGGGCACACAGGTACAGGATCACGAGCCAAGCCTCGCCTGTGACGCACACGGTCACGGCGAGAGCAACCCTTTCCTGTTTTAGGCACAAAAATCACGGCGTCACCTAAATATCAATGGAAGTAATTCTAGCATATTAATGCATTTACATTTGAGTGATATGGAGAGATAAAAGTTGTACTTGATTGTTATCCGTAAAATGGTAGAATATTATTAGATCTTTTAACCAATTTTAGTAAGTGCCATCAAATGAATGAAAATGTCTGTCCCTTAGCACCGGACACTAAGTCGTCTCTTAGTGCCAGACAGTAAACATATTGATATTTCTTGTGAAAATTTACGTAATTTATTCCATTTATTTAATTTTGTTCTGTATGAGTGCTAACGGTCACTACATACCCCCATTCTTCGTATTTCCTAGTCAAAGAATGAAAATCTTAATCTTAATCCAGCTGAGAGCATCAATGTGGCCCAGCCAAAAGTGTGGATAATTAGTGATTTTTTTGCAATATCTAAGAATATTCGTCAATGACACATGTGCAAATATTCCAAAGTGTGGAGATGGCTACATATGTGATCAACGCAGGTTATTTTGAAATGTCCGGTACTGGGTGCCACTGTTTAAAATCAATTTTTTATTTCAAAGTTTGATTGATAGTATTAATTATTTTTAGCAAAGATTGCGGTTTTGTTAATTTAGTTTGATTTCTAACTTTGTTATCTAACATAAATCATAATTTAATAAACATTTCGTAAAATATTTTTTTATTTATTTATAAGTAACCTTAGGTGTCCGCCACTAGGGGACTTCCCCCTATTTATTTTAAGTATGTTAGTGAGTTTTAGAACTTTAGCTTGGAAAAAAATTAAAATTCGATTTATTTTCGATATTCAAAAAAAAATTTTTTTTTTAAATTAAAAAAATGTATGTATAATTTTTTCCCCCAAAAGCAATCATTTTATCAACACAAACAGAAAGTTGTTTGAATCATTCAAATTAGATGCTTATTTCTCGAAAACTGCTATTTTTTATACATTTAGCTCGATATCTCCGAAACAACTGGACCTGCTTTTGGACCAAAAACTAATCACCACTTTGCACCGTCATGGATCATTGAAATCGGATGCCGTTTTCTCCAAAATTCGATATATATTTTCTGCACGTTTTGCTCCGTATCACCAAAACGGCTGGACCTGCTTTTGCCAAAAAATAATCAGCACATTTCTTTGTCAATACGAATCGAATTGATTCATTCATTCAAATCGGTTGATCCGTGCGCCTGAAAACGTGAACGAAAAATTGAACGAAGCGAACGAACGATTTGAATGATTCAAAAAACATTTTACTTGTATTGACGAAATGAAGGATTTAAATTTTTGGCAAGGCCAGCGGTTTCGGAGATACAGAGGACAAAATAAAAAAAAGTATTTATTTGGCGTTCAATATGATCATTAGACATATGCACATCAAATTGTCAGATATTTTATATAGATTCTAAAATTGATCAGTACTAATTTTGTTACCATTTTTTAGGTTCCAAACCAAGATCAATTTTTAAAGTTTACTTATACAGTTCAAACATTTTTCAAAATTAAAAAAAATGCTTGGAATTATCAAAAATATATAAAGTTTTATACTTTAAATATAAATTTAAATGTACAATTCAGTTTAAGAATGTATATTTTTCATATGCGTTATTCTAAAAATATATCCTCAGATAGATTCATTCGGCGATAGGATGGTAACTGTATATTATATAAATAGTAAAATATTTAGTAATTATAATTATCTATTTAAAAATATTTAAAACGTTACGTTAAAATATTAATAATTGATCAATATTTGTTGATTATTAATTTTTTTCTCGAATATAGCAATTATAATTATCTATTTAAAAATATTTATAACGTTACGTTAAAATATTAATAATTGATCAATATTTATTGATTATTATTTTTTTTTCGAATATTCATTAGTGGTTTTCGACGTTTCATTCTGGTTCAGGAAGTTCCAGCAATTGCCTTAAGGCGCGATGCCATACACCACTAGTTTTTTATACATTTTTCTGGTTCTTGTCATCAATTATATATTTTGATTTTTGGTTTTATATTATAATATTTATTATCCATTTTGATCGATGACTTTATGTCATTTTGAAGGCCGCATAATCCCACGTTCACAAAACTTCTGCTTTTCGTTAAAAAAATGCTTCAGGAATGATTTAACATCATCATTACTATTCAATACATTTACTATTATATTAATATTCAACAAATTTGGTAAAGATTATCATATGGATTGATATGGTATGTTAGTAGACATACTACTCTATATTTTTAATTTATTAACTTTACGAAGGAAAAGTTTGTTTTCTCCAGGAAATCTGGTTTGCATGTGGTTTTTGACGTTTCAAATAATTTTTGAAACAAAATGTTTTTTTTTATATATTATTTTCATATCTCAGTCAGGCAGGGGTATCTGGTATGAGAGATTATGAAACAATAACTAACTTTGGCACTAACATTGAAAAAAGTATGTGTTTGTAAGTGTATGTGACCAAAAGACATTACACAACACTTATACACATACTGCAGTATAAGGTCTATGATATGTGACCCAAAATTTGACATTTTGTCAACGTTTTCTCTAAAGCGGTTTGAAAACTTTAAAAGCCATTTGATGAAAGTAGATAAGAATTCGCGTTAATTAGCCTTCAGACATAACAATTTTTGTTTGCGAGAATGCGAGCTATATTTATTATATTTATAATTTAGTTTATGCAGTTTACTTAATTGTACTGATGTAAAAATGAAATGAAAAAATACGCACTGACAAAATTCAAACATGAAAAAATGGTTAACAACACTGAGTAGAGATGATATGAGATCTCAATGAGATCATTTCCTGATTGTCTCTCTTTCTGGATAGTTTTTAACCATTGTTATCGTCTATTGTTTCTGCATCAAATATACTAGTAACTAACTTAACTTTTGATTGCAACTTTTATATTCATTAGTAAATTTACTATTAATTTACTGGATTATATCTTTGATTTTTCAAAGTTTTGAATTAAAAATATGTTATAACCGTGAATCTGTGTTACGCCTACGAATGTGCCTAATCGATTTAAATATTTTGATTTCTGATTAGATTGTAGTTTACGTCCTGGTCGCTGTAGTATAATTTAAGAAAGAAATATGTCCCTGGAAAATACGTTTTTGAGAAAAACTATTCATCATAGTTGCGCGATGTTGAATGGTTTTTGGAAAAGCTAGAACCAACCGCTTCGGGTATATAAAAAAAAGAGAGCAAAATTGGCCATTCATTTGCTTAGACTAGAGCAATGATTCCCAACGTGGGGCGCACGCCCCACCGAGGGGCAATTTGAAAATTTTAGTGATTTGTATGTAATGTTGTATAGTAACATTTAGTAATGGTAAGACATTTAACAAAATATGCTTCTTAGATCTAATTAAGGAGTTCCGGTTTGGTCGAGACAGTACTAATTTTTAACGTTGATTTCTTCGTTATTTTCTTCCGGGTTTACATGACTTTTTATAAGCTTTAGCTTAAATTTGAATTTTCCTCATTACTTTATAATAAAATTACAACTACACATCATAATCTGTAAATGATATATGCGATAAACTGCTTATATAAAACTAAGCATTATGAAAGAGAATGCTGCGGAATGCAAAAATTCTAAGGATCCAAATAGACCTTCACTAATTATTTTAAACTTTCGTTTTCAAATTTGCGAAAATTACCAAAAATTAGGTAAACAAAGTTTCTGACTGCTTGGCACAAGGTTTTGAGGTCAGTGACAAGATTCATGCACAAAAAAAGGAATTTTATTCGCAAACAGAATTTTATACTAGGCTTTAAAGCGGATAAAACGTACACAAAAATATGAAGTAAGTTTCTTACTCACTGAAATAAATCTTTAGGTTAGCTGAGGTAATCTGTATGTAATTGTATGAGGGGGGGGGTCATAAAGTTTATAGAAAACTCACATTGGGGCGAGGCTCAAAAAAGGTTGGTAATCACTGGACTAGAGTATGGATTTTGCGATTAGGATTCCATTAATTAGATAGATTTATTAAACTAGTTGGTATTGGTATTTAGCCTTGAGGCAAGTTACATGAATTGCTGCGAATATGTGTAAACAATCGACTTAATCAATAATAAACAAATTAATTTATGAGTGATTAGAAGTATTCCGAGAGGATTTATTATATATAATTGAAAACGAACGAACACGTTAGCTCGGAGTACAAATCAATAATTTTTATAAATGAACCAGTTTTCGTAGGACGTTAATGGTTTAGTATGTTTATTAAGACCAAGTACTCTATCGTTATACCAAGTAAATCATCTAATTTTAATTTTAACAAACGACAACAAAACTACTCATTTTCTCAAACTTTGATGAATTTTTAAAATTAAACTACTTGTCATAAGGCCGTAATATTTCAGTAAGTTCTATAAGACCATGATATACATCGCCAAAGAAAGTTTCATAAAAATCGGCTTAAATTTTTTTTTCAACAGTTAATTACAAGAAAACGGCTTGGTAACTCATCAGTATCATTCTAAACTAATATCTTTCGAACAGTTTTTGATTTTTTAAAATCGATTAGGTAGAACGAGCTTAAATGTGGACGAAAAGTTTAACAGTCTTTTGCAAATTACAAAGAAACAGCTCGGCAGATCGTCTCACAAAACTGACAAACTATAGTGCTCATTGAGATACATCGAATGGCTTTTAAATTTCTGAAATCGATTCAGGCGTTTTTGGCCAAACGTCGATGAAAGGCCAAAAAACGATACCAATTTTTGCAAACTTTGACGAATTTTTAAAGCTAAACAAGTTGTCGTAGGGCGGTAATATTTTAGTATGATCTAGAAGACCATGATATCTACCGTCAAAAAAAAAAAAAATCATAAAAATCGCCGATTTTTTTTTAAAAAACTTTATTACAAGAAAACGGCCCGATCTTTACCATTGCTGCTGTCCCGATAAAAAGGTCATAACATTGTAGCATCTCATTGTAGTTATTTTTCTTAGGTTGGCCCGTTTTCTTATGGTAACTATGGGTCTAATCTCTTCGTCTACTTGCAATGATGTCAATGTTAAACCATTGTACATAATGTACAAACAATATTTTCCGTATCATTCGCGCGGGGCCCTTCATAAGTCTGCGTTTTGCGTTGCTAAGTATATGGATGCCTATCCATACCTGATCCAAGCTGTACTGATGCCCAAGTCTTTGGGCTCTGCGTTTGTATTTCTTTCGAATGTCTTATTGTTGCTCATGTGCTTTCTTATCTTATTTGAACATATCAGCTATTGCTATTCCTAATCGTGGTTTTAAATTAGAGTACGTTTTTCCATCGTACGCTTATAAGATTCTTTTGCTTGCAGTAGCACTCTCCCTAGCGCATAACTGTTGACATCCATTCTCCGAATGTAGGGCTTTGTCTTGTCGACCTAACTTAATATTAGAGTGGTATTGAGTGCACTTTTGTAGCTACGTGAAGCGTCTTCTTGAGTTTTACACTAAACTTCTTCATTTTCTCGAAAAGACTTTCTGTATCGGCTTCTCAAAAAGATGTGCATTCTTGAAGAGCACTTCATACAGATTTTCTTCGAAAATTACAAGTTTTCCATATTTCTCTAGGCTTACTCTCCGAGCTTCGGGAGTGCGAAATAGGCTGATTGCCTTATATTTTTGCATAGCCTCATTTGCACGGCATTTCTCGGCCGTGTTTTGGGTATTTCTTAAAATAAGAAAACTCTTCTTTCCTTTTGTCGACAAGCTAAAGAATTCATATCTCCGCATTGTTGGGATCTGATTCTAGGGCGTTGACATGCGAACTGGGCACTTAGTCTTGATACCCTTTGATTTCCCACATTTATATCAAGAAACATTAGGTTTTCGCTGGTTGTTCGGCTGCGAATTTTGCCTTGCCTGACCAAGACCAAGGCATAGTTTACGGCATACTGTATCCTGTTCTTTTTTACAGAAGATGCACACCACGTTGTTATTTGTCGTGAAGAAGTAGAAGAACTCGAATCTCTGGGCTGCTATAGCAATGTCAATTATCGTTGCATTTGCTTAATAATATCTTATTAAACTAATTTTAATATTGATGAATTCTACAAAGTATCTATTAATGAGTTTAATCATAGTCAGATTTCGTGCTTATTGGGGTTTTGTGCTTATTGGGGAACATAGTGTAAAGTACGCTCTTCACCAAATACTGAGTTTTTGTCCTAGAATTCGATCATTTTTGTTGATCGAATGTTATGGGATAAATGAATATTATTGCAGCTTTGCTAGCAGTTTTAGATAAGTTAATCAGTATTGAGAGTGGTTTACATTATGATTAGCAGTATCACTAGTATAATAATTTATAAACAGATGGCCATTATAAACCAGACTAATTATTTAATATGTCTATAAATAGATGCCCAACGCGAGACAGAATAATAAATTAATATTTTTATAATTTGGCGCTTTATATTTTGAGAAATCGACAATGCTGTGAATGAACTTATAATTAGTGATTGCATGTGCTTATTCTCTTTTGCGAGCGCGTTTCATATGCCATTATATTATACACAAAACAAATTTCAACTTATGTCTTAATATTTTATGATTTTGTTAATTTTACATTATAGCCGAGAATTAGAACAATTGCATTTGTATTCATTTTATTAAAACCATAAGAAACAACACATAGGATGTTGAATATTAAATTTGAAAATAAATATACTTCTAAGGGCTTTCATTTCAGTGTGAAGATAGGTCGGGCTATGCTGTATATGATATTACATATTGTGCATTGTCTGTTACATTACTTCCAAATTCAATCAATGCAGCACTTTCTCATTTCTTTCATGCACGTCGGAACAAAAATTCGTACCTGATTCAAAGTGATAATAAAAGGTCCTTTAATTTTGTTAGTTTATGAAGTATTGGCTTCACACAGTTGCTTTACATTGTATTCACAAAAATTAACGTTTAATGTAAAATATTGAAATAGAATTGCATAACAAAATTGTTTAAAAAATAGATCGATCAATTAAAGACCAAACCTACCAACGCCAGTTAATATGACCGTTTCAAACTTTGCAAAGAGTTTAGACATTTTTAAACGTTAAAATACTATTATCAAACTATATAACAATCTTTAGGATATACTATTATTATTTTCTTCACACTTTGATTTTAGTTATTTTCTCTATTTTCCGAAAAAAATTGTTATGTGGCCTATCTACGGCGGTCGATCAATACATACATCATCCGGAAAATAATGTTTAGGTAGTATAGTTTCCGTCGAAATGTATCTATATGCAGATTTATACAAAGCATATCAGATTTAAAATTAAGTTCTGGATGATGTATGAAGTCAATAGTGAATATATAATAAATGGGTTGTATAAATCGAAAATTTGTCGGTGGAACCTTAAAGTATATTTCGACATTTTGTTCCTAGCTGCATAAATGCGTTTTTACTTACATTGTCCATAAGTTCAGATTTAAATGGACCAAAAACTTGTCAAATACAACTTTGTAAAAGTTACAAAACAACAAATATATTTGTGCCAAATATGTATACATTTCAAACTAAAACTAGTGGTGTATGGCATTGTGCCTTAAGGCAAATTGCTGGAACTTGCCGTACCGTAACGAATTGTCCGAAGAATATTAAATGTTTTCAAATAGATTATTATAAATATTGTAACATTGTCGAATATTTATAAGAATTATATAAACTAAATTTGTAAAGTTGAAATTATTTATTTAAAGTATATTAGAACTTTAGTTCGAATTAAAATTAAAATCTGAATTATTTTCGATATACAAAAAAAATTTAAATAAATGTTTTTCCCCAAAAGCAATTATTTTGTTAGAACAAGCAGAAAGTTTTTTAAATCATTCAAACCAAACGCATAGTTTTCTCAAAAACTGTCATTTTTTGCACATTTAGCTCTGTATATTCTAAATGGCTGGACCTGCTTTTGCCAAAAACTAATCAGCACATATTTCTATCAATAGGAATCGAATGTTTTTTGAACCATTCAAATCGGTTGATCCGTGCGCCCGAGAAACTGTACGAAAAAATACGGACTACAAAACCTTAATCATTGTGTGCACTGAATCATATCTGAATGTTTCAAGAACTTCTTTCAATCAAGACAATCATTATCGTAAATTGCTATCTATTGAGCAGACAAAAAAACAGTAACAATTCAAGGTTGAATATAGGTATATGAGTGTTAAAATTATCAGATTTTTTATAGATATATTTACTTGGTTTTATTTTTTATCAAATTATATTTACATAAATATATGAAGAATGTATATTTCAATTTTTGTTATATGATTGTGATTCTTTTTAAACAGAAGTTAACATTTTTAAAACGTATTTGTAGTGATTACAAATTTACTTTATTTGGTCTATTAGCCTTACTGTTTTCAATGGTTAACAATTTTATTATGCAACACCTTTCATCTTTTTTACTCCAAATCTTTTTTCTCATATTCTAATTTTGCTTTTCTTACTATTTCTAATTTCATATAATTTCATCTAAATAATCGGAACTTAAATGAAATTTTATTTCAAATTGATGTTCATTCAAACGAATTAGCCAAATAAATGTACTTACTCAAAAAGCCATCCCGCTCCACTAAAATTCAAATAACCCACTCGTCTCATTTAGTCACAAATATATATATTTTTTTGTCTTTGCTATTGTAGTATTTTCCTTTTTGTTTATAATGTTAATCCTTACTCCTCCTACATTGCTAACGGTTTGTGCTCATTGTTTTTATTAATATATCGCGAAATAAATGAATTTAAGGCAAATTGCTGGAGCTTCCCGTACCAAAATATACTATTTTTTTAAAAACGATTAATATTTTTGAAAAAATTTTACTTCGAAAAAATTTGATTTTTGAGAAACTTACACACACGCACACATACACATACATCAATTTTTTCTAAGGTATACCAAAATATTCAGAAACCTTTGAAACGTAAAGATATATAAAAATTTTCATTTTCGATTTTTTTGCGATTACTATAGCTTGCCCTCGGGAAGTTAAAAATCAAATCTAGAATTCAAATTTTATTTAATTTCAACTTATCATTTAAATTCTATGATAGTACCAAGACTCGATCCGAGGATTGTTGCTATAGCTATAATTTAAAATAACAAAAGCGTAAAATAATAAAATTCAATATATATGAAGAAAGATAATAAAATCCATAAATTAAATCCGAATGAGTTTTCAATTAGTATTTTCCAATGGCAACAGTACCCTTGCATATTCTCTAGTTTATAGTTTAATTAGTCATTGAAGAAGTATAGGTGTTTATTACATTGACAATAGGTGCTTTACAATCGAAAACAAATATCTTAGAAGTCATTAAGTGATCACTGGGTAATGTTATCTAGAAAATAGAATTGCACGTTTCATTGCGATTATTGATAGAGGATATATACGTATATGGGTCATTTTTTTACAAACCGTACACCGACTAGATCTTGCCTTTTCAGACTTGTCTGAATTTTTTTTACAGATAGATATTATACATAAAATCATTTGACACGTATTTCAATAAAAAAATAACTAGTTGGTATTGATATTTTGTCTTGAGACAAGTTACATGAACTTCCCGATATGCGTAAATAATCGACTTCATCAATAAAAAATAAATTAAATTATGAGTGATTAAAAGCATTCCGAGTGGATTTATTACACATAATTGAAAACGAACGAACGTGTTAACTCGGAGTATTTTCTAAAACCAAATTTTCATAAATCAATAATTTTTAATTAAACCAGTTTCCGTAGGGCATTAATGGTTTAGTATGTTCATTAAGACCAAGTACTCTATTGTTATTCCAAGTAAATCGTCTAATTTTAATTTTAACAAACCTCAAAAAGAATAATCATTTTCTCAAACTTTGATGAATTTATAAATTTAAACTACTTGTAGTAAGACCGTAATATTTCAGTAAGTTCTATAAGACCATGATATATATCGCCCAGCCGATCTTTACCAAAAACTAATTAGGTCGATTCCCAACCAATATCTTTCGAACGGTTTTTGAATTTTTAAAATCGATTCAGAATTGCGGGCTAAAACGTGGACGAAAAAATTTTTCACTTTTCTGTGATTTACAAGGAAACGGCTTGATCAATCGTCGAGCAAAATTGATAAACGCTAGTCCTCATCGAGATACATCGACTGGCTTTTAAATATTAATTAATTAATATTTAATTAATGTATAATTAATATTAATTAATAAATTAATTGATATCAATAATTTTTTAATTTGATCCAGCCGTTTTTGAGAAAACGTCGATTTACGGCAAAATATCTGTTCACATTTACATACTTTATCTGTTATCATTCACATACTTTTTCCAAATTTAAAATTAGCGAATCGGATTTTTCTTTTCCTTCGGGAAGTTAAAAAAAAATAATACTGATCTGATTAGCACAACTGGAGATATTTAATTTAGCGCAGAGGATGTTCATGGAAATTGGGCAAATCATCCATATTTCAATCGTAAATATTTAGGTAAAAGAATTTTTTCAGCAAAATTCTAAAATACGTATGCATAATAATGTTATAGATAAAATTTTAAGTTGGTTGTAAGAAATTAATTTTTAACAGATTTACAGTAAAATATTATTTCATTCAAGAACGAACGCTATATAACAGTATTATGATACTGACATTGTACCACTTAAGTTATATTAATTAATTAAAACTCAAAATGTGTGTGCGTGTATTAATTAGTTTAATTTTTGCTTTTGGTGGGAAATTTCAATTAATTGTTCATATTCATCTATATTAATGTTATAGAGTTTAGTACAATACCTTTCATACGGATTTGTTTCTAATAATATATAACTATAATTTTTACACTTCACATACCTGTATGAATCAAGGTCGATGGGGCTTAACAAGTGTATATTACATTGACGAGTAACAAGTCTACTACAAGGTTTAATAGATTAGTATCAGGAAATCGTTAAAATCATTTTACAAGTTGTTTTTCTAATATATATAATAATGTTTTTTTAAATATCATTAACTTCCCGTAGGGTAAGTTATAGTAATCGCTAAAAAATCGAAAATAATTTTTTTTATATATCTTCACCTTTCAGAGGTTTCTGAACATTTTGGCATACCTTAGAAAAAATGGATGTATGTGTGTGTGTATCTGTGTGTGTGTGCGGATACAAATTTTCGTCGACGATTTCGTTCACACGGATCAACCGATTTCAATTATTCAAAAAACATTCGATTGCTGTTGATAAGGAGACGTGCTAATTAGTTTTTGGCATAAGCAAGTCTAACTGTTTCGAAGATACTTCAAAAATTTATAGTTCCTCAAATTTTTTTTTTCAAAAATGTTAATCTTTAAAAAAATGTTTTTCTTACTGGAAGTTCCAGCAATTTGCCTTAACGCACGATGCCATGCGCCCCACTAGTTTTATTCTGCAGTTTTTAACTTCTAGTAGGATAAGTTAGAGTAATGGGTCGAAAATAGAAAATAACCATTTTTGCATTTCTCGACGTTTTGAACACTTCTGAACATTTTGGCATACCTCAAAAAAAATTGATGTGTGTATGCGTTTTGTATGTCCGCAATTTTTTGTCCACGTTTTCGGGCGCATGGATCAACCGATTTGTAGCGGGATTAGCTTATGAGTAACGTTACCGAATCACACGCCGGAGGTTCGGAGTTCGAATCCCCGACAAAATATAGAAAAACTGAAAGTTAAAAATAGTTTGAAATAATGTAAAAAATAGTTCGAGATAATGTTAAAAATAGTTTGAACTAATGTTAAAAGTAGTTTGAAATAGTATTAAAATAGTTCAATCGTGTATAAAGATTTGTGAATAAAAATTAAGTTGAATAGAAGTTATGAAGGAAGCAAAGGAAGTGCGAATAGAAGTAATGAAGACATAAAAGATAGAAGATAGGAGATTTGAATGGCTCAAAAAAACATTCGATTCCCTTAGATAGGGAGATGTAAAGATTAGATTTGTACAATGGCAGGTCCAGCCATACAGGTATCGCAGAAACGAAGCAATGAGCGCAGAAAATAGAAATCGAGTTTTTGAGAAAACGGACAACTGATTTGAACGATCCAACATTCAATTCGTAATTATGGGGAGAATTGGTGATTAGTTTTTGCCAAAGATAGGTCCAGCCATTTCAGAGATACAGAGCTAAATGTGCAAAAAATGGCAGTTTGAGAGAACTATAAGCATCCAATTTGAATGATTCAAAAAACTTTCTGCTTGTACTGATGAAACAATTGTTTTGGGATTTTTTTTTAATTTCAAATTTTTTTTTCTGAAAAAATTTTTTTTGGTTATCAAAAATAATTCGGATTTTAATTTTTATTCTGGCTAAAGTTCAAAAGCTCACTTATATACTTCAAATAAATAATTTTAACTTTGCAAGTTTTGCAGTTTATATAATTCGTATATTTTTTTATTTTTAATTACAATATCTGTGACAACTGCTAAATAATATAACATCTAGTAACATAAGTGAATAATAACATAAATATATATTTATGTTATTATCATATTTAACATAAATATATATTTATGTTATTATCCGTATAAATGATTGACAATGCTCTTCATGTTCGTGCGTTTAGATGCAATGTACATATGCAATAATTAAAAAATAAATTGTCGTCCATATTAATTAGTGAAAGTCGTAAGTGACAGATCTGCATTCAATCTGTCAGCGGAATTATGTCATTCTTTAAATTATGCGAATCTTTCACTAATAAGAATTTTTACAGAAATGTGATTATAAAGAGTAAGATGACTGCTCTTTTATAATCCGCGTCAATCAATTGACGGTCGGGAAATCATATTACACATTTAAATGTCTGATTCTAATTTTCAGAAGAAGTCAAAATATATTAAATATGCTGTCAACATGATCAATGTTAACGCTTAACCGAAAATTTCACAGATATGTAATAAGACTCTTTATTCAGGAAAGTTATAATAGAGCCTAATCCTGTCCATAAACAGTCCCTTATATATTAATCCGTCCTTCTTAGTTAGTAATTAGATTCCTTGAACCGGTTCAATTCCGGTTACTTCAATCACAGGTCAATATCTGATTGTGGTTATGGACAGTCGCTTGTATCCAAAATTGTACCAATCAGAAAAATAATATTAAACTAGTGGGGAGCATGGCATCGTCTCTTGAGGCAAATTGCTGGATCTTCCCGTACCGTTTTTGAAAAAAAGACTTTTTGAAGAAAAATTTATTTTGAAATATTTTGGAAATTCTGAACTTTTTTCGAAGCAATCGTACTGCTTTAACTGCATAGAGACAAAATATCGTAGCGCGTAAGCGCCGCGTTGCCGTCTAACGGATAAGCATTGGTACAGAACCCATAGGAATGTAAACAAAATTTATACTTATTGTTAAAATCTTTATAAAATATCTGATAACTTGATGTGCATATGTCTAATGAACATTTTTGACCGCCAAAAGGCATTTTTTTACTTTTTTTTACTAGATCTCCGAAACCGCTAGACCTGCGTTCATGAAAATTTGATCAGTTCTTCATCTTGTTAATACAAGTAAAATGGTTTTTGATTATTCAAATCGGACGCTCCGTTCTCTTAAAAACTGAGTTACCGTTTTTAGCACTTTTTGCCCCATTTCTTGGAACAGCTAGACCTGCTTTCGCCAAAAACTAATCAGCACGTCTCCTTATCAATACAAATAGAATGTTTTTTGAATTATTCAAATCGCTTCATCCGTGTTCCCGAAATCGTCGACAAAAATTTGTATTCGCACACACACACACATACACACACATACATCCATTTTTTCTAAGGTATGCCAAAATGTTTTGAAACCTAAAGATAAATAAAAATTTTCATTTTCGATATTTTTGCGATTACTATAACTTGCCCTACGGGAAGTTAATTAATATAACTTTGTAAATTATTATCATCTTAAACTTTGATTAGGTAAGATCAGTATTAACTCAACACTCAAACAAGTAACACCATTATAACAGTTGAACAAGTAACATATCAATCATCTATCAATCTTAATATAGTATCGTTTTATCTTAATAAACAACATTTTAAATTATAACTACCATCTTTTAATGATAGCGCCAATAGAGCTAATAATTATATGTGGTCCTTCGGTGCACAATTCGCAAAAGTATACTTTTTCAACAGCATCTCGGTAGATCACGAGCTTAGTATGACATCGAAGGGACGCCGAAATCTCGTCATACTAACCGGTCGTCATACTTAGCATACTGAAGAAAAACTTTTTAATATGTAAATATGTTAGATATTTCAGTAATTTAAAAGAAAAGCATTACATACATTTTAATTAAAAATAGAAATGACTCATATTAAAATTTAATATAAAATAAAATTGACAAAGGGTAGGGCGGGGCACAAAGATCCAATTTGACTTTCAGTTATTATACTGTCTAAACTCAATGAACAACCTTGCAACACATAACACACATCAAACAAGCATCGAAATATGTACAGAAAAAATTTCACATAATTCCCAATTATATAAATATTATTTTTTTACTATTTTTTTTAAATTTGGTATCTGATCCATTTTACCTCACATACGGGGTAAAGTGGGACAACCAGGGGCAAACAGATGCAATTTCTTCTATTAAATTTTAAAGGGATTTTACGCTACATTATTGAACCAATGCAAAATATTAATTCTATGGGTACATTTGTTACAAATATAACACACAGTGTATTACATTGAGCTGCTATTGGTCATAAATATTTATCAGACGAGCCGGAATAACAATTTATTTAATTAATCTCTTGTAAAATTGCTTTTTTTAAAAACTTTACTATTTTATTGCTTACACCTATGCCAAAGTAAAGTTTCTGCTGGTCCTTTTTATCCCACTCATGTGCTGCTTATCTTCTGATAGCAAAGTCATAAGAATAAAGGTGATGGCTTTTTATGAATGTATACATTTTTTGCCCTCTGCTATCAAATATTTTTGTTAAAAAATTTTTATTTGTTTACGAAATATCCGTGGTGGATCATTAATAATTGGTCTATCCTATTCATAAACATACAAATGTGATTTTTTAATGTAAGTGAACAGTAATTTTTGATTGATTTCTTTACATAATTTTATTGTAAAAACAGTCCCTAGTGCTATTGTGCATAAAAGACATAGCAATTGCTTTCGTAGACTTGGCTACATCATGTAAAATCATGTCGGTCATTATAATTGGACATAATTTTTTGCAAAAATGGGTCATTATAAGCGACATGTTAATGTAAGCGATGTCAATATATACGACTAGACAGCTGTTTTTTTAAGGAATTTTATATGTAAACCAAACTTCCTTGTGCGATTACGTCATATTAAGCGGTTGTCAGTATATCCGGCGTCATACTAATCGGATTCTACTGTAGTTTATTTTAGGAACTATAATCGGTTCATAACAATCACGTTTAAGTAAATTTGGGGAAAATGTATTATATTTTATCAATAAACCGCAATTAATATTTTTATATAATTTTTTTATGAAAATGGAGTGAAATCATAAGAGGGTATCGGACCGCAACTTAATTCAATGTGGAAAATTTGTATGAGAAATGGCTTATTATAATATGGTATTTTAAGATACCAAAAAACTAGGATAGAAAGATGGCACGTTGCTTGGCTATATATAATTTTGAAAACATCATGCAGAAATAACATTAACCAGAAAAATCAAAACTTTGCAGATTGTCGTTTGATCATTATAATGTAAATATGTTTTTTTATTAATTTCTAGATTGCCAGGCAGCGATACCTTGCATTTTGAAACGGTTTCAACTTGATTATATTTTTTCACAAAAATATTGCCATGTTATTGCTTTGTGTAATTCTCTCGATCTAGTGTTATCGACATAATTTCTAATACTATCACATGAACTTACAAAGTTGAAATCGTTCAATATCCCCATATCAAAACGAATTTTGTTTTTTTTGTATTATCAACTTTTAACTTGTTTATAAATTTTTATAAAAATATTTCCCGTGTGTGTTATAATGACTATTCTATATTTGCCTCACTTCCTTCCTGGAACCTTCTTCCGCACTTGTAACCATTGTTATACGAAGAAAATTTTCAGTTCATTCATTCGTTATCATTGTTTATCATTAATTATTTTTATTATTCACGTTTTTTCAATTTCAATTTGCTTGATAAGTCGTCTTTCACCATGTTCTATCGATTCCCTTTTGTTAATTTTAACGGTATTTTGCAAGTCGCTTGCGAATCATTTGCGACACACTCAAATTATTACATCCTATCTTGAAACACAAATATTTTGTAACGAATTACGAAACGCAAAAATATGTAAATGTATATATTGCAATATTATATATATATATATATATATATATATATATATATGTGTGTGTGTGTGTTGTGTGTGTGTGTGTGTGTGTTTATCTTTATTGGTTGGCAAGCTGATCCCTGAATCAAATTCAAATTGCAGTCAAATTGCCATCACATGAAAATATATGAAAACAAAAACTGTCTATGGTGTTATTAATATGTCATTTCATATGATATATCATTTCACATGATATATCATTTCACAAATAAAAGTGAAATGATATGACATAAAATGGAATATAATAAAATTAATTAATTGATTATATTAAAAAGAAATTTTTGGGTAAGATCCAGATTTATTTCCCATTGATTCATATTCAGTGGATTTTTTTTAATATTGTTTGTAGTAGGGGAGCAAGAGGCTCCTCTAGTGGTGTATGGCATCGTGCCTTAACACTAGATATACCAAGCCAGTCAAAATGACTGGTTGGTCACTTTCAATTCAAAATTCCCATTATATGTAAAATTTGTTTTGTGAAATGAAGTTATGACTTTTTAAGTTTTAAGTTTTGTGCTAAAGTACTGTGAAAACTATAAAAAATTAATATATTTTGTTATTTGGCAATATCTTAATATTGTCAAATATTAAGATATTGTCAAATAACGTTTATTTAACAGCTGTAATTAGTTTTGTTTAACTTAAAAACACAATAAGTATGTTTTCTTAGAGACCAGTCATGTTGACTGGTATTGGTACCTTTTCGTACCTTAATGAAATATTCGCGGAATATCAAATGTTTTCCAATAGATTATTATAAATACTGCAACTTTCATTATTCTTATTTTATAGACAAAATATAAGAGCTTATGAAATGATGTCTAGAACTGTGCTAGAATTAGAATCCGAATTATATTTGATATTCCAAAAAAAATTAGTTTTTAGAAATTAAAATAAAGAAAAGTTAATAAAAAACACCCAAAGCAATCGTCTTGTCAATACAAGCAGAAAGTTTTTTAAATGATTGAAATCGGACGCTTAGTTCTTCCAAAAACTGCCACTTTTGCAATTTAGCTTCGTATCTTCGAAACGGCTGGACCTGCCTTTTCCAAAAACTCAGCACATTAAAATCGGTTGATCCGTGCGCTTGAAAACATGGACAAAAAATTGCGGACACACAAAACTCACACACACATCCATTTATTCTGATGTATGTCAAAATGCTCAGAAACCTATCAAACGTGAAGATATGCAAAAATTTTCATTTTCGATTTTCGGACCATTATTATAACTTACCCTACTGAAAGTTAAAAAAGAAACAGGAATAGTAACTGCATGAATTGAATCATCCAAAGTACTAAAAAATGTATTTGAAGTAAAATAATTATGTGTGATTCATATTTTAACCTAGCGATATCTAAAATAAACTGTTGTTTTTTAGAAGTAACCTTTTGTTTATAATTTTCCGGAAAATAATTGAAACCAAATAAACTTTGTTTGGAATGGAACTAAGGATTTCCTGAGAAAATGTGGAATAAATTATGCTAATTATAAAGAAACTGCTGGCTCGAACGACTTTCACATAATACCGGTGAATGTTAACAATCATTGAAACCTATTAGAAGTGGTTTTTGGATTTTTGATAATTCTTAATAAAGTTTCGATCTTTACCATTATTATCTAGCACGACTTTCAACTAACATGTTAAGTACCCTATTTGAATTTTCAAAATACATACCGATTTTTTTGGAATTGTACCTAAAAAAAATATCACACGAAATTAATGCAAGTCTTGATTTTATGAAATCACTCTCATTTTGGAGAGAGCGTTTTTTTTTCAAATATTATATCAAACGATTTAGAAAGATTTGTAATTTTACCAAAAAATCCGATAAGATAATATTTGACAATGTCTACGACGGTAATATAGGAAAATAAGCAAGTTATTTAATTTGTAGTCATTTTACAATTATATTTCTTTGTCAGTATTGCAATTACTAATTAGTGTTAGCAGCTTATCTATAAGCTTAGTTTTAAGTTTTTAAATTAAAGATATATTTGTAAGTTTGTAATATACTTTTATAATGATAATACAATAAATAACGCATTTAAACTATTTTTAACCTCTTAACTTACGATTTAGATTCGAAAATGTTGGGCCAAATTTGTACAAGCTGGCGCAGCGTTCGTGACTATTTTCTCACAAGGTGTGCAGTTAATCACAAAAATGAAAATAATTTTGTATTTTTGAGTTTTGTATAAATAAATATTTTGTAATATTTGTGATCACCGTACCGTAAAATTTATAGCAAAATATGAAAAGAATCATATCCTGACAATTTATGGTCGACAGATTATTGCAAATCTTTCGCTCTCGCCCAGAGCCGCTGGCCATTATCAAACAGCTTCTATCTGATTAAAAGGTTTAATTTTTCTATTTCTGGAGTTGATTTAGATTACATAGTCTTGTAAATCAATGTCTAGAAGTCGTTTTAAGTTGATTTCTCTCAGACCATGCTGAAACTTTTCTTTTTTTCTCTCACTATGTCTAGCGCGATTATTATTATTAAAATTATATACAATTTTATTTCCTACTACCATTTTGCATCATATCCAGCTTGACTTACAATTAATAACACAGCGCGACAAAAATGTCACGTTTATTTTTTCCCTCGAAACTTTTTTTAAATCTACTTAGAATTGCACGCTGATATCAAATATACCTTTCATTTTTTCGTAACAGCTCTAGCTTAAGACCTTGTAGTTTTTGTTACATCTCAGGTTAATATGTTTTTGACAAATACCGGAAACCTATGTCTAACTGCGTATTGCAACCAACTTTGAAACTGATTTGTGCCATCAAGATTAAATATAGATTTGTTGTGCTTGTGAAGAAATGCGTAGTATGTTTACGTTATTATTCAGAAGGAAAAAGAAACGCTGTAATTTCAATACCCCCGTCATTTAGAAAAAACCTCAGAATCACCTCGATTGTTTTTTCTGTGTAGTAAATAGCAATGGATTAAATTCAGGCAATAGAAGCAAATGGTCATAAACCACAACCCCAATGGTATTGATGTCTACTTATGATCAGCCACACGAACTCTATCCATGCTAATGATGAACAACCTAGAACATCAACATCTTCTGTCTACCGTGTAATGGATGTAGAAACCAACGTTAAAAAAGAAGACACGAAGAATTAACAACTGATATATTTGATATAATTGATTTGAATTAATTACCCGCACTCCCATTCAGAACGGTTTAAAAAAAAAACGTAGAAAATATATGTATTAGCGAAGAGCGGAGCGAGAGTATCCACCAAGACATCAGAACTTTGAAGGAGCTGTTAGTAAATTTCTAAATTACTTAAAAACCATAATAACATCTCCTTTTCATTGGAATCATGAACTCTATTACCATAAAAAGTTTGACTAAAACAGCCACAGCATGATTTCCAACTTATGTCTAAGTACATACATAACTTCAAAGAAACGGTTCGGCCAATTGAATCGCAAAACTAATTAACGCGAGTACTTATAGAGTTTTATCAGATCGCTTTTTGAAAATCTCAAATTTTTGAAATCGGTGTAGTCGTTTTTGAGAAAGCGTGAATAGTCAAATTTTAGCAAGAATGCAATACCGTTAAAAATTTGATATTAGTATTTCAGCATTTTTGCTTTTCAAATCGGTAATCTAGAAGATTGAATACTGGTATTTATATTACATTTTGAAATTCTGCTTATATGTGCGAACTATTAATGCCACTGCAAAGGCACTTTGGAATATTTTTTTGTGTGTAGTATGTATTTTTTATATGTAGTATGTATGTTTGTGTGTGTGGATATAAATTTTTCAACGATTCAAGAAAGATTTGATTCGTATTGATAGGAAGACGCACTGATTAGTTTTTGGCAAAGACGGATCCAGCGGGTTCAAAGATTCGAGGCAAAATAAACTAAAAATGACAATTCAATTTGTGAGAGAACGGAGCATCTAATTTGAATGTTACAAAAAATTGACGGATTGAAAAATGGACTAAATTTTCGGAAAGGCATCAGTTCCAGCGGTTTCGAAAATGCAATACGGCGGTGAAAATGGTCATTGAACATATAGGGGAAAGTCCCCGAGTGCCGGACATCTAAGGTTATTTATGAATAAATCAAAACATATTTGACAAAATGTTTATTAAATTATGACTTATGTGAAATAACAAAGCTAGAAATCAAACTAAATTAACAAAAACGCAAACTTTGTTAAAAAATAATTAATACTATCAATCAAACTTTGGTAACAAAAAATATGATTTTAAAAAGTGGCACCTAGCACCGGACATTTCAAAATAACCTGCATTGAGCACATGTGTAGCCATATCCACACTTTGGAATGTCTGCACATGTGTGTTCGACGAATATTTTTAGATATTGCAAAAAAAACACTATTTATCCACCCTTTTGGCTGGGCCACACCGATGCTCTCAGCTGGAGCATTCATCATAAGATTTTCATTCTTTGACTAGGAAATACGAAAACTGGGAGTATGTAGTGACCGTTAGCACTCATACAGAACAAAATTAAATAATTAGAATAAATTACGTCAATTCTCACAAGAAATATCAATATGTTTACTGTTCGGCGCTAAGGGACTACTTAGTGTCCGGTGCTAAGGGACAGACATGTTCGTTCATTTGGTGGTACCTACTAAAATTGTTCAAAATATCTAATAATATTCTACCACTTTACGGATAACAATCAAGTACTACTGTTATCTTTGAATGCCACTCAAATGTAAATGCATAAATATACTAGAATTACTTCAATTGCTATTTAGGTGACGCCGTGATTTTGCGCCTAAAACAGCAAACGGTTGCTCCCGCCGTGGCCGTGTGGGTCACAGGGAAGGCTTGGCGCGTGATCTTGTACCTGTGTGCCCGTAAATATACCTACGCCTCTTTCATTCGTATTTTGAAATGAAAAGATTTATACGGGACTTCTTCCTACATATCATAGTGTTAGATAGTTTACAGAGGATTTAATAATGAGTACAAATTTTGTTTTCATTTTTTGGGTTCCGTACCAAGATTTTCAAATTTTAAAATTCACTTATATAGTTCAAACAAATGTCATGTACGTTTTCGACAGCACAACAGATTTGAATGGTTCAAAAAAGATTCGTAGCAAGACTTACTGGTTATATAGTATTTAAAAATATTTGAAACAATTGTTATTATATTTAATTTTTTTATTGATCATTGATTTTTATTTTTCGAATGTTTGATTGCGGTACGGGAAGTTTCAACAGTTTGCATCAAAGCACAATGTACATGCACATGCATCACTAGGTAAATTATATTCAGTACACTAACTTAAATGGTGCTGTTTCATAGATATTATATATATATATATATATATATATATATATATATATATATATATTAAATTTTGTATAAATAGTCAATAAGCAAATTATGCTCAAAATAATAATTTTACACAGAAAAGAGACATGGAATCCATAAAGAATGGGTAGAACCTGATAAACGATGCATACTAACGCCTTCATATGCAATGGTACTCGAACTTAATAAAGATGAAACATATGCAAATGTGCTATGTGATACCATGCAAAGGAAAGTGGCAAATAATATGATAATTAGTGAGTACGTTGAACCGAACCCGAAATTGATGCTATAGGTGTAGAGGTAAAAGATAATTGATATAGAGCTAAAAGATAAAGTGACGACAAATAAATATGATTTCGGTGCACTTGCATGTATCTTTGAACAAAATTCAAGAAAAAGCAATAAAACCTTAGGATTTATAGGATCAGGAGTGTACAGCTGTATTAAAAATTGGTAATGTTCGAGTGAATATTGCACATCATTTCGATTTCCAGTGCATTTTTATTTTATGCATTTCATTTTGATTATGCCAAAGTTCGCCGAATTTTCACTTACCCAGCTAGTTTAAAAAAAAATATATAGTTTTTTTTTTAATTCTAGCTTGGAAGCATCAACTCAATTAAAACTATATACAATTTAAATGTAACTTTATTGAAATAATAACAATTTCAGATATGTTCCGATTCATGATAAATTGCTAATCGCAAGCATTTTTATTTAGATCTCACTGTTGTGTTTCAAACACTCGAAATTATAGAATACATATTATATTGTGATTTCAGTATTTTTTTTAAATTTATATTTCGAATCTAATAGAGCATTATAAAAGGAAAAATGCTTGATTTTTATGCCTATATTGTTTGTGAGTAATTTATTCCGACACATATGAATTCGTGTTTTAATTTTAACAATTAATATCTGCAGTTTTTTTTAACTTTCTTAAGCATAATTACCGTAACCTAATTTCTTCGCACTATTTATTTAATCTCAGATATGGTATATAGTTACACTATATCTAGTAACTACTCACTATGATTATTGGACCAAATCGTATATATATATATATATATATATATATATCTCAACGTCGAACAATATATATATATATATATATATATATATATATATATCAATATAACTATAATATAATCAATAACAATATATATATATATATATATATATATATATATATAACTATCAAGATATATATATATATATATATATTCGTATATTATTAATGATACATATGTACTAAATAACTTCCCGTAGGGTAAGTTAGAGTAATGGGCCGAAAATCGAAAATGAATTTATTTGCATATCTTCACGTTTTGAAGGTTTCTCAACATTTTGGCATACCTCAGAAAAAATGGATGTGTGTGTGTGTGTTTTGTGTGTCCGCATTTTTTCGTTCACGTTTTCGGGCGCACGAATCAACCGATTTGAATGGTTCAAAAAACATTCGATTCCTATTGAGAGGGAGATGTGCTGATACACATATGATTAATTTTTATCCAAAAAACATTTTGCTTGTTTTTGGAAAAAAAAATTTTCTTGTTATTTCAATTTTTTTTTCAAAATTTTTCTTATATCGAAAATAATTCAGTTCATAATCTTAATTTTAGCTCACTTAAATACTTTTATTAAATAATTTTAGCTTTGTAATTCAGTTTATATTCTTATCAATATTAGAAAATGTTACAGTATTTATAATAATCTATTTGAAAACATTTAATATTTTTCGATCATTTTGTTACGGTAGGGAAAGTTCCAGCAATTTGCCTTAAGGCACGATGCATACACTACTAGTTTTGTTCTAATTTTGTAATAGCGAAGTCATATGGAAAAAGTTTTTTAATAAAGTAATATAGCTATTATTGCAAAAATTATGACGCATGATAAGCGCACATTATGTATTTCGATATGTGCTAATATGATATAATTATATAATGAATTCAAATTTCTAGTTCGGTGCGAAATGTGCTGGTCATTTTAATATTACAAATCATACATTTTAATGTAACGGTTGGAGAAATATAATTGCCCAAGAATTGTTCGATGACAAAAAAGCATATCAATTTAGTTCAAGAGTATCTTATACATATTCATTTATATATATATATATATATATATATATGTGTATATATATATATATACTAGATGACCCGGCAAACGTTGTTTTGCTAAATAAGGTATATTCTAAACCATTTCTAGAGAATCAAAAATATTAATACTTTAAGTGCATAAGAATGTGTTGTTTGAATGCTGTATACAATTAGGTATTATAAAATCAATAAACCCCATTAGTTTGTCTATATTTTGTCAATACAATCAAACTGCAAGTTTTATACACTTTCTATAGAAAACATCGTATAATCCAATCCGAGTCTTTTTTGGTCTTTCGGCTTATTAATTACGTTTCAAGTTTTCAGATTCTTTTTGGATTCTGGATTTTGTGTATAATTGTAAATAATACTACTGAGCTTATACAAAATTTTCAAATTTTTGCGAGGAGAGATAAAAAATGAATTAAGTATTTCTTCTTTGACCTGCTTTTTGAAAAGTTTCAAGTTACATTCGATGAATTAAAGTAAATTTAATAAAAAGTATATATGTAGAGCAGGGCGAGGCACAAAGGTCCAATTTGACTTTGAGCAAATATAAACTATATTGTGAAAACCATAACAATTATATCAAAACAAATAAGACATATCAAACGAACAATTATCTGACTACGTTCAGTAAACTGACTTCTACTTCATCATTATAGAAATGTGCTTTTTTGATGTCTTCCAAAAATTTGTTATCTAGACCTTTTTATCCTATATGCGGGGTAACTTGTAACGGGCAGGTGGCAAAAGGTTTAAAGCCTTATTATAATTTTAAAGGTATTTTACAAAATAATTACATTTTTAACTAATGCTAAAACTACCAACGGAAGAAAATACTTTATTATGGATTTTCAAAGATTACCGTTTATCTCCCCCATTTCAAAGATTATCGTTTTCAAATCAAGTTTGTAGCTGGCTATACATCTTTTTTCCTCTACTTTCAAATATTGTTGTTAAACAATGCTTAACTTCACTGATTTTTGGCACATCGGTTGTGGACCTTTTTAATCCCGGACCTTCATATATTAATATCTATTCTGCGATAAATTCTGGGAAATTATAATTGGAAAAATGTTATTCGACAAAATGTCCATTTGATCGATACCAAATTTAGGTTCTGAATTTAAATAAGATAAATAAAAAATAATATAACCTAGAAAATGTTTTATAATTACCAATGAGTATATAATTATACAAATGAGATCTTTCAGAGCACCGTGTTTGAGAAAAATATGCCAAAAAGTGCATTTTCATATTAACATATCAAAAAAGTTTATATTTTGAGTCTCTAGCAACACTTGCGGCCCGTTTACTAACGTTTTTGTATATAAATAAAACTACAAACAAAACTACTTACTACAAATTTATCATAAATAAATAATATTCGCGTAAAACATCCTATTAAACGTAATTGAACATCATCTGTCAAAATCGTTTGACATTTCACGAAATTGCCACCGTCCATTGTTTTATTTAAATTACGCTTCTATAAAAATGTTCAAAATAAAAATGTAAAGTTTCTACGCGGATTTGAAATAATTTCTCACCTTTTGGACTTTCTCTGGATTGGCACGAATTTTTCAAGACTAAGACTGGCCAAATCGATTCAGCCGTTTTCGAGTTTTATTCGGACATTTGAAAGAGAGCTTCATTTTTATACATAAGATATATGTTTTTATCCATGTTTTTTGTTCTATTGAACATTGCATCATTTTATATTTACCTATCTATACAATAATAGTAGTCTGCCCGAAGGCAGGTCAATGGTGTGAGAGCCACCACAACAAATGATTTCCTCGCCCTTCATCCCATTACCACTATTCCCATTTTTTTTAATTTCATGTGTTTTTCTTTCCAAACTTTTGTTTCCATGCTTCTTGATCATGTGCTTCGGCTTTTAGTTCCCTGTATTTTCTCTTCTCGCGTAAGTCGTCAATCGTCTGCATTCTTCTTCTTCCCATTACTTTTGTTCCTTCTATTTTACCCTCGACGACGTCGTGTAGGGGGCACTTTTTTTGCAAAAGAGGTCCGATCCAGTTTCCTTTCCTTCTCAGAATTGTGCTCAGTAGAGTCCTTTCTTCGCCCACTCTTCTCTTGGACTTCTTCATTTGTTACTTTGTCTGTCCGCTCCGTACTTTTTGATCTGGAGCCATCTTGAGCATCATTTGCTCTGTGCCTCCAGTCATTACTGATATCGCTGCTGCCCGACACCTGCTAACTCGGTTAGCCGATTTCGCTGTTTCCAGCTATTCGTTGCCCACCCCCCACGAAGAGGACGTCGAGTCAGTTCGGGGAGTACCTATCTATATATAAATATATAATTTTGTTATAATTGTTGAACTACAAATAAATCCAATATTTTTTCGCAAACTCAGAGTTTCAATACACACACACATATATATATATATATATATATATATATATATATTCCAAGTGAAAATAGTCATAACCCGGCATTGCAGCATTACATTAAAAAAATATTATCAGTATTAGAGAAAATCTAACAATGAAAATATATCAAAAATAGCTCGGTTATACATTAAGTTGCCTTAAGAAAAGTTGTCAAGAAGAAGGTTTATTACAAGATCTCTTTTCATAAAATTTGAAAGTTTTTTTTACAAAACTTTCATATATAAGCAAAAAATATATAATATTCATTTTGTTAATTTTTTAACATCTTCAACCAAAAACTCTCTCCTAAGATTAAAAGTGTTTCCTAAGACGTGGAAAATAGCTAAAGTGATTCTACTTCCTAAAACAGATAAGGATCCTTGTTTACTGAAGTCAAACCGATCTATAAGTTTACTATCACCCCTCTTCAAAATATTTGAGAAACTCTGCTTAGGTACTAACAACACTTCATGATAATCTATAATCCCGTATTATCAATTTGGTTTTAGAAAGCTCCACTCCACCATAGAACAAACATATAGAATCGTCGAACACATGAAGTGAAGAGAAGTACTGCTCAGCTTGTTAACTTCCCGAAGGAGAAGTTTATGTTTTCATCAAATAATTCGATTCGCTAATTTTATGTTTTCTCGATGTTTCAAGCCATTCTGAATCGAATAAGACCAAATTTGGAAAAAAATATGTGTGTGTGTGTATGTGAACAGATTTTTTGCCGTAAATCGACGATTTCTCAGAAACGGCTAGACCGATTTCAAAAATTTAAAAGCCATTGATTTGTGCAAGACTAGATGTGGCAGATATTATCAATTTTATTATGTACTACTTTGTACACGACTATATGTGGCAGATGTAATCTTTTATTAGGTAGAGGTGTGTATTGACAGGTAGCGTGGCCGAGTGGTCTGAGGCGCTAGTTTTAGGCACCAGTCTCTTCGGAGGCGTGGGTTCGAATCCCACCGCTGCCATATTTTATTATGTATTGATTTGCGCAAGACTAGATGTGGCAGATATAATCAATTTTATTATGTACTACTTTGTACACGACTAGATGTGGCAGATATATTTTTTTATTATGTAAAGATGTGCATTCAGAGGTAGCGTGGCCGAGCGGTCTAAGGCGCTGGTTTCAGGTACCAGTCTCTTCGGAGGCGTGGGTTCGAATCCCACCGCTGCCATGTCCTATTATGTTATATTAGCCTCGTTGATACGGAGATAATCAAATATTAAGAACATGAAGATGTTAAATGAGAGGTAGCGTGGCCGAGCGGTCTAAGGCGCTGGTTTTAGCCACCAGTCTCTTCGGAGGCGTGGGTTCGAATCCCTCCGCTGCTATATATTATTATGTTATACTAGCCTAGTTGATACAGAGAGAATCAAATATTAAGAACATGTGTTGAAAGAGAATTCGAATTCCACTGCTGCCATATCTCATTATGTTATACTAGCCTAATTGATACAGAGATAATCAAATATTAACAATATGTGTAGAGTAAGAGGCTTAGCCGAGCGGTCTAAGGCGTTGGTGTTAGGCACCAGTCTCTTCGGAGAATTTTAAAAAAAATATTATGTATTGATTTGTGCAAGACTAGTTGTGTCAGATATTATCAATTTTATTATGTACTACTTTGTACACGACTATATGTGGCAGATGTAATCTTTTATTAGGTAGAGGTGTGTAGTCGCGTGGCCGAGTGGTCTAAGGCGCTGGTCTCTTTGGAGGCGTGGGTTCGAATCCCACCCCTACCATATTTTATTATGTATTGATTTGCGCAAGACTAGATGTGGCAGATATTTCATTATGTACTACTTTGTACACGAGCAGATGTGGCAGATATATTTTTTTATTATGTAAAGGTGTGCATTTAGAGGTAGCGTGGCCGAGCGGTCTAAGGCGCTGGTTTCAGGTACCAGTCTCTTCGGAGGCGTGGGTTCGAATCCCACCGCTGCCATATCTTATTATGTTATACTAACCTAGTTAATACAGAGATAATCAAATATTAAGAACATGTGTTGAATGAGTGTTAGAATGCGAGGTAGCGTGTGTTAAATAAGAGGTAGCGTGGCCGAGCGGTCTAAGGCGCTGGTTTAAGGCACCAGTCTCTTCGGAGGTGTGGGTTCGAATTCCATCGCTGCCATATCTTATTGTGTTATACTAGCCTCGTTGATACAGAGATAATCAAATATTAAGAACGTGAGTTAAATGAGATGTAGCGTGGCCGAGCGGTCTAAGGCGCTGGTTTTAGGCACCAGTCTCTTCGGAGGCGTGGGTTCGAATCCCACCGCTGCCATATATTATTATGTTATACTAGCCTAGTTGATACAGACAGAATCAAATATTAAGAACACGTGTTGAATGAGAATTCGAATTCCACTGCTGCCATCTCATTATTTGACCGAGCCGTCTCTTTGAAATTTGAAAAAAAGTGTTAAACTTTTCGTCCACATTTAAACTCATTCTACCGAAACGATTTTAAAAAATCAAAAACTGTTTGCAAGATGTTAGTTGGTAATGATACTGATTAGTTTTAGGTGAAAATCTACCGAGCCGTTTTCTTGAAATTAACTGTTGAAAAAAAAATTAAGACGATGTTTATGGAACTTTTTTTGGCGATATATACCATGGTCTTATAGAACTTACTGAATTATTACGGTCTTACGACAAGTAGTTTAATTTTAAAAATTCATAAAAGTTTGAGAAAATTAGTAGCTTTTTTGACGTTTGTTAAAATTAAAATTAGACGATTCACGTGGTATAACGATAGAGTACTTGGTCTTAATAAACGTAATAAATTTTACGGAAACTGGTTCAAATAAAAAATTATTGAATTTGAAAATTTGCTTTTAGAAAATACGCCGATTAACGTGTTCGTTCGTTTTCAATTATGTGTAATAAATCCACTCGGAATACTTGTAATCACTCATAAATTAATTTATTTTTTAGTGATTAAGTCGATTATTTACACATATCGGGAAGTTCATGTAACTTGCCTCAAGGCTAAATACCAAACCAACTAGTTTGCTTGACATATCCCAAGCTATTGACAAGCTTTAGCATGCCGGATAACTTCATAAATTAAAGAATAATTTACCTGCACAATTATCCTCAATATTTAAATCATATCTTACTGACAAAAAATTCTACATTAGTCTAGCAACTCATCTCTCAGAAATATTAACTCTGGTGTTCCACAAGGTAGCGTGCTAGGCCCTATACCATTCCTCATATTTACATCTGCTATACCGAATTCTTCAGATACTGAAATTGCTACATTTGCAGATGACATATGCGTTATATCCAAGCATGAAGACCCTAAAATAGCATCCGAACTTCTGCAGCTTCGCATTCTAATGATAGAAACATGGCATAAAATTATGATTTAGGAGATTACGAATCAGCGACCAAATATCAGTCACATCACATTTATACTGAGGAAAGATACTTATCCACCAATATTTATTAACGGTCAACAGATACCACAGCCGTTTATGACATATAAAGGGTACAAAAAATGATCGACCAGTTTTTGAGAGAACCGATCATCTGACTAAAATGATTCAAAAAACATTATGCTTGTGTTGACTGTGTGATGAAATGATTAGGTTTTGAGAAAGGCAGGTCCAGCAGTTCAAAAAAAATAAAATTTTTGATTTTTTCAAAATCAAAATTTATGATCAAGTTTTGATTTGATAACTTTCAAAAGATATTAAAATTACAAAATTTGAGAATTTCACATAATCGAAATTTTCAGATATTTCAAATTCTACAAATAAATCGATTTATTATATTTTCGAATAATTTTAGTCTTTTTAACAAAAATTTCAAAACCTATTTTTTTTGCAATTTCTAAATATAAATAAGGTTTTTGAATTTCAAAAATTGTAAACCTTACTCATTTACCTACGATTGTTATGTTATGTTTATCTGGTAAACTTATATAGTTTTTTGTGCGATCGCAAAATATTTTTTTTTTAACTTTTTTATTTGAACAGCGACCAGAACTTATGGGTTCTAGAGCTGTTGTGATGAATTTCTTACAAACTACGTTTGTTTTATTATAGATGGCGACCCAAACAGATGTCTCATCTCTATGATTTTTTTTATTATTACAATTGTTGTAATAATAATGCCGTATAGGGCTGTTTTCACTTGGAAGCATATTGCTATCTATATTTCCAAGTGAGAATCGTTGTAGCTGCTGCCTGACAACAGGCTGCTCGAAGTGGGTATCGAACCCGGGACCCCTGATCCAGGATAAAATATGAATGATAAAATTTAAAGTATTTATAATACACATTAGAAAATACTCAAAACCATTGTTATTAATCATTGATACATTTTTATTGATTATTTTTGTTCCTCGAATGTTTAATTACGACGAGTTCGTCATCGAAGGATCAGAAAACCTTACTATACACCTGACACAAATTTGAGCCATCTCTGTACATTTGAATTATGTAATATTATTCAACAAATAACTATTCTATGTATATAATATTATTTGCTCTTTTATTTCAAAAAGTAGTATAGAAACATCTACGTCTGCATACCAGCAATGGGCAAGTCTCGTTGTTCTCTCACTGCCTCGGTTATATTTGTATCATGGGTATCATTACGCTGTGAGCACTATAACCTTTGTAACTATGAATCACGCAATTTATCGTGCTGTTATTTTTTCGGAATAAGAGTGAACGTTAAGGTATCGAGGTGAAGTCTGAAATACGGTCATCACTTGGAACATCCCACACCCACCCTGGTGAAACAGATCTTGATATTTAACATGCAATGAAACTTATTGTTTGTTCAGATTATTATGTTTATTGTAGATTTTTTTGTAAATCTCGAAATGTAGTTGTTATTGATATCTCTTTTTCGAAAGAAACCGATTAAAAGTAATTTTAATTTGTTTACATAAATAGAAAAATTAATTTTTCATTCAAACTTTAGTGTCGTTAATGATTATCTGCGTTTGGTACTCAATTTACATGGCCAAAACCCAATAAAACGCATTCACTTATATACATTACACCTAATTAGACATTTTCTAATGTTTGTGCTTGTAGATTTAGAATTACTAGAAAAGATACAACGTGAAATTAAAATTAAAATAGAAAATGCAATTTTCTTTATCAAATAAAACAAAAACTATTAAATTTTAATATGTATTATTATTGAGACAAACTAACTAACTTTAATTGTTATAAATTAATAAACAAATGTATATGATATAATAGACTTATGAAAAACAGCTACTTTATTTACTTGCATATCTATACTCGTATTCATATATAACTATACTTTTTTAATATTTGAAGGCTTTTCAGATTGGATCTAACTTTATATTGAAACAAAATTATTAAAAACTTTGGAAATGTAGTGTATTCGACAATTTTCAATTTTGTCAATTTCAACTTTCCATAGATTAAGTTATATTAATCGCAAAAAACGAAAATATTTTTTTTATATACCTTTACGTTTCAAACGTTCCTGGCCATTTTATCTTAACCAATTAACTTTAACAAAAATGGATGCATGTATGTTGTGCATGTGTGTGTATGTATGCATACTTTCGTCGCCGATTTGGGAACTTGGATCAACCGATTTTAAATAATTCATAAAACATTCGATCCGTATTAATGGGGAGACGTGCTGATTAGTTTTTGGCAAAGTCAGGTTTGACCGTTGCGAAGATACTGGGCAACAACCGCCAAAAGTGGTTATTCGGTTTTTGAGAGAAGGGAATGTCCGATTTGAATGATTTAATATATTTTATTTATATTAACGAAACGAACAACTAAATTTTTGGGAAACCATGTCCAGCGATTTCGAAAACCAAATAAAAAAAGTAAAAAAACACTATTTTGCGATGAATAATGATCATTAGATATAAGTCCATCAAATTATCAGATATTTTATAGAGAGTTTTGTAATAAGTATAAATTTTGTTTACATTTTTATATTATGGGCTTCGTACCAATGTTTATACGGATTAGACCCAGATGCAGCGCTTACGCGTTTCGATATTTCGTTCCTCAAGAAACTACACAGCGCTATTGATTTGAAAAATATTCGAAACTTTCATTCACAATAAAAAAAAGAAATTTTTCAAAAATTCCAACATTTCCAAAAATTGATTTTTTTCAAGTTTTCAAAGAGTTTTGAAGCTTTTTTATAGTTTTAATTCTCGGTACGGAAAGTTCCAGCTTTCTGATTCAATTCTAGACAAAATGATATCGAAAACGGGTTCATCAACGGTCGTAACTTGACGCAATTAAAACTTTGTTGTATTATATGTGCCATGCAATGAGTTCACTAGTATGTGGAAAAATATATAAGATTTATTAATTTTGTACAAGCTTTAATTATTCAATCATTTCGCCTCAAACTCATTTCTTACATTTTTTTCGCCTCAAACTCATTTCGTACATTTTTTTCCACTGCAAAAAAGTTGTTCAGTTTCAGAAGTTTTGAAAAAATATATTACAAATCTATAAACAAAACAGCTAAACTCTGGTCGAAAAATGTACTATTGTCCGGGAATGTTGCTCTTTTGAACGATAATTAATACGTCTATTATTGTTTGTGGATGCCTTGGACAGCATTCCTCCGTTTAGAAATGTCTTTGAAAAAGAATGAGGTCATTCCATTTATCACTGTAAATGTAAGACCTGCGTACAATATGAACAATAGAAGTAAATATATCTGCATGTTATGTAATCCGTAATAGTTTTCTGGTATTGTCGGTTTAAAGTAAACACAATGAAAAGTTATATATATATATATATATATATATATATATATATATATATATATAGTTGGTTGCCCAACTTAATTTCAATTATTATATATATTAAATATGTTTATTAAACGTAATGTTTTATTTAGATGAATTTATGTGTGGCGTTTTGTTTAATTTAAGCAGGCATATCGATGGCAAACGTATGAAACAATTTTCTAAGTTTTAAAACTTGTTAGCTAAAGGTGTATCTGTTAACAAAATAATAATTTGGGATCTTAAATGAATGCAATACTTTTAAAATTACCATTACCGCCGTGATATTTTAATTGTTGAATTTTAGAATCTCGTGGTTCTCCATCAACCGCAAAGTTAATCTCTCCTGAAATCGGTTATTTGAATAATTAAGTTTCCGTAGACTAATGGTTATGGTTCTGTCTTTATATCCAGGAAGTTTCACATAGAATACCGGACAGCAGTGGTGACATCGGTTTTCTCTGAAATATAGATAGAGTTCTGTTTTCGAGTTCAAATAAACTTTTCTAGCTATTCTATCAAATTAAAAAAAGAAAAATAAACCAAAATTTTATGAAATAAATAATTTTACTTTGCTGTTTAAACGTTATAAAACGCAATTATATAACTATCGCATTTTATTTTATTTTTTATTTATTTTTTTTTATATATATACAGCAATCAAACTCTTTTTTCTTTGTTGTTCTATGAGCTGTTTGTGTGTATGACTTATGATCTACGGTGAGAAGATGAGAAGCAACCCATCGGTTATCTTTCTCCTATGTGTGGGTATTTTTATTAGCTCTTATGTCTAATAGTGTGGAGGTTTTATTAGCTCTTATGTCTAATAGTGTGGGGGTTTTATTGGCTCTTATATCTAATGGTGTGGGGGTTATTAGCTCTTATGTCTAATAGTGTGCATGTGGTTGTATGCAACTATGTCCACGAAGGACGATTTCCACTTGGAATTATATTGTGATCTATAACCCCAAGTGGAAATTTGACATCAAAGTTGCCTGATGTCAGACTTGGCGGTAGCGGAAATTGAACCAGCGAGCCTGGGGTCTAGTTGGTGCTAGCCCACGCCCTAACCGAATTATTAACTTCCCATAGTTATTGTAATGTTTTGAAGATTTCTGAACGTTTTGGCATACCTAGAAAAAATGGATGTTTGTGTGTGTATGTATGTATGGATACAAATTTCCAGTCACGTTTTCACGTTTTCGGGTGCACGGATCAACCGATTTTTTTTTGTATATCGAAAATAATTCAAATTTCATTTTTATTGTGACTAAAGTTCTAATATAACTTGAACAAATAATTTTAAATTTGCAATTCAGTTTATATAATTCTTATAAACATTAGATAATTTTACAATATTTATAAAAATCTATTTGAAAACATTTAATATTCCTCGAACATTTCGTTACGGTACGGGAAGTTCCAGCAATTTGCATTAAGGCACGATGCCATACACCCCACTAGTTTGTTTTTTTGTTTGTTCTTCGATAATAGCCCCGTCAATTTAAGGTTACTATAATTCATAATGAGCTGTAACTTGGCAAAATTGTTTAAAATACAATTATAAAAGGAATCTCAAAAGTCTTCATCGATCCGAGTTTTGGAACACTTGCAAAATAATATTTGTGAATTTGGGCTGGTAAAAATAAAGGCAGTAATTATAAAAAAGCAACTAACTTTATTCTTAGGAGTCATAATTTTCAAATGTTTCTACAGCTCTTTCGTGTTGTTTTTCTTGATCTTCTTCTTCTTCTTTTTTCTTCTTTTTATCTTCTTCTTCTTCACTTTGAGTATAAGCTTTTCCTTTTCCAGCTACTTTATCATTGTGGAAATGTGTTTTTTTGCAAAAATTTGTAACCTGGTCCTTTTTACTTCATAGGCAGGGTAAATTGGGCAGCTTAGGGGGCAAACAGGTCTAATGTCTTACTTCAATTTTGAAGGGATTTTTAAATATAAAATTATTTAACCCATGCAAAATATAACTTCATGAGAGCGTGTTTTACAGAGATAACACTGTAAATAACCTAGATCTGGTATTTTGTTACAAATACTAATCAGCAGAGTTGGAATAACTATTTTTTTATGTCTTGTAAAATTGTTTTATTTAACTTAACTTCCTATTTTATTTGCTATTTTTAAATTTTTACACCTCTTTTACGGCTTTTATAGAGGTTATATAAAAAACGGTTGAATCTAACTTACAATTAACAATACATCTATTAAAACAATTAAATAACGTATACTTAAAATTTATATTGAGGTCTTGTACATTAAATAACAGTGCTCACATTCAAAAAACTGACAACGAAATAAAATAATTTTGTTATGGATTTTTAAATATTGCTGTTTATTTCCCGATGGCGACGTCATAAATCATGGTGATGGCTGGTTATACATAATTTTCCCTCTACTTTCAAATATTGTTAATAAAAAATTCTTAACTTTACTGGTTTTTGAGATCACAGTGGTGGACTTTTTACCCGCGGACCTGCGGCCCTGCTCAACCCTATTTATAATAATCTATTTGAATATATTCAAAACAATTGTTATAATTACTAATCAATTTTTATTTATTAGTAACTTATAATTATGATTTTAGCTTTCAAAATTTACTTATTTTTGCGATTAAAAATATTAATTAATATATAATAAATATAGCTGAATGCTTTATAGCTATGAAAAATAAATACAAAAAAAAAAAAAAAAAATTAAGAAACAAAAACTAAAAAGTCTAAAGATTTCATCTTGAATAAATTTGCTAATTACAGTTTTAACAACAGAAAAATAACAAATTTTTGTTTAATGTTGATTGAATTTTATATTAATGTATTTTCATTACTTTCAGGTGGTGCATGGTGTATTTCTCGAACCAGAACACGTTGTAAGAAAAAGGAGTATAGATAGACCACTTAGAATAGTCTTGGTTTATGATGATTCAGTATACAGGTGAGGCGTTATAATAAAATTCTATTATGAGATTGCAATTTTACTGCATGATAATATATAATTTAATATCATATCAAAATTGTGTATATAAGAAAGTTGAATTAATTTCAGTTGAATAGCAACATGTACAATTATCAGATTTTTGCTACACTTTTTTATTATTTAATGGTTTTGAAACTTAACATATATATAAATATATATTAGAAACTGTGTTTCTGAGGCGGTCTGAATTAAATTTTGATTTGACTTTAAAACAAATGTACTATAAACAAATCGTCTACTGGATTAATGATTAATTTTCATGCTAGAGGGATGATAGGAGTGAAAATTTAAATACCTACCTGACCAAGTAGGTTTTTGGTACCAGTTAGTGAGGATGCGGTTGTCTGTGCTTTTAATGATTTTGATATCCAAGAAGCTGATAGAGTTATTTTGTTCTTTTTCGAAAGTGAACTGAATATGTTTGTTAAACGAATTGAATGAGTGGAGCAATAAGTAATTGCGTAATTTTAAAGCTTATTTTGAGCACTATAAAACCCCATTATCATATTTAGCCTAATATTGTTCCTAGAAAAATTTATAGAGCACCGATTTATTAGGATTTTAATTGATATAATTTTGTTCATTACATGATTTTCGTTTAAATGTATATTTCTAGAAATATTTGCAAAAAACGTTAAAAAACGCAAAAAACAACAAATTTTTAGTACGCAGTAACTTGAAAAGTAATTTTTTTTTGAAAAACATTATTAAACATTTTTCTCTTCTAATTAGTTTTTTTATCGATATCCGACGTTAGTTAGAAAGAGATATAATTGCACCACTGAAAAGGGATGTCATCCTCCCGTGAAGTGGCAAATGATTCTAAATTATTTTTTCTTTTAAACTTGAGAGTAAGATGAACCTAATTTCAAAATTTCATGTAAATTGGAGCACATTAAAAATATTCAGACCCAAAATGCTCCATTGTCTTTGGTAAATATTTCGTATCCAATGCCAAACATATGAATTTTTGACACAATGAAACTTCTAAATAATTGTTTGAATAAGTAAATTATTTTTGTATCGTGATTTAGTAAAGTAAAGCAAAACACGACTGCATTTAATAGTTAAAAAATAATAATCAGTCAAAGTGAATTATAGGCTAAGTTTGATGTGCGATCACTGACAGACGCATGCGCAGACTGCATCACCTGTCAGATGTTGACTGTAAATCTCTTATTATTTCAATTTTGGCACATCTCAGCTGCTTTTTGGCAATAATAATGTAGTCATTACATTTTTCTTATTCATAATCATAAATATATTATATTTTAATATTGTCTTAGCCTATAAGTGAATGAAATGTTTGGCAAATGACAGTCTTCATTTGTTTTAATGTCAAACCATGCCTTAAATATTTTCAAGAACAAACAATGATAAGCGTTTTTTTGTAATTTTTTCCATTTATTTCTACAATCTAACTATATTTCTATGAATCGAAAAATTCTAGAAAATTTCCCGAACAAACTTCAGGTAGATTCATGAAAATCCGAATTATAGTTTTGGAGGATTAACCATTCATACATAGTTACAGAAGAATTTTATATATAAGATATATATTGAAGTTGATGAAAATGAGCTTTATAGTTTCTAATACAAAATCTAAAAAGCGTTTCTCTGTATTATACAAACAAACAGAATCACGCTATAACATATATATGAATACATTTATGGTGAAATTTAAAAAGCATTGTATTATGTTGCAGTAGCTGAGCAAGTCTTATTAACTAAAACTTTATATTTAATATAATATATTCTCAATCTCCAATAAATGAAAAGAATAAAACTGTAAAAAAGATAATATCTGAAGAATAGAGCAAGTTTTATTACACTTTTAATCTTATATGACTACACTTATCAAATTTTTGATTAGTTCTTGATTAACACTTGTTAAGAAATAAAATAAATGAGTGAATGAACTGCATATTTGAATCTTAGAAGAATTGTTCAGTTAGAATCCAAATCATATTGATTATAATAGACAAATGCAAAAAACATAAAAGAAACCTAAAATCAAACATAATCTTAGAAATTGGGAATACGGTATATTGCAAGACACGCGGTATCCTCACAGATGAATATTAACTATGTGAATATAATTTTAAACGATGCAGATATTTTATTTAAAAACTGTCACACTATACATCATTTATGTTCGATTGAATTCTGGTTTCACAAAAACATTATTTTGTTCAAATGGCACAGCAATCCAACTATTCAATTCGATATATCTTCTTCTTTGTAGCGGACAGGCAATATAGTCACATTAATTAAATTGGAGATCTAACATTGGCAACGCGAAGAACCAAAAATATCTTAAATTATAAGATTTATATTGATTTATAAAAAAAAAACGCATTATTGTTCTTGATATCAAAGTATTTATTTGCAATCTCTAGTTTACTTCTCGTGAATTGAAATTGATAATAATGTTCGCATATCTTTACATTTCAAAGGCATTTTTTGGCCAAAATTTCTTTTTTTTCAATTTACATGAAATAATATTTTTTGAATATCTAAAATAATTTGGATTTTAATTTTAATTTTAGCTCAAATTTTAAAGCTCACATATATACTTTAAATGAATAATTTTACCTCTGCAATTTAGTTTATTAGTGCAGTAAATGAAGAGGAAAAAATGGTGTAACCTGTTATTTTTTTACTGTGCTCCAAATTGCATGAAATTTTGGAAATAGGCTAATCTTACCCTTAAGTTCAAAAGTGAACAGTTTAGACTCCGCCGCCACCACTAGAAGGGGTGGGAGGGTAATTTTATATTTACCTTGTATTTCTAGCCATTTTATCGCTAGAAAACGTTTTTAATATTAAAGGATACAATTGTAAAGTATTTTTTAATACATTTACCTTGCAATAAAATCATTTTCAATCCCGTGGAAATACCTAAAAACTTTTAAACGGCCTCTAAATTGGAAAAAACACTTAAGAATTAATTTCGGCGTGATATAATAAGAATTACGTATAAAGTTAATAATATTTTATATTTTCTATCTTGATTATCAAGTTTTTAATTTTTTTAGACCCTTAAGAACAATCATGCTAACTGTCTGCACACCGTGTACAAAATTCTGTACCATGAAGATATATAGATTTCATTATCAACGTAATATTACAAAATTTTGTGGTACACACACATACACATTAGAGCGGGTCGATTTGTATGGGTCAAAAAAAGTCGCTTAGGTAGGCACACATGATAAGGGTCGAAATTTGAAAAAGTCCATTTAGAGTGCCCCAATCGCGTCCAAATGTATGACCGACCCCCACTAACTGTGGAAAGCCGATTCACCCATGCCCCTGGTTCATCCACTGGGACCTTCCCTGAGCGGTTTTACAACATTCAACCCTTATTTTTGGGTCAACGTACGGGACATCAGAATTCATTTCATGCAAAAAATCTTATTTTGATCCCTAGTATCCGAAAATCATATGTGCTTAAGTGACCTTTAAATCGATCCGCCATACATCAATTTTTTCTAAGGTATGCCAAAATGTTCAAAATTTTCTGAAACTCTAAGATATATAAAAATTTTCATTTTCCATTTTTGCTATCGTACACACATTTCGCTTCAATTAAGTTATTGAAGCAACGCAATTAAATTATTGAGATTGAAAAATATGTATTGTGTGGATAATTATGTACTATTTTCTCATTAATTAAGTTCGAAGAATTTTCCGAAATTTTAATTATTACTGATACTTAGTATGAAAATGGATATGATTGATTTTACTAAATTGGTAATTTTTGTTTTAGGTTGGACACTGAGAAGTTTGACTTAATAAATGTAAGTAAAAATAAAATATTTACATCTATATATAAGGCTGTTAAGTACGTCCCGAGACAGGATAGTTACATCTATAAGGCTGTTAGGTATATCCCTGGACAGGTTTTCGGATATTTCGATTGAAACCAAGTGGTAGGGGTTTTGATGCCACGAAGACTTTTTTTTTGTTTTTTCGATCAATTTTAATTTTTAACTTCCCGAAGGAGAAATTTATGTTTTTATCAAAAAATTCGATTCGCTAATTTTATGCTTTCTCGACGTTTCAAGCCATTCTGAATCGAATGAGACCAAATTTGGAATAAGTATGTGTGTGGGTATGTCTATATGAACAGATTTTTTATTGTAAATCGACGTTTTCTCAAAAATGGCTGGACCTATTTCAAAAATTTAAAAGCCATTCGATGTATCTGGATGAGGAGGAATTTTCCAATTTTGTGAGACGATCGGCCGAGCCGTTTCTTTGTAATTCGCAGAAAAGTGAAAAAAAAATTTCACGTTTTAGCCCGCAATTCTGAATCGATTTTAAAAATTGTTCGTAAAATATTAGTTGGGAATGATACTGATTAGTTTTAGGTGAAAATCTACCGAGCCGTTTTCTTGTAATTAACTGTTTAAAAAAAAATAAGCTGATTTTTATGGAAGATTTTGGCAATATATATCATGGTCTTATCGAACTTACTAAAATTTTGATATTTTTAGTTTGGTTTTAAGATTTGGTTTATATTCATGAGGTACTATCTGCGGTATATGTTAACTTCTATCTGCAGCAATCACAACGAGTCCGTTGACATCTTTTATAATCACCAAGATAATTTTTTTCTCGTCTTCCAACTCGTCAAAGATCGAATTTGGGTTGTAGTCCTGCGCTATGAGCATTCTTTGATTCCCACTGATATGCTTTCAATCTTGTGCTCATTATTCTCTCTATACTCATATTCAACAACTTTTTACTGTTCTATACCTTGCCAGAATTGCTTTTACTATTTTGGACTTGCCACTTTCGGAATGAAGGCTGCAAAACTTCTCTATGCGGATTTACCTTTGATGTTCTTTAACTTATTTTAAGGTCAAATCGACCGCATTTCAATTTCAACTTTCGGTGGAGATCTGAATGGGATGTACTTCTTGTAGATTATATTATATAAAATGTTAATCATCATTTTGGCCCATGGACAGGACAATTTTCGTATTCTTCGAACCCCGTTTTCCTGCTGAAATGCATCCTGATATTTAGACTATGCTGTGTACCTGTGGACATTCATTACTCATTGGTTATTCGTATACCTACCTTTTCAGATTGTCGGCAAACCGTAGCATTTTGTTGAAATATTATTTATGATAGTTGTTTTCTGGCACCTGGACGCTGCCAATCAAAAACAAATGTGATACATGATTCGTACGAGCCCGTTTGATCAACATTATAATTAACTTCTTGTAGGGTAAGTTATTGTAATGGGCCGAAAATCGAAAATGAAAATTTTTGCATCTCTCGACGTTTTGAAGGTTTCTGAACATTTTGGCATACCTCAGAAATAATGGATGTGTGTGTATGTATGTATGTATGGATACAATTTTTCGGTCACGTTTTCGGGCACACGGATCAACCGATTTAAATGGTTAAAAAAACATTCGATTCCTATTGATAGGGAGATGTTCTGATTAGTTTTGGCAAGGGCAGGTCCAGCAGTTACGGAGATAAAGAGCAAAGAGTGCAGAAAATAGAAATCGAGTTTTTGAGAGAACGGAGCATCCGATTTGAATGATCTAAAAAACATTCAATTAGTAATAATTGGGAGAAGTGTTTGGGTAAAGGCAGGCCCAGCCATTTCGAAGATACGGAGCTAAATGTGCAAAAAACGGCAGTTTTTGAGAGAACTAAGCGTCCGATTTAAATGATTCAAAAAACTTTCTGCTTGTCTTAACAAAATAATTGATTTTGCAAAAAAAAATTTTGTTTAAATTTTTTTTTCAATTTTTTTTTCCAAAAAAAAAATTCTTTGTATATCCAAATTAATTCAGATTTTATTTTTAATTCTGACTATAGTTCTAATATACTTTAAACAAATAATTTCAACTTTGCAATTCAGTCTATATAATTCTTATAAATATCAGACAATGTTACAATATTTATTATAATCTATTTCAAACCTTCAGTATTCCTCGAACATTTCGTTACGGTACGGGAAGTTCCAGCAATTTGCCTTAAGGTACGATGCCATACGTCGTAGTTTAAGTCGTTTTTTTTAGTTGCCCAATTCATTTAATATTTTTGATACTAATATATGTATTAAATATAAATAAATACCACTAAGAAATAAAATATTATTTATATGTTTTCAGAATACAATATTGCCAGAAGCGGTGCAGTTTTGGCAAAATGCTCTTATGGTTCGTGAAACAAAGGGTGTTATTAGATTAAACAGGTATGAATTTAAACTATATATTATATGTTACTGTAAATAGTAATTTTACATAAAAATGTTGCTTAATATTTTGAATTGATGTTTAATTTTTTTTATTATCTTTAACACTTTACCAATGGCAGTATGAATTGAAGAAACATCTATAATTGCATTGTTTTTAACTTCCCGTAGGGCAAGTTATAGTAATCGCAAAAAAATCGAAAATGAAAATTTTTATATATCTTTACGTTTCAGAGGTTTCTGAACATTTTGGCATACCTTAGAAAAAATGGATGTATGTGTGTGTGTGTGTATGTATGTGTGTGTATGTATGTGCGGATACAAATTTTCGTCGACGATTTCGGGAACACGGGTCAACCGATTTGAATAATTCAAAAAACATTCGATTCGTATTGATAAGGAGACGTGCTGATTAGTTTTTGGCGAAGGCAGGTCTAGCCGTTCCAAAGATACGGGGCACAAAGTGCAGAAAACGGTAGCTCAGTTTTTGAGAGAACGGAGCGTCCGATTTGAATAACTCAAAAAACATTTCACTTCTATTGACAAGATGAAGAATCGATAAAATTTTCATGAAGGTAGGTCTAGCGGATTCGGAGATATGGAGGAAAAAGTAAAAAAATGAGCCATTTGGCGGTCAAAAATGATCATTAGACATATGCTCATAAAATTATCAGATATTTTATAGAGATTTTAACAATAAGTATACAATTTGTTAACATTCATATGGGTTCCGTACCAATGCTTATGCTTTAGACAGCGACGCGGCGCTTACGCGCTTTATATTTTGTCCCTATGCAGTTAAAGCAGTACGATTGATTGCTTTGAAAAGAAAGTTCAGATCTTCCACAATATGTCAAAATAAAAAAAAAAAAATTTTCAAAAAAAAGTAATTTTTTTTCCAATTTATAGTTTCTCAAAAATCTTATTTTTTCAAAGTAATTTTTTTTTCAAAAATGTTAATCGTTTTTAAAAAAATAATAATTTTTGGTACGGGAAGTTCCAGCAATTTGCCTTAAGGCACGATTCCTTAATTGCCTTAAGACAGAATTCCACTTACAGCTAGTTGCAAATGTGACGGTCGGAACTTCTCGTAATAATCAATTCATTCTTAAATCAGTTTTCAATATTTTGAATAATACTTAATGTAAACCGTTATCTACCACGCCCGGTTATTTGAACAAGAGCTTTTTTTCTGTTTTATAAGTTTTTATTCTGCTTTATTTCTGCAAAGATCGTTGTGTGAAGATCAAATTGATCGAAATTTTAGACAGTACAGAGCTTTGAGTAAACATTTATTTAGGAACAAATTAACAACTGATTTTATTGGGAAAGTAGCTTTTTACTCAAAATATGTCGTGAAAAATAAGGCCGTTCAAGCTTTTTGAAGATATAAATAATAAGACGATTACAATAATAAATATGATATTACTATAATCGTAAAAAAACCGAAAGTGAAAATTTTTGCATATTTTCACGATTCAGAGGTTTCTGAACATTTTGGCATACCTCATAAAAAATGATGTATGTGGGTTTTTTTTGTATAGAAATTCTGAACTTCCAAAATATTTTTTTAATATCAAAAATGATTCGGATTTTAATTTTGGTTCTAAAATTTTAAATTTCCATGCACGACTAGTTTTATCTTTACGCTGTTTCGTTTTATTTTTAATTTACTGTATTTTTATATTATTTGTAAATAGACCTACAGTTAAGATTAATGAAATAAATTGTTACAATCGATTGTTTTGTGATTACTATAACCTATCTGACAGGATGTTAATAGCTATTACCAATCATTGATTGATTTTTATTAATTGCTGATTATTTTTATTTTTCGAATATTTAATTATGGTAGGGGAAGTTCCACAATTTGTGTTAAGGCGCGATACCAGACACTTCGAGTTTAATTAATTTTTGGACACAATATTATTAAAAAGTTCATAGTAACTATATATAAATATTAATAGTGATGGTAAATCTATTAATTGTTTTCAGGAAATGTATATCTAGTCAAGTTTTCGTGAAGGGTTCACATACGCATTGCATATCTGCTTGTCGACCTGTGACAATGTGTGGTGAAGTTCGAGTTCCTGAAGATCACCTGGACGTAAGTTAGTATATCTGTCGCAATTATATTTTCTACTAACGATTTATTATTGCTAAGTATATTGTTTGAATAATTTATGCTACGTATATTTTTTCAAAAAAAAATCCATAATTAAATTTCTCGAAGACTCTGCATTTCAAAATATACTGATTATATTGATATAGATTTTAAAAATAGATAAGTATACATCTATGTAAATATTTATATGTATGTTTTTATAAATTTAATTCATTTTCAATAACATTTTTTTACATTTAGATAAATAGAACTCAATCGTGACGTATCAAAAGCACGACGAAGCTTTTGTTTTTTTGAAAATAGGAGGCCAAGCAACGTGTTGTTCAAAAAGTATTAATTTCGTAATAGGCGTTATTAACTTAACTTTTTAAAGCTTTTTGAACATATTGTAAATAATATATATATATATATATATATATATACATTGGTAAAATAATCAAATCAAATAATTTGATATTGTTTGAACTGTCAACTTCAAAGTGAATCGAATTTATTTCTTAATTTTAATACTTTAATTACTGGCACATCTTATGGGGCAATTCTGCCGTAACAGAGCTCATAAAATAGCATTGTAATGACAACGCTCTCGTATGCTTGTTCTTGGTATTGAAAATTATAAAACTGTTTATCCATTTGCCGTGCGATCAGGCGTATTTTACATATAAACAAGCGAGGAAGAATCTTATGATAATGGCACCATCTAGAATTCTGTTATCATACATTGATTGCTTCTTTATATGTATATTCGTATATGTATATGTATATGTAAAACACGCCTGATCGCACAGCAAACTAGTTGGGTGTATGGCATCGTGCCTTAAGGCAAATTGCTGGAACTTTTCGTACCGTAACGAAATGTTCGAGGAATATTAAATGTTTTCAAATAGATTATTATTAATATTATAACATTGTCTAATATTTATAAGAATTATATAAACTGAATTGCAAAGTTGAAATTATTTGTTCAAAGTATATTAGAACTTTAGTCAGAAGAATCTGAATTATTTTCGATATACAAAAAAAAATTTTTTTGGAAAAAAAAAGTTGAAACAAAATTTTTTTTTCCAAAATCAATTATTTTGTTAAGACAAGCAGAGAGTTCTTTGAATCATTTAAATCGGAGCTTAGTTCTCTCAAAATCTGCCATTTTTTACATATTTAGCTCCGTATCTCCGAAACGGCTGGACCTGCCTTTGCCAAAAACTAATCAGCTCTTCTCCCTATCAATAGGAATCGAATGTTTTTTGAACCATTCAAATCGGTTGATCCGTGCGCCCGAAAACGTGACTGGAAATTTGTATCCATACATACATACACACACACACATCCATTTTTTTCTGAGGTATGCCAAAATGTTCAGAAACCTTCAAAACATCGAGAAATGTAAAAATTTTCAATTTCGATTTTGGGCCCATTTCAATAACTTAAGTTAATAAATAGACATTTTCAAAAATTTTAATACCAAGAACGAGAACGAGAGCGTTGCAATGAAAACGGTATTTTATGAGCTCTGTTTACGGCAGAATTGCCCCATTTGTTTGTTTTTGTGAACAATTTTTTTTTTAGCGTTATCAAACATAACTTTTAGTACGTTTTCATAGCATTGGAAAGTGTTTAGTGATTAAATGCCTGAAAAATGAGACATTTATCCATTTGTTCAAACCAATCGAGACATAATGCTTTTATGCATTATTTTCATTACATAATTGTAATTCAGAATTATATTTATTAACTTCCCGTAGGGTAAGTTATAGTAATCGCAAAAAAATCGAAAATGAAAATTTTTATATATCTTTACGTTTCAGAGGTTTCTGAACATTTTGGCATACCTTAGAAAAAATGGATGTATGTGTGTGTGTGTGTATGTATGTGTGTGTATGTATGTGCGGATACAAATTTTCGTCGACGATTTCGGGAACACGGATCAACCGATTTGAATAATTCAAAAAACATTCGATTTGTACTGATAAGGAGACGTGCTGATTAGTTTTTGGCGAAGTTAGGTCTAGCCGTTCCGAAGATACGGGGCAAAAAATGCCGAAAACGGTAACACAGTTTTTAAGAGATTTTGAATTTGAATAATTCAAAAAACATTTTACATGTATTGGCAAGATGAAGAGTTGATCAAATTTTCATGAAGGCAGGCCTAGCGGTTTCGGAGATCTAATGAAAAAAGTAAAAAAAAAATGCCATTTGGCGGTCAAAAATGATCATTAGACATATGCACATCAAATTATCAGATATTGTATAGAAATTTTAACAATAAGTATAATTTTTTTTACATTTCTATGGGTTCCGTACCAATGTTTATGCGTTAGACGGCGGCGCGGCACTTGCGCTGTGACAATTCGTCTCTATGCAGTTCAGCAGTACGATTGCTTTGAAAAAAAGTTCAGAATTTCCAAAATATGTCAAAATGAAGAAAAACATTTTTCTTTTCAAAAAATAGTTTGTTTTCAAAAAAAAAAAAATTCTTTCAAAAAAAAAATTTTTTTTTTCAAGTAAAAATTTTTTTTTCAAAAAAAAGTAATTTTTGTCATATTCCTAGTTTCTCAAAAATCTAATTATTTCGAAGTAAATTTTTTTCAAAAATGTTAATCTTTTAAAAAAATAATAATTTTTGGTACGGGAAGTTCAGCAATTTGCCTTAAGGCACGATGCCCTAATTGCCTTAAGACAGAATTCCACTTACAGCTAGTTAAAATTATATCTATTTTTTTTTTATTCAGGTTTGTCGAACTTGCGATGTGAATGGCATAGATTGCGGCGTTGAACCCGGATCAAAACTCGGAAATGGAATACAAGATGCCGATTTCGTATTTTACGTTTCCGCAATGCAAACTGAACGATGCTACAAGGGTCTGACCGTAGCTTATGCAGCGCATTGTCAGCAAGAAGCGGCGCTTGATAGGTACGAAAAATTTTTATGCATGTTTTTTTCTCAGGTTAGAACCAATATTGGGTATCTATTTTTTAATAATTCTCTTCATATTGGTATTGAAAATGAAACTGAAGTGAAACGAATGTCTACGAACATCTGGTTAAATTAAGAATTTGCTTATGAAGAATGAATTTTATTTGCTTGAGGTACATTACTAAAGATGTGAAAATTCTGGAGGTACTTTATATTTTGTTTGTATTTATTTTATCTAACTTACAATTAGATTTCAGCAAACAATTAGTTATAATATAAAAATTGGTAAATAATCAAATCAAATAATTTGATATTATTTAAACTGTCAACTTCAAAATGAATCTAATTAGATTTTTTTTATTAATATTAATCTATTATGAACGAGCGCATTTTTTAAAACTATGCCGTAGGTCGACGGAAGAATTTAGGAGCTCCATTTCCAGGGCGATGGAAGCAAATCATATCAAAATCGGCCCGACGTGAATGTGTTAATATTGCTTTATTAGTTTTGAATAGAATGGAATTCTACTAATATTCCTTGTTGAGCAATATATAAATTTATTTTCTAAAGGCATTTGGCCAATATTGAAAATTAAGAAAGAAAGCTCAATTTTTTTCTAAAAACGTCATGATTACGCGTATTAAAATATTTACAATATAGCGAGTATGGCGACATTCATTTGCTAAGGGCTAAAAGTCTTCGTATTTTATCCAATATATCGTTTTATACTATCAACAATCATTTCGAATTTTACCTAAAAATAATATTTTTTTTACCGATCTTGATTTGTGATAATGGATATGATTAAATGTTTCATTAATACATTCGGGTGAATTTCATAAAAATTCTAAAAATTCCTACGAGCTGGTATCGTGCTAAGATCTAAGTGGTTAATGAACATATTGTGGCCAGGTAGTATCAATCCTAGTGTACACCACCCTTACTCTTAATCTGGTTTCTTGGGGCCCAACAGGAACAGTTTTTTAAGGTTCAGCCATTAAGAGTTTTTCAGTCAAGTGGTGGATACGTTTTCCCATGGGCGACCACCTTATGATACTTTAGTGTTAGTTGTGAGTGTGTTGTGCTACAAGAAGACAGGTCCAGCTTAAGGCCAGATCACATATTATTAACTATAGCTAAAATATTATCCCCCATATTTCCACAATAGCGTACTCGTCACAATATGTTGAAAACCTATTACGGCTCCCAAATTATAATTTTAGCACCTTCTTAATATATATTTAATAATGTTTATCACAATAATTAGTAATATATTTATTTGCATTGCAGGCCGATTGCTGGGCACGCCAACTTATGCCCGGAAAGTATCAGTACTAAACCCCAGGAATTGGCAACGCTTTTGTCTACAGTGAAACATGAAATTCTGCACGCATTGGGTTTCTCTGTGAGTTTATATGCGTTTTTTCGGGACGAATTTGGCCGACCACGTACTCCACGTAAAACTGATACTGGAAAACCATATCTGAATGAGAAGTAAATTTATGTTTTAATTTATATGTTTAGTGAAAATATTGTTGTAAATCTAGCACTCTAGAATAAAATTTCACTTTCTTGATTTTTACACTCAGAAAGCTAGAGTGACAATGAAGAATTATGAAAGTTCTTTCATAATTCATATGACACTTCAAAATCTTCTTAAAAAAATGAATTCATAAATCATACATCTAATCTAATACAGCTCAACCATTAATCACAATACATGCGTTATTATTTATCTTGATAACTATTGTTAGATGTAACAGGATCTCATTTTAATTTAGATTTTCATTTATAGGTATAACACAACAATGCGTAATCGGGTATAGATAGTTTTATAATAAAAATGCAAATAGAGATTTTGCGTTTCCAATGGAAAAGTTTGTGTACATGCGAAAACATGATATTAGCTATTTTTATATATATTTGACACCAAAATTAGAAGTAGTTTGTGTATCGATTTCTAAAATTGTAATGCCATGCAATGAAACTCGACATGTACTCGTCCGGTTTAGTTTCCCGTGGCAATCGGCGGAGGCGTTACTTCATAATTACCCAGTAACTGTAAAAAAATTGTCCATGTTTCAACAAAAAATTTTGGTGGAGATCTGTTGCTTTCTAGGGCTCAGGAAAAGTTAATTTCATTATAAATACTAGTGGGGCGCATGGCATCGTGCCTTAAGGCAAATTGCTGGAACTTCCCGTATCAAAAATTATTATTTTTTTAAAAACGATTAAAATTTTTGAAAAAAATTTACTTAAAAAAAATTAATAATTTGAAAAACTATAAATTTGATAAAAAATTACTTTTTGTTGAAAAAAAAATTTTATTGAAAAAAAAGTTTTCTTTATTTTGACATATTTTGGAAATCCTGAACTTTTTTCAAAGCAATCGTACTGCTTTAACTGCATAAAGACGAAATATCAAAGCGCGTAAGCGCCGCGTCGCCGTCTAACGGATAAACATTGGTACGGAACCCATAGGAATCTAAACAAAATTTATACTTATTGTTAAAATCTCTATAAAATATCTGATAATTTGATGTCCATATGTCTAATGGCATTTTTTTCCTTTTTTTATTAGATCTCCGAAACCGCTAGACCTGCCTTTATGAAAATCTGAGCAGTTTTTCAACTTATCAATACAAGTAAAATGTTTTCTGAATTATTAAAATCGGACGCTCCGTTTTCTTAAAAACTGAGTTACCATTTTTGGCACTTTTTGCCCAATATCTTTGGAACGGCTAGACCTGCCTTTGCCAAAAACTAATCAGCACGTCTTCTTATCAATACGAATCGAATGCTTTTTGAATTATTCAAATCGCTTCATCCGTGTTTCCGAAATCGTCGACGAAAATTTGTATCCGAACACATACACATACACGCACACACACACATGCATACATCCATTTTTTCTAAGGTATGCCAAAATGTTCAGAACGTTTTGAAACGTATAGATATATAAAAATTTTCATTTTCGATTTTTTTGCGATTACTATAACTTGCCCTACGGGAAGTTAATTAATCAATGCTTGGAATAATGCGCTTAGCACCGCGAATAATACTTACTATTCAGCTTACAGAGGGACATTATTATAAAAAATATTATGATTTACACATATCGTTAAGCTCATATTATCATATCATATTCCTTTAGAGTAATACCTCTTACATTAAGATTTTACTGCAACAAGGTCTTTGCAAATTAAAAATATGAATAATAAAATTTATAGATACTATAAATCAATTTATAATAATCTATTTGGAAATATTTAAAACAATCATTATCAATCATCGATCAATCTCTATTGATTAGTTGTGTCTTTTTTTCCTTGAATGTTGTGCCAGCAATTTGCACAATTAGTTAATTGCTTATTTTCTTCATAGGTTGCAGATTCACCAGTGGAGCAATGAAACAATAAGGCGAATTCGAAGGCAAGGTTGGTCTGTAAGAGGAGGTACGGTTACACGTTCAGTAGATGTGATGGTTACACCGCGCGTAGTGAAGGAAGCACGAGCACATTTCGATTGTCCACAACTTGAAGGGGCAGAACTTGAAGACCAAGGCGGTGAAGGCACTGCACTCACGCATTGGGAAAAACGTATACTTGAGGTGAATTGTCGAACCTAATAATAGTGATGTAAAGAGTCTTAGTGTAATTCTATCAACACGTTGAGCACGGTATTGGTTTCTAGTGACCGACAGTCAACTTCCGTATGGCCGGCGTCGGTACCTGAGGACCGACAGTCATCTTACCCTATGGCTGGCGTCAGCCTCGAGGATCGGCAAAAGATTTTTTTCTTAACATAGCATGTGTGATCTATAGTACAAATTAAATAAGTTTTAATGTAATGCTATCAAATATAATTTTAATTAAATTTTTTGAAACATTCTAAAGAAAAATGTGTTACATGGTAAACGTTGTCAGCTGAACGGAATGGACGGAAAATGTGGCGCAGGGCTCAAAATGTCAACTTCTCGTAAGTTACAGTAACCACAAAAAATCGAAAATGAACATTTTTACATGTCTTTACGTTCTATTTTGGAATAGCTTAGATTTTTTTTTTTTAATTTCAATAATTATTACAACTGCTAATTTATTAACATCAAGTAATATTGATAAATAATAATATAAATTTAAATAAATAAAAGAGCAAAGGATAAATTTACATGAAAATAATATCCGTAATATGATTTAATGTAAAATATAAGCAAATAATAATAAAAATAAGATTAATAAATAATATAAATAAAATTTCAGAATAATAAAAGAATACTAGAAAAATAATAAAATATAACAAAATAACAATAATAGAAATAGTAAGATAATAATAATAATAATAATAATAATAATAAAATAATAATAGTAATAATAATAATAATAATAACAATAATAATAACAATAATAATAATAATAATAATAATAATAATAATAATAATTTACAAATTTATAAGATCGTTTGGAATTTTTCGTTTTAGTCTTGTTGGGCGCGCTTCTGAGTATACTTTGTTGACCAAGTAATTTGGGTGTTCGTCTATTCTTTTTTTGTAGTTGATTGTTTTTTGTTGAATTTCTTCATTTACTGTCATTATGTTGCTGTCCTGGTGAATCAGCCAGTTGGGAACGTACCTAGGTGCATTCAGTGCCTGCCTTATGATCTTGTTCTGCACTCGTTGAATAATCTGTAGATTGTTTTTTTTGGCGGTGCCCCATAGTTGAATCCCATAAGACCACACTGGTTTAAAAATATATTTATAAATAATTAACCTGTTATTTGTCGATAGTTCGGAACGTTTAGGCATAGCTTAGATAAAATAAATGTATGTGTGTGTGCAGGTGTATGTGCGGATACTAAATTTTATCGACAACTTCGGGAATGATTCGAAAAATATTTTGCTTGTGTTGATGGTGCATATAGGTGAAAGCTCCTGAATTAAAAAAAATCGTAAACAGACACGTAAGTTGTTTATAGGATACGCCCAATTTAATAAGTACTTATTAATTTACAGTATTTACAATAATAGGTTTGTAAATATTTGAAACAATTTTCGAATAAGTTAATTATTGAATCATTTTTATTGAATATTAATAATTTTTATTTCTCGAGTTCTAGAAATTTGCGTTAAAGCCTAATGCCATGCAATACTAGTTTTCATTTTATTCTGAAATTTAGAGCACATGGCAGGTACATTATTAAGTAGGTAGATTTAAGAACTTTTGAGAGAGTTTTAAATTTAATTTTTTGGAACTGCTAACTAAGTAAGTGTGGATTTTTTTTAGAAAATCAAAGACAATTTTTTAAATAACTTTATTCTGTAATGCATTTGCTATTTTGTTTAATGATTTTTTGACATCTTTCAAGAAGTATCATTATCTCACCTTCACAAAACTTCTGGTTATTAGCAAGAAACTGAATCAGGTACAATTTGACACAAATAATTCGAAACAAAATATAATCAGAAGGTGTAAGGTCAGAACTATGTGGCGCTGCCACTGTAGCGGATGTAGCATAACATTATTTATTTATTAGTATTTCACATCCGGATTACGTATTAAAACTAAAACTCAACTGAAACCACCATATAAGCTTGAAACCGCACTTACTTAGTTGCCAACTGATGATTACAATAGCGCTTAAATTCTACATTTTGAGAATCAAGTTTTAAGCTCAAATATTCTTCTTCACCATAATAGTTTATTGACAAAGATTTCGAGGATCGATAGCTATGCTTGATAAATTATTATTACAACTATACTATATTCTTAATTATAGAATGAAGCAATGACGGGAACTCATACCCAAAGTCCTGTATTTTCGAGAATTACGTTGGCTTTGATGGAGGATAGCGGTTGGTATAGAGCCGATTACTCGTATGCAGAACCTCTGAGTTGGGGACGAGGACTCGGCTGCGACTTTGTAATGAAGAGCTGTAAAGATTGGATTAACACTAAATTAGCAAGGTAAGAAATACCTGTCTAGCATGATGTGTATTTTTTAATATAATAATTGTGGATTGTATAGGTATTATGTACGCATATTAACACAATGTGACAATACTCTTAAACTAGTTGAAAGTGCATTTAGTCTTAAGGCAAGTTGCAAGAACTTCCCGAAATGTGTAAAAAATTACTTAATTAATTCTTTAGAAGAAGCAATTTGATCTATCTTTTACAATATTTTTTTATTCTATAAATTATTCAGAAATAAACATTAAATTAAAATAAACTAAATGAAAAAAAAATTAAAAAAGGTGAAAAAATTTTAACGAGTGCATTGTGTTTGTATGTAATTGTATAGATATGGAAACTCGAAGAGTTTTTAGTTTTGTCATTGGTTGAAAGAGTGAGATAGATAAACATTAGTGGCGCTTTGGCCGGCGGAAAAATTTCGAAGTAGAGACATTGAAAATATAGCTTGTGGATTTAAGCTGTAATCATTAAGCAAAATATTTTTTTTTAACTAATAATTACAAGGCTCGGTAGATTTTCATCTAAAATTAATCAGCATCATTTCCAACTAATATCTTTCGAACAGTTTTTGATTTATTAAAATCGATTCGGTAGAATGAGCTTAAATGTGAACGAAAAGTTCAACACTTTTTTCCAAATTACAAAGAAACGGCACAAAACTGACAAACGAAAATCCTCATCGAGATACATCAAATGGCTTTTAAATTTCTGAAATCGGTTCAGGCGTTCTCGAGCAAACGTCGATGAAAGGTCTAATTTTGACAAATGCCGAAAAAACGACACTAATTTTTGCAAATTTTGAGAACTTTTAAAATTAAACGACTTGTCGTAGGGCCGTAATATTTTAGTATAATCTATAAGACTATGGTATCTACCGTCAAAAAAAAAATTACAAAAATCATCGAAAAAAATTGTTTAACACTTTATTACAAGAAAACGGCCCGGTCGATCTCTACCAAAAACTAATCAGCACGATTCCCAACCAATATCTTTCGAACGGTTTTATGAATTTTCAAAATCGATTCAGAATTGCGGGCTAAAACATGGACGAACAATGTTTCACTTTTCTGCTATTTACAAAGAAACGGCTTGGCCGATCGCCGCACAAAACTGAGATACATCGAATGGCTTTTAAATGTTTGAAATCGGTCCAGCCGTTTTTGAGAAAACGTCGATTTACGGCAAAAAATCTGTTCACACACACACACATACTTTTTCCAAATTTGGTCTCATTCGATTCAGAATGGCTTGAAACGCCGAGAAAACATAAAATTAGCAAATCGAATTTTTTGATGAAAACATAAACTTTTCCTTCGGGAAGTTAAAACTAATATCAATAAATTTTCTGACTTTTTTCTTATTATGTATTTGATAAATAGTGTCGCACGTTTTACAAAAATTGTTGAATCTTATTTTACAAAACAGTTCCATCGTACAGTCTCCAAACCTTGTATCCAACACACCAGTTATTTTTTCTCTCTAATAGAACAGAACGCTTAACAGAATGTTTCAATTATTCTTATTGTTCTTGTTGAAATTGGTGAGGATTTCTCTCATAATGTGAAAGAGCGCTAAACAAAAACTTATGCAAATGCTAAGCAGGTTGAAACTTCCAATCGATAGCTGTTGATAATGTAATTTTAAAAAATCGTAAATCTATTTTAATTATTATACAGAGTATGGGCGCATCGCCATACAGAATCGGCCCTAACTTGGTGTTTAAATAATTTATACGCCATTTTATAGGTCTCTTTGATAAAAACCGATATACCAATTTTGTTGTTATTCTTATTTAATTAATTAATATTATATTATTAATAATTAATTATTATTATTTTGGTGTTGTTATTCAGTTTTTTGTAAGATTCCGTCAACCGTTTAATCGTTTTCCGATTCTAAAAAATAAAAAGTGTTTAATAATTTGCGATTTTGCAGGATTAATCTAACAATAACGTGGCATAAAATTCAATAGTAGTCTAGTAGAATAAATAATCTAATCTTGCATAAAAATAGAAAAAAATGAATATACTTAAGCGGCAAGAAACTGAATTATCACTTTATGCCGCATATTGTTTTTTAGTATTCTAAAAATATCTTGGTAAAAAAGATATGTTTTACTGTTCATTTTATGAACTGTTATCCTTGTCTGACTTTTTGTATGGCTTTCTTCATATAATTCCCAAATATCCACTGTTTATTATTATAAGTAATATCATCATTGGGACTTGCGAATTGGAAATTGCCAACATTTGAAAAGAATAATCTAGTTGTATAAAGCTATTGGAATACATGGAAAGAAATATTTTTCATCAAATTTGGTACGCAATGCAAATAGTTTCTTACTGTATGCAAATGCATTGATTACACCTTTCAAAGCATACATAATGATTGTGAACTAATTCATTCCAGTGCAGTGAATAAAATTTTAGTTTGTATTTATTGCATGTATTTGCTTAATTAATTTGTAAGCATGGAAAAATGATTTAATACAAAGCATTTTCATAAATAATCGCTATTGGGTCGCTCAAGTGAGATCTACAGGGTAGGAGGTCAAAGGTCCCATTTGACTTTCAATAATTATACTGTCTGAAGTGAAATGAATCACATTACAATAAAAAGCACGTATCAAACAAACAAGTATCGCGCTATGTTAAGTAATTTCTCAATTACTGAGCATAGCTCAATTCAATTAATTACTAATTATAAAAGTTTTTAGCTATTTTTCTGAAATGAGTTACATATCCCTTTTTACCCCATAGGCTGAGTAAAAAGGAACAGGTAATATTTAAAAAAAAATAGCTAAAAACATATTTATCCCACACTTTAGAATAGTGTTGTTAAAAATTTCTATATTTTAATTGCTTTTGTGATAATAGTGCTGAACTTTTTCACCCACGGATTTTTTAGCCCTGCTCTACTTTAAAAATAAACGTTACTCTAAAAATAATTACAACTATATTATATTATATTTAATAGTACAAAATTCAAATTGATAAAAATCCAAATTTGACATTCAAATGTAATAATTGAAATTATTTATTGGGACGTTTTTGAACTCCTCAATATCAGCGCTTCTAATTAAATTTAATTTAATTGGGTTTAATTTAGTACACGACGAAACTCTATATTAAAGAGTATGGGCGCATTGCCGTAGAGAATCGGCCCCACCCTGCTTTTTAAATAATTTATACGCCATTTTAAAGGTCGTTTTGAAAAAAAAACGATATACCAATTTTCAACTTTGTACCTCATCTTATGGCCCAGATATCATCTAAAATGTGCCAAAGTGATCCCTTATTTCAAACTCACCTTTTGGCGTGACCATAAGAGATATCGAAAAAAAAAAATCGTGGTTCTACTCATATTGGTTTAGACCACATTATGTAGAACAAGGGCGCGTTCACTATAGTTCGTAGTATTTTTGACTGTGCTCTTTGATTTGCTTTTATATTGGACGTGCTCGCACATGCCCATAGCTCGATACCGTATGTCCATATTGGTACAATTACGGCTTTATATATTAGGATCTTGTTGGCATATGACATCTTTTGTCTTCTTTCAATTAACCAGTAAAGTTCACGAAATTTTTTGTCTATTTGCTTACGCTTTGTTCTGATGTGGGTACTCCATATGAGTCCTCTATCGAGGTGAAGTCCTAAGTATTTTACAGAGTTGCTTTTTGGAATTTCTACATTGTTGATTTTTATATTTGGGCAATCTCCTTTTCTTTTGGTAAAGATGATGTGGACTGACTTAATTGAGTTAATACGGGTGTGCGACATATGTTTTTCTAAATTGGGTGTCTAAATAACTTTTCTGCACGATAATTAAAATTTTATAGTTACTGTCGTTTTCATTCAATTGACCTGTGCGACGGATTTCTGCTACGCTATATATAATTAATTCTTTTCCTAAGCTGAACTCATACTGATAATAATTGCGAACTGATATTTTCTTATCATTTAAGAAGCCAATCAATTCATCCATTTTGTGACAAATTGAAACGGGATCCTTTACAAACAGAATGCACTGATGATCGAACATCTGTGGCCTTGTGCAATTTAGTAGAACACGCCGAAGAACTTCCAAGAAAATATCAGGTAAGAATAGATCTTAGATGCATCAAATAATTTGCCTGTACTCAATATCCAAATTATTATTCATTGTTATTATAACTGCCTACACTCAATAATTAATATCATTAAGCAATACTTTTTTATCCCGCTTTTGGTCAATGCATGTTTTTTTACCGAGTTTCAGTTGAGATTTTCTTCAGCTTATAGATATGCTTCAATTTACCTCTAAAAAACAAATTATTTCTATAAATGGTCGCCCGCTCCTAACACCTTTTTGATCTGGGGCCCAATTTTCTTAATTTAATTTTGTATATTGCGGAATTTAAAAATGTAAACAACTTTAATTTAATGATCGAATATTTCACCCCGCTTTCCGTCAGTGAATGTTGTTCACTCAATTTTAATTCTAGATTTCTTCAGTTCATAGTAATGCTTATATTTTACTTAAAAACAATATTTTTAACAAAGGATTGTCCATTGCATTAAATTTTGAGATCAATTTACTTTATTTTAATTTGTATAATGCAGAATATAAAAACTGATTTTACTGAATTTCGATCAACATTATATTAAATTACTTATTTCTTCAAAAAAGTATTTTTTCATTGAGGGTTGACATATTGTCTTTTTTGTGATGGATCTTAGTTTATTTCAATTAAGTTATTCTTTAGCTCAAGGAGAAACTAAATTTTTCTACAACAATCTTAGTAAAACGTATAATTTTTTTAATGTTTTTGCGTTTTAGAACATCCAATAATTTTTGACATACCAGCAAATACATATGCTTGGGCATGTTTAAATTTTTTTGATTTGAATATTAAATCAAATAATTAATTCGTTAAATTATCTGTTTGTAAACTTTTAGATCACATTATTAGAAGATCGCTTATATTCAATAAATGTTTTATTTTGCTATTATGGCGTTTGTAAAATTTGAAATTAATAAAAGTTGAATTTATAGTAGTGATTTTTCTTCCTCCAATCAGAAAATTTCAAGTGCCTTCGATTGACCTTTTGACTAACGAATCTCGTTAATCGTTGATTTTGTATTCTGTCCCATATAAAACTAAGGATAACCCTGCAATCGCCCCAAACTTGCAGTCTGTTAAATTTTCGTATATGGTCAATTACTTTTTATTCATGCCATTTGCTCGCTTTAAGGTAATTTTGAAAAGCTATTCCCAGTCTATTTTATTCAGTAATTTATACTGAAAAACCGGTGGTTTTTTGCTCTTTCATATCTCTACCAGTTTGTATTCATCTATTTCTATATTCAAAATATTTACGAAAAATTTTCTAATGTACATCTCCAATATAATAATATTTTGTGATCTCTTCTGTCTTATTTATATCGCAGAATGCATAGTTACATAATTTTTCGGTTTCACGATGTTGACTATAATAGGTACATGAAAGTTTCAGCGTTTTTTAATCCGTTTCTGAATCTATAGAAACTGATATAAGCACATAAAAGATATATGATGAAATTTGTATATTCAGATCGATATTTAGTAAGTGTGAAAATATCAAAATATCCTAAATAAATTGATCATTTGCAGAATTTTGATGAAATTAATCACGTGGAATCAGGACGAGAAGGATTTTATGGGGGATCTGTAACATTATCTGATTATTGCCCATATATACAAGAATTTACGTGGAGAAGCAAAAATGTTATTGTGAGAGGTTCACACTGCCAATTTGAAGAAAATAATCCATGTAAGTTATACAAAAAATACAGATGTATTTTTAACAAAGAAATGTATTTATTTATACATTAGTGATTTCCATTTCAATTTTTATTTAGTGCGTGTATGTATGTATGTTTGTAAATAAATGTGTATAAATTGATTTCTACATAAAAATTTGACAGAAAATTTCGTTCCGTTTAAAAAAAAAAACTTTTTAGTATCTTTCGGAAGCGGTGCACCGATGATAGCGATCTTGCAATTTTTATTACGATTCATTTTTAGCCTCAAAATAGTTTTCAGTGTCGGCGATTACTTCTTTTTCTGTCGGGCTTTTTTCTTGGGGTCTGCGAACAGGAAATAGTTGTTCCGAGGTATATTTGCAGATTACGGTGGATGGGAAACCAATTCGAAACCCAATTCGATAATTTTTCCCATTGTTCTGAATTCTTTGGATCATAATGCAATGCTTTGATGATACAGCATTTTTTTCTTCAAATGAGACTATTTTTTCGCGATTTTGATCTCAAGACGCTCCAATAACTCGATATAATAGTCGCAGTTGATGGTTTTTCCTTTCTCAAGATAGAATGAATATTATTCCTTATGAATCCCAAAAAAACTGATGCCATATCCTAAATACCAGCTGATCGTTTACGTTTTTCCTCGTTCCACGTGTCCAGTCAATTCGGCTGTCTGTTTATTACACTCCGGAGTATAGTTATGAAGCCAGATTAAACCCATGATAATATCACAAATTAGTTTGTCATTTCTATTATTTCATTCTTGAATTACTTTTACCTTTACTTTTTATTCCATTTTATTACAACAACCACTAATGAGAGGCGTTGTAGGTGACTTATTCTTTAGTTTATATTCACATATATTCACAACTTATGCTAAACATTTCTTATTTTAAGCTTAATTATATTTCACGGTGCAGCCAGTGTTCAAACATGTCCATACTTCGGGCACGATTCACATCACACACTAATTGCATATTAATAGTCTACTTTCGGTTTGGGGACAGCTTCTTATAACGTTATTCTAATTCACATTATAAAAATAGTTGATTAAACATTTCGCGCACTGTACCGCATTCGTGACAATATTTTAACGCAAAAACTCGGATTAATTTTGCTTAAACAGTCCCAAACTCTGCTCAACTAGTATTGCCAGTATTGTTACATTCATTATGTTATTGTATTTATTATTGACAGCTAGCGATAAAAATTTTGCTTTGGAAAAATATGGTATATATTCCAAATGTTTCGAACATACTGATCAAATGTGGGAGGAAAGGTCCTGCAAGCAAGTTCGACAGTGGCAACATTGGGGCTCTGGATGTTATGAATACATGTGCGAGGATGGACGACTTCACATCATGGTAATATAATCATCAAAGATTATCTTGACTTGCATTTAACATATTATTCAGTTACTCATAAGTGCATGCTGTTAAAAACATAATCTTTCACAATATGATTGACTTAGTGAAGTACAATAACCTGAACTTATAAATAATAGGGAGCCATTAAATTTGGACATTAATATTGGATCATATGCAGTGGTGTTGTGCTAATATTTTTTTGCCGGAACGCTAAAATTTAAAAACCGGTTCATAAACCGGTTTTCATGTTTGTTCCGGTTCCGTTTGAAAAAGAAAGAAAGAAAAATCATTATATAACCCATTTTGTGCACATATATGTATGTTTATTACAATAATAGGAACATTTAATAAAAATTAGTTGAATTAAAATTCACTTATTAAATCATTTTCATTATGTAGCAATTTTTTTTTAAAAAAAATTGCCGGTACGCGTTCCGGCTCAAAAGTGATTTGCCGGAACGTTCCGGCGCGCTCCGGGTCGACAGCACCACTAATCATATGTTATTAAATTTTTTAAAATTGTAATTCTTTGAACACCGTTTAAATAAAAGCCTATGTTCATTCATTTCAGTAATTTTGCTAATTATATTATTAAAATAAAACTCAAGTTTTCTTTCTATATCAACCAATTACTAATTTATTTATATTTTTAATGAAATTACAATATTTTAATTAGGGAAATATTTAAAAGTACAAAAATTTATAAAATAATTGACTTAATCAACCAAAATTGAGTTTTAAGGCCCGTTGACACAGCGCTTGTTTTTGTCGCTTTTTTGGTCTGCTGGTTATCAAGTAGGCAAAATGACGTCGGGTCGATCTCCATTTATTTCCAGCATGCAAGATTTTGATGTTAGAACGTGCGCTATTTTTGTGGATGGATAATGGACCTTTGAATAAAGCCCGAATCACGCGGCATTTGTTTTCTGGGATGGCTACATAGCAATGCTTGATTTCTAAAGACCTGTTCACACGAGGCTTGTTTTCTGGACTAGATAGCATGGCAGATTGTGCCGCGGATGTCGGCGATAGATTTTATGATAGTTTTTTAGCCGTTTGTTTCAAACGATGAGAAAAAGCTTGCTTGCTTTGAGCGAAATTTGTTTTAGCTTGCTAGATTTTTAAATGTGATAAACCACATGTCAAAATACTGCTTCCCTATTGGTTCGAAAGAACGAATCTATCCATAAAAATTGCGCTTGTTCACAGTCCTAATCACACGAGCATGCTCTGCTGGCTAGCATGCTGGTTGTCAAGTCGGCAAAATGTTTTGCGCTCGACCAGCAGTCCATGTAATAGTCGATATAATTCAAATATCATTTGTGATAGTTTTATTTCAATAATATAATGGCAATTGTGATGTTTGTAAGAAATGATATTAATATTTCCTCTGTGAAATAAATGTACATAAAACCGAATCCACATGTTGCCAATCCACAGCATGCAGCATATGACATATGACATTTAATCAACCGGGAGAGTCCACGATTGTCGGCAACTGTCGTTCAGCAAGTGACGTCACAGTTCTCTCTATCTGTCTACACTTTATACAATGAAGATATATAAGGACTAGCAGCACATGTAGTATTTGGTCTATGTCCAGGCTTTATTTATTGTTGTGCCCCATCCAGCGACGGAGTCAACAAAATGTAGGTTCTTCCTGCTACTGAGCATCAAGCTGATACCACACTGTGAAGGCGAATCAGTAAACAGATGAAGACGTTTGATGTTTATGTTTATTTTATGATTCTTGGACACTTTTCATATAACTTTAACTTAACAACTGAACTTAAATATAACTCCATTGATTACTAAATACTACTGACACATTATAACGACTGAACTATATTGACTGAAATATGAACTAAGAATGAACTGAGACTGACTAAGACTGACTAAGAATGAACAACGATTCCATCATCCTGCAGCTTTTATATTCCTTATCAAGATGACGCAATCCTTTTCTAGAATGTTCGTTCGAACTTGTTCAGATTCGTTATATGTGAGTCAGAAACTACGCACTCCTTATTTATTTAATTCGCAGTTTGTGGTTTTGCAGTTAGAAAGCCTTGAAAAAGACCATTATTCTAAACACGTGTTGTTCTTATCTCTAACATGCAATGTAAGAGCTATGACTAAACAAGCATACTGCGACGTTCATATTCTGACCGTTATATAGTAATTTATGATATTTTTTTTATAATTATTACAAATGGGTGGACACTCCTAACATCATAAGTCTGTGATCCATTCACAAAAATAACGCACGTTATTATACCTAAATCTCGCTTGCTGGAAGTAAATGGAGATCGATACGACGTCATTTTGCCTACATGATAACCAGCATGCTAGACAGCCGACCAAAAAAGCAACGAAACAAGTGTTGTATGAACGCTTTTATTATTCCAATTTTTTGATTAATTGATATGATTCAACCGATTTCTTTCAAAATGTATTAATAACATATTCGTTTTTTAATAATGACATTGTTTTTTAAACTAGGTGTCCAACTACACATACACTTGCCATTATCCAGGCCAAAAATTGAACATAAAAATACTGAGTAATGGTTGGCTGCATCGCGGAGCGATTATTTGCCCATCTTGCCACGAATTGTGTAATGAATATTTTTCGAAGCAAAACGAGAAGTGCAAGCCCGACGATGAGGCGCCCGCCACTCACCTATATCCTCGAGATTGGTTGACTTGTGGTGCATATTCCTTGGGATATAGTGAAACTTACGAATATTTTATTGTAAGTACTTTGACATTATTAATCGGATTTATTTCAAGTTTATAGAAAATATTAATGTGTGATTGCTATTGATAACAAATAGTTATAATGCGAAAATAATAAGTAAAAAATTGTTATAAACATTTTCTTAATGTACTTACAATATTGTAAACTGTATGATGTGGATTTATAATTTTATTATAACTTATATTACTACTTAAGCTTTCGGACTGAATTATATATATGAAAATAAGACATTGTATTTAACTTTTCTAATTAGATAGTTTCTATATAAAGCAATATTACAAAGTACATGTATGCAAACATATAGGGAATGCAATATCGATAAAAAAATGAATCCGGTATTTCGGTATTTTTGTTTTTGAAACCTGTAAATAGCGGTATTAATATTATTTAACAAAATGTAGACAAAATTGAAAGTTTTTTGCAAGAATATAAAAAATAAATCTAATATTGATAATACTCAGTATCGATTATTGTGTACCTTCTTTTCATCAAAATCAAACTTATGCGGAAGAAAGACCAAAAACTATTCGATGTGATTTTTATTTAAAACAATATTATTTAAATAATAAAGATTACCCAGTAGTACGCTTTATTTCGTAGATTTTGAGTATTATTTAAATAATTTGAATTTTAAAAAGCCGTTACATTTTTACACAAGAGGATTATTATTTGTGAGGATATTCTTTGTGACTCGATATTAAGTTTTTTATTTTTTTTATTTTTTGGCCTCGCTTACTCGAGCATTTAGCCACCTACATTATTCTATACAATCATATATCCTATACAATATTCAATTTTATACCATCTTCTTCATATAATCCTATTCTTTTTTTTTCTATACTTCATAACTTATCTTCATTCTTCTTTTACTATCTTCTCATTTCATCTTCTTCTATACTTCTCATTTCTTCTAAATTCTTCTTACTTCAATTCATTTTCAATTCCAATTATCTAATTTTTATACAGTTTGATTTTACATACATATCTTATTAGTACAATTCATAACTCTATTATTACTCCAACTTAACTAGTTAATATTTTTCCAAATTCTTGCCGGAGATTCGAACTCGGAACCTCCAGCATGTGAATCGGGAACGCTACTCTTGAGCTGATATTAAGTTCATTGAAAAATAATAAAATATTTAGCCTAATGACGAGTCGAGATGATATTTTGACACTTGTCTATAGCGCGACTTAAAAAGACATATGTTTTAGGTGATAATGAGATTTGTTGTTGATTATGAGAATTGTTCCGATAAACTCAAACTTATGTGTAAGATGTATCCCCTAACTCTTATGTTTCAGTACAAGAAATACCGATATTTTAAGGTAAATACCGTCGAAATTTAACACAGTATACCGGTTTTTCGATATATCTGTATTGCATTTTACAATTATATATATATATATATATACATATATATATATATATATATATATATATATATATATATATATATATATATATATATATATATATATATATATATATATAATAGTAATGTGAATGTGAGAGCAGAGAATATTAACGCTTTCGCTATGAGTTAAAGTATTGATAATTCTTTTTTTTAATATTTAATTTTTTTTAAGTGTATTTTTATTTTAAATATATTTTTATTGATAATAATTGAAAAATTAAAAAAAAGTTCTTGTGTCCGGTGATGTGTGCGGTGATGTTGTTCCGTATAGCATCGTTACTCCTGCGGTAAACACTCTCATAGCGAAAGGGTTAATTTTATAAAAATAAACACAGTACACTTTGTTTGCACTAACTTAATTAAAATTAAAAACAACTATATTTTTATACAACGGAAATAAGTCTAAATTCAAACTGCAATAATATTTATGGGGCAAGCAGAAAAATTCAAGTTCAAAAATTTCAACAAGCCTAGAAAAATGTGTATTTTTAACATCATTAACCAAGTTGGTGCAAAGAAAATTGCTCTATAATATAATAATTGCATAATATATAGATATAATGAAATAATAAATGGTGCTGCACTAGGGCAGCTCCGTTAAGCTGAGTTAGACCCCAATTTGATTTGGAGAAGAATATAGTGCGATAGATTTTCCGTTGCCATTACACACCGCAGTGCCCGTATATATATATATATATATATATATATATTCAATAGATAAGTCCTAGATTTTTTTCAATATATTGATTGTTTCTTTTCCGAACAGTAAATCCAATAATAAAAAAAATTTGTTTTTTGAAGATGTTTAATAACGACCTTTCGGAACTAGGTACGTTCCATCATCAGGTTTAGTCTGTCAAATACAATGTTTTTTAAAAATATTGATTAACATTAATTAATGATGGTCAATACAGATTAATTAGAAAATTTTTTTATAAAGGAATGGATTATGTACCGGGGTAAAGAGTAATAAGAATTAACTAAAAAAGGTTTTATATAAAATTGAGAAGCAAAAATTATTTACCTGTAATAATTTATATATCCATATCACTAATATTTTTATGTTAAAAACACTCGATTTTTTTGGAGGATATTTGTAGATGTTACGACTACACAAGACTTAAACACACTGATATGGAGTTCTGCCGGCCAGATGTAAGGGACAATGTACGGAATTCTTGGCAAAAATGATTTTTTATCGCTCTTGTATTGGTAATTTACGAAAATAGAGGAAATATTGCTTTAGTAAATGTTGAGAAATATTATGTATATATATACATGCACATGCATATGCACACCTACATACTCATACATACATATGCACATTTCTATATATTAATGTATCCATTATTATATACATGAACATATACGCAAGTGCATGTACATAGTGTATATACAAAAACATACATATAAGCACATATATGGATGTGCATATATTATAACACATATACATGTATATATATATACATATTCAAAAATTATTAGGATTAATTGTTTTTAATCAGGTTTAAAAAATTTAGATACGAGTCATGAATGATATTGTGATCTGATCTTTTATTAACACTATTTGACGAATTCAAAAAGATTAAACTGCTTTCAGAAAAAAGTCTTTTAAAAGTACAGTCCTCTCTATATAAAATATTGGGTTCAAAGGTAAAATTATGTGAGTTTTCAATGGAATGTTGGACAAGAGTGCTTTGGAAATTTCGGCTTTTATGATGAGTGACGCTTAATTCATGTTGTCTCATTCTCTTATGAATTATTGTGATGTTTGGCCAATGTATTGTTTTTGACAATTTTTGCAAGAGATGGAATAAACTATGTTAGTATTGAATTTAGGAGGGGTGGTGGATTTAATTTTTGAAAACATTTCTTTGAAAGAATATTAATAATTAATAATTATTTTAATATTAATAATCAATATTAATAATTTTTCTAATTAATCTGTATTGACCATCATTAATTAATGTTAATCAATATTTTTAAAAAACATTGTATTTGACAGAATAAACCTGATGATGGAACGTACCTAGTTCCGAAACGTCGTTATTAAACATATTCAAAAAACAAATTGTTTTTTATTATTGGATTTACTGTTCGGAAAAGAAACAATCAATATATATATATATATATATATATATATAGATATATATATATATATATATATATATTAAGGAGTAATTTATATTACATGAATTATGACTTTATCCGTCAATAAGTGCTATCCAAGCGATCCTTTCTTTGCAAGATATCCTGATCCTCTGAGCAGTTTTCTGTACTACTTTCGAATCCGTGCATTATTTTTTGAAAAAAAAAATTGGGAATACTTGCTTTTAACGAAAAATATTTATATAGTTAACATATACAAAGTCATATTCAGTAAAATTTTATGCTCATTTTATTTAAATGATCTTTGTTTGAGATATATGCCTCATCGTACTCGCTCAAATAATAAATATCAGATTAGTTTTATCTTTTGCACAAACTAGTGCAAAGTTTTATTACATTTATTGAGTTATTATATGGCAATTTTATATGGCAAAAAGTGACAAAATGGTAACTCAGTTTTTAAGACGGAGAAAAACGGAGCGTCCGATTTTAATAATTCAATAAACATTTTACTTGTATTGACAAGATGAAGAACTGATTAATTGAGAAGGGATTAATTGGGAAGGCATGTATAGCGGTTATAGACTCTCTTCTATAGCGGTTATAGAAAAAAAAACTTGAGAAATTGTCATTTGAACGAAAAATTGATTCATTTAATTTAAAATATGTTCATTCTAACAATAAGTCCGCTTAATTAGATTTTGTTTATATATATATTTCATTCAAACATATATAAACAACGTCGTGTAATCTAATAAGTTTTCACATTTTGTCTATAGGGAACACATAATGAAAATTCTAGTTTTTATAATATTTATTCATAGACATTTCTTTATTTATTTACTGTCGACGTTTGGGAACTAGATACGTTCCATCTTCAGGATATCTGTATATATATATATATATATATATATATATATATCAATTAAAAATAGACCATTTCGGGCACTGCCTCTCACACTATTCTTTCCTGAATCGAGTTGGAGTTTAACTCCGCTACAGACCTGCACACGGGCAGGTACTACCCATTATTTATTTATATATATATATATATATATATATATATATATACATTTATAAATAAATTATTTTATATGATTATTCTTTCAATGAAAGGGCCTACTTTCGAACTTTAAAGTGTCTACATTCCTTTAGATTCCAGTTTTTTATATTAATTATGTAGGCAAATGGTCCAACCATATATTCTTTATTCTAGATGTATTTAAAAGTGATATTTAATTATTTACTTTACTGAATACTGTATAATAAATACATGTTTTATATCTTGTTTAGGTTATATAGAATTAAGTGTGCATTAAGTTAAATGTTTTACACCATTAACAGATTTTCTTTTGTTGAATAGCATCAATTTAATAAAACGAAGGCCTAAGACCAAATTGTCTAATTAAGATGATTCTGCTTCTACAATCAATAATTATTAGAACCTGTTTAAGGTGATGTAAAACATAAACATTGAGAATGTTTTGTATACTCTGATATGTTATTATTTTGATGCATCGTGTAAAAGAATGATAGCATGTGCATTTTACCATTGAAAGCATTTAACCAAATTTTTAACTAAATACTCGAATTTATCATTACTCTGATTATACTATTTTTATTGTGGTAGCTCATATTTATAGACTACTATTAGGCAAATTAGTCAATTATTAATACGGATAATTTATAAATATTTGCTACAATGAAAAGTATGATTAAGTGAAATATTTTATCACGGTCAAACGACTTGCATATCATCTATAATATGTACAAAATATAAATATTCTCATTGTCATAAAGTGATTTGACTTAAATAGGAAAAAAAAATTTTTTTTCTGTAAGTTTAGAAAATGATTTATGTTTTGTTATTGTTAATTACATTAAAAGCATATAAATAGTTGTTGATTTCTGAAATAAATATAAATTTAAATAAATACTGTATATTTTTTTACTAATACTAAAATTGATTTATATAAAAAAATCATGAAAAAATAATTTTAATGTCATCACATAAGAATAACATGCATTTTTACTCAAATTATTTGTGAAAAAATGCACCCTTTACTCGAAATAGTCGAAATATTATATTTCGAGCAAAGCTTTTGCAAGATGGTTTATTGCAGAAGAAAATTATAAGTATGTATTGCTGTTTTCTGAAGCTTAAATATTTGATCAACCCCGATAAAAAAACATGGAATTTGATACCGCAGCCGATCGTTGACTGCCAATGACATTTGTGACGCCACAACGAGTATTAGTTAATATCTATCGATATTACCATATTCGTTGAAGGGTTCTTTTTTAATCCAATCTGCATGTCTCTTTTTTTCCTTTGATCGATACATTTTAGTTCAGTTTTATTTTTGTCGAGTTCGGTCTACATTCAGTTTTTGGACGAGTTCAGTCTTGTTAACGATTGCGAATCTTATCCAATTCTATTTCCTGTCTAGTGCCAGACTAGTTCATATAGTTCTAATCAATCTACATTTTGGATTATAACCGGTTTCCTTCACGATTTGGTTTCAGTGATGAATTTGCATACTTTTGTTCGAATTCCTTAATTTTTATAATTTTCGGTTCTTATTTAAATCTTATTTCCTTTCTTGTTTAAATCATATTATTTTTCAGTTTGTTATTCTCAAAGAAGTAGAACATTTTATTTTTCAAATTACAGTCCATTGTGCAATATGTAACAAGAGATTTCATGGGTCTGATTATTTCTAATTAAGGCCACACCACATTTTTCGCACCTCTAGCCGGATTTTCGATTAAGATTGAAAGTTTCCCCAAGTTGCCGATTCTATCTTCAGGAACAAAGTGTCAATCTCTGCTAGTGAATAATTGCATTTACCGGACGCTAAGGTAAAACTATTATATTGTTTTCTTATTTGTTTTTTTTTTTCTTTATGAATGTGTAGCCCAAGGGTGTACCTACTAATGCGCTAATCACACGGCCAATTTTCAAACAGAAAATGTATCTTTCCGTTATTAAAAATGCGCACGAATTAACCAGAAGTATGGATCATGCTTCACGAAAACAGTAGTATTTTAAGAACCTAACATTCGAGATCAATTCATTAACGAAATTAACACCTTCACGCCGGGGACGATCGTGGCCCGCGCCGCCCGGTATAATAGTCTCGTCACCGGTGGCCCACGCCGGCGTGAATGTGTTGAACTACACGCAATAAGAAAATCTCAGTTTAGTACCGGATTATGCTGCATTCCTATCAATGGAGCAATTACGCGCGGAACTAGTGGGGCGCCGCATGGCATCGTGCCTTAAGGAAAATTGCTGGAACTTCCCGTACCAAAAATTATTTTTTTTTTAAAAGGATTAACAGTTTTGAAAAAAAATTACTGTGAAAAAAATAGATTTTTAAGAAACTATAAATTTTTGACATTTTTTTGAAAAAAAAAGACTTTTTGAAGAAAAATTTATTTTGAAATATTTTGGAAATTCTGAACTTTTTTTCAAAGCAATCGTACTGCTTTAACTGCATAGAGACGAAATATCGGAGCGCGTAAGCGACGCGTCGCCGTCTAACGGATAAACATTGGTACGGAACCCATAGGAATGTAAACAAAATTTATACTTATTGTTAAAATCTCTATAAAAAATATCTGATAATTTGATGTGCATATGTCTAATGATCATTTTTGACCGCCAAATGGCATTTTTTTCACTTTTTTCATTAAATCTCCGAAACCGCTAGACCTTCATGAAAATTTGATCAATTTTTCATCTTGCTAATACAAGTAAAATGTTTTTTGACTTATTCAAATCGGACACTCCGTCCCCTTAAAAACTGAGTTACCGTTTTTGGCACTTTTTGCCCCATATCTTCGGAACGGCTAGACCTGCCTTCGCCAAAAACGAATCAGCACGTCTCCTTATCAATATGAATCGAATGTTTTTTGAATTATTCAAATCGCTACAAATGAAAATTTGTATCCTAACACACACACATACACGTACACACACACATACATTCATTTCTTCTAAGGTATGCCAAAATGTTCAGAAAGTTTTGAAACGTAAAAATATATAAAAAAATTTATTTTCGATTTTTTTGCGATTACTATAACTTGCCCTACGGGAAGTTAATATAATACTATTTCTATTTCTGTCGAAAATAATACTAATTATTCTATTAAAAAAGTAAAGATTCTACATTTAAATTTAATTCAAAATCCCGTCTACCTCCTTATCGAAGTACCAAAACTACCTTGCCTATTGAAATTTCGAGTGATTTAAAAAAATGGCCGCTGTTTAACGAAACAATCAAAGTGCTTATTCATGATAATATCGAAATCGACTAAGTATATATCCAAAATCAATTATTCAACAGGCGCATTATAAGGCCCCGTACTGAAAAAAATATACAATATTATCTACTGTCAATAAAGTTTCGATTTTATGGGATTCACTAATCAACAAATATCCAAATAATCCTTGTGTGGGCATTAATTTTTTCACACAGTTAAACAGTAAACTCTTTGCAGTTGTATATTTTTTTAGAAAAACTTGGCACAGCTGTACATGCATTAAATCAATTAACTATTCCGAATAAAAACTACAAAAAAAGTTTGAGAATTACTTTCAAGACAAGTGCACTTCATATAAAGAGTTATTGCAATTTATAAATTAAGTTGTAAAAAGTCGTAGTTTATGTTTGGTCATGTTATAATATTTAGGAAAGAGTAACAAAATCCAACACTTTCCTTTCATTCGTCACCAGCAATGTCAAATTCCATAACTTCCATATTTGTTAGAACAATCACATTCCTACACAAATGTTTACAAAACAAAACGATATTTCTTTCAAAAATTCTATGCAGAATGATATTCGCTGACCGCAAATGTTTTTATTCAGATAGCAGGTCGACCTGTTTTTTTTTGTTTTAAACTTTATTACTTTTTTTTCTTACATTTTTTTTAAGATACTTAACACTTTTTCTTACATTTTTAAGACACTTAACGCTTTTTCTTACATACATATTACTATTTCTTACTTATTACATACAATTTAATTTTTTCCTAACATATTTACATGTTTCTTTATTACTTTTTCCTTTTTATTTATATTTGAATTTTAACTTTTCTCGAGGGTCGATGTATTGACTTATTCTCCAACTCAGTCATGGATGCACAGAGTCAGAGTCCTTGTTTTTTCATTTTTGAATACAGTTATACAACCCATGTACCTCTTACTTGTAAGAGGCATGCTGCCACTACAGCTTTTGCACACTCTCCATATACGTATGCTGCAGCAATGACCACGAAAGGCTGTGATATTTAGTTTTGTGGATTGTTATTGTGTACAAGTGCATGCGCAGTTAAACAGTTCTCAACAAACACACAAATGTCCCCGTAGCGGGGGCATTTACAAATTAAATGCCGAATATTATTAATTAAATTAAATAGTTTTATTAATATTAATAATATAATGCAACATCAAGAAAATGGAAAATCTATATTACCGTTAATAGAAACATAAAATGTCTTGATCGACACTTCAATGACAGATAGTGCGTTTATACAACATCGTATACAACAACAACAACAACAACAACAACAACAACAGCAACAGCAAATTATTATGTCAATTGCTCACGATCAAAATACGTATTTACAACAGCAGCAAATTAACAAGGTAAATAACCACGAACAAAGTGCGTATATACAACTACTACAGCAGCAACAACATCTGCAACAACAACAACAGCTACATAAGCTTCAACAACAACAGATGCAACAACAACAACAGCAAATTAATAAGCCAATAGTTCATGAACAAAGCATAAATACTGTCGTTAGCGACATGGAACCTTACAGCCAGACTCCATCGGCTTCGTAATTTAAACAATGAAATTGTAACATCGAACAGATTTAGCTTACTAGCTTCAACATCGAATACACAGAACGAAAACACTACAAAGGTCCAAAGGCCACCGCTCGTATTTGTGTATAACGTAGATAAATTTGCGGATATGATTAGTGACATAAATTAAATACTCAACACAAATGAATATATCACTAAATCAATGCCAAATGACATAGTCAAGATCAATGTAGCAGCACCAGAACAGTACAGAAAACTCGTTACTTTACTCAAATCAAAACAAGCTATCTTTCACACATATCAGCTAAACGAAGAAAGGGCATTCAGGGTAGTGCTGAAAAACATACATCATACGTACGACACGGAAGAAATTATACAAGAAATTGAGGAACAAAATCATAAGGTGAGAAGTATTATCAATGTGAAGCAATACAAAACAAAGCGCCCGCTTAATATGTTTTTTATTGACCTTGGGCCGGCTAACAACAACAGCAAAATATACAATTTAACCAAACTACTCAATCATATAAGGAAAACCACATCCAAGCAGTCTCAGTAAAAATAAAAAATTATGCCTACGACCCTGTAATTGCGGCAGTGTGCTGTCCACCCCGCCATAATTTAAAGAAAGCAGATTTCAAACAATTTTTCGAAACTCTAGATTTATTGCTGGTGGCGACTATAACTCTAAAAACACATTGTGGGGCTTGAGGCTGATAACATCAAAAGGCAAGGAACTGGCTGAGCTATTACACGAAGAAAAATACAAATTTCTGTCAGGAGGATCCCCTACATATTGGCCTACCGATCAACACAAATTACTAGATTTGTTAGATTTCTTCATTATTAATGGCGTATCATATATGAACATGGATATTGTAAATAGCCTAGACTTATCTTCTGATCATACTCCAACGTTTTGCACAAATGTAATCATACGCAAAGTCAACTTCAATATATATATATAATCACAAAACCAACTGGGATGAGTGTAGAAACGAAATTGACAAAGAAATTAATCTCAAAATTAGATAAAAAAACTAGTGAAGACCTGGACAGAGCTACGCATGAATTCATACATATATTGCAAAAGGCCACCGCGAATGCAACGCCTTTATTAACTTCATACGAAAGTGAAATAAATGTTTCCCTGGAAATTCGCCATTTGTTAAGAGAAAAAAGATTCGCCATTTGTTAAGAGAAGATAGTTTTACTGAATATATTACGACAATAAACCGTTATGACAATTCAATATGGACGCCAATTAAAAACGCCAGAAAACCTACAACATTTAACTCACCGATAAGACAATCATCCAATATAGACGGACCTTGGGCCAGGAGCGATTAGGAAAAGGCAGATCTATTCGCAAAATAGCTTAGTACTGTATTTCAACCAAATAATGACATCCCTGTTCCAAACGTGGATAATATATCTGAAGATTTGGTAGACACTTTTGAAAGAATTAAACCAATAACACCAAAGGAAATCAAATCCGAAATACTGTCTTTAAAAAATAAAAAAGTGCAGGTATCGACAAATTAAATCAAAATTTTTTAAAAAAGCTATTGTGCTGATAACATACATATTCAATGCGGCATTAAAAATTGGTCACTGGCCGAAAATCTTCAAACAATCTGAAATTATTATAATACCAAAACCAGGCAAGCAATGGCACATAGATAACTTCTGCAGACCAATTAGTCTACAACCCATACTATTAAAAATGCTAGAAAAACTATTACTAGCAAGAATAAGAGATAAGCTTACTGTCATACCACACTACCAATTCGGATTTAGGAGAGAGCATTCGATCATACAACAATGCCATAGGATGATAACGGCGATTCGAAGCCAATAGATACTGCTCCAAATTAAACAGGCTTTTGATAAAGCGTGGCACAATGGTCTTTTATTTAAAATAAAAAATTGCCTGCCGGGAAGTTATTACATGTTAATAAAATCATATTTAACAAACAGATCCTTTAGAGTGAAAGTAGGCAGCGCTGTATCGGAATTCTACAATATAAACGCAGGAGTGCCACAGGGAAGCGTAATGGGACCCCTGTTATTTACCATCTTTACACATGACATTCCAACTAATCCGAATACAATTCTCGGAAAATTTGCAGACGACACCATAATCATGGCTACCCACGAGGACCCTATAATAGCATCGCTGAATCTACAAGAATACCTTTTCAAATTGGAACTCTGGCTCAAAAAATGGAAAATTGATATCAACGAAAATAAATTGAAACACATGACATTTACTTCAAACAGTCAAAATTGTCCAGATGTATCTATGAACAGCATTGAAATCCCTACATGCAGTAATATAAAATACCTAGGAATGAAATTAGATCGCCGATTAACATGGAAACTACATATTAAGGACAAGTGCAAAGAAATAAAAGCCAGATTTAAACAATTAATTGGATGATAAGAAGAAGGTCGAAAATGTCGCTTGAGAACAAACTGTTAATTTATAAAGCTGTTATAATACCCATCTGGACTTATGGAATTCAGCTATGGGGATGTGCAAGCGCATCGAATACTAAAATGGTACAAAGAACACAAAATATAATTTTAAGATCTATTGTAAATGCCCCATGGTATATGAACAATCAAATAATCCATAATGATCTAAAAATAGATACGGTATGCGAAACAATAAAAAAGTTTAGCAATAGATATCATACAAAGTTGATCAACATACTAACCCAAGCATCCAACACATCGCACGAATTATACCGACCAGAAGACTTAAAAAAAGTGGCCAGAAGACCTCAAATCAAGTTAAACTAGCTGTAAGTGGAATTCTGTCTTAAGGCAATTAGGGCATCGTGCCTTAAGGCAAATTGCTGGAACTTCCCGTACCAAAAATTATTATTTTTTTAAAAACGATTAACATTTTTGAAAAAGTTTTACTTCGAATAAAATAGATTTTTGAGAAACTATAAATTTGACAAAAAAATACTTTTTTTTGAAAAAAAAATTTTTTTATTTGAAAAAAAAATTTTTTTTTGAGAAAAAAATTTTTTATTTGAAAAAAAAATTTTTTTTTGAGAAAAAAATTTTTTTTTGAAAACAAAAATTTTTTTTGAAAAAAAAAAATGTTTTCTTCATTTTGATATATTTTGAAAATTCTGAACTTTTTTTCAAAGCAATCGCACTGCTTGAACTGCATAGAGACGAAATTTCAAAGCTCGCAGGTGCCGCGCCGCCGTCTAACTCATAAGCATTGGTACGGAACCCACAGAAATGTAAAAAAAAAATATACTTATTGTTAAAATCTCTATAAAATATCTGACAATTTGATGTGCATATGTCTAATGATCATTTTTAACCGCACACACACACATACATCCATTTTTTCTAAGGTGTGACAAAATATTCAGGAATTTCTGAAACGTGAAGATATTTGAAAATTTTCATTTTCGATTTTTTTGCGATTACTATAACTTGCCCTACGGGAAGTAAAAATGTCCGTCGCAAAAATCGAAATTGAAATTTGTTGCATATCTTTATGTTTTAAAGGTTTCTGAAAAATGGATGTTGTGTGGGTATATGTGTTTTGTGTGTCTACAATTTTTCGTCCACGTTTTCGAGCGCACGGATCAACCGATTTAAATGGTTCAAAAAATATTCGATTCATATTGATAGGGAGATGTGCTAATTAATTTTTGAGAAAGATCGACCATCCGTTTCCGAGCTACGAAGCAAAGAGTGCAAAAAATGGAAATCGAGCTTTTGAGAGAACAGAGCATCCGATTTGAATGATTCAAAAAACATTCAATTTGTAATGATAAGAAAATGTGGTGATTAGTTTTAAAGTGTAAAAAATGACAGTTTTTTAACCAGATAGCACAGAAGTTACCGATGACATCATGATTTTACTCAAAACGTCACGAAATATTGTCGATATTAATGCAGCAAATTTAGTTTGAATAAATTTATTTCCACTCTATAAAAATATGTATTTATATATCTTCTTATATATAAAAATGGAGCTCTCTTTCAAATGTCCGAATAAAACTCGAAAACGGCTGAATCGATTTGGCCAGTCTTAGTCTTGAAAAATTCGTGCCAATCCAGAGAAAGTCCAAAAGGTGAGAAATTATTTCAAATCCGCGTAGAAACTTTACATTTTTAATTTCAAAATTTTTATAGAAGCGTAATTTAAATAAAACAATCGACGGTGGCAATTTCGTGAAATGTCAAACGCTTTTGACAGATGATGTTCAATTACGTTTAATAGGATGTTTATTATTTATTTATGATAAATTTGTAATAAGTAGTTTTGTTTGTAGTTTTATTTATATACAAAAACGTTAGTAAACGGGCCGCAAGTGTTACTAGAGACTCAAAATATAAACTTTTTTGATATGTTAATATGAAAACGCACTTTTTGGCATATTTTTCTCAAACACGGTGCTCTGAAAGATCTCATTTGTATAATTATATACTCATTGGTATTTATAAAACATTTTCTAGGTTATATTATTTTTTATTTATCTTATTTGAATTCAGAACCTAAATTTGGTATCGATCAAATGGACATTTTGTCGAATAACATTTTTCCAGTTATAATTTCCCAGAATTTATCGCAGAATAGATAGTAATATATGACGGTCCGGGATTAAAAAGGTCCACCAGCGATGTGCCAAAAATCAGTAAAGTTAAGCATTGTTTAACGACAATATTTGAAAGTAGAGGAAAAAAGATGTATAGCCAGCTACAAACTTGATTTAAAAACGATAATCTTTGAAATGGGGGATATAAACGGTAATCTTTGAAAATCCATAATAAAAGTATTTTCTTCCGTTGGTAGTTTTAGCATTAGTTAAAAATGTAATTATTTTGTAAAATACCTTTAAAATTATAATAAGGCTTTGAACCTTTTGCCACCTGCCCGTTACAAGTTATCCCGCATATAGGATAAATAGGTCTAGATAACAAATTTTTGGAAGACATCAAAAAAGCACATTTCTACAATGATGAAGTAGAAGTCAGTTTACTGAACGTAGTCAGATAATTATTCGTTTGATATGTCTTATTTGTTGTGATATAATTGTTATGGTTTTCACAATATAGTTTATATTTGCTCAAAGTCAAATTGGACCTTTGTGTCTCGCCCTGCTCTACATATATACTTTTTATTAAATTTACTTTAATTCATTGAATGTAACTTGAAACTTTTCAAAAAGCAGGTCAAAGAAGAAATACTTAATTCATTTTTTATCTCTCCTCGCAAAAATTTGAAAATTTTGTATAAGCTCAGTAGTATTATTTACAATTATTCACAAAATCTAGAATCCAAAAAGAAGCTGAAAAACTTGAAACGTAATTAATAAGCCGAAAGACCAAAAAAGACTCGGATTGGATTATACGATGTTTTCTATAGAAAGTGTATAAAACTTGCAGTTTGATTGTATTGACAAAATATGGACAAACTAATGGGGTTTATTGTTTTTATTATACCTAATTGTATACAGCATTCAAACAACACATCCTTATGCACTTAAAGTATTAATATTTTTGATTCTCTAGAAATGGTTTAGAATGTACCTTATTTAGCAAAACAACGTTTGCCGGGTCAGTTAGTATATATATATATATGATATTCAGTTTTCAGGGCAATACATCAATTAAAAAATTTGTATGACTTTAAAACATTTTTATTTATTCCATACGTTTCGACACATTGTTTTGTGTCATCTTCAGTGGACTATGTAATTGAATTAATCCTAATTATTTCATACTATAAATGTTCACAATGCACTAAAAAACCAATCCTTGTCATTTTAAGTTGAACAATATATAAATTTTTGACTGAGATTTTTATGAATTTGTGAAGTACATCACGCCGTACATTTCTGTGCTCCGATGTACGGGTGACTACCTATTTTTAATTGATGTATTGCCCTGAAAACTGAATATCACATATTTCAACATCAAAATTATATAAAAAATTTAATATATATATATATATATATATATATATAGGGTGATCCTTAAAATGGTCATTTTCGAATTTCCTTGCTCCCAGGGGCTTAAATGGTTCCAAATAGATAAAACACAATTATCTGAAAGTTTTGGCGCCTAATATTAACGTTTATTTAGAGCGCAATTCAATCAAAGTTTTCTATGGAAATAGCATGGAAAAATTTTCAAAAATTTTAAAAATGTTTTTTAGATGTAATTTAGCTACAAATGAATGAATAAAACTCATTCATTTGTCGCAAAGTTATACCTAAAACATTTTTTTTTAATTTTCAAAAATTTTTCCATGCTCTTTCCATACAAACTTTGATTGAATTGCGCTCTATCTAAACGTTAATATGAAGAGAATTGTTTTTTATCAATTTGGAACCATTTGAGCCCCTGGGAGCAAGGAAATTCGAAAATGACCATGTTAAGGACCACCCTAATATATATATATATATATATATATATATATATATATATATATATATGGTTGGTAATTAAAAAACTATAATGCTATGGAATGTACTTTTATTGATGCTTAATATACAAGATCTTAATGACAAACGCTAATTACTTTATTTAAACTGTTTACTGATATGTTTATACAATTGGTGCACTAGAATGATCAGTGAGTTTATGCATTTTTCACGTCAAATGATAACTCTAGTAATATTAAGATAAATTAAAAATGTAAGCAACTCGAATATTTATGTAGTGGTTTGGTCAATTTTCTTAAATAGCAACCAAAGCGACACTTGTATTATAAAGTATATGAATAAATACGCTTATAAATATACTTATATATGCATTGGTAAATTTTCATTTACTTATGATTACATGTCGACAGTTAGATATCCTTTCCAGCCATTGCATCAGTATTGCAGCTGCTGCAGTATAAAATGGGAGCTTGAAATTATAGTTAGAATTGCCATCATTTGAGCACTAATTCTTATTGATCCTGAAAAAGAATGATATATTATTTTTTGACAATTAAATTTGTTGCAAATAAAAATATATCATATTTTGATTTGATTGGAAGACTGGCAAATTCATCGCAGCATCGGCGAGATTTACAACTATAAAAATTGTTTAGTGTTATTCAAGTAGGGTATACTGGGTACAGACTGTACCGCTATACTAATTTTGAGATAAGGTCCAATGAGAGAAATAGGCTGTTTGTTTGAACACGTTTACATTATTGCATTCAGCCCTGCATTAACATGAGGTGTAGACCGCATTGCTTATAAAGTGTCAAAAGAAAGTTTTTTTTTACTGTGAGCTGAACAGTATTAGTTAATTACCAGCAACTACTTTTGGCGTAGATATTCTATCAGCCATAACGATGACTTGCCTTGAAAAGTGTGCCTTAGGTACAGTTGTGACAATTATGCAAAATGCCACTTATAGATAGTTTTTAATACAAAATTATTGACTACTCACCGCTGCATTCGTGATCTAATTCCATGTAACCTTCAGCTTCATTACACATGCACATTTTTCCGCCTCCAGAGTTATCATTTCTGCTAGAACCAAAAGTGTTACTAGAAGGTGAAGATGTATTTTTTTGTCGAACAAATCATATCTTCCATGCATTCCGAATTATCACTGCAGGCGTGTCGTAAACCTAAATTAACATTAACATGTTTTATTTAATTTCTACTCGAATTTTATAGCAAAATTAAGTATAAGTGTTGGAGATAAGTAATGTAGACTTCTACGAGATTTGCGTATAAATATTTGGTTGGAGTTTCTTAATAAAAGCAAAAATTTTCCACAAAGTAAAAAAAAAGTAAAATTATAAGTAATATTTGTTCACTGCGTGACAAAAATAGCACTTTTGTTTTTTCTTAGAATTTTTTCCAAATCTACTTAGAATTCTACGCTGATTTAAAATATAGCTCTTGCTTTTCCTTAACAGCTCCTGATTTTGAATTTTAGGGAACTACATTGATTAGTCATTTTGGCTATGATCATTGCAGTTTAACGGTTAAGTAAGAGCTTTTTTGATTAAGTTTACTTATATAAATCGGTTCTTCATACTATGTGCCAAAACTGTGTATTGTGTTTATGTTAATATCCAATAAAAAGTAGTGCTATAGTTTTAATACATTTGTCACTTGGAAAAAACCTCAAAATCATCAAAAGTGCGGTAAATATCAAGGGAATAATTTTAGGCAATAAAAGCAAATGGTCATACCACACGACCCCTATGGTCTTGGCGTCTACTAAGCACTAAGGACACAACATGCTAATGATGAACAACCTAGAACATCGGCATCTTTTGCTTACCGTGTAATGGATTAAGTGACCAACGTTAAAAGAGAAGTCAGGGAATATTAAACTGATATATTCGATGATCCCGTATATAGGACACTCATAGAAAATCTATTTTTCGCGAAGAGAGAAGATTCAAGAAGAAAACCAGGGTCGTTGGTTTTGATCGTAGCAAAATTTTTTGAAAACAAAAAAGTCAGAAACTTTATTGAGCTTATCGAATACATATAATTTAATTTAAAAGATTTAGGATGCGACATGAGCATAAAAAATTATTAACCGCACTTTCATTTAGAACGGTTTTTGTAAAATCTTGGAGATGTTAGCAAAGAGCAGTGCGGGAGAATCCACCAGAATATCAGGACTATGAGAATGATATCAAAGGAGATACGACAGCTACATAATGGCTGAAAATTATTAGTCCACTCTCTAAAATTATTTAAAAAGAATTTTGACGGCAAAAAATGAAATTGGTCTTATATTTTATTGTAATTTGAGGTAAAACTAGCACATTGGTCTATCTGAACGCCCTCGGATTACTCTAAAACTATCATAGCCGAATTAATAACATGTCAGGAAAAAAATTACTGTCAAAATTACAACTAAATTTATACTTTTTTGTCTTTTTGATAAACTGATTTACTACTTAGGTTTTGATAAGACAAATACGGTCCTGAATATGGATGTACCTTTTAATTTAGATGAGCAGGCGCCGTTGACAGGGGCTGTGTTGTCTCCACATAGGCATTTTGTCTTGTCATCTCCGCGGTCACGTACGCAGCTGGTGCCTTCTATGCCTGCACAATCAGCTCCTGACCGGCAATCACGTGCTTTCACTGCAAAGAAATTAACACACGCTATAAATCTATCAATACATTACTTTTTACAAAGTGAAGGCAATAAAAATAATCCATGCAAAAATGTAAAATTGCCTAAAGGTTGCTGAAACGGTCTATCAAGCCTTACCGCCATACATATTTCAGATCTCTTTTGAACGTTTTCTTTGATAGAATTTAGAATCAAAATGTTTCATTACATTTCTAGATTTTTATTATGTTTGTTTGAAAGTTGGGTAATTAAAAAAAACTTTAACATTTTTTGAGATTTTGTATCATTTATATTTTATTATATTATAAAGCAGTGTCAATAAAAAAATTTTACTTTTTTATTATCGGCCCTAAATTTTTACTTTTTTATTATCGTATTTAAGCCATTTTTATCAAGCTTCATAAGCAGTGGTGTTGTCGAGCCGGAACGCACCGGAACGTCGTTCCGGCAAATCATTTTTGGGCCGGAACGCGTTCCGGCAAAAAAAAATTTAAAAATCGCTACATACAGAAAATGATTTAATGAGTGAATTTTATAAATTATAATTTAACTAATTTTTATTAAATGTTCCTATTATTGTAATAAACATACATATATGCGCACAAAATGGGTTTTGTAATAATTTTTGTTTTTTTACTTTTCGAACAGAACCGGAGCAAACATGAGAACCGATTTTTGAACCGGTTTTTAAATTCTAGCGTTCCGGCAAAAAAATATCAGCACAACACCACTGTTCATAAGTGATCAAATAACACATGTTTGGAGAATGTTTTTCAGTTTATTGCCATTACAATTCTGGCGAAGCACAAATATTTGTGTTAAGAAAATAGATTTATTATAATATCAAGAGAGTAGCATTTAGTGTTAATAATTATCTACTTTGCCCTTATTTTTCTTTATCTACACTTATTTTCCAGTCTATATTGGTTTATTTTTAAGCGGGAAAATTATTTTGGAATTCAACTGGGTCAAAATTCTTGTGTTCAATATATAGTAAACTATAACAAGACATTCGATTCCAAAACAGCTTCAAATACTCTTATAAATCATCAACTCGTTATGCTTTTGGTCAAATGTGAGTTTGTGCTCACCTATTTAGCACAGAAGTTTTTCCTATTCAAATATTTGTAAACGATATGTTCAACAGGTTCTATTGATATCCTCAGCTATCTCAAGCAATTTTACTTATCGGTTTCGGTAAACTTTTTTGATATTTTCCGGTGTAACCACCTCAATTTGCCTTCCAGAGCATTCACCATCGTCAGTGTCTGTACGGCCACGATTAATATGATACTTTAGCAGCTATCGTATTTTTACCCATCAAAAAGCAATGATAAATGAGAAACTCACAAAATTGCTTTGAATTCATAGTTTCAAAAATCTCAAAAGTGTCACTTAAACCTCTGTAACCTGTAAACTAATCATATTTTTTTTACATATATCTTCCTAAAGTAGTTGCTTCCTACAAATCATATGGATGATTGCATAGCTACATCATCTATGTATTGTTCTACGGACTTTTTGAGTGACGTAATATATATTAAATTTTATTTTTGATTTTCGGCTATTACTATAACATACCCTACGGGAAGTTGCCAACACACAAAAAATGTGACAACGTTCTGGTGACAGACCACTAAAGGAACACGTAAACAAAAAGATACGCGACCAGCGACCAGCGGAACGAAGCTTGGAGTAAAAGACTGAAAAATATAAACACTGATCACCACAAAAGTTTGGCAAATAAAAGACTGAGACGGAAAACAAGACCTATACCGCCACTTAAATTAGCTGACCTGAAACCCTGAAAGCAGAACTATTGGCAATAAACTTTGCTAAAACTCTTGCTAAAACATCAACAAACAAAATGCCAATATGTCAAACATAGACATAAGACGAGACGTACACTAATTGAGTCAAAATATTAATAAATAATTTAACGACAAAGACTTACGTATAGACCCTGCAACAGTTTCCAAAATCAAAGCAATAATCAGACAACTACCAAACAGAAAAGCACCTGGAACGAACGGACTCCAAACCATTATACTTATACAACTACCGGCAAAATCAATAATACTACTGACCCAAATAACAAATAAAATAATGACGCAAGGCCATTTTTTTTACTTCGTTGAAAACTTTCACCGTGTTTCCAATATTGAAACTAAGGAAACAGCAAGACATACCGCAAAATTACAGACTTGCCTGCCTTCTCAGTACAATGAGTGAAGAGATTGAAAAGTTACTGCTCAAACGACTAAATAGGCACATTCGACGCGACGAAATCATACCAGATACCCAATATGGATTTGAGAATCTACAACCAATATGGATTTTATGAATGGATAGACTACAGCACTCTACACTACACCTTTACATTTTTAAATCATCTAGATCACCCAGACTCCTGACCACAAAAATACAAGTGGCAAATCAAAATAAACCCACAGAAGAATGAGGCTATTTTGTTTACAAAGAGCTATAAGCCTGCTATACTGAGTTGAACAAAATAAAAGTAAGCCTGCTATACTGAGTTGAACAAAATAAAAGTAATGAGATACAAAGATGAATGGTCCAAGGATGTCAAACACCCTAGAGTGACCTTGGACCATAGATTCAAATTTGAGATGGTAAATATTCTAAGGCCTTTCTTAAATCGTAAAATTCTTAAAATCTCAATATTTCTATGATATTTCAGAATTTGTTAATTTTGATATTAAACAATGCTTTACTAACCAATTATAATATAGTAATCATCTGCCTCTCATTCATGTCATCTTTTCCCTAAACTTCATTATTTAATACATTTTACTAACCCTTTCTATATAAAATATCTTTTATTCAAATTTATTAGCATATATATATATATATATATATATATATATTTTATACTGCGCTTCTTCCTTTTTGCAGATCCACATTAGAATAACATTGACGCACAGGATTGATTCAAGTCTATTTTCTATCAGCAACTGTCAACATCGCATTTATTAATATTGATCTTTTAACGATGCCCAAAATATTGTGTATATATATATTGTTTGTTCATATTTCATATTTTAAAATCCCAACAGCCCGCTGAGCGTGAAGAACAAGCAAACACTTAACATTAACACGACGATTACTGTTGTATGCCGCTTCAGCATGGAACGCAACAACAAAGACTAATCTACGGAAACATAAACTGTGACTGGGCTATATAATCTCTACGACTAGTTCTTAGCAAATCAAGAAACCCACTGACGATACACTTTTACTCTACAAAATACATATATGAATAGACTGATGTACCGACAGTCTTCGACCAAGTAAAGAAGCTCACTGGAAATTTTTACCTCAAATGTAGGGTTTACGTCAATAGTAGCATCCAAGCTCTTGAGCAATATACGCCAGAAATTGTTTGGTATGGTACACACGGCATAGTGTGTATATATATATATATATATATATATATCCTAATCCATCCTTAGCACTTAGCAGCAATTGGGACATAATATTTCATTATGAACAAACACAATGTTTTTAATTTTTTTAACAGTATTATGATAATATTTGATAACTTTCTCAATAATTGAAATGAGGTGTTACTCGGGGAATTGTTGATCATTTTCCTTTTTTAACTTGCCGTAGGGTAAGTAATCGCAAAAAATCGAAAATGAAAATTTTTATGTATCTTTACGTTTCAGAGGTTTCTGAATCTTTTGGCATACCTTAGAAAAAATTGATGTATGTATGCGTGTGTGTATGTGTGTGTATGTGTGTGTGTGTGCATGTGTGTATGTGTGTTCGGATACAAATTTTCGTCGACGATTTCGGGAACACGGATGAAGCGATTTGAATAATTAAAAAAAACATTCGATTCGTATTGATAAGGAGACGTGCTGATTAGTTTTTGGCAAAGGCAGGTGTAGCCGTTCCGAAGATATGGGGCAAAAAGTGCCAAAAACGGTGAGTCAGTTTTTAAGAGAACTGAGCGTTCGATTTGAATAATTCATTTTACTTGTATCAACAAGATGAAGAACTGATAAAATTTTTATGAAGGCAGATCTAGCGGTTTCGGAGATCTAGAAAAAAAAGTAAAAAAAAAATGCCACCTGGCGGTCAAAAATGATCATTAGACATATGCACATCAAATTATCAGATATTTTTTATAGAGATTTTACCAAGAGGAATAAATTTTGTTTACATTCCTATGGGTTCCGTACCAATGCTTATCCGTTAGACGGCGGCGCGGCACTTACGCGCTTTGACATTTCGTCTCTATGCAGTTCAAGTAGTACGCTTTGAAAAAAAGCTCAGAATTCCCAAAATATGTCAAAATGAAGAAAGCATTTTTTTTCAAAAAAAATTTTTGTTTTCAAAAAAAAATTTTTTTTTCAAAAAAAAGTATTTTTTGGCAAATTTATAGTTTTTAAAAAATCTAATTTTTCGAAGTATTTTTTTTTCAAAAATGTTAATCGTTTTTAAAAAAATAATAGTTTTTGGTACGGGAAATTCCAGCAATTTGCCTTAAGGCACGTTTATATTATATATATATATATATATATATATATATATATATATGTATATAAATATATATATATATATATATATATATGTGTGTGTGTGTTTAAATAATATTTTGGGGGTATGTGAAATTAGTGTCGATATACGTATCTAATAACGAGTGTCGGATAATAGCCAAGTAAAATAAAAACTAAAGAAATTAGGATATCAGCTTTATTAATCCATACGTTTCAGTCTTCATCGAGACCGTCATTCAGTGGAGAACTGAGATGCTTTTTTTATAATTAATTTTGAAAAAGAAAATGGATTTAAACATAGTGGACTTAAAGATAGGGACTTGCAGACAAAAACAATTTATCACTACACTATACTAAAACTTTATAGATACATTGGAATAGAAAGAAATAATCATGCTTGGCCAAAAATGAAATTATCGAATTTTTAATAAAATTAAAAACTAACCAGTGGTGTATGGCATCGTGCCTTTAAGGCAAATTGCTGGAACTTCCCGTACCGTAATGAAATATTCGAGAAATTTTAAACGTTTTCAAATATATTATTACAAATACTGTAACTTTCATTATTTTTGCTATCTTGTTATATCTGAGCAAATCTTATGTAAATCATAAATTAATTTATCTCCAGGGGCTCGCCCGTAGGTAAGCGGTTAAGAGCGACGGGACCTGATTCAGAGGTCCCGGGTTCGATACCCACTTCGAGCAGCCTGTTGTCAGGCAGCAGTGACAACGATTTTCACTTGGAAATATAGATAGCAATATGTTTCCAAGTGAAAATAGCCCTCACCCGGCATTGTTGCACCATACTTGCCCTATTACAGAGATTGTAATAAAAATTTATCACACAGAGATGTGACAACTGTTTGGGTTGCCATCTATAATAAAACAAACGTAGTTTGTAAGATATTATTCACAACAGCTCATAGAACACATAAGTTCTGATCGCTGTTCAAATAAAATTATATAAAAAAAAAATTATCTCCAGAACATTAACAATCGTCATTTCATTTTGAATTCAATTTAAAAAAAAAAAATAGTTGCCTAATTTATACAAAATTGAAACTCTAAACGCATTTGCAAATAATTCTGTACGGCATTTTCACATTTTTCAATAGTTTTCACAAATTTGGAAAAGTGCTCCAATACATAAACAGTATAAACGCACTTGGGTAAACATTTTGTACCAGAGTGGCGCTTAGATTGTGCTTAGCCTGGGTAATTTTTTGAATTTTTAATCCAATATTACAAAAATATTTTATGAAAAATAGAAAAAGATGTAATAATTTTTTATCCTCAAAAGCGATTGTTTTGTCAATACAAGCAGAAAGTTTTTTAGATCATTCAAATCGGGCGCTTAGTTCACTCAAAAACTGCAATTTTTTGCATATTTAGCTCTATATCTTCGAAATGGCGGGACCTGTCTTTGCAAAAAACTAATCACCTCTTCTCCCAATCATTACAAATTGAATGTTTTTTAGATCATTGAAATCCGATACTCCGTTCTTTCAAAAGCTCGATTTGAATTTTCTGCACTCTTTGCTTTGTATCTCCGTAACGGCTGGACCTGCCTTTGCCAAAAACTAATCAGCACATCTCCTTATCAATAGGGATCGAATGTTTTTTAAACCATTCAAATCGGTTGATCCGTGCGCCCGAAAACGTGGACGAAAAAATGCGGACATACAAAACACACACACACATCCATTTTTCTGAGATATGCCAAAATGTTCAGAAACCTTCAAAACGTGGAGAAAGGCAAAAAAAATTATTTTCGTTTTCGGCCTATTACTATAACTACCCTACGGGAAGTTAATAATAAAAGTAATCTATCTTTTCAAGTAAAATTTTATTAAAGAATTTAAAGTATCGGTAGTCAACTTTAAACTCCAGTGCTAACATTCAAAACATTAAGGCTTACATTTTTACAAGTTTTGTTTTATATATCACACCTAGTTCCTAAACCAGAAGTGACTTCAAAATTATTTATTCCATTTCTGCAATTACTAATATATTCAAAGTACTCTCTCCTATCCACCCAATTGTCCTCCATCCAAAGTGCTTTCCAGAATCGTTAAATGTCTTTTCCGCATGCGAACTACAGTCGAATACGTGGGGTACATAAACTAACCGTAGAATGTTAGGTCCCTGACTTACAAAGATAACAATGTTTATGCCCCTGCAAATTAGTATTCTATTTTTTATCTTCATTATATTGTCAAAATTCACAATAATATTGGTAATGCAAAATTCAATTTTAAAATAAAACTTTTTAAAATCCGCAATGAAGAATACTTTTTAGATAAGACAACCATATATACATGTCTTAATACTTTCTTAATTATAAGTACGTAAAAGGTTAATGCGGTTTTCGTGTTCAAAGCGAAAATGCTGCATTTTATACAATTATAGGAATCTAGTACATTGTCTGACCTAGTTTTTATATTATAGTTTCATATCTACTCAGCGATCTTAAACTCAAACAAATGCTAATTTATGCACTTTCGTTAACATGTACCTTTGTATATTTATGGGAAGCATTTATAATACGCGCAAAAGTGTATGAATTCTCTATATAATCTTACACATGTACGTATTAAAGACAACAAAATAAGCAATAACAAAAACATCACATGACGTTTGGTTTACGAATTATTTTCTTCGTTAACTCGTTATCCTATAACTATGGGCAAGTTCGAACAGATTAAAAGTAAATATTATGTGATTTCGTTTATGGTTTTTGAAAAAAGTGCAACGTGGTGCAAAAAAAATATTTTTAAAAGGAATGAAATAAGTCAGTATGAGAAATTTTTCAAAATGTTTCATTACATTTGAACTGTGCCGTATTCATTTAATAAATAATATTGTAATATTAGCTAATATCACACTTTTAACTTGTAATCACTTCTAAAATTAGTGCTACTGATTCAAAATCAAAATTCAAAAGCGAACATAGCCGACCACAATCGCGAACTCTCTCGATTTATTAAATGTCATATGTCATATGTTTTTTTTAACTTTCCGTAGGAGAAGCTTATGCTTTCTTAAAAAAAATCCGATTCGCTAATTTTATGTATTCTCGACGTTTCAAGTCATTCTGAATCGGATGAGACCAATTTTGGAAAAAGTATGTGTGTGTGTATGTGTGTGAACAGGTTTTTTGCCGTAAATCGACGTTTTCTCAAAAACGGCAGGACCGATTTCAAAAATTTAAAAACCATTCGATGTATCTCGATGAGGACTATCATTTATCAATTTGCGCGATGATCAGCCAAGCCGTTTCTTTGAAAATAGCAGAAAAGTGAAAAAGATTTCGCCCACGTTTTAGCCCGCAATTCTAAATCAATTTTGAAAATACAAAAACAGTTCGAAACATATTGGTTGGGACCTGATTTATTTTTGCTAAAGATCGGCCGGACCGTTTTCTTGTAATAAAGTGTAAAAAAAATTTTTTTTGTCGATTTTTATTATTATTTTTTTGACGGTATATACCATAGTCTTCTAGATCATACTAAAATATGACGGTCCTACGACAACTCGTTTAGCTTTAAAAATTCGTCAAAGTTTGTAAAAATTAGTATGGTCTTTTTGGCATTTGCCAAAATTAGAACTTTCATCGACGTTTGCTCAAAAACTCCTAAACCGATTTCAGAAATTTAAAAACCATTTGATGTACCTCGATGAGGATTATCGTTTCTCAGTTTTGTGTGACGATCGATCGAGCCGTTTCTTTGTAATTTGGAAAAAAGTGTCAAACTTTTCGTTTACATTTATGCTCATACTACCAAATCGATTTTAAAAAATCAAAAACTGTTCGAAATATATTAGTTGGGCATGATACTGATTAGTTTTAGGTGAAAATCTATTGTTGTAATTAACTGTTAAAAAATTTAAGCCGATTTTCATGGAACTTTTTTGGCGATATAAATCATGGTCTTACTTAGAACTTACTGAAATATTACGACCTTACGACAAGTAGTTTAATTTAAAAAATTCATTAAAGTTTTGAAAATGAGTAGTTTTTTTTTACGTTTAATTGTTAAAATTAAAATTAAACGATTTAATTGGTATAACGGTAGAGTACTTGGTCTTAGTGAACATACTAAACAATTAAAGTACTACCAACAACTGGCTCAATTATAAAAATTATTGATTTTTGAACATTTGTTTTTAAAAAATACTCCGACCGGGTTCACGTGTTTGAGTTTCAATAATGTGTAATAAATCCACTTCGAATACTTTTAACTAATTATTCATTAATTTATCTATCATGGATTAAGTCGATTGTTTACACAAATCGGGAAGTTCATGTAACTTGCATCAAGGCAAAATACCAATACCAACTAGTTAATAATATAATGGCAATTGTGATGGCTGATAATTTTGTACAAAATGATAATAATATTTTGGCTGTGAAACAAATGTATATAAAATCGAATCCACCTGTTAAAATCGGTTTATATATTATAAGGTCTATGTTAGGCACGTAACATATGACCAGTGCTTGATTTACAGTCGGGGCTACTGCCCAGGGCGGCAAATTTTTGGGGGCGGCAAAATTTGGAAAGTGAGAAAAAAATTTATACAATATAATTAACTAATTTTTTTTAATAACATTTTTTATTTCAAGAAATATAATTAACAAAACATAATATAATTGCAATTCAAAATTTGGTTTCAAATAACCGATTATTAAAATGCATTATTTTCCTTGCCTCCTTGCCTTTGAAAATTACATTTTATAAACAGCTTCAAAATTTTTTGAAAAATGGAAAAAAGACGTTTAAAAAACATCATTATTTTGTAATTTTTTGAAAATTATGAACTTTTTTCAAAGCAATCGCTCTAAGTAGCAATTTCAGAGACGAAATATCGAAACTCAGTTACAATTTTTTTAAACGGATGGTCCTGCCTGCTTAAGTTTGTGGGTGGCGGGTCCAGGTTTCGGTGCAAGAAACATTTGGCGGTCAAAAGTGATCATTAGATATATGTACATCAAATTATCATATATTCTATAGGAATTTTAATAATAAGTATAATTTTTGTTTACATTTTTGTTTTGTTTTGGGTTCCGTAGAAATTTTATCCATTAGACTCACATACTTTTTATATACATACTTCGATATTTTGCCACTAAAACAGTTACGCCGTACAATCACTTGAAAAAAAAGTTAAAAAAAACATTTATTTTTAATTTTAATTTTCGGTACGAGAAGTACTAGCAATTTGCCACGATGCCAATCACCACTTTTTGTAGTAATGCGTAATAAAAATTCTGCAATCAAAAGTTATTTTAATTTTAAAATTTCAGGGATGCGCGGCATTTTTGTCAGTGCCCCAGGGCGCCTTATTTCTAAATCCGGCCCTGCATATGACATATAGCATTTGATCAATCGGGAGAGTCCGCGGTTGTGTTCGGCAATTTTGGCTCAGATATGTGACGTCACATACTTTTCTATGTTTGAGCACTAAACATATATGGACTAGCAGTTCATGTAGTGTAATGTCTATGGTTAAAATCTATGATGAAAACATTAGTAGAACAAATGAAAGTAATGCACGATTCATTAACAACAATCAATATCAACAAACAATAATAAATGTTTATTATTTACTATACTACGTATAGCCGTGTGGAACGCTAACGGTCTAGGCCTAGGCCAGCATCGCCTAGAGGAGGTGAAAAGATCGGATATTTGATATTTTTTTAAAAAAATATAATATTGACATAATACTAATATCCAAAACGCACTTTAATTCTAAAAGTGGTTTTAAAATCCTAATTTACACTGTTGACCACACAAATCATCTGGATGGACATGCTATACTAATCAGATCAAATATTAAACATAACCCAACAGAAACTTTAGCTAAAGACTATATACAAGAAATAAACATAGTTATTGAAGGGTACTGTCAAAAGCTAATAATTTTTTATGTCCAAACTTCACCCCGACATAAAATAAGCAGATCATTATAATTCATTTATTAATAGATGAAGTGCACGATTCATATCAGGCGGAAACTTTAATGCTAAACATACCGAATAGTGTAGTAGACTAAACACTCCGAAAAGTAGAGAATTACAAAAAGCAATACACAATAACATTGTGTCCATATTTCCACCGGGAAACCGACCTACTGGCCTACAGATGCAAACAAATTACTGACTTACTAGACTTCTACATAACCAATATTACTTCTACAATATTTCCAACTATTGTACTAAAGCTGAAACGTGCTTGAATTTAAGCTCCGATCATTTGCCTATTATTATTACTTACTACAGCCACCCTGTAGAATATGATAAAAAAACAACTTCATTTAAATATATTCAATGGGATATATTTCAACATTGTATAGATGAAACTCTAAGCTCTTACAAACCGCTTAATACTGAGTACGACCTCAAGGAAGCAAATAATTATTTTACTAAGATTTTAAAACAATATCCATATGATAAATCTAAACACAATCAAATTACAAGATATTTCAAAAAGTTACTCTCTGATTTCAGAAATCCATCTTTTAATAACTTTATTACTAACGTTTCAGTCAATGACCTTTTGTTTTGAAGATGAAAAAGAAAAATTTGAATAAGCCTACCATTCACATTCCACCAATAAGAAAATAAGATAAATATAAGTGATGCTGAAAAAGTTGAAACCTTTTCTAATTATTTTTGTGGTCCCAATCCAACAATAGTAAACTTTCAATCCGAAAAACTGATTTTCAGATTTCTAAACAAAGACTCACTGCAAGTAAACAGTATAAACAAATTCAAAGTATCAGAAGTCACGAAGGAAGTTTATCAAGCCAAAAATGGTAAATTCGCAAGCCTAGACTGAGTTTCCATCAACATTCTGAAACATTTGGCACCAAAAGATTACAGATTTTTGACAACAATTTATAATTCTATTATCAGAAAAAAGCTATTCCCGCTTGCCTGGAAAATAGCAAAAATAATCTTAATTCCAAATCTTGGCAGAAACTTAAAACTGGCCGCGAGTGATATACCAATTAGCCTGCTTTAAACTCTGTAAAAAATTCGAAAAACTGCTGATGAAACTGCAGAATGCAACCAATCTTAGAGGACTTAAATACCAATTCAGTTTTCATGCCAAACCTTCCAGCACCAAACACATTCACAGAGTCAAATCATTGATACTTTTCAATCAAAAACATTCTGCTCTGCGGCGTTTATTGACATAAGTCAGGCTTTCGATAAAGTTTACCACTCAGAACTACTATTTAAACTGAAGAAATATATTCCAAACGACGTGTTTCGTCTGCTGACGTTTTATCTAAAAAACCGGTTTATCTTCATAAGTTTTAAAAATGCAACAAAACATCCTATAATATCAGGTGCTACGCAGAGTAGTGTTCTGGGTTCCATACTGTATCTGATATTCACTTCTTACTCACACTCTGATATTCCTCCATCACCATCTACCACAATTGCTACCTATGCTCATAATACGACTGTATTAGCTCAGCACAAAAATCCAAATAAAGCTTCCTCACTTTTCCAGTCTCACATAATTAAAATAGAACAGTGATTCAAGCTTTTGCGAATCAAAGTAAATAGCTTCAAATTCCAATATATAACTTTTATCCTCAGAAAAAATATTTGTCTGCTAATGAAACGTTTTAATAGTACTATACCTCAGGTAAACGTCGTCAAATACTTGGGGCTTCACCTGATATGAACATTAAGCTCAATTGGAAGTTCAATTTACAAAAGAAACGCAAACAGTAAAAAACTATACTGGTTGCTGAACAGAAAATCAAAACTTAATATTAATATTGAACTACTTCTATAGAAGGCCGTCATAACTATATGGACCTACGGAATGCCAGCTCTGGGGCTTAGCTTATAAATCAAACATCGATATCATACAACGCCTTCAAAATAATATATTAAGAGAAAAAGCTAATGCTCCTAGATATGACCCCAATTGGCTGACTCACAGCGAATTTCAAATGAATACAGTAAAAAAAGAAATCATAGCCTTCAGTCAAAAATATAATATCATATTGAAGGATCATCTGAACGCTACCGCTAGATGTCTCCATACGATACAAGCCACTTAAAGCCTCAAAAGAAAAAGACCTCTTGCTTGCATCTAGCACATAGATACGACATTTGTATTCTTGTTTTTGATTCTTTATTTATTTATTTATTTAATTTTATCTTATTTTGTCTTCTTTTTTCATTATTGTTACTTCAATAGTAATTCATTCATAACATTATCTTTTCCGAAATCCTTCCTCGCACTGGAAACCTAAGACATAATTTTGTAGTAGAAAATTACAAAACTGTCTCTACTTTGTACTCTTTTACTATGAAAAGTAGATTTATGATTTATGATGAGATCCCAATATAATTAATACACTGTTTACAGTATGATAGTGAAAATAAAGTAAGCACTATGCATATTTAAATAGTTCAAAATCCGACACAAATTGTGATCAACAATACGGTGTAACATTCATAAAAGCAATTTTTTATCAAAACTCCACAAATGCTAATTTATTATAAACTGAAGAACCTATCACAACATAAGATTTAACTTCAACTATAGATTTAATTTCAACTATACCAACAAAATAAATTAAGTTATATTTAGTAGAAAAAATAAAAACAAACATAAAAAATAAAAAAAAATTCAAAACCCTGTTTCAGTTATTTTAATATCTCAAATATTTATCTCAATTATTACTAATTACATAATGAGATTCAAATATGGAATCTTATTAGAATCTGCCCATTAGATGATAAAATTTAAATAAAACGCGCTCTATTTCTCAAAAAGATTCGCCATATTTCGCCACACACACATACATCATTTTTTTTTAAAAAAAATACCAAAATATTCAGAAACCTCTGAAAGATAAAGATATATAAAAATTTTCTATTTTTTAATAATTTAGTTTTTGGTATGAAAAGTTCAAGCAATTTGCGTGAAGGCACGATGCCATGCACCACTATTTTGTAATTCGCCTCACCTTCATAGGCGTAGTTACCGCCGTATCATCAGTATATTTTAAGTTCCTCAACGCTTAAGCAAACATTAACCAGTGGTGCATGGCAATAATTTAAATTTTTTAAATCTTCGAAATTTTTTAAAATCTTTGAAACAATCATTTAAATTGGACGATCCGTTCTCTCAAAAGATGAGTTTTTATTTTTGGCACTTTTTGCCCCGTATCTCCAAAACGGCTAAACTTGCCTTCGCCAAAAGCTTATCAGTACGTTTTGCCAATAGAAATCGAATATTTTTTAATCATTCAAATAGGGGGGCGTCCATCAACCACGTGATAAATTTTTCAAGGATTTTTGGACCCCTCCTCCCCCTAGGTGATACGTGGTGATATTCAAAATCCCTCCCTCACCTCTCACCCTCCAAACGTCACGTATATTTTTAGTTGCGTAAAAAAATTGTAAAATTTTGGATTTTTTTTGAAAATGTTTCGAATTTTGTATAAAAAATCTGGTAGAAAATAAATACACGTGATATCGTACTATACCTTCCTTCTCCCATGTGATATTTTGTGATTTTTTTTCTAGATTAATAAGATAATAATAATAATAATAATAATAATAATAATAATAATAATAATAATAATAATATAATAAAATAATAATAGTAATAATAATAATAATAACAATAATAATAACAATAATAATAATAATAATAATAATAATTTACAAATTTATAAGATCATTTGGAATTTTTCGTTTTAGTCTTTTTGGGCGCGCTTCTGAGTATACTTTGTTGGCCAAGTAATTTGGGTGCTCGTCTATTCTTTTTTTGTAGTTGTTTGCTTTTTGTTGAATTTCTTCATTTACTGTCATTATGTTGCTGTCCTGGTCAATCAGCCAGTTGGAAACGTACCTAGGTGCATTCAGTGCCTGCCTTATGATCTTGTTCTGCACTCGCTGAATAATCTGTAGATTGGTTTTTTTGGCGGTGCCCCATAGTTGAATCCCATAAGACCACACTGGTTTAAAAATACATTTATAAATAATTAACTTGTTATTCGTCGATAGTTCGGAACGTTTATTTAGTAGCCAGTAATGTTTTTTTAATAGTTCATCAATCTGCTGTTTCTTCTTGTTAATGTGAACTCTCCAGTTCAATTTTGTGTCTAGGTGTATTCCGAGATATTTTACGCTATCTTTTACTGGGATTTCCTGTCCATTTAACTTAATTGTAGGGCATATACCAGTACGCAGCGTGAAAGTGATATGCGTAGATTTTGAGCCGTTTGTCATAATTCTCCATAAAGAAAGCCATTTTGTAGCAATATCTAGATGTTCTTGTAATAGTTGCGAAGCTATTGCGGGATCTTTATTGGAGGCAATGATACATGTATCGTCAGCAAATGTCGACACGCTTGTTCCGGAGTATAAAGGAAAATCCGCTGTGTATATAAGAAATAGAGTTGGAGAAAGGACGCTTCCCTGGGGCACCCCAGAAAGGATCTTTCTTCTGGTCGACTCCTCGTTGTTAATGTTGACGAAAAATTCCCTATTTTCAAGGAACGATTTTATTATTGAAACTAGCTGTAAGTGGAATTCTGTCTTAAGGCAATTAAGGCATCGTGCCTTAAGGCAAATTGCTGGAACTTCCCGTACCAAAATTTTTTATTTTTTTAAAAACGATTAACATTTTTGAGAAAAATTTACTTTGAAAAAATAAGATTTTTGAGAAACTATAAATTGGACAAAAAATAACTTTTTTTTGAAAAAAAAAAATTAAAAAAAAAAGAAAAATTTTAATTTTTTTTTTGAAAAAAATTTTTTTTTTTTATTTTGACATATTGTGGAAGATCTGAACTTTTTTTCAAAGCAATCATACTGCTTTAACTGCATAGGGACAAAATATAAAGCGCGTAAGCGCCGCGTCGCTGTCTAACGCATAAGCATTGGTACGGAACCCAAAGGAATGTTAACAAAATGTATACTTATTGTTAAAATCTCTATAAAATATCTGATAATTTGATGTGCATATGTCTAATGATCATTTTTGACCGCCAAATGGCTCATTTTTTTACTTTACCCTCCGTATTTCGGAGGAAAATCCTCCGCTAGACCTACCTTCATGAAAATTTTATCGATTCTTTATCTTGTCAATACAAGTGAAATGTTTTTTGAATTATTCAAATCGGACGCTCCGTTCTCTTAAAAACTGAGTTATCGTTTTCGGCACTTTTTGCCCCGTATCTTTGGAACGGCTAGACCTGCCTTTGCCAAAAACTAATCAGCACGTCTCCTTATCAATATGAATCGAATGTTTTTTGAATTATTTAAATCGGTTGATCCGTGTTCCCGAAATCGTCGACGAAAATTTGTATCCGCACATACATACACACACGTACATACATACACACACACACACATACATCCATTTTTTCTAAGGTATGCCAAAATGTTCAGAATCCTTTGAAACGTAAAGATATATAAAAATTTTTATTCTCGATTTTTTTGCGATTACTATAACTTACCCTACGGGAAGTTAAATATCGGTTCTGATAAACAGAGTTTTAATTTGTACAACAAACCAGTGTGCCATACTTTGTCAAATGCTTGCGCAACGTCTAAAAACACAGCCGAACAATATTTTTAACTTCCCGTAGGGCAAGTTATAGTAATCGCAAAAAAATCGAAAATAAAAATTTTTATATATCTTTACGTTTCAAAGGATTCTGAACATTTTGGCATACCTTAGAAAAAATGGATGTATGTGTGTGTGTGTGTGTGTGTGTATGTATGTACGTGTGTGTGTATGTATGTATGTATGTACGTGTGTGTATGTATGTGCGGATACAAATTTTCGTCGACGATTTCGGGAACACGGATCAACCGATTTGAATAATTCAAAAAACATTCGATTCGTATTGATAAGGAGACGTGCTGATTAGTTTTTGGCGCAGGGAGGTTTAGCCGTTCCGAAGATACGGGGCAAAAAGTGCCGAGAAGGTGAAGAACCGATCAAATTTTCATAAAGGCAGGTCTAGCGGTTTCGGAGATCTAATGAAAAAAGTAAAAAAAAAGCCATTTGGCGGTAAAAAATGATCATTAGACTTATGCACATCAAATTATCAAATATTTTATAGATATTCTAACAATAAGTATAAATTTGGTTTACAGTCCTATGGGTTCCGTACCAATGTTTACGCTTTAGACGGCGACGCGGCGCTTACTGGCCTTGATATTTCGTCTTTATGCAGTTAAAGCAGTACGATTGCTTTGAAAAAAAGTTTAGATCTTCCAAAATATGTTAAAATATAGAAAACTTTTTTTTTTAAAAAAAATTTTTTTTTCAAAAAAAGTAATTATTGGTCCAATTTATAGTTTCTCAAAAATCTTATTTTTTCGAAGTAAATTTTTTTTAAAAATGTTCATCGTTTAAAAAAAAAAAAAATTGGTACGGGAAGTTCCAGCAATTTGCCTTAAGGCACGATGCCTTAATTGCCTTAAGACAGAATTCCACTTACAGCTAGTTTTGCATGGAACGATTCGTTAATTATATTTACTAGGCGATGTACCTGTTCTATGGTTGAGTGTTGTTCTCTAAAGCCGAATTGGTGATTTGGAATTAGGTTTTGATTCAACAATTCTGACTTAATGCGTTGGAGTAATAATTTTTCAAATATCTTCGAAACACAAGGAAGTAGGCTTATTGGTCTATAGGAAGACAATAAATGAGGATCTTTCCCAGGTTTAGGTATAAGAATTATTTTAGCTATTTTCCAAGCTTGAGGGAACACTTTTAATCTAAGAATTGAATTGAATATTATTGTTAATAATCCAAATCCCTTTTCTAGCAGTTCTTTTATCATTTTTATCGTAATTTTATCTGGTCCAGGAGATTTATTAGGATTTGCAGCCTTGACATAATTTTTCAACTCGGTCACCGTTATGCGTTTTACTATTTGGCCTGGTATAGATTCATTCTGTAAACAATTATGAATAAAATCTTCATCATTTACGTTGCAACTGCGGGGATGAGGCTGGAATGTATTTTTCAAGTGTTCTGAAAATTCTTCCGATTTTTCTTCTGAACTTTTTGCCCAGGAACCATCAAGTTTACGCATTGGAGGTATATGTACTATCGGCCTTTTTAATCTTTTCGTTGCCTTCCAAAGAGAATAATTTGTGTCTTTAGTAGATGAAAGATTAGTTAAATAATTTTTAAGGCATTCATTCTTATATTCATATAATAAATTTTAAGATTCCTGCAGGCACAGTTAAATTTGTTTTTATCGGTCGGTGATCTTGTGGTTTGCCATATTTTTCGCAATTTGCGTTTTTGAGCTATAATTTTTTTAATGTTAATAGGATAATTAGGTTTGCTACTTGCATTTGAATGTATAGTAGATTTTTGAGCTACTGATGATAGTAGAATTGTGAAGTTTGTTATCGCCAAGTTTAAATCAATTATTTCTTGGAATCTGATTTAAAATAAATCCCATTTATACATACTTTAGTTTAACAACAAATATTTTTTTAACTTTCAGTATGGTTAGTTAGTATATAGTAATCGCAAAAAATCAAAAATGAAAATTTTTATGCATCTTTACGTTTCAAAGATTTCTAAACATTTTGGCATATCTTAGAAAAAATGGATATATGTACATATTTTAACATTTTAAAATTTTAAGTATCCTTTACCGTTCAGATTGTAGTATAGGATATGTGAATATATAGATGTTTGATCTCATTCATTTCGACAAAATATATTAGCAAATCGGATTTTTTCATGAAACAAACTTCTCTTTCGAAAAGTTAATTAAATAATAATAAAAACAATATTTAATAGTCAATTATAAAAATTGTTGCACCAATATTTTAAATTTGAGGACAATATTTATTAGCCGATGATAAAAAAAATTGCATTTAATTTATTTTTCTAGAGAAGGACAATATGTATTAGCCGATGTTAAAAAAATATTGCATCAATATTTATATTTTAGTTTGAGGACAATATTTATTAACCGATGATAAAACATATTGCATCAATATTTATATTTTAGTTTGAGGACAATATTTATCAGCACATGATAAAAAAAATATTGCATCAATATTTCTATTTTAGTTTGAGGACAATATTTATCAGCCTATGATAAAAAATATTGCATCAATATTTCTATTTTAGTTTGAGGACAATATTTATCAGTCGATGATAAAAAAATATTGCATCAATATTTATTCTTCTATTTGAGGACAATATTTATTAGCCGATGATAAAAAATATTGCATCAATATTTCTATTTTAGTTTGAGACCAATATTGGATAAGGCCATTTATAGAGATTATTGCCTCAATATCGGCTGACGTTGGCCTGATCGATTAGTTGACATCATCACAGAACCGACGTTCGCCTAGATTTGTGCAATATAGGCAATCACGGCCACAGAAAACCAATATTGGTAATATATTGTACCGATATTAATTTCTACATGGGTGTGTATCTTATAAAATTCTTCTGTAAACTTATATATAAAATTCCTTTGTAATGGGGTATGAAAGGTTAATCCTCCTAAACGATTATTCGGATTTTCATAAATCTTCCTGAAGTTTGTTAAGGAAATTTTTTAGAATTTTTTGATTCATAGAAATATAATTAGATCGTAGAAATAAATAGAAAAAATTATAAAAAACGGCTTATCATTGTTTGACTTTGAAAATATTTAAGGCATTGTTAACTTCCCGTAGGGCAAGTTAAAGTAATCGCAAAAAAATCGAAAATGAAAATTTTTGCATTTTTCAACGTTTCAAAGGTTTCTGAATATTTTGGCATACCTTAGAAAAAATGGATGTATGTGTGTGTGCGTGTATGTATGTGCGATCGGATACAAATTTTTGTCGACGATTTCGGGAACACGGATCAACCGATTTGAATAATTCAAAAAACATTCGATTCGTATTAATAAGGAGACATGCTGATTAGTTTTTGGCGAAGGCAGGTCTAGCCGTTCCGAAGATACGGGGCAAAAAGTGCCGAAAACGGTAACTCAGTTTTAAAGAGAACGGAGCGTCCGATTTTAAAGATAAAAAAAACATTTTACTTATTGTATTGACAAGATGAAGAATTGATCAAATTTTATCAAATTATAATTTTTGGTACGGGATATTCCAGCAATTTGCCTTAAGGCACGATGCCTTAATTGCTTTAAGACAGAATTCCACTTACAGCTAGTTTAACATTAAAACCAAATAAAGGCTGTCATTTGCCAAACATTTCAATTCACTTATAGGCTAAAATATTATTAAAATATAATATATTTAAGATTATGAATAAAAAAATGTAATGTCCACATTATTACTGCCGAAAAGGGACTTCGGTGCCCAAAATTAAAATATAATAAGATATATTCAACACGCACCTCACAGGTGATGCAGTCTGCGCATCCGTCTGACAGTTGTGGAATGTTAGTGGATATACCCTATATAATTATATTTGACAGATTAATATTTTTTAATTAATACAGTCGTGTTTTGCTTTACTTTACTAAATCACAATACAAAAATTTGGTTATCCAAAAATTTTTTTGGAAGTTTCAACGTGTCAAAAATTCATATGTTTGGCATTGGATACGGAATATTTACTCAAGTCGATGGAGCGTTTTCGGTCTGACTTTATTACTGTGCTCCAATTTGTATAAAATTTTAGAATTAGGTCCATATTACGTGTCAAGTTCAAAAGTGAAAATAATTTAGACTCTTTTGCCACTTTCCGGGTGGATGACGTTTCTTCTCGTGGTTCAATTTTACTATTTTTTAAATAACGTCGGATATCAATAACAGAACTAATTATAAGAGAAAAATGTTTAATAATGTTTTTCAAAAAAGCAAATACTTTTAAAGTTACTGGCTACTAAAAATTCGTTTCTTTTTGACGTTTTTCATCGTTTTTTGCTAATATCTTCAAAAATATACCTTTTAACAAAAATCATATAATAAACAAAATTATATTATCTATAATCTTAATAAATCGGTATTTTATAAAGTGTTCTAGGAACATTATTAGGCTAGATATGAAAATGGGGTTTTGCTCAAAATGCTCAAAATAAGCTTTAAAATGAGTATTTCTGTATGTAAAATGAGTGAGATATCACGCAAATAAAAGGCGCATACAATGTTTTTCTCATTTAAATCAAATTTTCAACTTTATGAGTGCCATTTCCACCAAAATTAAAAATCCCATCTAGAATTAACTTGGTTTAAGAGATCTTGATAAATTCAACAAGATACTACAAACGATTTTTAAAAAACTCACGATTTCATGAAAAAATCCATTTAAAAAGAAACAACCAATTTCTCATTATTATATCTCTGAAAGAATAAAAGATACGTATAAAGGTACATAGATGAAAATTCAAGGTCATTTTCTGATAAATTATTGCTTTTTATTATTTTTCTGTTACTCAAATATTGATAGAGTTATGATTGTTTAAAGAGTGGACGGCTGTCCAACCAGAGTGTCTTCCAGCCCTTTAACCCTTCGCCGTTTCAAAATAAGAGAAGTTACGATAAAATTTATGATGGAAAAAGTTGTAGCTCGTTGAATTACCTTTAAAATAGTATATTACAAGTTTTGACAAAATGAGAATTAGAAGAGTTATAATCCAATTAATGCGGCGGGTGGTGACGTGAGTTTTGACTTCTGAACTTAAGATTAAGATTAGCCTGTTTTGAAAATATCAAGGAAATTGAAGCACATTAAAAACAATTCACAGGGCACACGCTTTTTTCCTCCCCATTTACTGCAATAATTTTATTGATCGTAGGTTTATTAATTGCAAGTATAAACTTAAGTAATGATGTATATTGAATTAGTAAAAAATATAATTTAGATATTAAAATTTCTGAAAGTTAAAATAAGGTACGAAATTATAAAAAATATTGGAATATTATTGAAGCAATTGTTTTGGGTAGAAAAATCCAAGGTGATATTGTACCTTACCGCGAATGCTATATATTAATTCTTTCTGAACTTGTTATACTTTTCAAAAGACTTCATTTTTCAACACGTGCATCTTATGATATGACAATAAATACATCACAAAGGCAGACGATGGGCAAAAAGTGCTAAAACTGTTATTCAGTCTTTGAGAAAACGGAGCGTCCGATTCGAATTACTAAAAAAAACATTTATTTGCATCAAAGATCGAATAAAAAAAGTAAACTAGTGGCGTATGGGCATCGTGCCTTAAAGCAAATTGCTGGAACTTTTCGTATCGTAACGAAATGTTCAAGAAATATTAAATGTTTTCGAATAGATTATTATAAGTACTGTAAAATTGTCTAAAATTTATAAGAATTATATACACTAAATTGCAAAGTTAAAATTATTTATTTAAAGTATATAAGTGTGCGTTAGAACTTTAGCAAGATTTAAAATTAAAATTTGAATTATTATCGATATACAAAAAAAAATTTAAAAAAAAAAAATTGGTAAAAGCATTTGTTTTGCCAACACAAACAGAAAGTTTTTTGAATCATTCAAATCGTATGCTTAGCTTTCTCAAAAACTGCAATTTTTTGTACGTTTAGGTCTGTATCGAATTGAATGTTTTTTGGATCATTCAAAACGTGAAGAAATGTAAAAAAATTAGTTTTGATTTTTGGACTATTATAATAACTCACCCTACGGGAAGTTAATAATTTCTTTTATTATTCATATGTTATTTAAATAGTTTAAATATAAAACTTATATTGTTGAATAATAGTTGTAAGGATTTTTCTGTTTACTCTTACTGTTTTATTACTCTTACTTATTGTTCTTAACGCTTTCATGTCAATATCCTGCAACTTTATTTTTATTTCTGTTAAAATCCGATCAAATTCCTAGCGAATGTAAAACCAGCATTAAATTTGTTATTTTTGTATATATATATATATATATATATATATATATATAAATATATAGGGTAAAGTTGCTCAAGTCGTACCGACAAAAGAAGCGTGGCTATAATATTAAGTGCATAAATCAGAAGAAAATCTTCGGCGATTATTGAATCTATATTTAATTAGCTTTTGATTAACATTAACTGATTTATTTGATTAAAACAGTTATTTTTGCATTTTTACTTTTTGATTATTCCTGTTTCACAATGTCGGATTGTCATTCATTTAAACACTCGCTTAGTCAACTAAATAGATCTTTTTGGAAGTAGCAATAGGTGTAATTTTTAATTATCAGACAAAATTTTGCTGGAATACGATTTAGTTGGCGGTACGACTTGAGCAACCTTATCTTATATATGATAGAGTTAATAGGTTTGTCATAACAATAATTTTAAGTTTTTGTAGTTAAGCAACTATCCCTTAAAACTTATAAACTCCGCAACTAGTAACAGACAAATGTACCTTTTGAATAAAATTGACAATTCCACAGTACATAACGATTTACCTGACTCAGAAACTCACTCTGGTGTAATATGTTTACCATACATTCAAGAATTGTATGTTTTTTTGAAAAAACTTTTTTATAAATCGGGACTCCGACTTGTAAACAATTTTAGTACAACGACTAGTACTATTATTACCAAAACAAAAACCCCTTTTAATATCGAACGACTTAGAAATCTCGTCTATCAAATAAATTTTCTAGATTGTAATTTAATTTACATAGGAAAAACAAGCCAGAACTTAATTAAACGTTTACAACAACATAAAAACAATTAAAAAAATCCGAGACAATTTAAAACTATGCTTGCGTGGCATATTTATACTTTAAAACACAATATGGACTTTTCTAACCCGACTGAACTACAATTCGAACAAAATTTATTCAAACTAAGAATTATAGAATGAAATATAACAATAAAACAATTAATAAACGGAATTAACTTAACCCGCTGTGCGACACAAATCTCTTTTATTTAGATAGTATTTCCAAATTTCTCACTAAACAATAAAAAAGTCGCGCGAAGGATTCGCAATTCGTTCCACACATGTGTAGAATCTTGGTAAAAATATTTTTAGAAAAGTCATTTCTCCATTATATCTTCAACCAGTCTACGAACAACACTCTATCTATTTGTGATTTTTTAATTTTGTACTTTGTGAAAATATTATTAATTACAAGTTTAATGTTTATAATATATATTATATAGTGAAGTGCATTACAATATCATGATTATCATGGATTATTAAAATCTTCCAATTTATTTCTAAGCTTAACTAATTGTAACTACTATTTACTCTTTTTATTTTTTATTTTCACTCCAATTCAATTGTTTTAGTTTTTAATTTTATTTTTAGTTTCCACTGAATGAAGGCCAAGATCATACCCGAAACGTATGGATTTTAAATAAATTTTTGAAAAAAATTGATGTTATGCCCGATTACTAGACTTTGTTAATATATATATATATATATATATATATATATATATATATATATATATATTTGTATTCAGGTCAATGATTCAATTACTGATTTTTTCGAACTGCTAATAATGCCTGCCTATTTCTTGAAAAATATTGGATCTACTACTTTCACAATTAGGTTGAAAACTAATTTAACCTGCTTAACGATGCGTTTTCATAAATACGCCATAATTAAATTAAAACAAATTACTAACTGTCTTTGATAACAGGGAAAATGAAAAAATCAACTATCAGAGCATTACGTAATGTCTATTACCTGGCGGAGGCGGTGGTGGCGGTTGATTTTGAGTGTTGGGATTAGTCTTTCCAAACGTTGTCAAAGCCGTTGATGTTTCTCCAAACATGACTAGCCATACTGCCATGAACATGGCAACCCAGCTCAAACAAAGTCCCATTATCTGCTGTTTCAAATTTAGTAAACTTTCAAAAATCCCGTTTCTATGTTATAATCAAAAACACACGTGACAAGTTTCGTTGCACTTTAAATATTATGGCACATTATATTTTGAAGCATTTGCAAACTATTCAACGTCTTATCCCAATACAAATAGCCTGATGTTATACAGGCACAGGTTATTTCTTGAATATGAAGCAAAGGATCACGAATTGCATATTAAAATCCATATAACAAGCACGCGTGCGCGACCGACGTTTCTAAAGATATTCACGCACACACACTAAATCACATGTACAGCTTAAAGTTCAGCTTTTTATAAAGTTACCTGTCATAAAAATATAGCGAAATAATTCGAGTAGGTTGCGTGTAAATTGGTTTTTGTAGATCGTTAGTCCACTACTCCAATTAACAATGAACTTAGAAGTATGAATATGCTAATAAGCTATATATTCAGTGGACATTTTGCCTTCACTTTTCAGCTCGTGGCAGAATTTAACTGAATCCATTTTATCAGTAACATATTTTGATTTTTATAAATAAGAATTCACTATACTTATAGAATTATCTCAAAAAGCTTTTTATATAATTGAAAAACGGTTTTGTAAAACGCAGTCCTGTAGAACATAATATTTCATTGTTTAGCAAAATGGATTTACTGGTTTCTCAGATTTAAAAAAAAAACTTATTTTTGTTAGTGTTATGGCGGAGCATAAAATGCAAATATATAATTCTTGGTAAATAAATACAAACAATAATTTTAACTTAAAAATATGCAATTGTCATAAAATAATAATCAAGAATTTTAATTTCTACTATGTGGTTACAGAGTATAGGGAAGCTTGGGTGCCGTTGTGGCATTTTTTTTTATTGTTAGTTGGGAGTAAAGTAAATTTAATAGTAATTTGAGCATTTGTCTGGGAGGTCCAGCCCTTTAGAACATACGGGGCAAAATATGGCAAAAACAGTAAATCAGTTTTTAAGAGAACAGAGCGTCCAATTTGAATTATTCAAAAAAACATGTTATTTGTATTAACGAAATGAATAACGAACGAACAAAGAATTTTGGGAAAGACAGGTCTAGCGGTTTCAGCGATGCAATGAATAAAGTAACAAAAGATGCTATTTGGCAGTCACAAATAATAATTAGACATATGAATATAATTATCAGATATTTTATAGGGATTTTAATGATAAAAACTTTTGTTTACAATTCTATGAGTTCCGTACTACTAATTTATCCAAAGGGTCAAAGGTCCAATTCAACTTTGTGTAAATGACCTGCGAAAATCAAATCAGCCACATCACGTATCAAACATATCAAACAAAGGTTGGAATTTCTAATTTATCCGTTAGACTGCGACGCAGCGCTTACGCTCTTCGATATTACGTCTCTACGTAGTTAGCGCTGCGCGATTCTTTAAACTAGTGGTGCATGGCATCGTGCCTTAAGGGAAATTGCTGGAACTTTCAATACCTGTATTAAATACTCGAAGAAAAAAATCATAAATAACAATTGTTTTAAATATTTTATCGCTCATAGCGACGATATCGCATAAAACAGAATGTTTACATTAACATGCCAAATGAGGCATCTACCCGAGGATTATTGCTTACGATTAGAACAACGCATATAAAATATATGCAAGTATAAAACTTTGTATATTTCTGAAAATTTTGATATTTGTTGAATTACTCATTTTTACTCATTTTAAAATCTTTATAAAATATATGATAATTTGATGAACATATATCTAATGATCATTTTTGACCGCCAAATATCTTTTTTTTACTTTGTTCTCTGTAATTTCGAAAAGGTTTCTGAACATTCAGGCATACCTTAGAAAAAAAATGGATGTGTGTGTGGACAAAATGGGCGTTTTAGGGCGCACGGATCAACAAATTGAATGATTTAAAAAACATTCAATTCCCATTGATAGGGAGATTTGCTGATTAGTTTTTGGCAAGGGCAGGTCCAGCCGTTTCTGAACATTTTGGCATACCTTAAAAAAAATGGATGTGTGTGTGTGTTTCTTTTTATGTGTCCGCAATTTTTCGTCTACGTTTTCGGCGCAAGGTCAACTGATATGAATTATTCAAAAGCATTCAATTCCTATAGATAGGGAGATGTTCTAATTGATTTTTGGCAAAGGTATGTCCACCCGTTTCGGAGAAATGTGCAAAAATAGCAGTTTTTGAGAGAACTAAGCATTCTATTTGAATTCTTGACTTCCCGTAGGGTAAGTTATAGTAATGGGCCAAAATTCGTAAATAAAATTTTTTGCATAGGGTAGAGCGGGGCTAGTTGAGCATAGGGGCAAGTTGAGCAATCAAAATATCTCGCAAACTATTCATCGTCCGTTTAGGCATTATATGGCGGAAAGATAGAGATTTGGGAGAAATAAACATCCCGCGATCGCTTGTGGCCGCTGGACAAATGAGTGAGGCTCACGTCCGTTTTGTTTCTTTTGAGACCAAAAAGTAAAAACGTAATTCATCACGAGTTTTCTTCTGGTTTAGTCAAATGTTATTTATTTTTAATCAGGTAAATGTTATTCTTCAATATGATTATAGTACTTTTAATATGCACAGAGATTCTTGCTATAATTCTCACGTTTTTTTTTATAAACTCACTGTTATTTTGAAATTCCGAGTTGGGGTTAGTTGAGCATAGTTGCTAAACTTGTTCTGTCACTAAGACAATTATCATTAACTTTCAGAAATTGATTATTATTTTTAAGATTTAAGCTAAGTCTATGAGTAATAATATAAAGAAATAATGATTTTAAACAAAAATACTGATACGATATTGTTCTGTTGATAATTCCTAAGATACGATATTGTTCTGTTGATTCTACTTTTCGTTAATTATTCAAAGCAAATTACTATAAGTTTTGTTTTCTCTGTCAATAAAGACTATAAATATAGAACTGGTTATTAAAAACTTATTTTATTTCATCACTAATCGACATTGAACCTATGATTTCATTATACTTTCTTAGTGCTCAACTTGCCTCACCTATGGGGTACATTGAGCATACTTGACTTTTTGCATTCAAACAGCTGTAGCTTTTAAATTTTACTTATTACCAAAAAATAGTATTAACACTTTTGTTAAGCGATAAACAACAAATCCATTAAGCCATATAGCAATTTATTGAGACTTTTCATTGAGGTGCATTGAGGTTTGGCATATTTCGATATTTTGATGTGTGTGTATGTGTGTATTCTTTGATGATTTTGGGCGTATCGGATTTGAATGGTTGAAAAAATATTCAATTCCTATTGATAAGGGGACGTGCTAATTAGTTTTTGACGAAAACATATTCACCAGCTTCAGAGATATGGAGCAAAAAGTGCTAAAAATGGCAGTTATTTAGAGAACGGATCAACCAATTTGAATGATCCAAAAAGCATTCGATTTCGAATCCTGGAGAGAAGGAGGGGTTTGGCCAAGGCAGGTCTAGCCGTTTCGGAGATATAGAACTAAATGTGCAAAAATGGCAGTTTTTGAGAGAATTAAGCATCCAACTTGAATGATTTAAATAGCTTTCTGATTGTGTTAACGAAACGATTGCATTTGAGGAAGGAAATTTCCTTTATTTTATTTTTTTTTTTTTTATTAAAAAAAAATTGCATATCAAAAAATAATTTGAATGTAAATTAGGTATAGTTCTAAACAACAGTTATATACTTCAAATAAATAATTTTAACTTTGCAATTCAGTTTATAAATTACTTATAAATATTAGACAATGTTATTCATTTTTAATTCGTTTGATTAAATTGTGTTGAATTACTTTTTATAATTTAAGCTTAATGAAAATTACTTTATTTATAACAAATTAGAACTAGTGGGGTGGGTGGCATCGTGCCTTAAGGCAAATTGCTGGAACTTCCCGTACCATAACGAAATGTTCGAGGAATACTGAATGTTTTCAAATAGATTATTATAAATATTGTAACATTGTCTAATATTTATAAGAATTATATAAACTAAATTACAAAGTTGAAATTATTTGTTTAAAGTATATTAGAACTATAGTCAGAATTAAATATAAAATCTGAATTATTTTCGATATACCAAAAATAAAAAAAAAAAAAAAAAATACCAAAATCAATTATTTTGTTAAGACAAGCAGATAGTTCTTTGAATCAATTGAATCGGACGCTTAGTTCTCTCAAAAACTGCCAGTTTTTGTACATTTAGCTCCGTATCTTCAAAATGGGTGGGCCTACCTTTGCGAAAAACTAATAACCACTTCTCCCAATCGTTACTAATTGAATGTTTTTTAGATCATTCAAATCGGATGCTCCGTTCTCTCAAAAACTCGATTTCTATTTTCTGCACTCTTTGCTCTTTATCTCCGTAACTGCTGGACCTGCCTTTTCCAAAAACTAATCAGCACATCTCCTTATCAATAGGAATCGAATGTTATTTGAACCATTCAAATCGGTTGATCCGTACGCCCGAAAACGTGGGCGAAAAATTGTATCCATACATACATACATACACACACACACATCCATTTTTTCTGAAGTATGCCAAAATGTTCAGAAACCTTCAAAACGTCGAGAAATGTAAAAAATTTCAATTCCGATTTTCGGCCCATTACAATAACTTACCCTACGGGAAGTTAATTAGAACATTTAATATTCCTCGAATATTTTATTAAGGTACGGGAAGTTGTACCAATTTGCCTTAAGGCACTATGCCATACACTACTAGTTTCTTTTTATTTGCTTTTATGAATTACAATCTATTGTTATAAATAGGAAACAATATTCAGTAATTTTGATGATTAATTATATTAGGAATAAAGGTCGAAAGGTCACCCAGTGGTAATCCCATTCTATGTTGATTATGTATAGCTTATAGAAGTATGAATAGTGATACTGATGCGAAAAATTTAAGTAGAATATTACTACCTAAGGTTGTAATTGTAGTATTATAAATCAGTATCAGTGCATAATAGAATAATATGTATTCAAATGTTAGTGAAAAAATTCAGAAAGGAGTCATTTTCTTTTGAGCCGTTCGATGCCATGGTACTTCACTAAATTTTTGGCCATGACATTTGGGTGGTTTTGTATTCTTTTCTTATATCTCAGACAGAATTTCTCAATTTGTTCCTTAAATTTGTCCATGTTCAAATCTGTATGAAACAACCAATGTGGGACATACTTGGGTGCGTTTATAATTTCTATCAAAATTTGGTTTTAAAATCCTTAATTATGGCGATGTTGGGTTTGCGTGTCGTTATCCAGAGCTGTCTTCGGTACGGCCACTTTGGTTTTAACATGACTTTGTACAGAAGAAGTTTATTACATGTACTTAATTGAGATTTTTGGTTTAACAACCAGTACAATTTTCTTCTCGTGATTTCTAGCTAGATGTGAATTGACTTCGAGCTGTTAACAGTGAATCTCCAAAGTGTGAACCAGTGTTTAATCAGTAATTCATGTGATTGTAGGCGAGCTGTGGCTTGTACTGGGTGTTGGTGTTGAGACAGAGCAGCTATGTCACCTGCATAAGTTGCGATGGCGGTTTTAGCTATTTGTGGAAAATTAGCTGTAAAACAGGGTATAAAATTGGGCCAAGAACACTGTCCTGAGGTACCCCGGATCCCGGAGTAGCATTTTTAATGAAATTTGCAAAATGTCTATTTGCTATTAGCAAATTGCTAAATATGATTTCAACAACAGGTACATGTCAGCAGGTAATACTTTTTTAAGATTGAATTTACAGGGAAGTGCTTTATGAGGACAGTGATAGGGACGTTGTCAAAACCAGGACATTTTCCAAAAGCTGCTCCGCAAATTTCGTGCTCGATTTCCGATATACCGAATTTCTTGATACTATTCTCATTTGGTAAATCCTTGTTTGAAAAACGGCGTATCTATTCATCCTCACATGGATTTACAGTTGATGAATGTCGAGTAAAAACGTTTCTCCATATCGGAGCAACATGGATGGTGGGTTTCCTGAAGAGCTTTCCAAAGCGAGTGATCAGTGACTGATAAGTTAGTTACAAAGTTGTGGAATGCTTTGTTTCTATAGGCTTCGAGCTTATTTTTGAGATGTCTAGTTATTTTATTAAGTTCAGTTTTATTACTCGAGACACGCGTTAGTTGCCATTTTTTTTTTTAATTTTTTCGCTTATGTTCTATAAGAAGTTTGATGCTTTGCGGATATTGCTCGTTGCCCTTTTTTGGCATTCGAATAGAATTAAGTTTTGCCACATCTTTTATGACTTTGGTAAAGTTGTTAACGACATAATTTAGTTTCTCTTAATTTTTGAGTGGTAGATTGCATACGAGGTTTTCTTCAATACCTTTCCAAAGTCCTTCCTAGTATCCCAGTCCATAAATTTGTAAGTTTTTTGAAGATGGTGTTCTTGTGGCTGCCCATGATAAATAATAATGATGTGAAAGTGATCGGAACTAAGGTCCAAGCATAGATAAGCAAGTATAAATAGATAGCAAACAGGACCGCTTTTCGATTATTTTAACTTTAATTTTCCGCTCCTGCTATAGAGGCGCGACGAGTGTAGCATGTAAATTTACCCCTAGGTTCAATTCTAGATAAATCCCTAGGTTTAATTCTAAAATAAATTTATATATATATATATATATATATATATATATGAGTAAGTTCTTCAAGGGCATACATCAAATAAAAGGCAAAGATTTAGAAGTTAATCTTTAATTTTTCCAAACGTTTCGACATAGTATTTTATGTCATCATCAGTGGATATAAATATGGTCTTACATCAGTAGCTAGCGCAAGGAACACAATTTTGCACTATCATATATACATTAACTTGTTTTTTTTAATATTAATTTGTTGAACAGAGTATAGCAAAATATTTGTGAAATATATAATATATTTTGCACAGAGAACGTAGTTTATGTGACAGAGCCCGAGGCTGTAGTGCTACTGATGTAAGACCATATTTATATCCACTGATGATGACATAAAATACTATGTCGAAACGTTTGGAAAAATTAAAGATTACCTTCTAAATCTTTGCCTTTTATTTGATGTATGCCCTTGAAGAACTTATTCATATTTCTCAACATCAAAATTAACTACTTTAACATATATATATATATATATATATATATATATATATATATATATATATATATATATATATATATATATCAATAGATAAGTCCTGGATTTTTTCAATATATTGATTGTTTCTTTTTCGAACAGTAAATCCAATAATAAAAACAATTTGTTTTTTGAAGATGTTTAATACGACGTTTCGGAACTAGGTACGTTCCATCATCAGGTTTATTTTGTCAAATACAATGTTTTTTAAAAATATTGATTAACATTAATTAACGATGGTCAATACAGATTAATTAGAAAAAAAAATTTATAAAGGAATGGATTATGTACCGGGGTAAAGAGTAATAAGAATTAACTAAAAAAGGTTTTATATAAAATTGAGAAGCAAAAATTATTTACCTGTAATAATTTATATATCCATATCACTAATATTTTTTTGTTAAAAACACTCGATTTTTTTGGAAGATATTTGTAGATGTTACGACTACACAAGACTTAAACACACTGATATGGATTTCTGTCTGCCAGATGTAAAGGACAATGTACGGAATTCTTGGCAAAAATGATTTTTTATGGCTCTTGTTTGGTAATTTACGAAAAAAGAGGAAATATTGCTTTAGTAAATGTTGAGAAATATTATGTATATATATATACATGCACATGTATGTGCACACCTACATACTCATACATACATATGCACATATCTATATATTAATGTATCCACAATTATATACATGAACATATATGCAAGTGCATGTATATAGTGTACACACAAAAACATACATATAAGCACATATATGGATGTACATACATTATAACATATATACATGTATATATATATACATATTCAAAAATTATTAGGATTAATTGTTTTTAATCAGGTTTAAAAAATTTAGATATGAGTCATGAATGATATTGTGATCTGATCTTTTATTAACACTATTTGACGAATTGAAAAAGATTAAACTGCTTTCAGAAAAAAGTCTTTTAAAAGTACAATCCTCTCTATATAAAATATTGGGTTCAAAGGTGAAATTATGTGAGTTTTCGATGGAATGCTGGACAAGAGTACTTTGGAAATTTCGGCTTTTATGATGAGTGACGCTTAATTTATGTTGTCTCATTCTCTTATGAATATACTGTGATGTTTGGCCAATGTATTGTTTTTGACAATTTTTGCAAGGGATGGAATAAACTATGTTAGTATTGAATTTAGGAGGGGTGGTAAATTTAATTTTTGAAAACATTTCTTTAAAAGAATATAGAGCTGTTCCTGAAATGAAAATATTTTCTTCTTTGAGTAATTTGGCAAAATAATCAAATAAGCCTTCAATGTAAGGCATGCTGTGAAAAGTTGGTTTAATATTGTTGTCTTGGAATAACTTGGAGATGGATTGATAATTGTTACTTTTATGATAGGAAAGTCTTATATTGGTAATGGAATTGATGAGGGTGAGGGGATATCCGTTTTCTAATAAAGTTTTAGTTACTAATGTTGTGTTTTGGGTATGAAAAGAAGAGTGAGACAACATGATTGCGTGGTCTATCAAAGAAATGATTGTATTGACTTTATAATTTTTGGGACAATATGACGCGTAATGAAGGTATCTTCCTGACCATGTAGTTTTTCTGTACCAATTTGTGCAAATAATGTTGTCAATTTTGTGTACAGTCACAGAAATAAAAAAATGATTTTGACTTACTTAAAAATTATCAAAATTTTGATCAAAATCGATTTGTTCAAGAATTCAGAACATTTGAAAATTTTCAAAGTATAAAAATTTTCAAGAAAATAGATTTATTTCAAAAAAATCAAAGAAAAATCAAATTTTTGAAATTATGCAGTTTTCAAAAAATTTAAACGTTTCAATTTAAAAAAAAACATACATATGAGTTTGTAGAATACGCTCGTTGCCTGACTTAATAGCTATATTATCAAAATTTACACAGCAGTTTATATTAGGTTTATATGAGGAGCATTTGAGGAACAACACACAGATGCACAGAATACACATACAGAAAATTTATATAATATATATTAATAACAAGTTCCGAAAATTTATCATTAAGCAAATTTGAACCTGCAACTTCATCAAACATCGCTAGGCTATGTTCATGCTGACGAACTGTTAAGAACAGTTAATATTTAATTACTAGGTGTAACTACCTTAAAATCATATATTTATGCTAATTTCGAGCAATATATATTCATGTTTGTTCATTTCAGGGACTTCGTCCCTCGTGTTATTAATTATTTTCTTATAACATTATTAGACTCTGCAATATTAAGCACGTTATAACAATGACATATCGTTGTAACTCTTCTTCATAGAAAATAATTGTGTTGATATTGCGTTTTATTTTTATTTAACTTGAGTTAGTTTAATTTGTTGTTATTTATAGGCAGGTAACATACCTTTGTCAATTTCTGTGTGACAGAGAAACAAATCAAGAAAACCTACATTTTTGGCTAAGGGTAAGGCTAAAATGAAAATTTTTATTTATCTTTACTTTTCAAAGATTTATGATTTTTTTGGCATACCTTAGAAGAAATAGAGGTTATATAATTCAAAAAAATTCAATTTAATTTAAACAATTAAATAACGCATACTTACACAGTGCTCACAACGAAGAAAACTAACAACGGAAGATAATACTTCTGATATAAATTTTCAAGCATTGTCGTTTATCTCACGATAGCAATGTTCTCTCAACTAGCAAATATTGTTGTTAACAAATTCTTAACTTTACTGGTTTTTGAGATATCGGTGATGGACTTTTTTACCCGCCGAATTTTAAGCGCCGCTCTACCCAATACTATGTATAAAAATATTTATGCATTATACATTTTCATTACTTATTAGTAACAAATGCCCATTTATATAAAGCAGATTTGATCAGGTTTGCTTGTATAAGGCGCTATAGTTTAATCGTTTAATATATCGTGGAAACTTACTATATATAATATCTTAAATGCCAACACTTTTTAACGTATAAGGTCAGAATAGTATAATCAATACAGAATACACCTGCTTTATAACGAATTTTATACACTAGCATTTTGTTGGCAGGAATTTGCTGTACAATAAATATATGCTTTTGAATATTTGTTATGTGTATATCTTTGTTGTATAGAGGTCAATTATTTAAATTAATTAACTTCCCGTAGGGCAAGTTATAGTAATCGCAAAAAAAATCGAAAATGAAAATTTTTATTTATCTTTACTTTTCAAAGGTTTCTGAATATTTTGGCATACCTTAGAATAAATTGATGTATGTGTGTGTGCGTGTGTATGTGTGTGTCTGTGTGTACGTGTGCGTGTGTGTGTGTGCGGATACAAATTTTCGTCGACGATTTCGGGAACATCGATCAACCGATTTGAATATTTCAAAAAACATTCGATTCGTATTGATAAGGAGACGTGCTGATTAGTTTTTGGCGAAGGCAGGTCTAGATTTGTGCTATGGTTTCGACAACTTGTTATCATGTTTATTTGTGTGTTTTACCATCTGTGATGTTAAAAGAAATATATTTTATCAATGTGCACATACTCATACCATGGATTAATAATGGTTTCATATGTTATATTAGGATACAAAATTGTAAGTGTTTTATTATTATTATTATTATTATTGTTGTTTTTCTATGAAATTTCTTACATATTATTTATTTAGTTTTAATTTTTATAGTTAAATTGATTACCACTGAATGAAGACTAAGATGCTAGGTGAAACGTATAGATTTTAAATAAATAATTTTTTTAAAAACTCTCATACTATTTTTATTGATGTAACGCCCGACTTTTTAACTCAAATTAAACATATATATATACACACACACACATATATATATATATATATATATATATATATAATATATATGTATATATATATATGTATATATATATATATATATATATATATATATATATATCTTATATATAAAATTCTTCTGTAACGGCGTATGAATGGTTAATCCTTTTAAACTAATCCTCGTGAAGATTGTTAAGGAAAGATTTTTTGATTCATAGAAATATAGTTAGATTGTAGAAAAAAATAGAAAAAAATACAAAAAACCGCTTATCATTGTTTGAGCTTGGAAATATTTAAGGCATGGATTGACATTAAAAACAAATGAAGACTGTCATTTGCCAAACATTTTTATTCACTTATAGGCTAAGGCAATATTAAAATATAATAAATTCATGATTATAAATAAGTAATGTCTACATTATTATTGCCCAAAAGCAGCTGAGATGTGCCAAAAATTAAAATAATATAAGATATACAGTAAACATGCGTCTAACAGGTGATGCAGTCTGCGCATGCGTCTGTCAGTGATTGCATATCTAACTTAACCTATAATTCACTTTGACCGATTATTATTTTTTACTTTTAAATGCAGTCGTGTTTTGCCTTACTTTACTAAATCACAATAGAAGAGAAAAATGAATAATAATGTTTTTCAAAAAAGCAATTACTTTTCAAGTTACTGGCTACTGAAAATTTTAACGAAAATCATGTAATGAACAAAATTATGTCAATTAAAATCTTAATAAATCAGTGTTCTATAGAGTGTTCTAAGAACAATATTAAGCTAGATATGAAACTGGGGTTTTATAGTACTCAAAATAAACTTAAAAATGAGTATTTGTGCGTGTGAAATGAGTGAGCTATTATGCAGATAAAGGCCGCATACAAAGTTTTTTTCATTTAAATCAAATAGTTTTTGAGTGCCATTTCCACCAAAATTAAAAATAATCGTATTCCCTCTAGAATTAACTTGGTTTAAGAGATCTTGATGGATTCTAGAAAATACCACGACTTTAGTACAAACGATTTCCAAAAAGCTCATGATTTCATGAAAAAAAATCTATTTAAAAAAAACAACCAATATCTCATCATTATATCTCTGAAAGAATAAAAGATACGTATAAAGGTATATAGATGATTATTCAAGGTCTTTTTCTGACTATTTATTGCTTTTTATTATTTTTCTGTTACACAAATATTGATAGAGTTATGATTGTTTAAAGTTTAAAGAGTGCGTGGCTGTCCAACCAGAGTGTCTTTCGAGCCATTTAACCCTTCGCCGTTTCAAAATAAGAGAAGTTACGGTAAAATGTTCGATAGAAAGTTGTAGCTTATTTAATTACCTTTAAAATAGTGTATTACAAGTTCTGATAAAATCAGAATTAAATAAGTTATAATCCAATGAATTCGGTGGGTGGTGACGGAGTGCAAATTGTTTTCACTTCTGAACTTAAGATAAAGATTAGCCTATTTCTGACACGCCTTTTTCCTCTCCATTTACTGCAATAATTTTGTTGATCGTAGGTTGAATAGAGCACATGTGAATAGGATTTGACAAATTAACTCACTTCAAATATAAACTTCAGTAATAATGTATATTGAATTCTTAGTGAGAAAAATGTAAGTTTGATATTAAAATTACTAAAAGCCAGTTAAAATTTGGTACGAAATTATAAAAATTATAGGCAACATTATTGAAGCAATTGTTTTGGGTAGAAAAATCCAATGTGATATCGTACCTTTACCGCCAGTACTATATATTAATTCTTTCTGAATTTGTTATACCTTTTAAAAGACTTCAATTTTCAACACGTGTCTCTTATGCTATGACCATAAATGAGAAAGGCAGACAATCATTTTTTGTGTGTTACATGTGGAAAATCAATGTTTTAGTCGTAAATAAACAAAAAATTATTTATTTATACATCCACATCTACAGGTATGACTAAAAAATTATATAACCCTTGGCATTAAAATAAATTGAGCTATTGAATATAAATTTGCAGTGTATAATTTTTAATAAACAATTTTATTGAACATAGTTTAATATTTGGGCCAGCAGTGGCGATATCGGTTAGAGCGTGGGCTAGCAGCAACTAGTCCCAGGTTCGCTGGTTTGATTCCCGCTACCGCCGCGCTGTTAAAATATAATAATAATAATATTTGTTAAAGGGATAATTAAAGTGTTAACTGTGAGAATTGAGAATCACAATTTTATTTGAAGCAGTTTTACATTTAACATCACTCATATATTGGAGTAAATAGTAATTCGAAAAACAATTATTATTTTTAACTGACCGGTAAATATTAGTATAGGATATTTAAAAAACGTAGATGTGGGTACAGAACCACGTCTGTCGGGTCATCTAGTATATATATATATATATATATATATATATATATATATAATATATATACTAAATGACCCGACAAACGTTGTCCTGTACCCATGTCTACAATTCAAAAGTTCAATTTTTTTTTAATAACCTATACTAATATTTACCAATTAGTTAAAAATTATGTTTTTGATACTAGAGTATATGCCGAAATGTATGTACATTCATATGGGTGATCTTAAATGTACAACTGCTTTAAATAAAATGATGAGTCTCAGAACCCACACTTAACCCTTCAATTATACTGTGAAATTCGAATCAGCCACGTAAATCCATCAATATCTTGAATATATTGAAATATGTTCAATAAAATAGTATATTAGAAATATACACTACAATTTCTTGAACAAATTTATTTCAAATAGCTCAATTTATTTTAATGCCAAGCCAATGATTGTTTGTTTATTCACGACAAAAACATCGATTTGAAATTTTTGAAAATATTCCATTTTTTTTAATTTTCGAAATATTCTCAAATTTTTGTAAGAAATCATTTTTTTTCAATTAAGTTTTTTTTGAAAATGATGAAAAATTTCGAAAATTTGTATGACCTGCCTTCGCCAAAATCTAATCAGCACATGCATACACACACACATACATCCATCTTTTCTAAGGTATGCCAAAGTGTTCAGAAGCCTTCAAAACGTAAAGATATGCACAAATTTTCATTTTTGATTTTTTGCGATTACTATAACTTACCCTACAGAAAGTTAATAATAATTTTAAAATGTTGTTTTTTCCTTTCCAAAAAATAAAAGTTTTGTCAACACAAGTAGAAAGTTTTTTGAATCATTCAAATCGGATGCAGAGTTCTATCAAAAACTGCCATTTTTTGCATATTTATCTCCGTATCTCCGTAACGGCTAGACATGCATTTGCCAAAAACAAATAATCACTTCTCCCCATCATTGAAAATAGTATGTTTGTTGAATTATTCAAATCGTATGCTCCGTTCTTTAAATCGTCAAAATATTCAGAAACCTTCGAAACGTAAAGATATACTAAAATTTTCATTTTAGATATTTGAACGGAACGTTTACAATAACTTACCCTACGGGAAGTTAAAAAATAAAATGAAATTGATACCCATATTACTTAAGGGTATAAAAAATAAATAGTTAATGATTCTCAGACCTCTACTGAATACGAATATAAAATTTGGTTAGAATCGGTAAATCCCTTTCGGAGGAGCACGGGAACAAACTTTGTGGCACACAAATTTTATATTATATATAAGATTATACCATACTTATTTATCTATGGATTATACCTACCCTGGTATTTATACCAATTTTCTACTATCTCATCATTTGTTCTGGATAATATTAAAAATATCGAAGTTTCAAACTTTTAGTCCTAAGAACAATAAAAGTAGCTGCATTCACAATGATCTGTACTTATTATTTATAACAATATAGTTAAATAATTAATTGTGCATAGAAATTGTGTAAATACATGGTGAAGCTAATTTTGTGTAGCAAGATTCTTCTGTCCTCATACATTGACTCCTTAAAAATTTTGAGATTTTTAAAAAAAGGTGAGATTTTGAAAATTTATCTTTTTGTTAAGTCATGCATTCATATCTCTAAAACTGCTATATAAACCGACACTGGCATAAACTACCAAAACATTTTTTTCTGTAAAATGCACGAAAAGAATCGAAAAGGCTTGGAACATAAAAGAATTGGATATTATTGTATGGATGATAAATTTAAATTATAATTATACCAAAATGTATAATTATTCAGTGGTGTATGGCATCGTGCTTTAAGGCAAATAACTATTACTTCCCGTACCTTTGGACTAAAATATTTGTAAAATAATAAATATTTTTACGTAGAATATTATAAATACTGTAGCTTTCATCATTCGTGTGTTATAGACAAAATATAAGAAAGAGCTTTAAATTTGACGACAACGTTTTATACATGTTTGCATGAAAAGTTAATAAACAGAACTTAACAAAGCAGAGTTATTAGAATAAAGGGCATTATATAATATGTATAAGAAATATATAAATTGCAAAATTTTTTTAAAATTTCAATTACAATCTGTCACACTCAGGACATTCAGTAATTGTTTTGACTTCAATTGCAATGTTAAAATTATTTATTTGAAGTTTATAAGTGAGTTATATATAGCTTTAGCTAGAATTAAAATTAAAATCCGAATTATTTTTGATATCGCAAAAAATGTTTTGAGAATTAAAAGAAAATACAATTTTGAAACAACAAAAAGAACTCTCAAAAAACAATCGTTTTTGAATCATTCAAATCGGATGCTTATATCTCTCAAAAACTGCCATTTTTGCATATTTAGCTTTTACCAAAAACTAATATCTTTACGAATTGAATGTTTCTTAGATCATTCAAATCGGATGCTCAGTTCTCTCAAATACTCGTTTTCTACTTTCTGCACTCTTTGATATCTCCGAAACGGCTGGACTGATCTTTGTCAGAAACTAATCAGCACGTCTCCCTATTAATAGGACTCGATTGCTTCTCGAATCATTTAAATCAGTTTATCGGTGTGCCCGAAAACGTGGACGAAAAATTATATCTACATATACGCACACACACACATACATACATCTTTTTTTTTCAGGGTATGCCAAAATGTTCAGAAACCTCTGAAACATAAAGATATGGAAAAAAAATTCTTTTTGATTTTTCTTATATCTTCTCATAACATAGGGGAAAGTGCCGAAACGCCGGACGGCACATAAAGCCGGATACTCTATTTAACACGTATTATTTAAGCGAGTATAAATCTTTCTATTTTTAAATACAAGAGAAAAGGGGCGCGGGAGGCACACAGGTGCAGAATTACGCGCTAAGACTCTCCTGTGACTCACACGGCCACGGCGTCACCCAAATATCAGAAGAAGTAATTCTAGTGTATTTATGCATTTTTATTTTAGTGGCATTCAAAAATAAAAGTAGTACTTACTAAATGGTAGAATATTATTAGATCTTTTAAACAATTGTAGTAGGTACCACCAAATGTAATTGTCTGTCCCTTAGCACCGGACACTAAGTCGTTCCTTGGCGCCGGACAGTAAACATATTGATATTTTTTGTGAGAATTGACGTAATTTATTCTAATTATTTAATTTTGTTCGGTGTGAGTGATAACGGTCACTACATACCCCAATTTTTTGTATTTTCTAGTCAAAGAATGAAAATCTTATGATGAATGCTCCAGCTGAGAGCATCGGTGTGGCCCAGTCGAAAGAGTGGATAATTAGTGTTTTTTGCAATATCTAAGAATATTCGTCAAACACAAATGTGCAGACATTCCAGAGTATGGAGATGGCTAGTGGCTACATATGTGTTCAAGGCTGGTTATTTTGAAATGTCCGGTCTAAGTGCCACTTTGTAAAATCATATCTTTTGTTACCAAAGTTTGATTGATAGTATTAATTATTGTTTAGCAAAGATTGCGCTTTTGTTAATTTAATTTGATTTCTAACTATGTTATCTAACATAAGTCATAATTTAATAAACATTTCGTAAAATATTTTTTAATTTATTTATAAACAACCTTAGGTGCCCGGCACTTGGAGACATCCCCCTACCCCACAAAAAGTTAACAAAGTAGACTTCCTCGTGCATCATATATCATACACATTAATTTTCCTCCGATCTCAAAATAATGTAATTGTTGGCAGCCGCATAAGCTGAACATGAATATCAGATAATAGTAATCGGCAGTTATCATTTATTTAAACCAATGACGTATACGATTTAGCTACAAGGTTAGTTCACCCATATCATGATGCCTATTTAAATGTTTTCCTTGGTCTTGCTGTTATGCCTGAATAGTGTTAAGATAAGAACACCAACCCAAAGGCAGAGAAGAGGGAGTGTGATTTGAACGTTTGTCGGTCACGCAATTTCATGCGTCACAAGATGGCGCTTATGCCTTAGAGTGTGGGTAAATGGCATGTCTTTAATTATCGTAAAGGTCGACTGACAGTTACCCCGTAGTTGTATAAACTTTAACTTTATACATGGGGCCAAGTCAATAACCTATTTTATATCAAGTAGAAAACTTTACGCAAACATGAATTTGATAATTCCTAACTACAGCCATTATAAATGTCATTGCGTGTTGTTTGAAAACATTAACAACAAGGCTGGAACTATACACCGCCTCATTCCTTCTCTTTCTAAGGCATTTTCTTTCATTTTTATACTTTTACGATCACTTACATTGTGCGCAATATTTAATCTATCTTCTCTATAATATATCTTTTTTCTAAACATATTACAAACTACAATCACGTAAGTTCTCCAGAGACAGGTACTATAATCTTAACCCATTTGCATCATAAGCGCACATATGCGCGCATTTTGCCTGGACACTATCACCAGAGCGAGCATTTGTCAGTTATATTGTTTACAAAACAATTTATATGGACAGAGTATTCCACGTGTTCAAACAAAAATTAGCGGAAGAAATACTTGAAAAAAAATATACCTAAAATCAATACCCTACAAAAAAAAAAACAATTACACCATGTTTATCATTGCCAGAAAGATTTAGGAGTCAACATTTTCTAATCCTTTTTGAAACAAATTCATCAAAGAAAGCTCGTAAATGCTGTGTAGTTTGTTTATCATAAAAAAAAGAAAAGATACATTTTATCAATGTGATAATTGCCATGAGGCATTATGCATTGATCATTTCAAGCACTATTATGTTGTGCAAACTAATTAGATTTCATTCCTCTCATAATTATTAATCTATTATGAAGTAAAATTTCTTTATTTATGTAGTATTGCTTTTATTTTTAACATTTGAAAACATTTTTAATTAAATACAATAAAAAAATGTTTGGTGATAAGAACGAATTTTTCACTTTTCTGTGGGATGCAATTGGATTAAACTTACTGTCAGCCAGTTTAAATAAAATAGTTTTTGGCAAAGGCAGGCTCAGCCATTTTGAAGATACGTAGCTATATGTGCAAAAAATGGCAGTTTTTGAGAGAACTAAGCGTCCGATTTAAATGATTCAAAGAATTTTCTGCTTATCTTAACAAAATAATTGTTTTTGATCTTCAACGAGGAAAACAATAAATACGGTCAGCTTATATTGACCACCATCCAAGGTTTTCCGCCTTTCTGCACTATTTATCTTGCATTTATCCCCTTCGACAGAAGATCTTCAAAGACTTTGGATTCTGCAATCGACGGATGCAGACCGGTTATGGTTATATTCTTGGGTATGTCTTCTTTTGCGAGTAGATATAAAATTGATAATTACTGCCCCTTAATATTTCTTAGATTTCTATAATTTCTTGAAAATATTTTGTGCAAATATTTCTTGAGATAATGGTATTTGAAATTGATTATTGAAGGCTTACACAGGTATTTTAATGTCATCTAATTAAACTCAGCACTAATAATTGTTTAAAATTTATTAAAAATGAAAAACACTTTCCTATTTTTCTTAAAGAGCACCTACACTCTAATTGAGCCTACCCTCTTCTGATTACTAATTTCAATCTGAGATTTGGAAAGAAAAGTAGGCGAAAAGGCCTATCACCAATGTGATTTTGCGGAAGCGGAGCAAGCCCCTTATAATTGGACATTTCCCAAAATTATCAGATATTAAGCTGATCACAAGTTACATTAAATCGGATTGACAAATTCTTATATTTTGTCTATGAGTAACAAAAGTTATAGTATTTATAATAAGCTATTTGAAAACATTCAATATTCCTCGAATATTTCATTTCGGTGCAGAAAGTTCCAGCAATTTATTTGTCCAATATCTAATTAGCACGTCTCCTTATCATTATGAATCAAATATGTTTTGAATCATTCAAATCGAATAATACATGTTTTCGAATTCGTCGACGAGAAATTTTATCCGCACATACATACACACTTTTGCACATGCGTTCATTTTTTCTAACAAGGTATGCTAAGGTAAGGTATGCCTAGATGTTTGAAAGGTCTTTTAAAACGTAAAGATATATAAAAAATATATTTTTGATTTTTTTGCGATTAAAATAACTCACCGTACAGGAAGTACGTTATAAAACATAGCTCCACTTTGTTGTGAAGGTTTGTGAGTTATTGAAGTTTTTTTTATTAAAACTTACTTAGTTCAAATATATGTATTTTATTTAAACTGGCTGACAGTAAGTTTAATCCATTTGCATCCCACACAAAAGTGAAAAATTCGTTCTTATCACCAATAATAATAAACACTTCTCCCAATCATTACTAATTGAATGATTTTCAGATCATTCAAATCGGATGCTCCGTTCTTTCAAAAACTCGATTTCTATTTTCTGCACTCTTGTGCTAAAAGATTGACGCGGAAACCAAGAACCATAACGCCACTCAAGCTGGCTGATAACAACTACGCCACCATACCTGCAGATAAAGCGGAACTATCGGCGACAAACTTTAAAACATTCTCAAACTAAATGCCAATGTGCCAAACGCAGTCTTGAGGCGAGACATACATGAATTTATTCAAAAATTTTCTGAACAATTTAACGATAAGGACTTACGTAAAGACCCTGCCACAGTTAGCAAAATCAAAGCAATAATCGGAAAACTATCAAACAGAAAAGCACTTGGACCGGCAAGAAGTGCAAAAAACTAATTACCTGTGCATATCTCGGTGAATGTGCACATTTACCGATGAATGCGCACATTTACTGGCTCATTTGGCGAATGTGAGTTCAACTCACTTTATATTTATATTTACATTTACATTTATATTTATATTTATATTATTTATTTTCTATATCATTAATATTCATTATTTATTATTTACTATTAACTATTAAGTATTTATGTATTAACAATTTATCTATTATCTATTAAATATTAACTATTCACTTATTACTATTTAACTATGAACTATTAACTATTTAATTAATAACTATTAACTATTTAAGCATTAACTATTAGCTATTTAACTATTCTTTCTTTAATTCACTATTTACTAGTGACTATTCACTGTTTACTATTAAGTATTTAGTTATCACTATTCACTATTTTTCTATTCAACTATTTACTATTAACTATTAACTATTTACTATTAAGTATTAAGTATTTAACTATTAACTAATAATTATTTTCTAACAATTATTTACTACAATTTTTGTCCACGTTTTCGGGCACACGGATTAACCGATTTGAATGGTTTAAAAACATTCGATCCCTATTGATAGGGAGAAGTCTTTTTATTTTTATTTCATATATTGTTTGAACAGCATTCAGAACTCTTAATGTTCTATAAGCTGTTGGTTAAGACTTATGACTACCTATTTCATGAGAGGCAATCCATCGATTTACCATTCTCTTATGTGTGGGATATTTTTTATGTTAGCTCTTTCGTCTAAAAGTTAACATGTGATTGGATGTTGCAGCTATGTCCACGAAGGACGATTTCCACTTGGAATTATATTGTGATCTATAACCCCAAGTGGAAATTTGACATCAAAGCTGCCTGATGTCGGGCTACGGCGGTAGCGGAAATCGATCCAGCGAACCTGGGACTAGTTGCTGCTAGCCCACGCTCTAACCGATATCGCCACCGCTGGCAATAGAGAGAAGTGGTGATTAGTTTTTGGCAAAGGCAGGTCAGGTTGTTTCGAAAATACAGAGTGCAGAAGTGGTGATTAGTTTTTGGCAGAGGCAAATCCAGCAGTTTGGAGATACCTAGCTAAATATGCAAAAAATGGCAATTTTTGAGAGAACTAAGAATCCGATTCGAATGATTCAAAAAACTGTCTGCTTGTGTTGACGAAACGATTGCTTTTGGGAAAAATAACTTTTTATATTTTTCTTTATTTCCAAAAAAAAATTTTTTTTGAATATCGAAAATAAATCAATTTTTTTCTAGCTGAAGTTCTAAAGCTTACTAATATACTTTAAATAAATATTTTTAACTTTGCAATGCAGTTTATATAATTCTTATAAATATTAGACAATGTCCTTCATTTTAAATTGGATTAATTGAAGTTTGGAATATTTAGTTTTCTGAAAAACATATATAAGTTAGAGTATTTATAATAATTTATTTGAAAACATTTAATGTTCCTCGAACGTATTTCATTACAGTACGGGAAGTTCCAGCAATTTTCCTCAAGGCACGATGCCATACACCACTTTTTATTTTACGTAGCAAACTAAACAATAAGTAAATTCCGCTACTTTTACAGATAATTTGATATGACAGGTCACACGCTAGTTGATTTTATTTTTA
>NW_020537324.1:44812364-44834284 GCF_003426905.1 Ctenocephalides felis | reverse complement strand
TGATTAATTTAGGTGAAAATCTACCGAGCCGTTTTCTTGTAATTAAATGTTGAAAAAAAGTGTTAAATTTTCGTCCACATTCAAGCTCATCCTACCGAACCGATTTTAAAAAATCAAAAACTGTTCGAAAGATATCATTTGGGAATGATGCTGATTAATTTTAGGTGAAAATCTACCGAGCCGTTTTCTTGTAATTACTGTTGAAAAAAAGTGTTAATTTTCGTCCACATTTAAGCTCATCCTACCGAACCGATTTTGATTTTGAAAATCAAAAACTGTTCCAAAGATATCATTTGGGAATGATGTGATTAATTTTAGGTGAAAATCTACGAGCCTTTTTCTTGTAATTAAATGTTGAAAAAAGTGTGAAATTTCGTCCACATTTAAGCTCATCCTACCGAACCGATTTTGAAAAATCAAAAACTGTTCGAAAGATATCATTTGGGAATGATGCTGATTAATTTTAGGTGAAAATCTACCGGAGCCGTTTTCTTGTAATTAAATGTTGAAAAAATGTGTTGAAATTTTCGTCCACATTTAAGCTCATCCTACCGAACCGATTTTGAAAAAATCAAAACTGTTCGAAAGATATCATTTGGGAATGATGCTGATTAATTTTAGGTGAAAATCGACCGAGCCGTTTTCTTGTAATTAATGTTGAAATAATGTGTTAAATTTTCGTCCACATTTAAGCTCATCCTACCGAACCGATTTTAAAAAATCAAAAACTGTTCGAAAGATATTAGTTAGGAATGGTACTGATTAATTTAGGTGAAAATCTACCGAGCCGTTTTCTTGTAATTAACTGTTGAAAAAAAGTGTTAAATTTTCGTCCACATTTAAGCTCATCCTACCGAACCGAAAAATAGGAATGGTACTGATTAATTTTAGGTGAAAATCTACCGAGCCGTTTTCTTGTAATTAACTGTTGAAAAAAAGTGTTAAATTTTCGTCCACATTTAAGCTCATCCTACCGAACCGATTTTGAAAAATCAAAAACTGTTCGAAAGATATTAGTTAGGAATGGTACTGATTAATTTTAAGTGAAAATCTACCGACCCGTTTTCTTGTAATTAGCTGTTGAAAAAAAGTGTTAAATTTTCGTCCACATTTAAGCTCATCCTACCGAACCGATTTTGAAAAATCGAAAACTGTTCGAAAGATATTAGTTAGGAATGGTACTGATTAATTTAGGTGAAAATCTACCGAGCCGTTTTCTTGTAATTAACTGTTGAAAAAAAGTGTTAAATTTTCGTCCACATTTAAGCTCATCCTACCGAACCGATTTTGAAAAATCAAAAACATATGAAGCCTCTGCCTAGAAAATATACTTCGTCTCCAAGGTCGTGAAATGACCAAGAAATTCTTTACTTTAATCAAGTTATAATAATTATCATCGTTTTCTACAATTTGGAAAAATAATCGTATGCGTCGATACAATTTTGTCACAATGAGAACCACTTATGTATTCAGATTATTATATTAAAAATAATAAAAAAGAATAAAAAATATTTTTTTTTATAATCAATGATAGTGATAAATATAAATTTCTTAATAATTATAAAATAAAAAAATATTGTTAAAGGCAGATCAAGTTGCTTATTCTAAAATTGGATCGATTAAGTATATTATTTACACATTTCGGGAAGTTCATGCAACTTGCCTTCAGGCTAAATGCACCTTCAACTAGTTGATTTTTAACTTCCCGAAGGAGAAGTTTATGTTTTCATCAAAAAATCCGAATCGCTAATTTTATGTTTTCTGGACGTTTCAAGCCATTCTGAATCGAATGAGACCAAATTTGGAAAAAGTATGTGTGTGTGGTGTGTGTGAGTGTGTGTGTGTGTGTGTGTATGTGTGTGTGTGTGTGTGTGTGAACAGATTTTTTGCCGTAAATCGACGTTTTCTCCAAAACGGCTGGACCGATTTCAAAAATTTAAAAGCCATTTGATGTATCTCGATGAGGACTATCGTCTCTGAGTTTTGTGCGGCGATCGGCCGGGCCGTTTCTTTGTAAATTGCAGAAAAGTGAAAAATTTTTCGTCCACGTTTTAGCCCGCAATTCTAAATCGATTCTGAAAATTCAAAAAACCGTTCGATAGATATTGGTTGGGAATCGTGCTGATTAGTTTTTGGTAAAGATCGGCCGGGCCGTTTTCTTGTAATAAAGTTTTTAAAAAAAAAATTTCGACGATTTTTATGATTATTTTTTTGACGATAGATACCATAGTTTTCTAGGTCATACTAAAATATTACGGCCCTACGACAACTGGTTTAGCTTTAAAAATTCGTCAAAGTTTGCAAAAATCAGTATGGTCTTTTTGGCATTTGTCAAAATTAGACTTTTGGTCGACGTTTTCTCAAAAACGCCTGAACCGATTTTAGAAATTTAAAAACTATTTGATGTATTTCGGTGAGGACTATCGTTTGTCAGTTTTGTGCAACGATCTGCCAAGCCGATTCTTTGTAATTTGAAAAAAAGTGTTAAACTTTTCGTCGACATTCAAGCTCATCCTACCGAACGATTTTAAAAAATCAAAAACTGTTCGAAAGATATTAGTTGGGAATGATACTGATTAATTTTAGGTGAAAATCTACCGAGCCGTTTTCTTGTAATTAACTGTTGAAAAAAAGTGTTAAATTTTCGTCGACATTTAAGCTCATCCTACCGAACCGATTTTAAAAAATCAAAAACTGTTAGAAAGATATTACTTGGGAATGATACTGATTAATTTTAGGTGAAAATCTACCGAGCCGTTTTCTTGTAATTAACTGTTGAAAAAAAGTGTTAAATTTTCGTCCACATTCAAGCTCATCCTACCGAACCGATTTTAAAAAATCAAAAACTGTTCGAAAGATATCATTTGGGAATGATGCTGATTAATTTTAGGTGAAAATCTACCGAGCCGTTTTCTTGTAATTAACTGTTGAAAAAAAGTGTTAAATTTTCGTCCACATTTAAGCTCATCCTACCGAACCGATTTTGAAAAATCAAAAACTGTTCCAAAGATATCATTTGGGAATGATGCTGATTAATTTTAGGTGAAAATCTACCGAGCCGTTTTCTTGTAATTAAATGTTGAAAAAAAGTGTTAAATTTTCGTCCACATTCAAGCTCATCCTACCGAACCGATTTTAAAAAATCAAAAACTGTTCGAAAGATATCATTTGGGAATGATGCTGATTAATTTTAGGTGAAAATCTACCGAGCCGTTTTCTTGTAATTAACTGTTGAAAAAAAGTGTTAAATTTTCGTCCACATTTAAGCTCATCCTACCGAACCGATTTTGAAAAATCAAAAACTGTTCCAAAGATATCATTTGGGAATGATGCTGATTAATTTTAGGTGAAAATCTACCGAGCCGTTTTCTTGTAATTAAATGTTGAAAAAAAGTGTGAAATTTTCGTCCACATTTAAGCTCATCCTACCGAACCGATTTTGAAAAATCAAAAACTGTTCGAAAGATATCATTTGGGAATGATGCTGATTAATTTTAGGTGAAAATCTACCGAGCCGTTTTCTTGTAATTAAATGTTGAAAAAATGTGTGAAATTTTCGTCCACATTTAAGCTCATCCTACCGAACCGATTTTGAAAAATCAAAAACTGTTCGAAAGATATCATTTGGGAATGATGCTGATTAATTTTAGGTGAAAATCTACCGAGCCGTTTTCTTGTAATTAAATGTTGAAATAATGTGTTAAATTTTCGTCCACATTTAAGCTCATCCTACCGAACCGATTTTAAAAAATCAAAAACTGTTCGAAAGATATTAGTTAGGAATGGTACTGATTAATTTTAGGTGAAAATCTACCGAGCCGTTTTCTTGTAATTAACTGTTGAAAAAAAGTGTTAAATTTTCGTCCACATTTAAGCTCATCCTACCGAACCGATTTTGAAAAATCAAAAACTGTTCGAAAAATATTAGTTAGGAATGGTACTGATTAATTTTAGGTGAAAATCTACCGAGCCGTTTTCTTGTAATTAACTGTTGAAAAAAGTGTTAAATTTTCGTCCACATTTAAGCTCATCCTACCGAACCGATTTTGAAAAATCAAAAACTGTTCGAAAGATATTAGTTAGGAATGGTACTGATTAATTTTAAGTGAAAATCTACCGACCCGTTTTCTTGTAATTAGCTGTTGAAAAAAAGTGTTAAATTTTCGTCCACATTTAAGCTCATCCTACCGAACCGATTTTGAAAAATCGAAAACTGTTCGAAAGATATTAGTTAGGAATGGTACTGATTAATTTTAGGTGAAAATCTACCGAGCCGTTTTCTTGTAATTAACTGTTGAAAAAAAGTGTTAAATTTTCGTCCACATTTAAGCTCATCCTACCGAACCGATTTTGAAAAATCAAAAACATATGAAGCCTCTGCCTAGAAAATATACTTCGTCTCCAAGGTCGTGAAATGACCAAGAAATTCTTTACTTTAATCAAGTTATAATAATTATCATCGTTTTCTACAATTTGGAAAAATAATCGTATGCGTCGATACAATTTTGTCACAATGAGAACCACTTATGTATTCAGATTATTATATTAAAAATAATAAAAAAGAATAAAAAATATTTTTTTTTATAATCAATGATAGTGATAAATATAAATTTCTTAATAATTATAAAATAAAAAAATATTGTTAAAGGCAGATCAAGTTGCTTATTCTAAAATTGGATCGATTAAGTATATTATTTACACATTTCGGGAAGTTCATGCAACTTGCCTTCAGGCTAAATGCACCTTCAACTAGTTTAAAATCGGTTCGGTAGGATGAGCTTAAATGTGGACGAAAAGTTTAACACTTTTTTTCAAATTACAAAGAATCGGCTTGGCAGATCGTTGCACAAAACTGACAAACGATAGTCCTCACCGAAATACATCAAATAGCTTTTAAATTTCTAAAATCGGTTCAGGCGTTTTTGAGAAAACGTCGACCAAAAGTCTAATTTTGACAAATGCCAAAAAGACCATACTGATTTTTGCAAACTTTGACGAATTTTTAAAGCTAAACCAGTTGTCGTAGGGCCGTAATATTTTAGTATGACCTAGAAAACTATGGTATCTATCGTCAAAAAAATAATCATAAAAATCGTCGAAATTTTTTTTTTAAAAACTTTATTACAAGAAAACGGCCCGGCCGATCTTTACCAAAAACTAATCAGCACGATTCCCAACCAATATCTATCGAACGGTTTTTGAATTTTCAGAATCGATTCAGAATTGCGGGCTAAAACGTGGACGAAAAATTTTTCACTTTTCTGCAATTTACAAAGAAACGGCCCGGCCGATCGCCGCACAAAACTCAGAGACGATAGTCCTCATCGAGATACATCAAATGGCTTTTAAATTTTTGAAATCGGTCCAGCCGTTTTGGAGAAAACGTCGATTTACGGCAAAAAATCTGTTCACACACACACACACACACACATACACACACACACACACACACACACACATACTTTTTCCAAATTTGGTCTCATTCGATTCAGAATGGCTTGAAACGTCCAGAAAACATAAAATTAGCGATTCGGATTTTTTGATGAAAACATAAACTTCTCCTTCGGGAAGTTAAAAAGCATAACTCGTGTTGTTTTAGTGAATCTAGAGAATTGTTTAGGGTGTCATTTTTTTATTAATTTACAAATCTTCCGTACGATACAAAATCGTTTTAATACATGTGCTATTAAGTATATTTTTTTATTCATGAGTTTCTTGTTGAACGAGAATAAATCTAAGGAATGCGATGATAAATCGTTTAATTACAGTTGGCTAAAGTGTTCAAATTATGTATTGTATTGTTATTGGTAAAGTGCCAGTAGTCTTCTTGATTTTTTTTCGAAATTGATGTATGTGTTTTCTTTGAATATGAAAAATTTGTTAGAATGTATTGAACTCGGATAGAAATGAATTAATTGCCAAATGCGCTAGCAAAACAAATTTGGAAATACTGTTGACACTGAACAGGGAGATGCTATCATATTATGGTGAAAGTAATGTTGTTAATAGAATGAAAAAGTATTACGCGGATGAAACAAATATAAGTGACTATTGAATCAAAGTAAAAGCACTGTTATTAATTATACTACGGCAGTTACAAGAAGAATTTATATATTTAATTATTTTAACTTATAAACAATTTCTAAAGAATGATGGTTTATACCATTAGCGACTGATAACATTATGATATAAAATTGCAATGAGATGAAGAACAATTAAGTACTACTGTAAGTGAAACATATCAAATATCTAATCTATAATTTCAATATGAAAGGCGGTATGAATATCGTAAAAAGGAAATGATGCATAATTTTACTGCAACATCCTACATAAAAACATGTAATAGACAAGAGTGTCACTCCATTACGATGTGAATCCCAGTTCTAACGACGAGTCAACTAAGTTGGAATATTGGTAATCGACAGCTAATCAACATTTTTTGGAAACTATACTTGCCAATACAAAAATACTTACCAAAAAAACTACCAAGGTGGTCATATTGCTCAACAATCCAACTTGGTAAGTTTAACAAAATGTTTGACAAATCATAAGGCATGTAATTCTATAGAACGATTGTAAACCAATCGATTGTAAACCAATTGCTCTTGATAGTCATATTGGAAAACAGTCACGGAAGCAATTATTCTTGGCTCAGACAAATAAATTATACGAGGAGTTGGTGCATATTTCCGGGTATTTTCTGTATAATTCTGTTGGACTATTTGTGGAAAAGTCATATTCGCATATTCGAATGCGAGCACATAAAGAGAAATTTGATTTATAATGATCACTGTGATGACAATGATTTGATTGCTTTGATGTGCCAGACTATTTGAAACATCTTTTATACGTAATATTGCCAAACTCAATGCAGTCGAAGAAATTCATTAGTTCAGTACATTTAATTTTGAATTTATTTGGATACAGCAAGATTTTTGAGCATACGCAGCATTAAATAATACATATTTATCTTCATAAGTCAACAGAATATGTTCAATACAATGGTAGCCTCTATTTTAGTTGAAGAATGAATTTTGACACATCCAATCATTTTGGAGTGTTTAAAAAAAGTGACGTCGCAATAAATGGGCGTGCCTTAAATGTATTTCATATTTCATCACCTCCATAATTAATCAATCAGAAGGATAGTTTTAATTTGTACGGATTTATTGACCATGAATCTAATGGTAGAACAACTAGTATTACAATTTATTGACAAAAAAAGCAGAGTGCTTACATAATTATTTAAAGTTCTTACACACCAAATTATTTATTCGTGTAATATATATCACCAAATTTCTGAAATTAATATATGAATCAAATTGGTACATGTTGTCCAGCATGGACTTTATGAAATATTTGAAATCGTCTATGGTTGAAAATATCAAGAAATTTTTGGAGGTTAATTAATAATTAATAGAATATATTACATTTAACTAATTTTAAATATTCAATAAACACACCATGTAACACGTAAGATAATAGTATTTCCATTATTTTTTATTGGAAAACTACAGACACTGGAGTACAAATCAACAATACTTACATATAAAGAAATATACAAATATACAAGAGGTAAAATGTGGTATTTTAATATTCCATATCTTTTGTATTTTCTACTATATTAAGCATGTACATATTTAACGTCTCTTAAGATTTATTCTTGGCCATACAAGATACTGCACATTTTGTAGTAGGGTAAGTCCCTATTTTTATGTGAAATATTAGAAATTAAAATCTTTTATATTCTCTGATTTGTTATATATTTCAATGTTCTAGTTTTAAATTTATATTTAATCGTAGTATGCTTTTTAGGTCGTTGCTTGGTTCATGTAAACTCTAGCCGAATATTTTGTTTTTCATATTTTGTATTTCATAAGATTTTAATTGATATAATTCTGATTATTACATGATTTTCGTTAAAAGGTATATTTTTGAAGATATGTTAGCAAAATGAAAACGCAAAAAAGGTGGCTACCGCAAACAAATTTGCAGTAGCCACTAACTTGAAAAGTACTTGCTTTTTTGAAAAACATTATTGGACATTTTTCTCTTATAATTAGTTCCTTTGTCGATACCGATGAAAAGAAATGTCATCCCCCGGGAAGTGGCAGAAGAGTCTAAATTATTTTCAGTTTTGAATTTGAGAGTAAGATGAACCTAATTTCAAAATTTCATGCAAATTGGAGCACGGTAAAAAAAATTCTAGCACAAAATGCTCCATTGACTTGACTTCCGTATCCAAGGCCAATCATATGATTTTTTGACACAAATAAAAAAAACATTCTGAATAATTTTTTGAATAAGTAAGTTTTTTTTGTATTGTGATTTAGTAAAGTAAGGCAAAACACGACTGCATTAGTTAAAAGATAATAGTCTGTCAAATTAATTATAAGGGTATATTAATAGGAGCAACGGTGTAATGATCATTACAGATTGCAGGTGTTTTATAAAAATAAATTTTCACTATGCAAATTATTATTACATAATGATCAAACATAACAGATTAATGAAAATGTGTGATATTCATGTAAAATACAATTTATTATTTAAATTAAATTATAATTATATTAAAATTTAAATTTAAAATTAAATCATCTCCTTCAGTAATTATAATTATTGATCCTGCAAAATAAATTTATATTAAAAATTAAAACTTGCACATTATGGTATATATATATATATTTAATATTTTTTACAATAGTTAAATAGCAATCAGAAAAAAAATTCTATAAGCTATTGTGTTGTATTCTGTAATCACAAATATAATTTATTATTTATTGTTTTTATTAAAGCACTACGTGCTATTTGAAGGTTATCCGAAGTTCTTCCGGCCTTGCTGTTAGATTTTGGAATCACGTTTTGTATTCAATTATTTAGTATATAAGAAGTAGTTAAGATTTAGTTAAGCAGTCAGAAGTGAGGACTCAAGCCAGAAGTCAGGAGTCAAGTCAGTCTTACTGTTGAGATACTTAAAAAAAATGTAGTCTCTGATCATCGATAACCAAAAGGTTATCGAACAAATTACTTAATTGTAAAAATAGTAAACAATAAAATATCAAGATCAACAAAGAACTAGTGTTTTATCTTATCAACCGCTCAGCTCCAACTACCAAACAACCTCCCATAATAAAAGAAGTGATACAACAACCCCACAATTATAGTTCAGTTGATTATTAGAACTCCAGTAACAGTTCTGAAATTCTATATATATGACAATCAGAAAAAAAATTCTATAAGCTATTGTGTTGATTATTAGAACTCCAGTAACAGTTCTGAAATTCTATATATATGACATGACGGAGATCACCCCAGTGGGTTACTCCATTTTAATGCATTAGATCGAAGGGATGCTTCTTCTTCAATCTTCTAATATGCAATGCTTGTAATACGGGAAGTAATGTGGGGTTGTTGTGGTTGATGATCTTGTCGTGATGAATTCCACTTCTGTTTTTCACTACCTCCTGGATAGTATCGATTCTTAGATCGTTATGTAGTATTCGGTTGCTGACATACCAAGGTGCATTTGCAATACACGTTAAAATTTTAGATTGTTTTCTTTGGGTAGATGAAATTCTTGATCTACAGGCGCAGCCCCATATACAAAATCTTAGATTGTAGTATTTTCAATATAACTTGCTTGCTAAAACAGACTTTATTTTTTTTACCCCAGTCTGCAGCATGTGCTAAGACAAATCCCAGATTTAACATAATATTCTCCTTTGTCCAGCTTCCGTATTTTTTTGTATGGCTTCTGGAAATGATTTTCAATAAATTTGAATACACATATGTTAAATTATACCTCAACATGTTGCTCATAATGTTAAATAACAAATGCCTAACACGCACATATAGTATGAAATGTGTGTGTGTAAATGAGTAAAGTCATAATATGATAATATAATACAATATATAATATATAATATGATATTATAATGATACATACGAATTATATATATATATATATATATATATATATATATATATATATGTATATATATATATATCTTCTATATATATAAAAATAAGTCGGGTTTTCCTTCCTGACGAAATAACTCCAGAACGCACGAACCGATTTCGACAATTTTGCATTCGTTGGAAAGGTCTTGGGCTCCGCAAGGTTTATAGCTAAGAGGATTAGTGGTGCATGGCATCGTGCCCTAATGAAAATTGCTGGAACTTCATGCACCGTAATTAAAAATTCGAGTAATCACATTAGTAAGAATTATCAGAATTATGCTTGGTTAAGTCAACGAGCAATTCTGGCCGCAAAGAATAATGATGTACACGCACTGCATTTCACCATTCAATCAAAAATTGCTGGCGATTTGGTGACATACCAATGATTCCGACTGGTCTTCCGTTTGACTTCAAACGATTGCAATTTCCAGTTCGCCTTGCGTTCGCAATAACAAGTCGCAAGGTCAATCGCTTAGTGTTTGCGGGATAAATTTCAAATAGATTATATAGAAAATCATTGTTTTTTACATGGGCAGTTATACGTTGCCTGTTCACGAGTTGGAAAACTATCCGCTTTGTTTCTGTTAACGTCAGACTAAAAAACAAAAAATGTGGTTTACCAAAGAGCACTTAAATGAAACGGATAATTTGCGGATTCACTTTTATTTACTTAGAGAAGTTTAACTAAAAAACACTTCATTTTTGTAATCGAAATAAATTCATTACTGTTGTATGATAAAATCACATTTTTCCTTTTCAAATATAAAACAAACAAACAATTTCTTCATCTTTCTCACGAAACAATCTGGTGGCGAAACGGAGTTCGTCGGGTTCGCTAGTATATATATATATATATATATATAAACAGATAGTAATTTGTTAATAATTGATGAACAAGTTAAATAAATAAATATACTGTAAAAAATTCGAATGAAAAAAATTCAAATTGTTGTAGTTATCTTGCGTGCCGGGTTGTAAAATCGTGTTCCGAGAAAAACACGTTAAAAGTTTTGAAATATAATATATATATTTAAATTTATATAAATATAAATATTATTATACATATACATATAAATATATAATTATTCAAAATAAAAATGTATATATCTTGTGTTTTATTAAAAAATGTTTTACAAAGAAATGTTCCATACTTATATGCAGAATTTATCAAAACGCGCGGCCTTTTGAATACCCTTTCTAATGATGCTAATTAAAAATTAGTCAAAACAACCGCACTACCCGAAAATTCAAAACAGAAAATTATTTTCACTTTTTCATGCACATGCAGTTGCGACAAAAAACGACTTTGAAAAAAAAGGGCTTCTTTCACATATTTTCAATGATATCTCGGCCAAATGATGAGCTACGGATTTGAAATTTGGTATATCGGATTTTCTCGAAAATACCTATAAAATGGCATCAAAATTATTTAAATACCAGGGTGGGGCCAATTCTGTATGGAAACACGCCCATACCCTTTGTGTAATGTGGTTTAGTGCGAATGCAACGCCAACGAAAGTCACGTGACACATAAGGAGTGATTGGAAGGGATTTTTAGGAATAGTTGAACCGTGAGGACACAATTTTGGAAAATAAAACATATCAAATAAAACTGAAACAACAATAGTCAACGATTTGAAAAATTATTATTTTTTGAAAAAATTGATAATATTATAAGAGTCATGTACTAGAAAAGTAGAATTACATTTATTAACGCAAAGGGGGTTTAAAAAAAATAAATACAAATTCAGCCAATTTTTTGAGGTCAACATTCTTTTCCTTATGTAAAATAATAGGATTTTTGGTGTTGAAAGTATGGTTTAACTAATCACATGTTCCGAAAACATTGTCTTAAACTGATTTTTATTTTTTGAATTGCAAATGTGTTCGTTCATACTCTTGTAAATATATTGCGAACTTTTACCAATATAACAACAATTACAATCATTGGGATCCACTTTGTAAACTTAGGGAGTGAAAAGTGAGTTTAAAGTATTGTCAAAAGAAAAAACTAACAGAAAATCTTCATTTACAAACAATTTTTTTACAAAAAGTGAAAAACTACCTAAATATGGCAATGAAAAAATACCTTTATATTTATTTGTAAAAGACGGATCTGAATTAGTCAAAAAAGAATGTTTTGAAAAATCATCAAAAATAGAATTATCAGACAGTGAAGCAAAAAATTTATTTCTTAAAAAATTTAACCTGTTATTAATTACATTCTTTACTAAATGTAAAGGGTTAGCATTTGAATTTGAAAAGAAACAATCTTCGAAACAAAAATAAGTATTACTTACAATAAAATTTAGAATGTGTTTAAAACGATTCAAATCAATAGAAGTATGAGGCTGGATTTCACTCCAACGATCACAAACATAATCAAGAGCTAAGTCACGGAACTGATGTCTCAAAACGAAATCAAAACGTCATCAAATAATCAGACGGAATAATCAATTTTATTTAATTAAACTCTAAATTAAAAGAGTTAGAAACATGAAATTTGGACAAAATGGTAACCTTAGAAAGTATGTTGCTGATATATTTTAAAAGTTTGCTTTAGATGTGCATTTAAGTCTGAAACGATAGGTCTAAGAGGTGAATCGGGTTTATGAACTTTTGGGAGACAATAAAGTTTGGGAAAATTTTGATGGAAAACTTTTACAGGAAAACCTAGTGATTTGGAAATCTGATTTTTTTTACCAAATCGTCAATAAGTTTTAAAGTTTTTCTATTTAAATGATCTGTAGGATCATTCACTAACTGTACGGGTTTAATTGGTTTTTCGATTTGCAAATAACCGATCTCTTAGACGACAATGGCGTTTTTTTAATACTATTCATTACCTGAGTGTGAGTAACTGTGCTAGTTGAGCCTGTAGTAATCATACACAACTGTGTTCTGGGATTTAAAGTCCTCTCAGCCTGTAGTATATCGCCATCAACCGACTCCATTTCCGATCTGTCTGTGTCGTTGTCTAAATTATCTATGTCTGGCGTAGGAATTAATTCTGGGCTTTCGTTCATTGGTTCACGCATTTCCACTTGCTTTCCTGGAGTCCGGTGCAATGTTGTCCGCTCGAATGAGTTTGCCCGTTCGTTTAAATATTTATTTATTTATTTATTTATTCATAAGCAAGCTGCAATCAATAATAATAGATATTATTTCAGGCTCTTGTCAAGCTTATTCATAGTTAATATTAAAAGGATAGTAATTTTAGAATAATCATAGTAGCTGCACGAATTTCGCTTCTGAAAAAAAAGAGCTAAAAAAAGCATTCGAACATTAAATACAATGTTCATCATCAAGTTCATCATATTAAAGTCTATGGTCAAACCAGTCAAGCTCAAAATTCTTGCACAAGGTTGAAAGTTATACTCATTTAAAACCGTAAAAATTTTAAATTAATAAAATAGCAATAAAAAAACAGGTTGTACAGGCGATCAAATGGTCGCAAATAAGGATTATGCAAGAAAATAGTTATTGAAATCAAATTGAGAAAATTCAGTAATGTCATAAAAAGCTAATTCTTTAAAAAGTTTAACTAGGAAAGCATGAAATTTTTTGCTGTCTAAGTTTCGGATGTTGAGGGGAAGTTTATTCATAAGCTGAATACCTAGACCGTCGATCGTATTGAAAGAGCTGCCTAATTTATATGTGCGCGCCTTAATAAGTTTGTGATTAGTGTTGTAGTTTGAGGAGGACGAAGCCATATCAAAAAGTTTCGAATTGTTTTTGATGATAGATAATGTTACGAGCAGAAAAATGCATGAGACAGTTAGAATATTGTGTTTTTTAAATATGGGTCTGCAGAAAGCTTTACTGGGCAAGGAAAACATTATTCGAATAGCTCTTTTCTGAAGCTTAAATATTTTAATTAGTTCGGATGAAAAACCCCAGAATTGGATGCCGTATGAAACGTGAAAATAAAAGTTGCTATAATAAACTGAAAGTATGCAATTTAAACCAAGTTTGCGTTTTAGGGTGCGCAACATGAAACATGTTCTAGATAAAGTTGGTGATAGTGAGATAGAGATATGATCAGACCAATTTAAATTATTATTAATATAGAGATACCAAGAAGCTTTGATACTTGCGAAAAATTATATGCTGAATTATTGATGGTTAAAGAAGTAATATTATTGGATAAACGATTTTTTGTACAAAAAGATATGATTTGGGTCTTATCATTATTGAGGATTAGATTATTTTCACAAAACCATTTCGTTATTTCTGACATAACCACGCTTAATTTATGTTGTAATTCATTTAGAGATTTGGCCTTGATGATAACGCTGGTATCATCCGCAAAAAGAATAAAATCACAAAGATTTGTACAATGGGGTAAATCATTAATATATATGAGAAATAAGAGAGGCCCTAAAATTGATCCTTGGGGCACGCCCAATGTACTTGTCAATTTATTCGAAGTTATTTGCTCGTGATAGTTATTTAACACGTTCACGCCGGGGCCGATTTTTGCAAACTTTCTTATGGGACGGCCGCACAAAGAACGATACGCTTTATCGGGCGGCGTGCATTTTCTTGTACGTTCAGATTTGCATAGGCGCTGCCATAGATAAACAAGTATAAATGGGCGCTGCATATCTGCTCACGATCAGGATTATTTCTTTAGATGAGATTATTTTATTATAAGGATTTAACTCTGCTGATATTTGAACCTTTTATTTTATTAAAGGTAGAATTATAAAGCTTAGTGTAGAAACGCGGTTAGACTGACCGTTTTTACCTGTAAACTGCCGTTAGTTTTATTTTCGAATATATCCATTGTTGTTAGATGGAATAATCTTGCACCTGACTCATTTTATAAATTTCTTTATAAACCAACATTACTCATAATAATATTTTATTGCCTAAATGTTGCTTTAACAATCATTATTACAAGTAGTATACATAGTGTTGGTTGTGGTTTTTATTTTCGTATGTCTAAAAATATCAACATGGATATAATAATGAGTGATTGTGATGAATATGTAAATATGAGTAGAAAAGGGCATCAAGATTACGGATACTTTCTTCATCTTCAGATGAAGAAGATTTTTGTGTAAATAGTGAGGTGGATGATTGTTTTACTGATAATGATAATTTGGTGTCGAAATCAATAAATGAGAGTGTCGATGACGAATGGCAAGGCATAGGTGAAAAAGCTTCTACAATAATTGAATATTCGGGAAAGGAGGAATTTCTTCATGAAAGTATTGACTGTGATGACGCTTTTGCTTTATATAAACTTTTTTTTGCGGATCACATATTAGATATAATTATTGAAGAAACGAATAAGTATGCTACACAATGCCTATCTAATTCATCATCTTGTAACAGAATGCATCGGCAGCCCTGGAAGTATGTTACAAGGGATGAAATGAATACTCTCATAGGCATATTACTTATCATGAGTATCGTGCAGTTACCAGAAATTCGATTGTACTGGTCTAAAAACGACATGTACGCAAACACTAGAATAAAAAATGCAATGAGACGTGATCGTTTTTTAGCCATACTCAAGTTTTTACATTTTTCTGATAATACCACAGCTACTCCAGACAAATTATACAAAATTCGTAAAATTGTAGATGCCATTGTTCATACATTCAAAAGTTCCGTTAGACCTGGTCAAAAAATTGTTATCGATGAGAGCATGGTTCCTTGGAGAGGACGTCTAGGTTTCCGTCAATACATCCCAGGAAAGCGACATAAATATGGCGTAAAATTATATAAATTATGTTTACCCGAAGGATATACGCATAATATCGAAATATATGCCGGAAAAAATGGAACGATGATTGAAAAATGCCACTCTCAAGATGTGGTAGAGAGATTGCTAAACGGGTTGTTATTTGAGGGGCGCACTCTTTTCATCGATAGTTTTTATACTAGTGTTGCTTTAGGTGAACTTCTTTTAGATAATATTACATTCATGTGTGGTACCGTGAAAATTAACAGAAAGAATTTACCACCCCAAGCAAAACAAAAACAAAAACGTGGTGAATTGTTGGCTCTGGAAAATCGCAGCGGAATCAAATTTTTAAAATGGACGGACAAAAGACCGGTGTGCATGCTGACCACTGCAAATCATCATCAATGCCAATTTATGGAAGCAGCAAATGGCAAAATAAAGCCCGATGTTGTATTCGAATATAACGATGCAAAAAAAGGCGTAGACGTATCGGATCAGCTATCGGGGTATTATAGTTGCCTACGCAAAACAATAAAATGGTATCGAAAAATAGTGATACAACTAATTTGTGGAACATCGATTGCAAATGCTTGGTACATACACAGAAAATGGGGCACAAAAAAGTTAAATATATTAAAATTTAGAGAATCAATCATTGATCGGCTGTTGTCAAAAGAAAAAGATCAGTGCAATGGTCAATCAAATAAACATATGCTGGAATCATTTGAGAAATCGGCAAGGAAGTCTCGGAAACGCTGCAAGAATTGCTACAAAAATTTAACTTTGAAAAAGGGCACTTATTGCGCGCATTGCAAGGGGAAACCAGCACTTTGTTTAGAGTGTTTTAACAAACTACACAAATAATGTTTTTGTAGAACTTGCAATAATATTTATAAAACTATTTGATCATGTTTATATTATTGAACTATTGAACTTATATGTTATGTACATTATAACAAATAAAAATAAATATTTTTCAATAGAAATCCGTTAAATATTTAATATTTTTATTTTCAGCGTTTTATTGCATAATTAAGGGTTATATACCACAACAAAAAATAAATATCTTTTAATAAAATGTGTGTTATATATTTAATATTTTAATTTTCAGCACCCCAAAGTAAAATTAAGTTTGTACCTCATGTGGTACAATTGCGATTGGTGAGACAGTCGAGCGTGGGCCACCGGTGGTACACGCCGCCCGATGGCACAGTCTAGCGTGGTACACCGGTGGTACACGCCGCCCCATGAGACAGTTCAGTGTGGTACACCGGTGGTACACACCGACGTGAACGTGTTAAGTAAACGCTTTGTGTTCGATTCGATAGGTAAGATTCAAATAGTTTGAGCGGACGTCCGCGAATACCATAATTTTCTAATTTGTCAAGAAGTCTTTGATGAGAAATACTATCAAACAATAGCAAATAATAATATCAAATTCGCAGTACAATATGTGGCTTCTTCGAAGGAGTCAATAGTGTTATGAACTAAATTATAAATTGAGTGGGAAGTAGAATGGTTCTTTCGGAAACCATGCTGATTCTTGAACAAAATATTATATTTATTGAAAAAAGACGTTAATCTAGTATGCAAGATTTATTAAATTATTTTTAATTATTTTAATTATTATCGAAAGAGTTCAAAAGGGAAATGGGACGGTAATTATTTATATCGTCTTTATTATTTTTCTTATGAAGTGGAAAAATTTTTGAATGCTTGAGGTGGGATAGAAATATTCCTTCATCGAAGCATTTATTTAAACATAACATAAATTTATCAATGAAAAAGGGATAGAATTATTTAAGAATGAGACTAGGTATCTGATCCGGATCCGCTGAACTAGTAACTTTTATCGATAGGAAGGTTTGCTTTAGTTTTTCTAAATTTACAGGATAAAGAACGAATGTAGAATTATTTCGCGCGGATAGAGATTTAGTCGAACTAATGATGATCGAGTTGATTGCGCTTGTTAATTTAGATGCTTTGGTGACAAAAAAGTGATTAAATTTATTAGATATGACTACCTTATCAATAATCTTGTCGCCGTTGATTGTAAGACAATCAATCGGTGAAGATTTAGTTTTCGTGTTAATTTCCGAGTTAATTAAGGACCAAATTGGTTTCTGTTTATTTGCTGAATTAAAAATCAAGTTTTGTTGAATCTTTGCTAAATTGATTAGATCATTTAAAGTTGCCCTATATTTATAAAAATAAATTATAAAAGCCATGTTATCATTATGTATCGAAAATCTCTCAAGAAATGCTAATCTTTTAAGTGAAATTCTCAACCCTTTAGTTAGCCAAGGAGACTTTTGGGCAAACGGTTTTCTTAATGAGAGGAAAAGCTTGATCAAAGTTGAATAAAAATGTAGAAATAAAATTGTCGAACATTGTATTTGAGTCTTTGGACTTGTTAAGTAAGGTCCATGATTTCTTTTCCAAAAGATAACAAAATAACGTTTGTGTAAGATAAAGGTAGATTTAGAAGTTGAAAAATTACAAAAATTTAATATTATGCCTCGATGGTCTGAAAAAGTGGTATTTATAACACGCGAATCAAAGTCTTTTAAATTGGTGAAGAAATTATCAATGCGAGAAGGAGATTGATGCGAAAAACGAGTAGGTTCATGTATAGTACGAGTTAAACCAAAAGATTGCATATTCAAATTGAATTCAATGGATGGTTTCGATTGCTTATTAAAGTGTATATTAAAATCGCCGCAAACAATGATTTTGGAATATTTATCAAAAAGGTTATGAATCGATTCGTACATCAGCGAGATGAACATATCAACATTATGGTCAGGTGATCGATAAACGCATATAAGACACACGACGTCATTTGAGAGATTAATTTCAACAGCACAATATTCAAAAAGTTTTTCTACTTCTACGAATGAAATCACTTACAAAAATGCACATACCTCCGTGGCCATATTGAGTTCAACAGAAATGAGAAGATAAATTATAACCTTTAATTTTATTTCAAGGTCAGACTTTTTTAACCAGCGTTCAGCAAAACATAATATTTTATATTTATCTATAACTACTTCTAATTGATTCAGTTTATTGGATAGTTTTTGTATATTTTGAAAAATAATTGCAAATTTGTTATCAGCTTTAGGCATGAAAGGAATTAGAAATCGAAGGTTTCATTCCCGTCACAGCCTTGACACTCAACAACCCGTTTGCTAAAACCCTACATAATTTTCTTTTCACGTTGAAAAGAAAATGTAAGCCATGCCTTGTGTAATCGGATAAACCAACATGCCTGTTGACATTAAGAATCCGAAGATTACTGAACTTTCCGTAGTCTCGGTTGATCCAGCAATTGGCATCGGAGATCAGCCCGTTGCAACGCACTTCGTCGTATCTGTACGGAATTGTCATCAAACAAAGGTTTGTCTCTTGACATGAACGACGAGCCTTTTCCAAAGCGCTACGAATAGCGTAATTGGACGAATCGTCATTCGTTCCAGCTAGAACAACAACATGGTCACCCGGACCATAGTCAGACACCAGACTCTCGATATCCGCAACCACGCCAGCAAATCCGGCTCCCGGCTTGACTATGCTCTTCTCTCAAGCATTCTGACCACCCTCTGCCGTGGCTATCGGAAAGAAACAAAATTTTACTGTTCTTAATAGAACCTAACAAATCATGATTAACGCGTTGCTCGAGGTGCTTTGCTTTGGACTCTAATTTGGTAAATTCATCCCTAAGCTGTTTCTAATCTATGTTCCGTTTTTTTTTTATTAAACCAGATAACTCATTACAGAGTTTTGAAAAAGAACGTGAAAATGTGGACAACTCTTTGAAAACTGAACCTGAAGAGCTCATATTTCCTAATACGGAACTAACACCAGTAAACCTGAGCTGAAGATTCTGGTTCCCTAACTTAACCTCAGACAATTCTTTTGTCAGCCTATCAATTTTAATATCTCTTTCGTGAACAAGAGATTGTAAATGAAAACAATTTGAGCAAAGAACAGTAGAATTTAAATCGATTGAGTCGTCCAAAACTGAGACACTTGTAAATAAGGACTGACTTGGCACTTGGCTCCGTGTAACAACCATTTTGAAATATTTAATAAGAAATAAGTAAACTAGAAAAAGAAACTAAATAAATTGAGTAATTACCTATTTGATGATTAGAATAAAAAGATAAAACGATATAAAATATTTAAATAAATTCACAAATTACAAATTTAATAAACTTAAGGTACTGGAAAAACACTCGCGCAGGTATAAAGAACTACAAAAATAACGGGATTTAACGGTAAATTCAGGTAAAAATAAATAAAAACTAAAGAGCAAGAATTAGATGTTGACCGTACCAAGGTTGATGATAGACTGAATATTCGAAGTGCCTCTTCTGGGCTACAAAGGAGATAAAGTTTTGACATTCTCCTGTGTTGCCGAGTGGAAGTTCCTTCTGCTAATTCGATTCGAAGCGGGCACTTCTCCTTCTTTGTTCTCAGTACCTGGGCTTCTATCGAGCAATAATTCACTCATTCTCATTTCTCCCAGAGTAGAAGATTGTTCTTCTTTGTTCTCCATTTCTTTAGAACAGATAGAGGTCACGCGTTTTCAATCCTTTACCACCGAAATTCACTACACAAAATTTAAATTTGAATGTTTTGGGTTTGTCTTGTAGGTTTTATATGTATATAAAATATCAGGCATATTGTTAACATAATTATTTGATGGAATTGATGTTCATCGTGCCTACTAAATTGAAAAAAAATGCGTAGGCCACGCATGTATTACAAACTTTAATTTGCCTTTTTCTCATTTTATCAAAACGCAATAAAGCTTTTGTTTTCAAAACATTCACAGGATTTGAGCGAGCTACTTTACCGCGTAGTGCTAAATTGATTTCTTTAACTCAATAGTTTAAAAAAAAAATGAAATTAGTGGTTTAACATTATTATTTTTAAAATATGAATCGAGCAAAAAATATTCTGAAAATATAATGATTATTTAAATATTGTTTACTTCTAGTAGAAAAACTAGAGATTCTCCAATGCGATCTTCAACACTTATTAGCCAGTAATCATCCCGGCTCTTATCTGTTGTCTAAATATGAGACTTACATATCGAGCAAGATTCAACATTTTGTTGGTAATAAAGCCAGTGATGTATCTGTTAATTTGAACATGCAGTAAACTGCTACTTTATTCTTCTAATAAAATTCCATAAGTATTCACATTAGACGAAATTAGAATATCTTTATTTTAACTGGACTCACACATGACTGACCGAAGCATAACACAATAATAATGTTTTTAATGAATCAATCGCACCTTCTGTTTTATCAAACACTTTTACATTAAATTTGACTTTTACAGAGTAAAAATGGACAGAATGAAATTGAGAACAATGCCGGAAGCATTTCGATTATTAATTCCGTCCAATACTACAAAAACAAATTTTAGAGGGTCTTGGTTCAAATAACGAGTTGAGTAAAACTTAATTTCCGGATACTTTATTTTTACTATCAAATATTTTAAAAACCTTCTATTGTTTTAATCCAATTTTGAATAGTTGGAGAGTTTTGATCTTCTCGTCGTTTTTAAAGAAGTTTATGGTTTTTAAGACACGTCTAGCCTCTTTACAGAATTCTAAATGATTAGACTCGGCTAGAGAGAAATAGAGAGCTCTTCCTAGGGCTTTACAGATTTTTTGCAGAACTGGAAGCTTATTATGAACTCTGAATTCAATAAAATACATTTTACATTATTTTTACTTTTTGACTTTGCTTAGTATCATATATCTACAAGAGAACTCTACGGCAGTCTTTCGCTCTCATCTTCCTCATCTTTTTAGTATACACCTTATGTGCTCGCAAATTACAGCGCATACGGAAAAATGGCAACTCGGAATCAATTCCATGCAATTTGATTATACGGTTTCAGGATGCCCTTTTCTGTTGGTTTTGCTGTATGAAAGTTGCAACATATGATAAAAAAATTCAGTTGATGTGGAGGATCATATAGTGGTTCAGTTTCTTGGTAACAAGAGAACCCTGAAGTTAGTAAATTCGACACATTTCTAAGATTGTGTGTTTTTACTCATTAGACTAGACGTTTATTGCAGATACTTCTGTTGCATGTAGATCACATACGGTAGCTACAATATTGATACCTATTGCTTGCCGGTTTGAAACTGCAACCCTTGAACTCAGAACTTTTAACACTGCTTTCAGCGAAGAAGTATGCCACTGATTTTTTTTATATAGCCTCGAATTCTTTTAATGAT
>NW_020537324.1:44772364-44809864 GCF_003426905.1 Ctenocephalides felis | reverse complement strand
TTGCATTTAATTTAAAAATATTGCATGTCAATTTCATATATCCAATATGCACTAAATTTTTAAATGCCAAAATATTTCCTTTTTTGTTTGAAATTTAATATAATATGATATAATTTATATCTATAATTTGATTGCTAATATTGCCTATAACATAACTTGGAATAATTAATTTATTTGTATCTTATTGAATTCGTTAAAAATTCATTTTTTTTGAACTGTCAGAATTTTGTTTATGATTAATGTTAAATTCAATATGTCACATTTTTATTTTGATCTATAATGTTTTAATCACTTATCATATAAATTTTCGACTGCAAATTGATATTCATACTATCCCTGAAACTAACATGGATAAAGTTCTGAGAAATCCGAGTCCAAATCTATAAAATGTTTGATTTTTGGCAATTTTATTAATTTTTTATCATTTTTCGTACTGTAAAATAATGGATGATTATTTATCAAAATTGTAATATTTAGACTATAATTTTAGATGTATACTTTTTATTTTGGCATTGAATTATTTTCATTGAAATCAAGTGAAACATAAATATATTTATTCGATATTTATATAAAACATATAATTAAAATATGCATTAAAATCATATTGTCTATAAATAATATGTCATTTTATAAATAGTATTTATTACTTTGGTGCTTGATATGGGTATTAATTTGTAATAAAATATATTCTTTCTGACAAATAGTTAAAAACTTGTTATAATTTTCAAAATTATTTGACATTTCATACTTCAAAAATTAATTCACTCGCATCATAGCGTTTTGTTTATTATACTTTTGTCATGTCAATATTTATTAACTTCCCGTAGGGTAAGTTATAGTAATCGTCCAAAAATCGAAATCAAAAATTTTTACATTTCTCGACGTTTTGAAGGTTTCTGAACATTTTGGCATACTTCAGAAAAAATGGATGTGTGTGTGTGTGTATGTGTGTGTGTGTGTGTTTTGTATGTCCGCTTTTTTTCGTCCACGTTTTCGGGCGCACGGATCAACCGATTTGAATGGTTTAAAAAACATTCGATTCCTATTGATAGGGAGATGTGCTGATTAGTTTTTGGCAAAGGTAGGCCCAGAGGTTTCGGAGATACAGAGCTAAATTTTAAAAAAATGGCAGTTTTTGAGAGAACTAAGCGTCCGATTTAAATGATTCAAAGAACTTTCTGCTTGTTTCAACAAAATAATTGATTTTGGAAAAAAAAATTTTTGTTTCTAATTTTTTTTTCAAAAAATTTTTTTTGTAATTTTGGACTAAAAATTAAAAAAATCACCCAGGCTAAGCACAGTCTAAGCGCCACTATGGTACAAATGTTTACGCAAGTGCGTTTAGACTGTTTATGTACTGGAGCACTTTTCCAATTTTGTGAAAACTATTGAAAAATGTGAAAATGCCGCCAAGCTAAGCACAGTATAAGTGAAAATGTCGCACAGAATTATTTGCAAATGCGTTTAGACTGTGACTATGCGGGAGCACTTTTTCAATTTTGTGTAAATTTCGGAGATCTAGTAAAAAAAACTAAAAAAAAATAACATTTGGCGGTCAACAATAATCATTAGACATTAGACATATGCATATCAAATTATCAGATATTTTATAGAGATTTTAACAATAAGTATAAGTTTTGTTAACATTCCTATGGGTTCCGTACCAGTGTTTATCCCTTAGACGACGACGCGGCGCTTACGCGCTTCGATATTCAGTCTCTATGCATTTAAAGCAGTACGATTGCTTTGAAAAAAAGTTCAGAATTTCCAAAATATTTCAAAATAAATTTTTCAACAAAAAGTAAGTTTCTGTCAAAAATTTATAGTTTCTCAAAAATCAATTTTATCAGAGTAAATTTTTTTCAAAAATGTTAATCTTTTTAAAAAAAAATAATTTCTGGTACGGGAAGTTCCAGCAATTTGCCTTAAGGCACGATGCCATGCGCCCCACTAGTTTATTATAAATTAATAATTATTTTAAGTGATCAATGAATATATTATATGCTTGTTAAATTCATAAAAAAGTGCAAATTCAACACGGGAATATTGTGGAAATAAATATTTTTTTACATAAAGATCTGATTTTTGACATTTGCATTTCATTTCAAATTAATTATAACTGTGAAAATATTTTCTTTTGGATCGAAATTTAATATAATATGATATAATATTTAGTTTGTCTAGTTTGTTTTTGTCAGATTGCAATGATACCTTCAGATTGTACTATTCCATTTAAGAGGTTACAATTTTCTGTATGATTAACGTTTGCGATGGCAATCAAAATTTATCTCAACTCATATAATAATAATATTATATTTTAATTACACAAATTTCTTTACACTTCGATAATTAATTCCAACGCATGATGCAGGTGTTTTGTTTATTTTAATTTTGTTTATGTCTTTTTTTTTTAAATTAATGAATAAATCAGGTTTCAGTCTAAATTAACAGATCAGTATCTTCATCTGAATATACAATTTTTTATATAAATATTTGATTTTTTACATTTTCATTTAATTGAAAAATAGTGAATGTCAATTTCATATATTCAATATGCAGTATATTTGTAAATGTCAAAATATTTCCTTTTTGGTCAAAAATTAATATATAATATTTATTTTACAATATTGTGTTGTATCTATAATTTGTTCGGCAATATAACTTGGAATAATTAATTTATTTGTTTCTTATTGAAGTCGTTAAACATTTTTTTGTGAAATGTCAAATTTTTGTTTATGATTAATTTTAAATTCAATATGTCGCTTTTTTATTGTGATCTCTGATCTATAAGGTTTTGATGAAGTTTTGGTATCCGAAATAATTTGGTAAGCTAATCAAATAAATATAAATTGTAAATCTATTTATATAATTATTTTCATAAATATTGACAAATGACATTTGACGATTTTCATGTCAACATGTCAAATTTTATTCAAATTTATAAACATTGACTTTTAATTAGATTTAAAACTATAAATTGTGATTTTGAATATAGCTTTTCATCTAATTTGGATATAAATGCTGGGTATATCTAGTATATGTATATGAACTGTCAATTAAAAATCATAAATTTTTTTTCTCGAGTTTTCCATAAATTTTGACATTTGTCATTTTAGTGTTTTGTTTTTTTTTTTTGGCCATTTTCTGTCAAATTTTTTAGAAATTTATATAAATTATATATTTATATTTTAAATTTACTTTTCAAAATTTTCTATAACCTAAGTTGGATATATATGCACACGTTGAGCCAATAAAATTTAAAATCGGTCCAGTAGTTTGGGCGTCCATCGCGAACCAACATCGTGACACGAGATTTATATATATAATATATATATATATATATATATATATAACATATATATATATATATATATATAAACTAAGTTATTTTAAAATTGGAGTACACTCATCAATCTTATCTTCCCTTTGTATTGAAATCATTGTATTATTATATAATTCTATTTTTTCTGCGACACAGTTTGAATAACTTACTCCTTTGCCGATCACAGACAATTTCCTTTGGAATAGAAACTCCAGATCGCACAAATTCCATTAGGCGCGTCTGTATGGCTACCGTATGATGCGCTTCTGATAACATTTGAGCCACTGGAAATGTTTCACTATCGGTAATAACTACACATTGATATAAAAATATGTTTTTAGTCAGTTGTTCATCGAAACGGTTTATTTTCTCTACGACTCCCTCGGTTGCATCGATTATTAAACAAATGTTTTTTTATTATAATTGTTATATAATTGTTTCTGGAAATTCGTAAAGTAATAAACAACAAATGAATTTAATCCAGTATTAAGTATTGAGTTGTTATATTCGCTAAGTTGCATATATTCCAGGGATCTAAGGGGATCCTTGAATGCAAGCAATTTCTTTTTCGACTCGTACTTCGCTTGTTTCATTACATGACTTGAATACAAGATTGGAAGATTCATACCATCATTTTGTATTATCTTATTAGCCTTCTCATTTTCAAAGATTCTGGAGCTTTTATTGTTAATATAAAGTTAATTTCCTATTTGTTCACGTTCAGAATCTTTTAATTGTCGAGTACCAAAATGAATTTACATTTAAAGCTAGGTTACAAAAATTTTTGATGCAGTGAGTAGATTGTTTTGGAGTACCCAACAATGTTCTAGCATCAGCAGGAGAACACATTAAATGTGTTCTCCTAACCGTTTTAGACACCATAGTTTGTAACTACTTTGTTAAAGACCGCAACGTTGTACCTCCGCATTCATTGAACCAAATTCTCAGCTCCCTTTGTAATGGCAATTTTTCCTCTATCTTGTTATCGGAAAACGCTGTATTTTCGTCACATACTGTGGTATGTAAATTAGAGCGGACAGCTTCATCAATTCTGCTGGTGTTAGTATTGCCATTTAAATTCGCCCGAAGTATAGGGTTTTCGCATGCGGGGTCTTTATCACTTCCATTAGTACTACTAATGGATTTACTCGACTTCTCAGTTAAGGAATTTTGCACAAATCTGTATTAATATAATGAATAGAAATGATATATTTTATTATTAGCTTTGCATTTACTAGTTTAAATGGTAAAATTCCAGTGGTATTTAATTCTTGAAAAATTTTTGATTACTGTTTGCTACAAGTACTAGGTGTTACATCATGATCTGAAACCACAGCACTCTCTTCACGTGTCATTTGCTGAGTATTAGTTTTTGGACGTTTGAGTTCTTGTTTGTGTATAGTAATATTTTTGTCATTAAGTATTGTGTTTCGTTGATATTGAATATTTGAGATTTCAAAATATAATATCAAAATATAATAATAAATGAAATGTATGAATAGCAACGGAATCATGTTATAGACTTCGTTATCTAATTCATTACGCAATTTGAAAAATATTTAATGTATTTATTTTAATTAACGTAATTTAATAAAATATAGTATTTATATATTTATTTGAAATAATATTGAAATTCACTGAAAAATTTTGTCAATCATTTATTGAGAAGTGAATCCTCAGATTCGATAGTCATTATTTTATTCCTACCGGTGAAAATTTGATAAATCATTTTTTCTTATATTTATAACTTCCGAAATTTGTATTATTATTATGATTTATTTGGAGAAACCATTGCCATCTTTTGTTTCTCTTCGTTCATTGTAAAATTAGTTATGATGTAAAATTGATTGAACACTAAATTTGTGTAAAATAATAATATACTATTATATTGATAAACGAGAAATTGAAGGAGCACATATTGCCCTCCTATATTTTATGTTATTAATAGCGATGCATTATGGACACTGATCAAGGATACAACGCAAGTGAAGTCATGCAAGTGTAGTGAAGGAGTGGAAGCGGGTTGTGAGAAACGAAGAGGAAAGAGAAACAGAGAAGAAATATAACGAACGAAAGATTCTAAAACTGTATAGAATTACTTATCATGAAATTTATGATGACTTTGTAACTGTCATGTAAGTGATGAGTTTGTTTACACAAGAAGTATTAAGGGTTTTAAGTAAAGACTCAACTATCTTTCTAAGGTCACAATTTTTTTCAATGTAAAGGATGAAAAGTGTGGTTCAGGTTTATCATATGTTCTGAAAGCATCGTTTTGAATTGATTTGGGTTTCTAGAATTATATATATATATATATATATATATATATATATATGTTGATTAACCCTCTTGTATTTATATTGGGAACTTTCATCAATGTAACAACTATTGCAATCATTGCAGTCCAACCTGTAAACAGAATCAGTAACCCTATCAGCAGCAGTTTTTTATTTAAGAGAAGAAAAAAGGCAGCTGAAAGTGTTGTCAAAACTGAAAACCAAATAAAAATCTTCAGCGGCAAATAACTTTTTTTAAAAATAATAAAAATCGCTTAAGAAAGGTAAACAAATAACACTTTTATATTTATCTAAAGAGGAAGAATTAGATTTTGAAAAAGAATTGTTAAGATAGGAAGAACTGTTCAAATTGTTTTGTAGAAACTCTAATCTATTTTTAATGACGTTATTAACTAAATATGAAGGATAAGAATTATTATTCAAAACAGAACGAACTAAAGATAGGTTTTTTTCCCAAAAAATCTTATCACATAACAAAATGGTCCTATCTTTTAAGGAAATGACAACTGAAATTTTGATAGAACGAGAGTGATAGGAAAAATAATTTAAATGTCGACCAGACCAAGTTGGGTTTTAGAACCAGTCAGTGAGGATGACATTATTGTTTCTTGTAAGTTTTAAGTCTAAGAAACTAATAGAATTACTAACTTCAAGTTCACAAGTGAATTGCAAATACTTATTAAAAGAATTTAAAGTGTGGGATACATAATTCTTATCTAAACACAAGGATGTCATCAACATATCTATAATAAACTAGCCGACCCGACAGACTTCGTCCTGTCAAAAAAATTTGTAATGTGGCGGTGTTTTGCTCCTACTTTTTTTCTATTCTTTGCAAAAAATTATTCTGAACAGAACCGTCACCCTGGTAATAATTCCGTGTGAATTAAAAATAATTAAATAAAACACTATATGCATTTAAAAGCAAGTAATTTTAATCATGTAAATCATAATTCAAAAATCAATTCAATTTTTATTGTAGTGTTTTGTGATAAACAATGTTTTTTGTTTGATTACCTGGCGCATAGACAAACAAATCTATGAACAGACAACATACAATTTTCCATGTGAGAAACAAGGGTTTTCCAAATTAATACCACAAACACTTAATGATACCATAAACGCACTGGAAACTGTAGTCGTTTAATCTCAAATGGCACATCAGTCGGAATCATTGGGATGCACGGTGCGAGAACATCTTCTGCTTTATACTATCCTTTCAATATAGTTGCTTCCATCACGTTGTTTGGTAGTTTTTTATCGCTAACCTTGTGCCATTGCAAAGGCGCGGTTGGTCGATATTTCGCAACATTATAATTGCCGATCCAACCTTTAATTGAAGATTGTGAGGTGGCAATCCTAGCAAATCCAGCGAGTTTACAAACTCCGGTGGATCGTCTTGGTTAGTTGCCGAATCAACTGATTCGCTTGTAATTTGTTCTTGAATTTTGAAATTTAATTTACAACAATGTTTTTGGCTGCCAATAATAATACGTTAATTAATAGAAAGATATTTCTATGTTTATATAGATATATTAAAAATTAGATTATCAAAAACTACACAAAATGTCATGACATAGATCATTGTTTTTTCTACAAATTTCGTTGCCTACTCGATTAAAAAAGAAAAGGGCTGTTTAAGAAAAGGGCAAAGGGTGGTCATATTCAAGAAAATGGACTGCAGTGACATTTTAACATTTTCATTGCTAATTAGTCTATCATTTCTCACAAATTGGTTACAAATCAGTCACTAAATATTAATACTACGTAGAATGTACAAAACCAACTTGAATAAAATTATTTTTATATGAAAAATTTAGCTACAAACTCAGAAAATGAGATTTTTTTCATGTGTCCGGAAACTTTTGGCCTGTACTTTATATATATATATATATATATATATATATATATATATATATATATATGAGTAAGTTCTTCAAGGGCATACATCAAATAAAAGGCAAAGATTTAGAAGTTAATCTTTAATTTTTCCAAACGTTTCGACATAGTATTTTATGTCATCATCAGTGGATCTACAGAATGAATATTGAAAAATTAATATAAACTAGGGAAAAAATGACAGAAATTGGAAAAAGAACTATAGATATAAGTAACATAATTATAACAATAACAATTATACTTAACAGATAGATAAACAAGAGAAATGAAAAGTAAAAAGAAATATATACAAACATACAAAAGCGTAATATATATACATAAATATACACACAAACAAACATGTATATATGATATACATGTAAAAACACGTACACATATGCATATATACATAAGAATAATACGTATATATAAACATATACATACGGACATGTACATATGTATATATACACATATATACATACATACAACATACACATATATATATACATACATACACACATATATATATATATACATATATATACATATATATATACATATACATACATATGCAATACAGAAACATACACATATATAGACAATTTCTGTATTGCATATGTATGTATATGTATATATATATGTATATATATGTATATATATATATATGTGTGTGTGTATGTATGTATATATATATATGTGTATGTTGTATGTATGTATATATGTGTATATATACATATGTACATGTCCGTATGTATATGTTTATATATACGTATTATTCGTATGTATATATGCATATGTGTACGTGTTTTTACATGTATATCATATATACATGTTTGTTTGTGTGTATATTTATGTATATATATTACGCTTTTGTATGTTTGTATATATTTCTTTTTACTTTTCATTTCTCTTGTTTATCTATCTGTTAAGTATAATTGTTATTGTTATAATTATGTTACTTATATCTATAGTTCTTTTTCCAATTTCTGTCATTTTTTCCCTAGTTTATATTAATTTTTCAATATTCATTCTGTAGATCCACTGATGATGACATAAAATACTATGTCGAAACGTTTGGAAAAATTAAAGATTAACTTCTAAATCTTTGCCTTTTATTTGATGTATGCCCTTGAAGAACTTACTCATATTTCTCAACATCAAAATTAACTACTTTAACATACATATATATATATATATATATATATATATATATATATATATACTAGCTGACCCGACAGGCGTTGTTCTGTACTCAAGTCTACAATTTTTCAATTTTTTATACTAATATTTACTGCTTAGTTAAAAATAATAATTACTGTTTTTTGAATTACTATTTACACCAATATATGAGTGATGTTGAATGTAGAACTATTTCAAATAAAATGATTGTTCTCAATTCCCACAGTTAACACTTTAATTATTCATTTAACAAATATTAAAAAATGTTCAATAAAATTGTATATTAAAAATTATACACTGCGATTTATAGAACAAATTTATTTCCAATAGCTCAATTTATTTTATTGCATTTAAGGGTTATATAGTATTTTTAGTCATACCTGTAGAGGTGGATGTATAAATGAATGATTTTTTTGTTTATTCACGACTAAAACATTGATTTTCCAAATTTATCACACTAAAAATGATCGTCTGCCTTTGTGATTTATGGTTATAGCATAAGATACACGTGTTGAAAATTGAAATCTTTTAAAAAGTACATCAAATTCAGAAAGAATTAATATATAGCATTCGCGGCAAAGGTGCAATATCACCTTTTATTTTCTACCCAAAATATATGCTTCAATAATGTTGCCTATAATTTTTATAATTTCGTACCATATTTTAACTGGCTTTTAGTAATTTGAATATCTAAATTACATTTTTTTTTCCAATAAATCAATATACATTATTGCTTAAGTTTATATTTGAAGTGAATTAATTTGTCAAATCCTGTTCACATGTGCTCTATTCAACTTACAATCAACAAAATTATTGCTCTGTGAATTTTTTTACTGTGCTCCAATTTACTTGATATTCTGGAAATAGGCTAATCTTTATCTTAATTTCAATGTTTTTAACAATTTGCACTCCGTGACGATCCACAGCATTAATTGGATTATTACTCTTTTGATTCTGATTTTTCTTTCTCAGAACTTGTAACACACTATTTTAAAGGTGATTAAATGAGCTACAACTTTTTCTATCATTAATTTTGCCGTAACTTCTTTTATTGTAAAACGGCGAAGGGTTAAAGGGCTCGAAAGACCTCTGGTTGGACAGCTCCTTAATTAATCAAACATCTATCAATATTTATGTAACGAAAAAATAATAAACAACAATAATTAGTCAGAAAAATACCTCGAATTTTCATATATATATACTTTTATACGTATTCTTTCAGGATGAGAAATTGGTTGTCTTTTTTTAAATGTTTTTTTTTTCATGAAATCATGAGTTTTTTGAGAATCATTTGTACTAAAGTTGTGGTATTTTCTAGAATCCATCAAGATCTCTTAAACCAAGTTAATTCTAGATTGAATACGATTATTTTTAATTTTGGTGGATATGGCACTCAAAGTATTTGATTTAAATGAAAAAAAAAAACATTGCATGCGTCCTTTATCTGCATGATAGCTCACTCATTTTACACGCAGAAGTACTCATTTTAAAGCTTATTTTGAGCACTATAAAAACCCATTTTCATATCTAGCCTAATAATGTTCCTAAAACAATATAAAATAACGATTTATTAAGATTTTAATTGATATAATTCTGTTCATTACATGATTTTCGTTAAAATGTATATTTTTGAAGGTATTAGCAAAAAATGATGAAAAACGCAAAAAAAAAACAAATATTCAGTAGCCAGTAACTTGAAAAGTATTTCCTTTTTTGAAAAACATTATTAAATATTTTTCTCGTATAATTAGTTCTTATATCGATACCCAACGTTATTTTGAAAAAAGTAAAATTACACCACTGAAAAGAAATGTCATCCACCCGAGAAGTGGTAAAGGAGTCTAAATTGTTTTCACTTCTGAAGAGTAAGATGAACCTAGTTCCAAAATTCCAAACGAATTGGAAAATAGTAAAAATTTCAGACCCAAAGCGCTCCATTGAGTAAATATTCCGTACCCAATGACAAACATATGAATTTTTGACACAATGAAACTTCTAAATAATTTTTTTTATATTGTGACTTAGTATAGTAAGGCAAAACGACTGAATATGTTTGAGCGCAATCACTTATGGCTCGCTCCTTTGCGCGAATTCGTACGGCGAATCTGTTCGCAAAGTGCGCAAACAAAATTATTGCAAGCAAAAGCAAACACACGCGCACGTCAGACGCATGCGCAGGCTGCATCACTTGTCAAATGCATGTTATATTATTTGCATCTTATATTAATTTAATTTTTGGCACATCTCAGCTGCTTTTCGGCATTAATAATGTAGACATTACATTTTCCTTATTTATAATTATGAATTTATTATATTCGAATATCGCCTTAGCCTATAAGTGAATAGAAATGTTTGGCAAATGACAGTCCTCAATTGTTTTTAATGTCAAACTAAGCTTCAAATATTTTTAAGGGCAAACAATGATAAGCGGTTTTTTGTAATTTTTTCTATTTATTTCTACAATTTAACTATATTTCTATGAATCAAAACATTCTAAAAAATTTCCCGAACAAACTTCAGGAAGATTCATGAAAATCCGAATTATAGTTTAGGAGGAAATATGAAACTTACATTGTTACAGAAGAATTTTATATATAAGATATATATACATGGTCTGTTCAAAAAGTTTTCGTAATTTTCGTTTTTTCAAAAAAATATTTATTTATTCGTCTACATTAATGTGGTCCCCTTCAAAGTAGTCCCCCCCAGATATGCCAGCGTTTTTTCCAATTTTCGAAGCACCCTTGATATTCACTTTTTGATATGTCCTTGAGCACTCTCAGCGATTTTCTTCAATCGAGGAAAACCGCCGTCCTTTCATGGGTCTCTTCAACTTTGGGAATAGGAAAAAGTCACACGGAGCCATATCTGGTGAATTTTTGCACTTTGCAACACTTTATTTCATTTTTTACGCAAAATTTAATACAAATTCTTTGACTTTTCAATTCTTCCATTGTAAAAATCGCCGAGCTCAGAAAAACACGTCGAACCTTTAGCGACTACCACAGACAAAGTAAACAGTGAATATAGCTGAAAATTTCATCATACTTTAGGGGCATGTATACCAACACAATAAAAAAAAAATGACAATCAGACACTCCAGATCCGCGAAATTTAATTATTAGTAATTCCGGGTACTTTTTGAACAGACCTCGTATATATATATATATATATATATATATATATATATATATATATATATGCATAGCTGGGCACCGTTAATCAAATAGTTAACTTCATTAATCGTTGATCCGCTACAAAAAAGTTAGCTTCGTTAAACGTTAAAGCGTCACATTGCGGAAGAATTAACGCAAGTTAACGTTAATCGTTAATTCGTTAATATGTGTAAAATTACATTTTTATATCGTTGCGTTAGTGAACTTAAAAAACTTATTGGTTTAGGTTCTAGAAGTTAACAGGTTACGAATAAAACAAAATACTTGTATAATTCAAATGTGTAATTTAACCCCTCGCGCGCTTTATGCACACTTTCGTGTGTATAAGGAAAATGGCGCCTCGCGCTTTATGCGCACACTGTGATAATAACGCTATTGGTCAACTTTCAGTTTTTATGATTGCATATTGTTTTTACAAAAAAAAATCTAAACAAAGGGAAAGAGTTTTTTTTGCGAAAAATAGGAAACGCACGACGGGTTAAGCGTCGGGCATAAGGTGCATATTCCCCTTCATGAACATTGACATGTTGAAGTTCTCGCCTGAAAGCGAGGCTCGTTTTGGTGTCAAAATGTCTTTACCCGTGGAAAACAAACGTTTAACTGCAGCGCTTGAGGGTATAGCAGTATTGTATTTAATAAATAGATTTATGAATATCTGTTTCCCGAGGAATGCAGCATCGTTGAACGAGTCTTTTGATTTCATGTCCAGCCACATTTTAACGAGACTTTGCGCTTTATTCTTTAAAGAGTTGGAGCTCTTTGGTTTTTCTATAGAATGAGTGACAAAGTTAAAAAAGTCTTTCTCCTCGTCATCATCATAGCTCCCTCCGCCACTTAAACTATCCTTCGAATTTTCCGCTGCTTCTTGCCGTAAGGCATCTTCTACCTTTTTTTCCATGCTTTTTCTTACTGCATCCACTCTACTGCTGTCATACGTTTCCAGCTATATCGACCGGAACTTTGGGTGTAATGCCGCGGCAAGTTGGCACTGTTCATCATTCAGGAGTGGTCCAAATCTTGCGGTGCCGTGCGGTAAATAGTAGGCATTGGATTAACGATTAACGGACTTCTGGTATTTTAACGGAAGTTAACGTGTCCGTTAACATTTTTAAAAGTTAACTTAAAAGTTAATCCGTTAATCAAAATGTTAACTTCGTTAATTAACGATTAACGGATTAACGAGTTCAGCTATGTATATATATATATATATATATATATATATATATATATATATATATAGAATATAAATTGTATTTTATAAGTGTATAATTGTATTGTAACTGTAATTACAAAATGCGCATTAATATAATCATTCCACTATAAAACTATTTAATTAATAAAAATTTACATAAACATATAAATTATGAGCTAGTTTCCGGAAAAGTTACAAATTCGCTCAGGTTTTCTACCAAATCATCTGTTATCGGGTTCACAATTTTTGCTTTATTCTCTTCAACGACTTTATTTTTGGCTTCACACAATACATCCATTAATTGTTTTTCTATATTCATTCTGACGTCGGGATCGAACCACTCTAAACTTTCGGCCATATCTGGTACAAAATGGTTTTGTTTATTAGGTCGTTGTGGTTGTTCCGGTTGTTCTTTAGGTTTATTGCATTTCATTCCATTATATACTGTAAAAATTGAGTTTTTACAAAGTGTCCTTGTCATCCTCTGGCTTTTTATCTTTTTTTTGGTGGCGATACAAATTCGTCATCTGACGATATAGTAGTTTTTCTGTTCTGCAAAAAAAAATTATATCGTGCAATTACATAAAGGCGAATCTTTGAAGTAACTTCAATCACAATTATTTTTATAGGCAAGATAAATTTCACTGTAATATTTATTGCTTTAGATATGTATGTGTATAGATTGTCATTCAGCTAATCAAGAAGAATATGTACATCAACAATTCCATAAAAAATCAATTGTTGATATCGAAGGGATATTATAACAACTAATGTAGGCATCAGTGATGATATTGTTAACTCTGGTTAAAAAGAAAAGGAGTAGATATAGAATGTAACAACAATGATGAATAAAATTAAACTATACTTAATATAAAAAAACGGAAAGGAATGGAACATTACTCAAGTCTCAAGGTAAAATCTTTGACAAAATATTATAAGAATACAATAAAACTCATAATCAACAGAGCTTTTCTGTTTGGCATTATTCAGCAGTTACCAGTATCAATGGATTGTTTACTGTTTCTAAAAACAAGGCACAAAAATAGAATCAGAACAATAGTACAAAAGACTTTCAACCAGCAAGACTTTCAACAACGAATAAGTTTTAATGATATTTACTGCTATTATTCAAATATCAAAGCATGCAATGCCTTGCTTGTCTGATCAAGATAAAGTATTATAAAGTTGTCCATTTGGATAAATGATGAACGAATTGATATCTAGTCATTACTCTGTTACTCTATATTAGTAACATAAATATAAAACTATATCGAGTATTATAAAACTTATTCATTAACAACTGCTTTACATTTCTAATGAAGATTGAAGTCTCTTAAATATTATATAGTATCTGTGATACTATTCCTTATTTCTGCAGATGTCTATATCAAATTTTACTCGAAAGAATATCTAACATTATTGATTTTTAGACAATAAACTAAGTTTAACAAAGAATATTTTATTCCAATCAACTTTCTCGAAAAATTTAGAAAATTTGCTGTCTGATTTTATCTTAGCTTCAGTTCTCTCAAATCAACCATATAATATTCGAAGTATAATAGAAATGAATTTATTGTTTTGAAATAGTAGTATAGCATATACAATAGCAAAAAAGTTTTACTTCAATCGCGTGTGTACCTTACGCGCCTTCTTTTTTTTCTTTACCTGATGTACTTCAACTGTATTGATAGAGACCTTCGGAACATCTCGTTCGTGCAAAAAGGAAAAATAAGGGTATCCAAACCAATCAGAGTTATAAATTTCCTCCAAACCTAATATTATACAATTTATTAACTCAAATGTATATTTCACTTAAGTTGTATAATTTGCAATATATTATTTATGATCTATGTTGAATTATACGAACATTCCGTTTTTCGAAGGTAGGTATTGATTACAGTTTACGTTCTCACTATATTAAAATACAATTGTGGCGTATTGATTAGATGAAATGAAATTAATATAATTTATGCCAATACATATGTTAGGAATATTCATTGCAAATCGTCTTAATTGATTTTTTAGTGAATCTCAATTGCTATAGATTAAGCTGATGAAGTGTAAGTTCCAAAAAGTTTATGTAATTTGCCTTTAGGCAAAATGCCACTTACAACTAGTGTATATTGTTATAGAATCATGAAATATTGTCATTTGTTTATGTAAAAACTAACTTTTGCCGGTGCCGAGCGAATCTTTAACATTTTTCCTTTCCTTTCTGTGAAACAAAAGATCGCCATCTTATGTTTCACTTCGTTCATTGTTTTTTGAAACATTTTTGCGATATTTTCCCACGCATCATCTTTCTGCTTCTTGTTGTTATAATGCGGGTATTTTAGGATTCCATAATAAATTTATTTCCTGATACAGTTCAATTAGAAGAATAACATCTTATTTACACATATTCATTTTCAAAATTGAGGGTAAGTTGAAATATGTCAATACTTTCACTGTACAATTGAACTTACATTGTAGTACAGATCAACATTTATGTACAACATAGAAAAGTAAACATAAATAATAGATTGCTATCTCAGGTCTTTTGACATTACCTCAATTTTAATTTTTTCGGCGATCTGAAGGAGGCAGCACTTGTACAGTATATAAATTAACCGCTGGTATTATTCCTAGATATGGTTCGCATACGTAATTCAAAATAAGAATACCTAAATAATTTCTTATATTAAAATGAGAAAAAAACATACAAAGTACAAAATATATTTTCAAATATATCACAAGCATTTTTACATAACAATTAATTTTCTTATAAATGTATTAATTGTATTATACATAATAATAAGTATTATAGTTTTATAATACTTTATAATTATAAGTAACTAAAAAAAGTATTTACAATGGAATGATAAATTTACAAGGAACGATCAATATGAATTACTAAATTATCAACAATATATAACAACTACATAGAAACTGTGTAGGAGCATTTACAATAAAATGATAAACTTAAAAGTAATGATCAATATTAATTACTTAATGATCAACAATATATAACAACTACACAGAAATTGTATAGCAGCATTTACAATAAAATGATAAACTTAAAAAGAATTATCAATATTATGGCCTTCTTATTTTGCTCTCTTTGCAGTCTTTGTTTTCCAAAGCGAAACCATTCTACAACTATTTGAACAAAATTAGCTTCAGTAAATCCAGGAGTGTTGTTAATTATTGTGTGTAAAATAAAATCAAACAGGGGTTAGAAACATTAATTGAAATAAATTGAAGTTAAATTACCTTTAATCACTTCCATTTTCAGTTTGTTTACCTGGCATATTACTTCTCCGGCCATACCAGAAACATACCACTGCCAATTCTTTAGTGAAAACTTTTTTCAATATATTTCTTATATTTTCTGCAGTAGTTTTTCTACCAATTTTTCTAACATAGCTTTGCTAAAAACAAATCATTAAACATAATTACTACCAAATTATTTTATTTCAATATCTTTCAAGGTGCAATTATAGTTTACCAATTCTGCAACATATGTTTCATATTTTAAAAATTCTTCATAGCATGTAATATCGTCTTCAGCACCAAGCGGAAACAAGGAATCGAATGCATTACCATTATTTTGATTAGATGTCAATGTAGGACAACTTGAATTTTGCGGTAATTGATCCATTTTAGTGTTCAAAATAGCAAGCTCCCTTAGTATAAAATCTGTTTTTATGCACTGCTTCTCTAAGTTTATATTTATGTTCACTATTTTTTGCTATAGCTTTTCTGCAAACCAATCCATATCGGTTTGTGTTCCTTGATCCTCAAAAGTTTTACACCACCCAACGTCATGATTTATCCCCATGAGAAGAGATAAGGGTAAAGAGCTCAGTTCTTCTACATTGGAAGGAGTTAGGCAATTGATGCTTGTTGAACTCCTCGGTGATTCGAGATCCAGCAACAATTGTTGGTTAGGATTAAAGTCTGAAAGATTATTTTTTATTCTTTCAAAAATATATATTCTATTGCATTTAAATATGTAGGTTTTTATACGTACTATATTCTTCTTCATTAGACTGATATTGGCTGTTGGGTTTCTTTAAATGAAACCCTTTGCCAAGATTCTCCTCAGCCGATGTATAGGCACTTCTTGCGCAAACTTTCTCGCTTTATAATATGAATCTATGCAATGGCAAGATAGATTTTAAAAAAATCTACATTTATATTTAGTTAAAGAAGTGCACTTACCGAAATAATGCAAAACACTCACATCCTCCTTTGTCCAAGTACTGTCGGGTAAACTTTTTTTCATTATTAGAGAAGATTTTGATATAATATGCTTTGGAGGCCACCAACACTTTGTAACATCATTTTTCATTAACGTTTTATTAACACGCACCTCTGACCTATTACTTTCATTAATGAAATTTATCACCGCGTGTGTATACATTCTGAAAAGTCATCGTAAAGAGGTTACATAAACATTGAAAATCTTCGAAATCAGTATAATCAAACTAGCTGAAATTTTCTTAACAATTTATGCATGAATCAAACGAGAAAAAATTAATTGAAAATACCTGCTAACGACGATGATTAAAAAGATTTCTTTGGATTACTGTGATTGACCAACCTATTCGAAGCACAACGATTCACGAAACGAAAATGTAGTGAGTCAAATATGCGTGCGTGAAGTGATCGACTCAGGCTTGCAAACTTTCGACAAGGAAACTAATGATTTCATGGCGCCATGATTTTGTAGAAGTGTCAAGTGTTTACAAGAGCAGTCAGCGAGTTAATTTTTTTTAAATAGAATAATTATAATGGATCAACACAAATTAAAGACACGCAAACCGCTAAAGGATTTATGCAAATGCAGAATTCAACAGATAGTTGCACAAAAAGTGCAATGATATAAAAGACTTTTGGATCAACAAGTGGTTAATTCTACACTTAGTATCGGTGTAAGTGCAAGCAAGAATCATATAGAAAATACAGTGGCTAATATAGAGATCGTTGAATTTTCAAATATGCCTTCAACGTCTTCAAATATTGGTTTTGAATCATCTGATATTGATAGGAATTTGCAACTATCAGACAAAACCATTGACTCTTCATCCACTGAGTCCTCAATCCTTCAGGAAGATTTGCGTTATTGGATAAATAATCAAAATTGTACCTTACACAGTGCTAACCTTCCAGACACATTAATGGGGGGGGGGGTTTATGTACATTTTGGTGTAGAAAATTCTATTATTCGAGCCATGACTAAAATGTAAATAAAATGCCCAATTAATATTAAAATACAGTTAAATTGTGATGGTACTATTAGAATTATTAACTAAGAACTCTAATAGTACATTTTGGCCGATACAGTTAATTATATAGGAAAAAGCCAGCAAACCTTTTATTGTCGGTGTGCATAATGGTGAAGGAAAGCCAAACGACGCCAATATTTATTCATCTGATTTTGTGAAGGAGATGAAAATCATTATGCTAAATGGCATTAATTAATTTGGTTGGCGGATTTTCTTCAAGGCTTTCAACATAGGAATTTAATTCTGTCCAAAACTCATACCGATTCAAAATGCTCGAATTCTTAATAATCTGTTGAAAACAGTTGTCTATCTCTGACTATTTTTTATTTCTGCATTTAGTGCCCATTTCCAGTCTTTTGAAACGTAAGACATGAACAAAATGGTTGTGCGTTGAAGTAATGACAGATGACCACGCATTGTAATATGCTGGCGCATCATCTGGCATGACAATCGAACTGGCAATATTTCCTACTGTGTCATGTATTTGTTTCAAAATAATTAAAATGCGGTTTTGTTTTGACGGTTGTTGAAACAAAATGTTATTACAGTGTAAAAGCTCACACAAAAGTGTGCAGAATAAATCTATATTCATTGTACCTTGTGCTCCTCCATCAATGAATTCACCAAATTGTGAAATAGTAGTTTGCACTGTAGTCATCATCACCAATAAAATATGCTTTTCTTCTAGTATATCATCTTCCACGCCACATTTTTGTAATAAAAAGTTTTATAAATGTTGCTTTTTCATTCTTATCAAACAATTTCTTCACACTGGCTTTATCTCTTTTGTGTAGTTACTTAGGGCACGGTAGCATAACTTTAATATTATGATTTTAATTGGTAATTAATGATGCCCTTAATGGTAAATGTGCTTCATATGCGCCATTTCAAATCTTGTTGATCATTTTGCTCCTGCTATAACTTGATCTATAAAAAATGAATAAAAGAAAGGTATTTAATTTTATAATCATGCAAACTGAATGAAAATTCACCTTTGAAATGTTCTTTTGGATACTTATTTAACGCAAGAGAATTTAGACTTCTTTGTTTGACGTTGAAACATATTTTTGAAATGTTAATTTGCAAACAAATCGTCGAAGTAAGAGGCAATAACTAAATTATTTATTTCGTACGTGTCGATACTGTATGTTTGTCATCATTCAGCATATTTTAGCGAAGTCTAAAACAGTTTTTTTACAAAGTTTTAAAAAAACATATCATAAAAATTAATAGATCATATAACAAGTAAAAATATGAATACATACAACATTATGAAAAAAAAACACATAACATAATATTAAACTACATTGTTTCAAAGAAACTAAACACTAAAATAAAATATTTAAGTAAACGTTAAACAAGAAAACTTAGCAGTTGCTACATGACCAGCGAAATAAGAATGTCAACCCAGTGTTAGCATTTATGGTGCAGCATAGTATATTAACGGATATATAATTCACAAAAAAGTGAAAATTATAAATTCTTTGATATATTAATATGATAATATAATGACTAGTAATAATTAAATGACAGATCGGAAAGTATATATAAAAAGTTAATAGCAGATTTAATTGAAGAGGCAAATTCAAATCAAACTAATGATAAAAATTCAGTAGTAAATGAAAACAATGTCATTTGTTTTTATTCGAATTGCTAGATTCCGCTTCAACTTTCATTGCACTTGTTGACTGTATGGGAGTATTAATTATTAAGTTTGTTGATGCACTAGTTAAATTTGCAGATTGTTTACGTAACTGTTCTGAAATGAATTCAGAACTAGTATGTGAATCGTCGGCGATTACGGCGGACTCAATAATTAAATTCTTCATTGCGAACCCCAAATGAGTTGTTGGATTTAGAGAAAACTATTGCTTCTAAACTTGTATTTACAATATATAAGTTACAGAAATAAAAATAGAAGATATTTATTGTTATTGTTATTATTTCTCAAATGATATATCAATACGAAGGATTTAAGGATACTGCACTAGGCAATGAATCTGGTCAAGAACACCAATGTAATTGATTTAATATGGCACCAATATCCTAGTACATGTTCTATTCAACCATTTTTTTCAAGTGTTTTATTCAAGTATGGATCTAAATGGTAATCAGCACAATAAACAACATCAAATAAAATGATACTGTTCTAAATTCATTCTAAACATTACTCGGTTATTAACTTCCCGAAGGAGAAGTTTGTTTTCATAAAAAAATCCGATTCTCGACGATTTTGCTTTCTCGAAGTTTCTAGCCATTCTGTATCGAATGCCACCAAATTTGGAAAAAGTAGATTTGTGTGCGTGTGTGAACAGATTTTGTGCCATCAGTGCCGTAAATCGACGTTTTTTTTTTTAAACTTCCTTTTATTACTCTCAAAAACTGCAATTTTTCGAACATTTAGCTCGGTATCTCAGAAACGGCTGAATCTGCCTTTGCCAAAAACTAATCATCACATCTATCTAACAATAGGAATCGAATGTTTTTTGAACCATTCAAATCGGTTGGATCTGCGCGCTCGAAAACGTGGGCGAAAAATTGCATAACAATAAATATCTTCTATTTTTATTTCTGTAACTTATATATTGTAAATACAAGTTTAGAAGCAATAGTTTTCTCTAAATCCAACATACACACACATCTATTTTTTCTGAGGTATGCCAAAATGTTCAGAAACCTTCAAAACGTCAAAAAATGCAAAAATTTTCAATTTCGATTTTTGAACGATTACAATAACTTACTCTACGGGAAGTTAAAAAATATAATTTATTTTAATATAAACACTATTTACAGATTTACAATTGTCGACATATTATATTAGCCAAGCTTAATATAAAGCAAGGAGAGATTTCTGTACTAGCATTTCACTCCGCAAAAGATGAACTTGAATCTGGCGCCATTGACATTTTGCCTCCGTTGGCAGACCTGCGTCTAGTCGAGTGAGAGTGATCTATTCATATTACTCTGTGCGCAAGTCACGACAGTCACGTGTTCTATGTGGTCAGTAATCCATTATGTTGCTTCGTGTTGCTGCGGTGTTTATTTCTATTTTATTTAAATTCAGTGCTGTGGTAGACAAATAATCAAATAGCATAAATTGGCGATAAAATTGTTTGCAGATTTTTGGTTAGTATTTTGATGAATTGTTAATTCAATACGTGAAACAAAAACAAAGAATTTGACAGCATTCTATTTCGTATTCGCTTTGATTTTATATATGAAATATTCGTTAAAAATGTTCGTGCTTTCCTTGCTTTTGTTGCAACACGCTGTTGATTTAATACAAAACACAATGTTTGTTTTTATTTATATTTTTATTGATATATTTATTGATATCATTTCCAATCTCATAGAAACGCTATGACTAATGATGCATATTCTATTTTCACTGTAGTTGACATTAATTCTCTTTTCTTCTGATGCTATTTTAAATTATTAGTTTTATTTCTATATATGAATTACTATAATATTCTAAGGTGTCGGTAAAGAAATTTTATTCAATAAAATTTTATTCAATAATAAGGGAGAGCCATGTGAAAGTTTTGCCGAATAGCCATGCAAGGTGCACTGAGTAATAATTTTTAACAAGTAAGTACTTGCAAGTTTTTTTATTGCGATGGATATTATCCTGATTAGTATTATCAAAAATGATGTTTCACGAAAAACTTAAAGGCACATGCTGCCAGATTTCCATGAATGAAATTTTAGACATTTGATCTGCTTTTATTGTCCGAATCTACAAGTAAAAAGTATGTCTATATATTTATTAACAGTTATCAGCAAATGTTGTCTGTATAATTATGAGTTTAGCTCTTAGTTTACGATTCACAAATTTTATAATTGCTAGCAAATATGGTTGTTGATGACACGCTGTCGATAATTTCAATTATTAAATTTGTTATTAACTTTCTATGGAACAGATTAAACTTATGTAGCATTGTTTATGATCCTTGGTATAATTCTCTTATTTGTTTGTCATTTCACTATCCTCAATTTTTAATTTTATAACAATTTTATATTTTCTCATGTTAAAAAGTAGACCTCACATGCACTTTGATTTTTTTTCACAAGTCTCTACTATACTATAGACGGTACTTTGCTTTCTGGTCACCCCATATAATTAACTTCTCTAATCAAAAACTACACTTACTACATAAAATTTTCTCAATGACCTTCTTTCAAATTTTTGATACCCGATACATTTATGAAAATATTTTCAATTTAACACATACTTGTTCACTGTAAAAATTGTTTTAGGAAAAATTTATTTGGTGCTATAGAATTTAGCGGAAGCTGTCATTGAATATTTTTTTTTTTTTATTATATATATATATATATATATATATATATATATATATATATATATATATTAATGCACACACACATAAATAAATTGGCTGAATTTTTAAAAATTATAATAGATGCCACTCTATTGAGTGCACAACTAATCTAGCTGAGGTATATATCGAGGGCCGAGTCTGGTCTTTATCGAGATTGATCTATCTTGAAACTAGCTGTAAGTGGAATTCTGTCTTAAGGCAATTAAGGCATCGTGCCTTAAGGCAAATTGCTGGAACTTCCCGTACCAAATTTTTTTTTTAAAAACGATTAAGATTTTTGAAAAAAATTTACTTCGAAAAAATAAGATTTTTGAGAAACTATATATTGGACAAAAAATTACTTTTTTTGAAAAAAAAATTTTTTTTAGAAAAATATTTTTTTTTTATTTTTTTTTTTTGAAAAAAACAAAGTTTTATTTTATTTTGACATATTTTGGAAGATCTAAACTTTTTTTTAAAGCAATCGTACTGCTTTATCTGCATAAAGACGAAATATCAAAGCGCCGCGTCGCCGTCTAACGCGTAAACATTGGTACGGAACCCATAGGAATGTAAAACAAATTAATACTTATTGTTAAAATCTCTATAAAATATCTGATAATTTGATGTGCATATGTCTAATGATCATTTTTGACCGCCAAATGGCATTTTTTTTTACTTTTTTCATCAGATCTCCGAAACCGTTAGACCTGCCTTCATGAAAATTTTATCGATTATTCATCTTGTCAATACAAGTGAAATGTTTTTTGAATTATTCAAATCGGACGCTCCGTTCTCTTAAAAACTGAGTTACCGTTTTCGGCACTTTTTGCCCCGTATCTTTGGAACGGCTAGACCTGCCTTCGCCAAAAACTAATCAGCACGTCTCCTTATTAATACGAATCGAATGTTTTTTGAATTATTCAAATCGGTTTATCCGTGTTCCCGAAATCGTCGACGAAAATTTGTATCCGCACATACATACACACACGCACATACATACATACATACACACACACACACACACACACACACATACATCCATTTTTTCTAAGGTATGCCAAAATGTTCAGAAACCTCTGAAACGTAAAGATATATAAAAATTTTCATTTTCGATTTTTTTGCGATTACTATAACTTACCCTACGGGAAGTTAATCAAATGGAACTTGGAATTGAAATTGAAGTGTATTAACAGATACTCATTGTAATAAGTTTATAATAATGGTTTCTTTAAATGTTTCAAAACAAAACAGAACTTGATATTTAATACTTGTTGGTCGCCACCAGCATGAAACCCACGAACCATTATTAGCTGAGCTTGGGAACTTATTCTATGTTAACAATGCTGGCAAATTGTTTTTCTCTATAAATTAAACAGTGCACTTGTATTTAACACTGCATTATTTTTGAATCACAAAATTTATTATTAAATTACCGTGGTGACAATAGCACCAAATACAAATTGCTATCTTCTATTCAAACAATCAACGAAGTAATCAATGAACATTTTTACATATATAGATACGTGATATCATCAATAAAATCATGAACATCTTCAAAAATTAATTTTAAAAAGTCGTAAATTTTAAAATCAAATTTAAAAATTTAAGTATGTAAAATAATAGTATGTGACCTGTGTAATAATTTTAACTGTGTTTTAATTTCTTATGTAATAATTGAAAATGATTTTAAGAGTGAAAATCAACGATTGATACTTAATCTTGCGTATGTAAACATAAATATAAATATGTAGTTATGCGTACCTAAATTCTTCTGGAAGAAAAATATTGATATTTTATTTTGAAAGATAAGTAATACCATATTGCATCATTACTGAACACATTTCAGTTTTGGTATGAGATTTAGGAGAAGCGCTTTATCCTTACATATAGAAACACAATAACTTATTAAAATTACAGTTTTTTTGTACACTACAGCACTGTTATTTTTATGCATTGAAACAGTTGACCAAACAAATAAATCGCATTCACAGAGCATCCGCGCTTACATCGATTGAATAAAATACAAATGCCTAGTGCTGCATTCTATTATTCCCATTAATGTTTTTGATGTAAGATACATTAACATATCATCAAAGCCATGGTTGGTCGCCACCAATGATACAAACAGGTTCTTGTAATATTGAACTTCAACAATTTTTGCTAGTCTTCTATAGCCTTGGATTTAAGTTCCAGTCCATACTGCATATTTTACCTTTGCTTGGTCAATAGGATCTCTGTTGTTCCAAAAAAATTGATTATAAATTCAATACTTCTATAGCGTTGTGTTCGAGTTCCAACCCAGAAACTCAACTGAATTATTGCCATTCATTTTTTCCAATTTTCTGCGGCAGTGGTAGCACAAACGATCGTTTGGTTTTAATAATTTACATTTTTCGAGAATTGATTTAGAAGGGCGTCGTAAATTTTATCTGTACGAATTGATTGGCCAATGGTATCTCTGAAATTCAAAAAAAGCATTAATTACATATTTGATACTCCTACTTTTTCATATTTTGATTTGCAGAAATTCTGTAAGTAAAATAATAGATCCAATCAATTTGTTCAGCTTATACCACACATGCGAATTATAAAATTCCGATGGCCATGGCACACAGCTTGTTGCAACTCTGGATGTTCATATGATCTCAATAATCTAGATCTAGATGTTGTGGTATTATATAGGTATTCTGTTCAGCAGGTTCTTCAGGTGGAGAAACTATTAACGATTCAGACAGTTTTTCAAAGACTTGAAAAACTGTTGCTGTATCCATGGTCGTCTCTCTTCTTTATTTTCTTTATTTTATTTTAATTTTATTTATTAAAAACAAAATTTAATTTTTATTGAAAAAAAAAATTTAATTATATAAGCATAATATTTCAACATTAGATTATAGCGAGTTTCATTTTCTATTGATATTTGTATTAATCGATGACACATTTTGTAACCACCGAATGTTGGAAAGGATTACTTCCTGCGTTATTAAAATATTGACATAATATTGGTCTCGAATTTGTAAAGCATCGTCACTGTTCCCAAATTAATTCAAACTAGTTGGTTTGGTATTTAGCCTTGAGGCAAGTTACATGAACTTCCCGATATGTGTAAATAATCGACTTAATAAAAAAAATGTGTAAATAATATTCTTTATCAATCCTGCTTTGAAAAAAACGATAATAATTTTAGCAAACTTTGACGAATTTGTAAAATTAAACTACTTGTCGTAAGGCCATAATATTACAGTAAGTTCTATAAGACCATGATGTATATCGCCAAAAAAAGTGCCATGAAAATCGGCTTAAATTTTTTTTTCAACAATAAATTACAAGAAAACGGCTCGGTAGATTTTCACCTAAAATTAATCAGCATCATTCCCAAATGATATCTTTCGAACAGTTTTTGATTTTTTAAAATCGGTTCGGTAGGATGAGCTTAAATGTCGACGAAAATTTAACACTTTTTTTCAACAGTTAATTACAAGAAAACGGCTCGGTAGATTTTCACCTAAAATTTATCAGCATCATTCCCAAATGATATCTTTCGAACAGTTTTTGATTGTTTAAAATCGGTTCGGTAGGATGAGCTTAAATGTCGACGAAAATTTAACACTTTTTTTTAACAGTTAATTGCAAGAAAACGGCTCGGTAGATTTTCACCTAAAATTTATCAGCATCATTCCCAAATGATATCTTTCGAACAGTTTTTGATTGTTTAAAATCGGTTCGGTAGGATGAGCTTAAATGTCGACGAAAATTTAACACTTTTTTTCAACAGTTAATTACAAGAAAACGGCTCGGTAGATTTTCACCTAAAATTAATCAGTATCATTCCCAACTAATATCTTTCGAACAGTTTTTGATTTTTTAAAATCGTTCGGTAGGATGAGCTTAAATGTCGACGAAAAGTTTTTTTCAAATTACAAAGAAACGGCTTGGCAGATCGTTGCACAAAACTGACAAACGATAGTCCTCATCGAAATACATCAAATGGCTTTTAAATTTCTAAAATCGGTTCAGGCGTTTTTGAGAAAACGTCGATCAAAAGTCTTATTTTGACAAATGCCAAAAAGACCATACTGCTTTTTGCAAACTTTGACGAATTTTTAAAGCTGAACCAGTCATCGTAGGGCCGTAATATTTTAGTATGATCTAGAAGACTATGGTATCTATCGTCAAAAAAATAATCATAAAAATCGTCGAATTTTTTTTTTTTTTAAACTTTATTACAAGAAAACGGCCCGGCCGATCTCTACCAAAAACTAATCAGCACGATTCCCAACCAATATCTTTCGAACGGTTTTTGAATTTTCAAAATTGATTCAGAATTGCGGGCTAAAACGTAGACGAAAATTTTTTCACTTTTCTGCCATTTATAAAGAAACGGCTTGGCCGATCGTCGCACAAAACTGACAAACAATAGTTCTCGTCGAGATACATCGAATGGCTTTTAAATTTTTGAAATCGACCCAGCCGTTTTCGAGAAAACGTCGATTTACGGCAAAAAATCTGTTCACATACACACACACACACACACACACACACACACACACATACTTTTTCCAAATTTGATCTCATTCGATTCAGAATGGCTTGAAACGTCGAGAAAACATAAAATTAGCGAATCGGATTTTTTGATGAAAACATAAACTTCTCCTTCGGGAAGTTAATTATTATCTTGAGCTCTAGGAAGCTCCATTCCTACATCATTTGTGTCACTATTACTCGATAAAATCGTGTGTTTTCTGAAAATAGTTGGTACTAAAATAGTTAATCTGCTAGAATCGATCAAGATGGCTATAATGAAGTGAATTCTAGATGGAATGTGAATTACTTTAATTCTGGTGGAAATGGCGCTCATTAAACCATATGATTTATAAGAAAAAAACTTCGTATATGCTTCTTATTTGCATGATAGCTCACTCATTTTACACGCAAAAAACTTGTAACAGCACTCATTTTAAAGCTTATGTTAGCACTATAAAACCCAATTTCACCGAAATGCATAAAGGGCTTTAAATACAACAATTGAATCTTAAATGAAATAAAAAACGACTTTGCTCTTTCAAATCTTGCTTAATATTTTTCGTAGAACCCTTTATGTAATACAGATTTATTAAGATTTTTATTGACATTATTTTGTTTATTACATGATTTTCGTTAAAATGTATATTTTAGGACATATTTGCAAGAAAACGAAGAAGAACGCCAAAAATATATGAATCTTTAGTCGCCAGTAACTTGAAAAGTATTAGTTTTTCTTGAAAAACTATAGAAGACATTTTTTTCTTATAATTAGTTCTTCTATTGATTTCCGACGTTATTTTGAAAAAATGTAATTACACATTTGAGAAGGGGTGTCATCCCCCGGGGGGTAATGGCGCAACATTACATATTGCTCTCGTCAAATATTTCAACTATATTGTTGGAAACACTTATTTCATCGTCGGTCCACTCTACTTTCAGAGTCGAACAATATTTATGTACTCGGTGGCGTCCTTGTTTTAAATTATCTTTTGAAAATATATTTAAATTTACTGTACACCGAAGTCATATTAAAAACAAATATTTAAAAAAATAGGTAACTACTTACTTGCATAATCTATAATGATAACTGGATAGTGTTTCCAATTTTTGGATGGACTTTTTAAATTCTCGAGCCATTTACGCATTTTCTTGTATTCGAATGGCTTAGGAAAACATGTAAAATTTTGACTTTCTTCGTGGAATAACCACGAGGATGGTACAAGATCTACCATATTTCTTTCTTGTTCATGTACGAATTGCACAATCGTGTAAATTTTATCGGAATCCATTCCTAATGAATAATTTGCACACATTCTTCACTAAAGTCTAAACGCAACTAAATCGAGTAGACGAATGAACATGTGCTTTTGCTGTACTAAATGGTCATAATTCACCAAAACAATCCCAAAACAGTATTAGTATTGAAAATATACAGATTGTTATATGAGAGTAAATTTAAATCATTTTTCCCTAAAACCTCTAATATGACCATTATACAAAGATACCACACACAGCATTTTTGCTGGCATAAAAGTTCTAAATCATATGTAACTAAATATACTACTGATTCATATAAACAAAAATTAATCATTAATAACTTAATATATTGTTTGTTATATTGTTCAATGTAAGAAAGCTATGGCTATGTTGTGGTTTGTATCTGCACTTCTTCTTTTTTGTGCATACAATGAGATTTGTAATGCAATATGCATTCATATTTTCCTCTTTACAATCACTCCTTTTAATTTTTTTATTTGTGCTACTCCATTAGGGACTAATAAGATAATGTTATTTGGAAATTTATTAGAAAATATATAAGATTTATAAAAGAACTTTTGAACGTCTGTTTCATTCACATTATCTAATCCTAGGGTATTTTCTGTTCTATCTGTTCTATATATCTATGTTCTGTGTATTTACTATGAAATAAATCTTTCTTAAATAAGTATTGAATGCTTGATTTGTATTGAATGCTTTGCTCGTCATGTATCACGCGAACGTGAAGATATAAGAAGCTGCTGCACTTAAATTGCTTGAGGCAATGTGAACACACAGTTTTTACTACTCATGTTAAGACGACCACTATAATGCAGCCTGAGTAAGAATTATAAAGCCTTTAAATAAGCATTATGAGAAGAGCTACCTATCACTATATAAAACTGAGCCTTAACCCATTTAATAGGAAAACTAAAACCTACTTTGAATAAGAAATACTACATTGATTCGCCACCAATGTTTACCACGTTTTGTGTTTAGCTCAAAACTTCTCATTTATACTTTCTATATTCTTTGATATTACGCGTCTATAGATATCCCATCGCGATATCTGACTCGCGATCACCGTACAACTTCAATATTAATATTATTAAACTCATTAGGTATATTAAGTTTAATATTATTAAACTTATTATCTAACATATTTACAGATAAAATGCAAAAATTTCTTTTGAATTAATTAACATAGTTCAATTTGAAAGGATGTGGTAAACTTGATTCAATAAGTGTTTTTCGAGAAGATGTGATAAAGATTATATTGAAAGAAAACTGAAGAAACTTTTTAAACTAATTATTACTGTACTGGTTTATTGTGGACTAAAATAGTACTCTTTATATAACCAGCATTTAAAATTTGGATTGTCCTTTTCCATAAAGTTAAAAACATTTTACATCTCGGCGGGTATGAAGTTTCGTCTCTTAGAAGTAGCCGGTCCACCTTTAAGTCTAAACCGTAGTCGTTTATATTCAGTATGTTCAAAGTCAGTAGAAAATGCCGTTTTTCTGCCACTTTCATTTCTCTAGATTTTTCCGCGGCCTGTTCTTCTTATTCTTCTATTTTATCTATATATTGTAGAATTTTGTCTGTCAACTTGTCCCGTTTTGTTTCATTACGTCGAAACTATATATATATATATATACATAGCTGGGCATTAACTCGTTAATCCGTTAATCGTTAATTAACGAAGTTAACATTTTGATTAACGGATTAACTTTTAAGTTAACTTTTAAAAATGTTAACGGACACGTTAACTTCCGTTAAAATACCAGAAGTCCGTTAATCGTTAATCCAATGCCTACTATTTACCGCACGGCACCGCAAGATTTGGACCACTCCTGAATGATAAACATTGCCAACTTGCCGCGGCATTTCATCCAAAGTTCCGGTTGATATGGCTGGAAACGTATGACAGCAGTAGGGTGGATGCAGTAAGAAAATGCATGGAAAAAAAGGTAGAAGATGCCTTACGACAAGAAGCAGCGGAAAATTCGAAGGACAGTTTAAGTGGCGGAGGGAGCAATGCCAATAACAACGATGATGACGAGGAGAAAGACGTTTTTAATTCTGTCTTCTCTTTAAAGAATAAAGCGCAAAGTCTGCTGCATTCCTCGGGGAACAGATATTCACAAATCTATTAATTAAATACAATACTGCTATACCTCAAACGCTGCAGTTGAACGTTTATTTTCCACGGGTAAAGACATTTTGACACCAAAACAAGCCTCGCTTTCAGACGAGAACTCGAACATGTTAATGTTCATGAAGGGGAATATGCACCTTATGCCCGACGCTTAACCCATCGCGCGTTTCCTATTTTTCGCAAAAAAAAAACTGTTTCCCTTTATTTAGAAAATTAGTTGGTATTTAGCCTTGAGGCAAGTTACATGAACTTCCCGATATGTGTAAATAATCGACTTAATAAACAAATTAATTTATGATTGATTAGAAGTATTCCGAGAGCTTTTATTACGCATAATTGAAAACGAACGAACACGTTAACTCGGAGTATTTTCTAAAAGCAAATTTTCACTAATCAATAATTTTTATAATTAAACCAGTTTTCGTAGGACGTTAATGGTTTAGTATGTTCATTAAGACCAAGTAATCTATCGTTATACAAAGTAAATCATCTAATTTTAATTTTAACAAACGTCAACTCATTTTCTCAAACTTTGATGATTTTTTAAAATTAAACTACTTGTCGTAAGGCCGTAATATTTTAGTAAGTTCTATAAGACCATGATATACATCGCCAAAGAAAGTTTCATAACAATCGGCTTAAATTTTGTTTTCAACAGTTAATTACAAGGAAACGGCTCGGTAGATTTTCACCTAAAACCAATCAGTATTATTCCCAACTAATATCTTTCGAACAGTTTTTTATTTTTTAAAATCGAGTCTGTAGAATGAGTTTAAATGTGGACAAAAATTTAACACTCTTTTTTAAATTACAAAGAAACGGCTCGGCAGATCGTCTCACAAAACTGATAAACTATAGTGCTCATTGAGATACATCGAATGGCTTTTAAATTTCTGAAAACGGTTCAGGCATTTTTGAGCAAACGTCGATGAAAGGTCTAATTTTGACAAATGCCAAAAAACGATACCAATTTTTGCAAACTTTGACAAATATTTAAAGCTAAACGAGTTGTCGTAGGGCGGTAATATTTTAGTATGATCTAGAAGACTATGATATCTACCGTCAAAAAAAATCATAAAAATTGTCGGATTTTTTTTTAACTTTATTACAAGAAAACGGCCCGGCCGATCGTTACCAAAAACTAATCAGCACGATTCCGAACCAATATCTTTCGAACGGTTTTTGAATTTTCAGAATCGATTCAGAATTGCGGGCTAAAACGTGGACGAAAATTTTGTCACTTTTCTGCTATTTACAAGGAAACGGCTCGGCAGATCGTCGCACGAATCCGACAAACGATAATCATCATCGAGATACATCGATTGGCTTTTAAATTTTTGAAATCGGTCAAACCGTTTTTGAGAGAACGTCGATTTACGGCAAAAAATCTGTTCACACGCACACACACATACTTTTTCCAAATTTGGTCTTATTCGATTCAGAATGGCTTGAAACGTCGAGAAAACATAAAATAAGCAAATCGGATTTTTTGATGAAAACATAAATTTCTCCTTCGGGAAGTTAAAAATTCTTGTAAAAACAATATGCAATCATAAAAACGGAAAGTTGACCATTATCACGGTGTGTGCATAAAGCGCGTCGCGCTATTTTCCTTATACACACGGGGTTAAATTACACATTTGAATTATACAAGTATTTTGTTTTTTCCAGAACCTAAACCAATAAGTTTTTTAAGTTTACTAACGCAATGATATAAAAATGTAATTTTACACATATTAACGGATTAACGATTAACGTTAACTTGCGTTAATTCTTCCGAAATGTAACGATTTAACGTTTAACGAAGCTAACTTTTTTTGTAGCGGATTAACGATTAACGAAGTTAACTATTTGATTAACGGTGCCCAGCTATGTATATATATATATATATATATATATATATATATATATATATATATATATATATATATATATTGGTGTGGCCTTGATTCGATCAGTAGACCACACGGATGGCTGGTATTCGTGGACTGTATAGGGAAACTAAAAACGTTCTTCTTCTATGATAATAACAAACTAAAAAATGACCTCACTTTGGTCAATAAAAGGAAACTCAACAAAACTTCTAAACTCGACTGACTCGAAAGGAAACTCGAAACTGAACCAAAGAAAGAAAGCAAGCTGTAAGCGTACTGATAACGCACTGGAATCGAATTGAATACGGAACTAGATAGAACCCGAACTGAAAATGCACTGGAAGCGAAGTGACTAGGAATCGACTCGAATAGACTAACCACATGTCGGAAGTCATAGGGCAAAGTTTTGGAAGGAAAGAGACAGGTAGTCTGGATTAGAAAGGAACAAATCGGTTGACATATTGTAACCCCGAGATGGCGACTATATTATTATTATCGACGCATGTAATAGTCAGTGGCGTCACCATATATATATATATATATATATATATATATATATATATATATATATATATATATATATATATATATATAGTTTTGTTAATTGTAAGGTTACAAATTTAAAATGTTATTTAACAAAAATAAAATTACTTACTCCCGAAAATTCTTTCAAATGCTTTCCGAACTCCTGCACAAAGCACTCATTGGTAATTGGATAGTGTCGATCGTCTACAATCATCTGAACTTACAATTAATTTTGATAATATATTCCTTGAGTTTTTAAAGTTATTAAATACCTTGTTCACCTCCTTGGCAAAAACGCTCCTGATACATTTAATTTTTTTGCCACTGCGGCTATAGTCGCAACTGAATTGATTTCTTTGAATATCGGCAGCATTGTATTTAATGCATTATTGCGCATTTGTTAATTGTGATACGCCTTGTCACTTATTGACCACAAACAGAATGGGCTTTATACATTTCGATAAATTTCACTGTGAAATTTTCTGACTCCATATCTGCAAATCCATAAAAATTAACAATAATTGTTCAGGATGTGCTAATTATAACTGAACATACTACTAAAAACTAATATGTACCTATATTTTCTTCGGCAGATTTCTAATTTTGCACTAATGGAACTTAATCCCACGATTATAATAGTAATACTAAAATAATTTTAAGCAATGTTTTCTATATATTCCAGTAAACACGCGATGTTGTTGACAACATTTGAAAAAAATCCCGTCGAGATATCCGCGATCATGTTGTTTAGATGTTTTATCTAAATCTCAATGCACATCGCATTTGTGAGCACAAAACAAATATTGTTTTAACATTTTATCTAAATCTCAATGCACATTACATTTGTGAGCACAAAACAAATATTGTTTTAACATTTTATCTAAATCTCAATGCACATCACATTTGTGAGCACAAAACAAATGTTGTTTCAACATTTTAACTAAATCTCAAAGGATGCACATTATACATTGTTTTATAAAACAACAAAACAGGCGTTGAACTTATAAGTTGAACACCTAACTATATAGGTAATATAGATACATGCTAAAGTGAACAATAAAGCTGTAGAATCTTTGAAGTTAATAAGGTGAAATGTTAAGTGAACAATGAAACTGCAGAAGTTGTGGTCAATAACATAGTGAACAATGAAATCGTTTATTACAATAGATTATTATACATTTATTTCTATATGATGATACAATATTCATATACAGCACTTAAATTTCAATAATTGAATATCAATATAATTAATTCAATAAATCAAAAACAGGAATGCTTTCAATCTTGGAGAATCTACTAAAGATTTATTGTTGAAATGTAGTTGAAATGCTTTCTATCTCTCGATACTTGTTTCTTGAATGTCATCAATTCATCTGAAAAATTAAATGCAGTATCAAAAGCGAATAAACTAAGAAAGCAAATGTGTAAATAGTGCAATGTCAATTATTTGAATGAATTATCGGTATTGGCACCAAATATCTTTCAATAACATATGGCACTTCTTTTTAATTTGATGTGCAGATATTACAACTTCATTACCATTGTTATTTAAATCATATAAATATATATGAAACATCCTGGAATCGCATGGTCTCATGAATAATGGCTCACAGTCCTTAATTAACAAACAAACAATTCGATTTAAGTCATGAATGTGTCGAATCAATAATAGAGAATTATTCTGTGCTCATGCACAGATTGTTTGGAGCGCTATTAGAATTAATAAAATTTTTATATTTTATTTATACCTGCCCATTTCTTCCATACTGTATACTTACATACTTGGATAGCTCTGTTCATTAGCAAACCTTTTGCTTTATCCTTTTCCAGAACAGGTTGTAAAACTATAGGTCCTAAATATAGGAGAAACAACCTGAACTCGATGGCCTTCCAATAGTTGACATGTTTAAGAGGTATTGGTAACCTGGAAAACTCGGGAGTTACATATTTTTTATAATTTACCAAAAATTCACTTACCCTTTCAGTGGCTTTGTCATCTAATTTTACATATCTCGAACCTTTCACTCACACACTTAACAATCTTTTGGTGACACCTAAACACACAAGATGCATATAGTCTAATGCCATCCGAGACACCATGCCAATATTAAGTTGCTCTAAAATAGAATCCCCTGTATGATGTCCTGGGTGCAATCTCAATCGAAACGATTCATCAGTTCTCAATTGTGAATGTGTTCTATCTAAAACAACGTGTGTTTCAAACTCTCCTCTCTGAACACATTTGGTGCAGCTGTTATAACCAGCCATGCCCAGTCGTTTTAGTTATGAATGCACGAGCTTCATAACACCTTTTATTTTGGAAAATTATTCCGTTTTCTTTTAACACTTTCATCTCTTCAACAAAAGGCTGTAGAAAAGTGTTGGCGTCCTCAGGTTTGCCTCTACCATGATGTACACCAACCAGAAAAGGTTCAACCTTCTCCGGTACATTACACATTATATATCCCAGTAAACAAAATTACATCTAAACAATGTGGATACAACATTGCGCCTGCGATGTGAGACATCGCCACGCCGCAGTCATTTTTGTTGCATAGAACGTTAAACGAGCGCCAAGTAATGTTACATTTGCGATTTTTGTCGCGACATTTGCGATTTTAGTAACACGTTAAACTATAATGTTACACTATACATATCAATAAAAATCATGAATATTTGTAAACAAAATATAATTTCTCACGTTTTACCTTAAAAAATAAAATAGTTACAAACAGCTAAACTTACTTACAATTTCCTTATTCCAGTGTTAAAAGAGACTTCTTAAAAAATTCAAGTTTTTTTGTTGTTATGCCCGATTATTCAACACTATATATAACTATATATAACTGTTATTCAACATTTATATATTATATTATATATATATATATATATATATATAATATAGTGGCACAAGTGTAATTGTTAACTTCCCGAAGGAGAAGTTTATGTTTTCATCAAAAAATCCGATTCGCTAATTTATGTTTTCTCGACGTTTCAAGCCATTCTGAATCGAATGAGATCAAATTTGGAAAAAGTATGTGTGTGTGTGTGTGTGTGTGGTATGTGACAGATTTTTTGCCGTAAATCGACGTTTTCTCGAAAACGGCTGGGTCGATTTCAAAAATTTAAAAGCCATTCGATGTATCTCGACGAGAACTATTGTTTGTCAGTTTTGTGCGACGATCGGCCAAGCCGTTTCTTTATAAATGGCAGAAAAGTGAAAAAAAATTTTCGTCTACGTTTTAGCCCGCAATTCTGAATCAATTTTGAAAATTCAAAAACCGTTCGAAAGATATTGGTTGGGAATCGTGCTGATTAGTTTTTGGTAGAGATCGGCCGGGCCGTTTCTGTAATAAAGTTTAAAAAAAAAAAAATTCGACGATTTTTATGATTATTTTTTTGACGATAGATACCATAGTCTTTCTAGATCATACTAAAATATTACGGCCCTACGATGACTGGTTCAGCTTAAAAATCGTCAAAGTTTGCAAAAAGCAGTATGGTCTTTTTGGCATTTGTCAAAATAAGACTTTTGATCGACGTTTTCTCAAAAAACGCCTGAACCGATTTTAGAAATTTAAAAGCCATTTGATGTATTTCGATGAGGACTATCGTTTGTCAGTTTTGTGCAACGATCTGCCAAGCCGTTTCTTTGTAATTTGAAAAAAACTTTTCGTCGACATTTAAGCTCATCCTACCGAACGATTTAAAAAAATCAAAAACTGTTCGAAAGATATTAATTGGGAATGATACTGATTAATTTTAGGTGAAAATCTACCGAGCCGTTTTCTTGTAATAACTGTTGAAAAAAAGTGTTAAATTTTCGTCGACATTTAAGCTCATCCTACCGAACCGATTTTAAACAATCAAAAACTGTTCGAAAGATATCATTTGGGAATGATGCTGATAAATTTTAGGTGAAAATCTACCGAGCCGTTTTCTTGCAATTACTGTTAAAAAAAAGTGTTAAATTTCGTCGACATTTAAGCTCATCCTACCGAACCGATTTTAAACAATCAAAAACTGTTCGAAAGATATCATTTGGGAATGATGCTGATAAATTTTAGGTGAAAATCTACCGAGCCGTTTTCTTGTAATTAACTGTTGAAAAAAAGTGTTAAATTTTCGTCGACATTTAAGCTCATCCTCCGAACCGATTTTAAAAAATCAAAAACTGTTCGAAAGATATCATTTGGGAATGATGCTGATTAATTTTAGGTGAAAATCTACCGAGCCGTTTTCTTGTAATTTATTGTGAAAAAAAATTTAAGCCGATTTCATGGCACTTTTTTGTGCGATTATACATCATGGTCTTATAGAACTTACTGTAATATTATGGCCTTACGACAAGTAGTTTAATTTTACAAATTCGTCAAAGTTTGCTAAAATTATTATCGTTTTTTTCAAAAGCAGGATTGATAAAGAATATTATTTACACTTTTTTTTATTAAGTCGATTATTTACACATATCGGGAAGTTCATGTAACTTGCCTCAAGGCTAAATACCAAACAACTAGTTGTTTTTAAT
>NW_020537324.1:44766432-44771364 GCF_003426905.1 Ctenocephalides felis | reverse complement strand
CCCAGAACTATAAGATAAACACTATTATTTCCCTTACAGACCATGCTATTTTGTTGTCTCACCAACTTTCCATCCACAAAATTTATCCCTAGTAAAAATAACTCTAATTGAAAATGGTTACCCAAAAAATCTCATTCATTCAGTTATTCAAAAAAGACGAACTTTCTTAAAAACACAAATTAATTCTCCCAATACCAGTACTAACATCAAAAACACCAATCTTATTTACTGCAACATACCATACGTTGAAGATTTATATTATTATTTTGCCAAAATTTTGTTAGAAGAAAACATTTTAGTATCAGGCTCTCCTTACACTCCTTCACCAATTCTTTACGAACATTAAATCCCCCACCCCATCCAATCTCAATACTAATGTAGTATATTCTGTTTCTTGTAATGACTGTGCTTTTCAATATATTGGACAAACCTCCCAATATGTACACAAGAGAATGAGACAACATGAACTAAGTGTGGTCCACCATAAACAAAAAATTTCAAAAGTACCCTAGTACAACACTCTATAGAAAACGCCCATTCATTTAATTTCACTCCAAAGATTTTATATCACGAAAGTTGCATCTTTAGAAGGTTATTCGCGGAGAGTTGTCTCATCCTCATAAAACGTTTCTAACAGTGTCAACATTAGATCAGATCACAACCTATTACATGATTCATATTTAAATTTTTTACACTTTTTGACAACAATTAATATCGACTTCCTTTTAAGATCAACAATTTAAGTATTCACACCCTGACATATAAAAACACACACATACAATCTCACATCTCTCGTTCAAGTGTTTACACGTGTTACAAAGGGCACACCAGTTTCATTTAGTTAATTTTCGTAAACCAATCGAACAACATCCAGAGAACAATATTATTTGTGTTTTCAAATAATAATTTTAAAAAAGACAAAGTTTTTTAGTAATTTTGATTTACAAAATCTAATTATTCGGCGGAAAATTAACTCACAAAATCATTTTTGTTAAAAAGCTTGTTTAGTGAAAAAGTGCTAACAAATATTCAAACATACAGGTAATTAATTCAACTTTGTCATTAACCTTTTCTTAAAAAATTTCCATAACTTTCAAAAAAATTTTCTATTATGTTTAATATCCTGTTTTGATAATCCACTCATTTATTTTTATCATTTTTATTTTGAACATATTATCATATTTCTGTACATTATTATATTTTTTACAATTTAATTCAGTATTTAAGAAAAATCTATTTTCTTTTCCTAAACATATTGTTTGCAAAAATCTCATCAAGATCATGTTTCTTGACAGATGTCCTGAAGATGGAACGTACCTAGTTCCGAAACGTCGACAATAAACAAATAATTAAATAAAGAAATTGTTTTTTTTAAAAACTTTTCTTGTTTTTTATTTTGTATTATTTTTGGATTCTTGTTCGAAACTCTACAAAATATATATATATATATATACTAGCTGACCCGGCAAACGCTGTTTTGCCATCAAAAATATTTTGCCGCATTGCAGAAGTTCTTATAATATACATGGTATATTAACAATAATGTTATATTTTTATTACACAAATTTCTTTACATTTTGATAATTAATTCGAACGCATCATAGTGCTTTGTTTATTTTAATTTTATTTATGTCAAATAGTGAAATATTTTTAATCAATGAATAAATTAGATTTTAGTCTGAATCATCGCAGTACCATTATATAAATATATAATTTTTATATAAATATCAGATTTTTTACTTTTGCATTTAATTTAAAAATATTGCATGTCAATTTCATATATCCAATATGCACTAAATTTTTAAATGCCAAAATATTTCCTTTTTTGTTTGAAATTTAATATAATATGATATAATTTATATCTATAATTTGATTGCTAATATTGCCTATAACATAACTTGGAATAATTAATTTATTTGTATCTTATTGAATTCGTTAAAAATTCATTTTTTTTGAACTGTCAGAATTTTGTTTATGATTAATGTTAAATTCAATATGTCACATTTTTATTTTGATCTATAATGTTTTAATCACTTATCATATAAATTTTCGACTGCAAATTGATATTCATACTATCCCTGAAACTAACATGGATAAAGTTCTGAGAAATCCGAGTCCAAATCTATAAAATGTTTGATTTTTGGCAATTTTATTAATTTTTTATCATTTTTCGTACTGTAAAATAATGGATGATTATTTATCAAAATTGTAATATTTAGACTATAATTTTAGATGTATACTTTTTATTTTGGCATTGAATTGTTTTCATTGAAATCAAGTGAAACATAAATATATTTATTTGATATTTATATAAAACATATAATTAAAATATGCATTAAAATCATATTGTCTATAAATAATATGTCATTTTATAAACAGTATTTATTACTTTGGTGCTTGATATGGGTATGAATTTGTAATAAAATATATTCTTTCTGACAAATAGTTAAAAACTTGTTATAATTTTCAAAATTATTTGACATTTCATACTTCAAAAATTAATTCACTCGCATCATAGCGTTTTGTTTATTATACTTTTGTCATGTCAATATTTATTAACTTCCCGTAGGGTAAGTTATAGTAATCGTCCAAAAATCGAAATCAAAAATTTTTACATTTCTCGACGTTTTGAAGGTTTCTGAACATTTTCGCATACTTCAGAAAAAATGGATGTGTGTGTGTGTGTGTGTGTGTGTGTGTTTTGTATGTCCGCTTTTTTTCGTCCACGTTTTCGGGCGCACGGATCAACCGATTTGAATGGTTTAAAAAACATTCGATTCCTATTGATAGGGAGATGTGCTGATTAGTTTTTGGCAAAGGCAGGTCCAGCCGTTACGGAGATATGGAGCAAAAAGTGCAAATAATAGAAAGCGAGTTTTTGAGAGAACGGATCAACCGATTTGAATAGTTTGAAAAACATTCGATTCCTATTGATAGGGAGATGTGCTGATTAGTTTTTGGCAAAGGTAGGCCCAGAGGTTTCGGAGATACAGAGCTAAATTTAAAAAAAATGGCAGTTTTTGAGAGAACTAAGCGTCCGATTTAAATGATTCAAAGAACTTTCTGCTTGTTTCAACAAAATAATTGATTTTGGAAAAAAAAATTTTTGTTTCTAATTTTTTTTTCAAAAAATTTTTTTTGTAATTTTGGACTAAAAATTCAAAAAATCACCCAGGCTAAGCACAGTCTAAGCGCCACTATGGTACAAATGTTTACGCAAGTGCGTTTAGACTGTTTATGTACTGGAGCACTTTTCCAATTTTGTGAAAACTATTGAAAAATGTGAAAATGCCGCCAAGCTAAGCACAGTATAAGTGAAAATGTCGCACAGAATTATTTGCAAATGCGTTTAGACTGTGACTATGCGGGAGCACTTTTTCAATTTTGTGTAAATTTCGGAGATCTAGTAAAAAAAACTAAAAAAAAATAACATTTGGCGGTCAACAATAATCATTAGACATTAGACATATGCATATCAAATTATCAGATATTTTATAGAGATTTTAACAATAAGTATAAGTTTTGTTAACATTCCTATGGGTTCCGTACCAGTGTTTATCCGTTAGACGACGACGCGGCGCTTACGCGCTTCGATATTCAGTCTCTATGCATTTAAAGCAGTACGATTGCTTTGAAAAAAAGTTCAGAATTTCCAATATATTTCAAAATAAATTTTTCAACAAAAAGTAAGTTTCTGTCAAAAATTTATAGTTTCTCAAAAATCAATTTTATCAGAGTAAATTTTTTTCAAAAATGTTAATCTTTTTAAAAAAAAATAATTTCTGGTACGGGAAGTTCCAGCAATTTGCCTTAAGGCACGATGCCATGCGCCCCACTAGTTTATTATAAATTAATAATTATTTTAAGTGATCAATGAATATATTATATGCTTGTTAAATTCATAAAAAAGTGCAAATTCAACACGGGAATATTGTGGAAATAAATATTTTTTTACATAAAGATCTGATTTTTGACATTTGCATTTCATTTCAAATTAATTATAACTGTCAAAATATTTTCTTTTGGATCGAAATTTAATATAATATGATATAATATTTAGTTTGTCTAGTTTGTTTTTGTCAGATTGCAATGATACCTTCAGATTGTACTATTCCATTTAAGAGGTTACAATTTTCTGTATGATTAACGTTTGCGATGGCAATCAAAATTTATCTCAACTCATATAATAATAATATTTTATTTTAATTACACAAATTTCTTTACACTTCGATAATTAATTCCAACGCATGATGCAGGTGTTTTGTTTATTTTAATTTTGTTTATGTCATTTTTTTTTTAAATTAATGAATAAATCAGGTTTCAGTCTAAATTAACAGATCAGTATCTTCATCTGAATATACAATTTTTTATATAAATATTTGATTTTTTACATTTTCATTTAATTGAAAAATAGTGAATGTCAATTTCATATATTCAATATGCAGTATATTTGTAAATGTCAAAATATTTCCTTTTTGGTCAAAAATTAATATATAATATTTATTTTACAATATTGTGTTGTATCTATAATTTGTTCGGCAATATAACTTGGAATAATTAATTTATTTGTTTCTTATTGAAGTCGTTAAACATTTTTTTGTGAAATGTCAAATTTTTGTTTATGATTAATTTTAAATTCAATATGTCGCTTTTTTATTGTGATCTCTGATCTATAAGGTTTTGATGAAGTTTTGGTATCCGAAATAATTTGGTAAGCTAATCAAATAAATATAAATTGTAAATCTATTTATATAATTATTTTCATAAATATTGACAAATGACATTTGACGATTTTCATGTCAACATTTATTCAAATTTATAAACATTGACTTTTAATTAGATTTAAAACTATAAATTGTGATTTTGAATATAGCTAATTTGGATATAAATGCTGGGTATATCTAGTATATGTATATGATTTTGAATTAAATT
>NW_020537324.1:44740438-44766332 GCF_003426905.1 Ctenocephalides felis | reverse complement strand
GCGCTTAGCACCGCGAATAATACTTACATTCAGCTTACAGAGGGACATTATTATAAAAATATTTATGATTTACACAATCGTTAAGCTCATATTATCATATCATATTCCTTTAGAGTATACCTCTTACATTAAGATTTTACTGCAACAAGGTCTTTGCAATTAAAAATATGAATAATAAAATTTATAGATACTATAAATCAATTTATAATAATCTATTTGGAAATATTTAAAACAATCATTATCAATCATCGATCAATCTCTATTGATTAGTTGTGTCTTTTTTTCCTTGAATGTTGTGCCAGTAATTTGCACATTAGTTAATTGCTTTTTTTCCTCATAGGTTGCAGATTCACCAGTGGAGCAATGAAACAATAGGCGAATTCGAAGGCAAGGTTGGTCTGTAAGAGGAGGTACGGTTACACGTTCAGTAGATGTGATGGTTACCCGCCGCGTAGTGAAGGAAGCACGAGCACATTTCGATTGTCCACAACTTGAAGGGGCAGAACTTGAAGACCAAGGCGGAGAAGGCACTGCACTCACGCATTGGGAAAAGCGTATACTCGAGGTGAATTGCCGAACCTAATAATAGTGATGTAAAGAGTCTTAGTGTAATTCTATCAACACGTGGCATCGGCTTCTCGCGACTGACAGTCAACTTTAGTATGGCCGGCGTCGGTCCCCTGAGGACCGAGTCATCTTACCCTATGACTGGCGTCAGCCTCGAGGATCGGAAAAGAATTTTTATTAACATAACATGTGTGATCTATAGTATAAATTAAATTAGTTTCAATACTTTTAATGTAATGCTATCAAATATAATTTTAATTAAATTTTTTGAAACATTCTAAAGAAAAATGTGTTACATGGTAAACGTTGCCGACCAATCGTTTAGTCACTGCCGGCTGATAGTAAGGACGGAAAGGGCTCAACGTGTCAACTTCTCGTAAGTTACAGTAACCTAAAAAATCGAAAATGAACATTTTTGCATATACTTACTTTCTTGTTTTCTGAACATTTTGGCATACTTTAGATAAAATAGATATATGTGTGTGTGCAGGTGTATGTGCAGATACTAAATTTTGTCGATAGGTGAAAGCTCCTGAATTTAAAAAAATCGTAAACAGACACGTAAGTTGTTTATAGGATACGCCCAATTTAATAAGTACTTATTAATTTACAGTATTTACAATAATAGTAAATATTTGAAACAATTTTCGAATAAGTTAATTATTTAATAATTAACTTACCGTAAGGTAAGTTATTGTAATCGTACAAAAATCGAAATTGAAAATATTTACATTTTTTCACGTTTTGAAGGTTTCTGAACATTTTGTGATACTACAGAAAAATGGATGTGTTTGTGTATGTATGTATGGATACAATTTTTCGTCCACGATTTTGGGCACACGGATCAACCAATTTGAATGGTTCAGAAAATATTCGATTCGATATGTTGGTCCAGCCGTTTCGGAGATACTGAGCAAAGAATTCAGAAAATAGAAATCGAGTTTTTGAGAGATTGGTCAAATCATCCGATTTGAATGATCTAAAAAGCATTCAATTCGTAATGACAGAGAGAAGTGGTGATTAGTTTTAGGCAAAGGCAGGTCCAGCGGTTTTGGAGATATTGAGCTAAATGTGCAACAAATTGCAGTTTTTGAGAGAACTAAGCGTCCGATTTGAATGATTCAAAGAATTTTCTGCTTGTTTTAACAAAATAATTGCCTTTGGCAAAAAAAATTTTGTTTAAATTTTTTTTTGTATATCGAAAATAATTCAGACTTTAATTGTAATTCTTCTTAAGTTCTAATATACTTTAAACACATATTTTCAACTTTGCAATTCAGTTTATATCATTCTTATAAATATTAGACAATGTTACAGTATTTATTTATAATATATGAAAACACTTAATATTCCTCCAACATTTTGTTACGGTACGGGAAGTTCCAGCAATTTGCCTTAAGGTACGATGCCATACTTACCACTAGTTTTTATTGAATATTGATAATTTTTGTTTCTGGAATGTTTGATTACGGTACGAAAAGTTCTAGAAATTTGCGTTAAAGTCTAATGCCATGCAATACTAGTTCTCATTTTATTCTGAAATTTAGAATACATGGCAGGTGCATTATTAACCCTCCGTCGGGCGCAGCCGATCTGACAGATACAGGGCCAACATTTTAGTATGTTTCTCCATAATTTGATGTCATCGAGATCTCCATATCTCAGTAGCCTCGTTATTTTATATCTACTATTTATTCGTCCATATTAGATTGTCTTTGAACTTCGCATATTTTGCTGGTAGCAATTTTGTTAAAAAAACGCACTAAACCAAATTCTATTTGACGTACAAAATGACCAAAAACACCAAGTTTTTACTGTCTTAATTGTTTATATAGTCTGTGTATAAACATTCCAACAGAATCTGACAATTGTTTTTATATAATTAATTTAATTATTCATTTCAGAAAAAGTAAGGTTTGTGCGTCTAGCATTTTGAGCACATGTACGGATTTTTATATTTTGCTATATTATAAAAATAATATTGATCTAATATATATTTTGTTTTTGTTTACACATAATATACATATTCAACATTGAAAAAGCGCAAATTAAATAAAAATATATAAAACTATAATCCTCCTGTTAATATATTTATAATCTGTATCTGTCAGATACACTGCGCCCGATTCTGTTCATACTTGGACTGCGCCCGACGGAGGGTTAAGTAGGTAGATTTAAGAACTTTTGAGCGAATTTTAAAATTAATTCAGGGGGCTAACTAAGTAAGTGCAGATTTTTGTTAGAAAATCAAAGACATTTTTTCATGGTAATAAACAACTTTATTCTTTATCATTATCCCACCTTCACAAAACTTCTAGTTATTAGCAAAAAACTGAATCAGGTACAATTTGACACAAATACAAATTCGAAACAAAATATAATCAGAAGGTGTAAGATCAGAACTATGCTGCCTGCCACTGTAGCGGATGTAGCATAACATCCCAACCAATAGCTGCAATAATTTTTTTCAGGTGGCCAAAGATATATGATATCAATAATGGAATAAATGACTGTTTCGATTTGTCAAATTTGGCCGCTTTACTTCAACTGCATTGTTTAGTTTAATTAGAACTGGTCTTTCGGTTGGTTGGTAAGAAGGAAAGTAGACAATTTTTTTATAACCAATTTTAACTTGACGACCAGAGATATTACATCTTTGAGAGATAAATCACCAGAACGAAATTTGGTAAATCAATTTTGATACTGCCGTTTTTTCAAGGTCACTTTGAACAGCTCAAAACTTTCTGTGAGCTAAGATGCTTTTCTACTATTGCAGAAATAAAAAAGCAAAATATGATAAAAAATCGATTTGATTTTTTATCTTTCAATGAACGCTAAACTTTTTAGTGATTTATCTAAATTGCCTGCTATTCAATATCAAAAGGTTATATATAAAGAAATCAAAAAATATTTTACGAAATGTTTATTAAATTATGATTTATGTTAGATAACAAAGTTAGAAATCAAACTAAATTAACAAAACTGCAATCTTTGCTAAAAAAATAATTAATACTATCAATCAACCTTTGGTATAAAAAAATATGATTTTAAACAGTGGCACCTAGTGTACCGGACATTTCAAAATAACCTGCATTGATGCACCTGGAATATCTGCACATGTGTCTTTTATTGACCATAATATTTATTAATAGAATAGTCAGTATTCATCCACGCTTTTGGCTGGGCCACACCGATGGTTTCAGCTATGGTGTATTCACCATAAGCGTTTCATTTTTTGACTAGGAATTACGAAAAATGGGGGTATGTAGTGACCGTTAGCACTCATACGGAACAAAATTAAATAATTGGAATAAATTACGTAAATTCTCACAAAAAATATCAATATGTTTACTGTCCGGCACTAATGGACGACTTAGTGTCCGATGATAAGGGACAGATATTTTCGTTCATTTGGTGTCACGTACTAAAATTGGTTAAAAGATCTAATAATAATATTCTACCATTTTACGGATAACAATCAAGTACAACTTTCACCTTTGCATACCACTCAAATGTAAATGCATAAATATGCTAGAATTACTTCCATTGATATTTAGGTGACGCCGCGATTTTGTGTCTATAACAGGAAACGGTTGCTCTCGCCGTGGCCGTGTGCGTCACAGGTGAGACTTGGCGCGTGATCCTGTACCTGTGTGCCACAGTGCCCTTTTAATTTGTATTTTGAAATGCAAAGATTTATACTCGCTTAAATAATACACGTTAAATAGAGTGTCCGGTTCTTTGTGCCGTCCGGCATTATATTACGGGATATTACGGGACTTACCCCTATCTCACATTCGGAGTACGTATTAAAACTAAAACTTAACTGAAACCACCATATAATCTTGAAACCGCACTTACTTAGTTGCCAACTAATAATTACAATAGCGTATAAATTCTACATTGTGAGAATCAAGTTTTAAGCTCAAATATTCTTCTTTACCATAATAGTTTATGGACAAAGATTTCGAGGATCGATAGCTCTGTTTGATAAATTATTATTACAACTATACTATATTTTTAATTATAGAATGAAGCAATGACGGGCACTCATACCCAAAGTCCTGTATTTTCGAGAATTACGTTGGCTTTGATGGAGGATAGTGGTTGGTATAGAGCCGATTACTCGTATGCAGAACCTCTGAGTTGGGGAAGAGGTCTCGGTTGCGACTTTGTAATGAAAAGCTGTAAAGATTGGATTAACACTAAATTAGCAAGGTAAGATACATTTGCTTTTATCAATGATACCTGTTTAGCATGATGTGTATGTTTTTAATTTAATAACTGTGGAATGTATAAGTATATTATTGTAGATTAAAATGTGAAAATACTCTTAAATACTAATATCAATAAATTTTCTGACTCTGTATCCAACACTTCAGTAGTTATAGTAATGGGCCGAAAATCAAAAATGAAATTTTTTGCATTTCTTGACGTTTTGAAGGTTTCTGAACATTTTGGCATACCTCAGAAAAAATGAATGTGTGTGTGTGTGTTTTGTGTGTCCGCATCTTTTCGTTCACGTTTTCGGGCGCACGAATCAACCGATTTGAATGGTTCAAAAAACATTCGATTCCTATTGATAGGGAGATGTGCTGATTGGTTTTTGGCAAAGGCAGGTCCAGCCGTTACGGAGATACGGAGCAAAGAGTGCAGAAAATACAAATCGAGTTTTTGAGACAACGGAGTATCCGATTTGAATAATCTAAAAATAATTCCATTTGTAATGTTCGGGAGAAGAGGTGATTAGTTTTTGGCAAAGACAGGTCCAGGCATTTCAAAGATACAGAGCTAAATGTGCGAAAAATGGCAGTTATTGAGAGAGCTAAGCGTCCGATTTGAATGATTCAAAGAACTTTCTGCTTGTTTCAACAAAATAATTGCTTTTGGAAAAAATTGTTTCTTTTTTTTTCTATTTTTCATTTTTTTTATGTTGAAAATAATTCAGATTTTAATTTTAATTGTGACTAAAGTTCTAATATACTTTAAACAAATAATTTTAACTTTGCAATTCAGTTTATATAATTCTTCATTTAATATTTAATACATTTAATATTCCTCGATCATTTCGTTACGGTACGGGAAGTTCCTGCAATTTGGCGTAAGGTACGATGTCATGCACTCCACTAGTTTACAATTTAATCAGTTCTTCATCTTGTCAATACAAGTAGAATGTTTTTTAAATTATTAAAATGGGACACTTCGTTCTCTTAAAAACTTAGTTAACGTTTTTTTTTCAAGGTATGCCAAAATGAACAGAAACCTTTGAAACGTAAAGATATATAAAAATTTTCATTTTCGATTTTTTTGCGATTTCTATAATTTACCCAGCGGGAAGTTAAAAAATGAATATACTTAAGCGGTAAGAACCCGAATTATCTCTTTATGCCGCATATTGTTTTTTAATATTCCAATAATATCTTAGTAAAAAAGATATGTTTTACTGTTCATTTTATGAACTCTTATACTTGTCTGACTTTTTTCTATCGCTTTCTTCTTATAATTCCTAAATATCCACTGTTTATTATTATAAGTAATATCATCAGACCACTTTAGAATTGGAAATTGCGAACATTTGAAAATAATAATCTAGTTGGAAAAGCTATTGGAATACATGGAGAGAAATATTTTTCATCAAATTTGGTACGCAATGCAAATAGTTTCTAACTGTATGCCATTGCATTGATTACACAGTTCAAAGCATACATAATGATTGTGAACTAATTCATTCCAGTGCAGTGAATGAAATTTTTATTTTGTGTTTATTACATATATTTGTTTAATTAATTTGTAAGCATGGAAAAATTATTTATTACAAAAAGGTTTCATAAATAATCGCTATTGGGTCGCTCAAGTAAGATCGGCAGGGTATAGGAGCACAAGGTCCAATTTGACTTTCAGTAATTATACTGTCTGAAGTGAAAAATCAAATGAATCACATCACAATAAATAACACGTATCAAACAAACAAGTATCGCGCTACGTTAAGTAGTTTCTCAATTCAATTAATTACTAATTATGAAAATAGTTTTTAGCTATTTTTCTGAAATGAGTTACTTATCACTTTTTACCCCATAGGCTGGGTAGAAAGGAACAGGTACATATTTTAAAAAAAAGCTAAAAAACATATTTATCCCACACTTTAAAATAGTGTTGTTAAAAATTTCTATATTTTAATTGTTTTTGTGATAATGGTGCTAAACTTTTTCACCCGCGGATTTTTTAGCCCTGCTCTACTTTAAAAATAAACGTTACTCTAAAAATAATTACAACTATATTATATTATATTTAATAGTACAAAATTCAAATTGATAAAAATCCAAATTTGACATTCAAATGTAATAATTGAAATTATTTATTGCGACATTTCTGAACTCCTCAATATTAGCGCTTCCGATTAAATTTAATTTAATTGGGTTTAATTTAGTACACGACGAAACTCTATATTAAAGGGTATGGGCGCATTGCCATAGAGAATCGGTCCCACCCTGCTATTTGAATAATTTATACGCCATTTTAAAGGTCTTTTTGAAAAAAAAAACGATATACCAATTTTCAACTTTGTACCCCATTTTATGGCCGAGATATCATTGAAAATATGCCAAAGTGGCCCCTTATTTCTAACTCACTTTTTGGCGTAACCATGCGAGATATCGAAAAAAAATTTCGTGGTTCTACTCATATTGGCTTAGAGCACATTATGTAGAACAATCGATGCTAAATAATCTTTTATTATTAGCTGAAAAAGATAAAATAATTTTTCAATTGATGTTTTCGGATAGTGCGTTCAGTTGGACCACCTTTTAATTAGCGTTATTCGAAAGGTTATTCTTTTTTCTTCAAGTACTGCAAATATTGTTCAAATCAATTATGTGGAACACATTGGAAAATTGATAAAAACCGGAGCCAATACACCCGCGCGTAACGCTAATAGTACCCTGCAATTGCATGCAGTTCGTTTCGATGCGAAAAAGTGCGCGATGCGCCCGAAACGATTCTTAAAATAAACAATGAATGCGAAAATATTCGTTTCGGGCGCATCGCGCACTGCTTCGCATCGGAACGAACTCCATCAATTGCAGGGTACTATTAGCGTTTTTTTATTCATTTCTTATAACCAATCTGAACCTTGGGTTCAATGGGATTATTTGCTGACGGGTGCAGGGCTTTTAGAAATTTCTCTAGTGAGGAATTACCTTACATAAATATATTGATTGTTAATTTATTAAATCTTGCGGCCACTTTCTTTTTAATCTTCTCATAGGAAATTGTTTTAGCAGGTCTTTTATTAGAGTGTTTGGATGGTATTCGCGCCTTTGATGATATTTCGCACTTCTCTCCTTGATAATTTCCTGTATATATTTGATGTTTAGGTCTCGATGAATTATTTCGTTGGAGACATACCAGGGCGCGTTCACTATAGCTCGTAGTATTTTTGACTGTGATCTTTGAATTGTTTTTATATTCGACATGCTTGCACATGCCCATAGCTCGATACCGTATGTCCATATTGGAACAATTACGGCTTTATATATCAGGATTTTGTTCGCATATGACATCTTTAATCTTCTTCCAATTAACCAGTAAAGTTCACGAAATTTTTTGTCTATTTGCTTACGCTTTGTCCTGATGTGGGTACTCCATGTGAGTCCTCTATCGAGGTGAAGTCCTAAGTATTTTACAGAGTTGCTTTTTGGAATTTCTACATTGATGTTGATTTTTGTATTTGGGCAATCTCCTTTTCTTTTGGTAAAGGTAATGTGGACTGACTTAGTTGAGTTAATAGTAATTTGGGTGTGCGACATAGTTTTTGTAAATTGGGTGTCAAAGTGCATACAAACGGAGGAAAATGAAAATGAAACGACAAAATCTCCGATCTAATAACTTTTCTGCACGATAATTAAAATTTTATAATTACTGTCGTTTTCTTTCAAATGACCTGTGCGACTGATTTCCGCTACGCTATATGTAATTAATATTACTAAAACTAAGCTGAACTCATACTGATAAGAATTGCGAACTGATATTTTCTTATCATTTAAGAAGCCGATCAATTCATCCATTTTGTGACAAATTGAAACGGGATCCTTTACAAACAGAATGCACTGATGATCGAACATCTGTTGCCTTGTGCAATTTAGTAGAACACGCCGAAGAACTTCCAAGAAAATATCAGGTAAGAATAGATGCATCAAATAATTTGCCTCTACTCAATAACCAAATTTTTATTTATTATTATTATAACTGCCTATACTCAATAATTAATATCATTTAGCAATATTTTTGTATCCCGCTTTTGGTCAATGCATGTTTTTTTACCGAGTTTCAATTGAGATTTCCTTCAGCCTATAGGTGTGCTTCAACTCTAAAAATCGAATGGTCGCCCGCTTCTAACACCTTTTTAATCTTGGGCCCGATTTTCTTAATTTAATTTTGTATATTGCGGAATTTAATAATATAAACAACTTTAATTTAATGATCGAATATTTCACCCCGCTTTCAATCAGTGAATGTTGTTCACTCAATTTCTTCAGTTCATAGTAAAGCATATATTTCACTTAAAAAACAATTTACTTTTGTCCAACTAACATTGTATTAAGTTTTGAGAAAAAAAATTTTTATTTCAATGTGTTAAACGGAATTTTAAAATATATGCAAACTATTTTATAATAGTCACTTGATAATCGATGAATTTTTGACTGTTTGTGAATTTTTTACTGAATTTCGATCAACATTAAATTAAATTATATATTTATTTTAAAAAATATTTTTTATAGAGGGTTAACATATCGTTTTTTTGTGAATGAATTCAGTTTATCGCAATTAAATTATGCCTTGGCTTTCTTGGTTAAGGAGCTAAATTTTTCTATAACAATGTTAGTGAAATATGGTTATACAAAAGGTATAATTTTTAACTTCCCGTAGGGTAAGTTATTGTAATGGGCCGAAAATCGGAATTGAAAATTTTTACATTTCTCGACGTTTTGAAGGTTTCTGAACGTTTTGGCATACCTCAGAAAAAATGGATGTGTGTGTGTGTGTGTGTGTGTGTGTGTGTGTGTATGTATGTATGGATACAAATTTTCGTCCACGTTTTCGGGCGTACGGATCAACCGATTTGAATGGTTTAAAAAACATTCGATTCCTATTAATAAGGAGAAGAGCTGATTAGTTTTTGGCAAAGACAGGTCCAGCAGTTACGGAGATAAGGAGCAAAGAGTGCAGAAAATAGAAATCGAGTTTTTGAGAGAACGGAGCATCCGATTTGAATGATCTAAAAAACATTCCATTAGTAATGATTGGGAGAAAGGGTTATTAGTTTTTCGCAAAGGCAGGCCCAGCCATTTCGGAGATACAGAGCTAAATGTACAAAAAATGGCAGTTTTGGGAGAACTAAGCGTCCGATTCAATTGATTCAAAGAACTTTCTGCTTGTCTTAACAAAATAATTAATTTTGGAAAAAAAAAATTGTACCATTTTTTTTTTTTTTTTTTTTTTTTTTTTTAATTTTTTGTATATCGAAAATAATTCAGATTTTATTTTTAATTCTGACTATAGTTCTAATATACTTTAAACAAATAATTTCAATTCTGCAATTCAGTTTATATAATTATTATAAATATTAGACAATAATACAATATTTATAATAATCTATTTGAAAACATTCAATATTCCTCGAACGTTTCGTTACGGTACGGGAAGTTCCAGCAATTTGCCTTAAGGCACGATGCCACCCACCCCACTAGTTTTTAATGTTTTTGCGTTTCAGAACATCCAATAATTTTTGACATATCATAGTAAATAAATATGCATGGATGTGATTTCAATTCCTTGATTTTAAAATTGAATCAAACAACTGATTTGTTTGTAAATGCAACAAATAATTTGGAATGAATCAATTGAATAATAGTTTTAAATCACTTTATTAGAAGATCGCTTATGTTCAATAAATGTTTTAGTTTTTTATTATGGAGTTTATAAAATTTGAATTTAATAAAAGTTGAATTTATAGTAGTGATTTTTCTTCCTCTAATTGAAAAATCTCAAGTGCCTTCTATTGATCTTTTGATTGACGAATCTCGTTATGAATTGAACACTGTCCGTCTTCTGTCCCATAAAAAACTAAGAATAACCCTGCAATTGCCTCAAACTTTTGTGTAAGGTCGATTACCTTATTATTCACAGCTTTTGCTTGCTTGAAGATATTTTTGAAAAGCTACTATTCACATTCCCAATCTATTTCATTCAGTATTTTAATAAGTTTTTCTTTGGTTTTTCTCTACCCGTTTGTATTCATCTATTTTTATGTTCGAAATATTTACGAACAATTTTCTAATGTGCATCTCCGATATAATAATATTTTGCGACCTCTTCTGTATTATTTATATCGCAGAATGTATAGTTACATAATTTTTTGGTTTCACGATTTTAAATATAATCGACAAACGAAAAAGTTTCAGCGTTTTTACTCCGTTTCTGAATCTGTATAAATTTATATAGGCACATAAAAGATATATTGATATAAGCACATAAAAGATAGTCGATCGATATTTATTATGTGTAAAAATATCAAAATATGCTAAATAAATTGATCATTTGCAGAATTTTGATGAAATTAATCACGTGGAATCAGGACGAGAAGGATTTTATGGGGGATCTGTAACATTATCCGATTATTGCCCATATATACAAGAATTTACATGGAGAAGCAAAAATGTTATTGTGAGAGGTTCACACTGCCAATTTGAAGAAAATAATCCATGTAAGTTATACAAAAAATACAGATGTATTTTTAACAAAGAAATGTATTTATTTATACATTGGTGATTTCCATTTCAATTTTTATTTAGTGCGTGTATGTATGTATGTTTGTAAATAAATGTGTATAAATTGATTTCTACATAACAATTTGACATAAAATTTTGTTCCGTTTTAAAAAAAACCTTTTAGTATCTTTCGGAAGCGGTGCACCGATTATAGCGATCTTGCAATTTTTATTACGATTCATTTTTAGCCTCAAAATAGTTTTCAGTGTCGGCGATTACTTCTTTTTTCTGCCGGGCTTTTTTCTTGGGGTCTGCGAACAGGATATAGTTGTTCCGAGATATATTTGGAGATTACGGTGGATGGGAAACCAATTCGAAACCCAATTCGATAATTTTTCCCATTGTTCTGAATGCTTTGGATCATAATGCAATGCTTTGATGATGCAGCATTTTTTTCTTCAAATGAGACTATTTTTTCGCGATTTTGATCTCAAGACGCTCCAATAACTCGATATAATAGTCGCAGTTGATGGTTTTTCCTTTCTCAAGATAGAAAGTCCACGCGTCCAGTCAATTCGGCTGTCTGTTTATTACACTCCGGAGTGTAGTTATGATAAAACCCATGATAATATCACAAATTAGTTTGTCATTTCTATTATTTCATTCTTGAATTACTTTTACCTTTACTTTTTATTCCATTTTATTACAACAACCACTAATGAGAGGCGTTGTAGGTGACTTAATCTTTAGTTTATATTCACATATATTCACAACTTATGCTAAACATTTCTTATTTTAAGCTTAATTATATTCCACGGTGCAGCCAGTGTTCAAACATGTCCATACTTCGGGCACGATTCACATCACACACTAATTGCATATTAATAGTCTACTTTCGGTTTGGGGACAGCTTCTTATAACGTTATTCTAATTCAGATTATAAAAATAGTTGATTAAACATTTCGCGCACTGTACCGCATTCGTGACAATATTTTAACGCAAAAACTCGGATTAATTTTGCTTAAACAGTCCCAAACTCTGCTCAACTAGTATTGCCAGTATTGTTAGTAGCGTTTGTAAGATGGTACTAACTGAAAATTATATAGATATAATATTATTATCGGAATACCCTCTCACAGAAACGGAACAAAGTTTTCAGCCGAACTAAAATACTATATTACTCATACATTCATTATATTATTGTATTTATTATTGACAGCTAGCGATAAAAATTTTGCTTTGGAAAAATATGGTATATATTCCAAATGTTTCGAACATACTGATCAAATGTGGGAGGAAAGGTCCTGCAAGCAAGTTCGACAGTGGCAACATTGGGGCTCTGGATGTTATGAATACATGTGCGAGGATGGACGACTTCACATCATGGTAATATAATCATCTAAGTTTACCTTGACTCGCAATCAATATATTATCCAGTTTTTCATAGGTGCATGATGTTAAAAACATAATCTTTCACAATATGATTGACTTACTGAAGAACAATAACCTGAACTTATAAATAATAGGGAGACATTAAATTTGGACATTAATATTGGATCATATGTTATTAAACTTTTTAAAATTGTAATTCTTTGAACACCGTTTAAATAAATGCCCAAGTACATTCATTTCAGTAATTTTGCTAATTGTATTTTTAATGAAATTACAATATTTTAATTAGGAAAATATTTAAAACTACAAAAAATTATAAAATAATTGACTTAATCAACCGAAATTGAGATTTAAGGCCTGTTGACACAACGCATACACAACGGTTGTTTTGCTGCTTTTTTGGTCTGCTGGTGGTTATCAAGTAGGCAAAATGACGTCGGGTCGATCTCCATTTGTTTCCCACATGCGAGATTTTGATATTAGAACGTGCGTTATTTTTGTGGATGGATAATGGGCCTATGAATAAAGCCAATGATGGCTACATAGCAATACTTGATTTTTAAAGACCTTTTCACACGACGCTTGTTTTCTGGGCTGGATGGCATGGTATATTGTGCCGTCGATGTCGGCGCTAGATTTTATGATAGTTTTTTAAGCCGTTTGTTTCACAGTTTTACACGATGCGAAACAAACATATTTAAATAAAATAAACTAAAATATACATCATGCTTGCTTGTTTTTAGCATTTGTTTTAGCTTGCTAGATTTTTAAGGGTGCATTCGCGTTGGATGCTTACGCGCTGGGAGGGTGCTTACATGTCATTTTCATCGTTCGACTTGGCGCTGTGAGTGTCACATAAGTACGCTCGTAGCATCATCGTAGCATCATCGTAGCATGTTCGTAGCACATACTTGCGCTCAGATATGCTCAAGCCACAGAGGTGGGGCAGCAAAAGCGTGAGCGTCAGTTGTTTTTACTAACTGTCATTTCATTTATTTATTAATTGTTAAATTCCTTATAATCCCGCAAAAATGGCAAACTGTATATCACAATTATTTTTCAATATTAATATTAATATTAATTAATTTTAAATAATTTTAAATTTTAATTTTAATATTACTTTTAATTGCATAAGTTAACCAAATTTCATTTATTTATTAATTGTTAAATTCTTTATAATCCCGCAAAAATGGCAAGCTGTAGATCACAATTATTTTTTGTTGAGCTAATTGATCCAGAAAGTAATAAAATTTACACAATTACTGTTACGGACCGTTGATGATTATTGACGCTCACAGTATCCAAAACGAACGAAATTTAGTTACTGATTCTAAACGCTTAGCGGTCATCTCGAACACTAAAAATTTGTGCTTATAAGTTTGAGCGCTCACAGCGCGTAAGCGTCCAACGCGAATGCACCCTAAATGTGATAAACCACATGTCAAAATACTGCTTCCCTATTGGTTCGAAAGAACGAATCCATCCATAAAAATTGCGCTTGTTCACAGTCCTAATCACACGAGCATGCTCTGCTGACTAGCATGCTGATTGTCAAGTCGGCAAAATGTTTTGCGCTCGACCAGCAGTCCATGTAATAGTCGATATAATTCAAACATCATTTGTGATAGTTTTATTTCAATAATACAATGGCAATTGTGATGTTTGTAAGAAATGATATTAATATTTCCCCTTTGAAATAAATGTACATAAAACCGAATCCACATGTTGCGAATCCACAGCATGCAGCATATGACATATGACATTTAATCAATCGGGAGAGTTCACGATTGTCGGCAACTGTCGTTCAGCAAGTGACGTCACAGTTCCTTCTATCTGTCTACACTTTATACAATGAAGATATATAGTATTTGGTCTATGTCCAGGCTTTATTCATTGTTGTGCCCCATCCAGCGACGGTGTCAACAAAATGTAGGTTCTTCCTGCTGCTCAGCTTTAAGCTGATACCTGACTGTGAAGGCGAATCAGTAAGCAGATGAAGACGTTTGATGTTTATGTTTATTTTATGATTCTTGTACACTTTTCATATAACTTTAACTTAACAACTGAACTTATATATAACTCCATCGATTACTAAATACTACTGACACATTATAACGACTGAACTATATTGACTGAAATATGAACTAAGAATGAACTGAGACTGACTAAGACTGACTAAGAATGAACAACGATTCCATCATCCTGCAGCTTTTATATTCCTTATCAATATGGCGCAATCCTTTTCTAGAATGTTCGTTCGAACTTGTTCAGATTCGTTATATGTGAGTCAGAAACCACGCACTCCTTATTTATTTAAGGCGCAGTTTGTGGTTTTGCAGTTAGAAAGCCTTGAAAAAGACCATTATTCGAAACACGTGTTGTTCTTATCTCTAACATGCAATGTAAGAGCTATGACTAAAAAAGCATACTGCGACGTTCATATTCTGACCGCTATATAGTAATTTATGATATTTTTTATAATTATTACAAATGGGTGGACACTCCTAACATCATAAGTCTGTGATCCAGCCACAAAAATAACGCACGTTGTAATACCTAAATCTCGCTTGCTGGAAGTAAATGGAGATCGATACGACGTCATTTTGCCTACTTGATAACCAGAATGTTAGACAGCCGACCAAAAAAGCAACGAAACAAGTGTTGTATGAACGCTTTTATTATTCCAATTTTTAATTAATTGATATGATACAACCGATTTCTTTCAACATGTATTAATAACATATTCGTTTTTTAATAATGACATTGTTTTTTAAACTAGGTGTCCAACTACACATACACTTGCCATTATCCAAGCCAAAAATTGAACATAAAAATACTGAGCAATGGTTGGCTACACCGCGGAGCGATTATTTGTCCATCTTGCCACGAATTGTGTAATGAATATTTTTCGAAGCAAAACGAGAAGTGCAAGCCCGATGATGAGGCGCCCGCCACCCACCTATATCCTCGAGATTGGTTGACTTGTGGTGCATATTCTTTGGGATATAGTGAAACTTACGAATATTTTATTGTAAGTACTTTGACATTATTAATCGGATTTATTTCAAGTTCATAGAAAATATTAATGTGTGATTGCTATTGATAACAAATAGTTATAATGCGAAAATAATAAGTAAAAAATTGTTATAAACATTTTTTGTATATTATTCACATTTAGGAATGAAATGAATATTAAACATTTTCTTAATGTACTTACAATATTGTAAACTGTATGATGTGGATTTATAATTTTATTATAACTTATATTACTACTTAAGCTTTCGGACTGAATTATATATATGAAAATAAGACATTGTATTTAACTTTTCTAATTAGATAGTTTCTATATAAAGCAATATTACAAAGTACATGTATGCAAACATATAGGGAATGCAATATCGATAAAAAAATGAATCCGGTATTTCGGTATTTTTGTTTTTGAAACCTGTAAATAGCGGTATTAATATTATTTAACAAAATGTAGACAAAATTGAAAGTTTTTTGCAAGAATATAAAAAATAAATCTAATATTGATAATACTCAGTATCGATTATTGTGTACCTTCTTTTCATCAAAATCAAACTTATGCGGAAGAAAGACCAAAAACTATTCGATGTGATTTTTATTTAAAACAATATTATTTAAATAATAAAGATTACCCAGTAGTACGCTTTATTTCGTAGATTTTGAGTATTATTTAAATAATTTGAATTTTAAAAAGCCGTTACATTTTTACACAAGAGGATTATTATTTGTGAGGATATTCTTTGTGACTCGATATTAAGTTTTTTATTTTTTTTATTTTTTGGCCTCGCTTACTCGAGCATTTAGCCACCTACATTATTCTATACAATCATATATCCTATACAATATTCAATTTTATACTATCTTCTTCATATAATCCTATTCTTTTTTTTTCTATACTTCATAACTTATCTTCATTCTTCTTTTACTATCTTCTCATTTCATCTTCTTCTATACTTCTCATTTCTTCTAAATTCTTCTTACTTCAATTCATTTTTAATTCCAATTATCTAATTTTTATACAGTTTGATTTTACATACATATCTTATTAGTACAATTCATAACTCTATTATTACTCCAACTTAACTAGTTAATATTTTTCCAAATTCTTGCCGGAGATTCGAACTCGGAACCTCCAGCATGTGAATCGGGAACGCTACTCTTGAGCTGATATTAAGTTCATTGAAAAATAATAAAATATTTAGCCTAATGACGAGTCGAGATGATATTTTGACACTTGTCTATAGCGCGACTTAAAAAGACATATGTTTTAGGTGATAATGAGATTTGTTGTTGATTATGAGAAATTGTTCCGATAAACTCAAACTTATGTGTAAGATGTATCCCCTAACTCTTATGTTTCAGTACAAGAAATACCGATATTTTTAAGGTAAATACCGTCGAAAATTTAACACAGTATACCGGTTTTTCGATATATCTGTATTGCATTTTCTACAAATTATATATATATACATATATATATATATATATATTTATATATATATATATATATATATATATATATATATATAATAGTAATGTGAATGTGAGAGCAGAGAATATTAACGCTTTCGCTATGAGTTAAAGTATTGATAATTCTTTTTTTTAATATTTAATTTTTTTTTAAGTGTATTTTTTATTTTAAATATATTTTTATTGATAATAATTGAAAAATTAAAAAAAAAGTTCTTGTGTCCGGTGATGTGTGCGGTGATCTTGTTCCGTATAGCATCGTTACTCCTGCGGTAAACACTCTCATAGCGAAAGGGTTAATTTTATAAAAATAAACACAGTACACTTTGTTTGCACTAACTTAATTAAAATTAAAAACAACTATATTTTTATACAACGGAAATAAGTCTAAATTCAAACTGCAATAATATTTATGGGGCAAGCAGAAAAATTCAAGTTCAAAAATTTCAACAAGCCTAGAAAAATGTGTATTTTTAACATCATTAACCAAGTTGGTGCAAAGAAAATTGCTCTATAATATAATAATTGCATAATATATAGATATAATGAAATAATAAATGGTGCTGCACTAGGGCAGCTCCGTTAAGCTGAGTTAGACCCCAATTTGATTTGGAGAAGAATATAGTGCGATAGATTTTCCGTTGCCATTACACACCGCAGTGCCCGTATATATATATATATATATATATATATATATATATATTCAATAGATAAGTCCTAGATTTTTTTCAATATATTGATTGTTTCTTTTCCGAACAGTAAATCCAATAATAAAAAAAATTTGTTTTTTGAAGATGTTTAATAACGACGTTTCGGAACTAGGTACGTTCCATCATCAGGTTTAGTCTGTCAAATACAATGTTTTTTAAAAATATTGATTAACATTAATTAATGATGGTCAATACAGATTAATTAGAAAATTTTTTTATAAAGGAATGGATTATGTACCGGGGTAAAGAGTAATAAGAATTAACTAAAAAAGGTTTTATATAAAATTGAGAAGCAAAAATTATTTACCTGTAATAATTTATATATCCATATCACTAATATTTTTATGTTAAAAACACTCGATTTTTTTGGAGGATATTTGTAGATGTTACGACTACACAAGACTTAAACACACTGATATGGAGTTCTGCCGGCCAGATGTAAGGGACAATGTACGGAATTCTTGGCAAAAATGATTTTTTATCGCTCTTGTATTGGTAATTTACGAAAATAGAGGAAATATTGCTTTAGTAAATGTTGAGAAATATTATGTATATATATACATGCACATGCATATGCACACCTACATACTCATACATACATATGCACATTTCTATATATTAATGTATCCATAATTATATACATGAACATATACGCAAGTGCATGTACATAGTGTATATACAAAAACATACATATAAGCACATATATGGATGTGCATATATTATAACACATATACATGTATATATATATACATATTCAAAAATTATTAGGATTAATTGTTTTTAATCAGGTTTAAAAAATTTAGATACGAGTCATGAATGATATTGTGATCTGATCTTTTATTAACACTATTTAACGAATTCAAAAAGATTAAACTGCTTTCAGAAAAAAGTCTTTTAAAAGTACAGTCCTCTCTATATAAAATATTGGGTTCAAAGGTAAAATTATGTGAGTTTTCAATGGAATGTTGGACAAGAGTGCTTTGGAAATTTCGGCTTTTATGATGAGTGACGCTTAATTCATGTTGTCTCATTCTCTTATGAATTATTGTGATGTTTGGCCAATGTATTGTTTTTGACAATTTTTGCAAGAGATGGAATAAACTATGTTAGTATTGAATTTAGGAGGGGTGGTGGATTTAATTTTTGAAAACATTTCTTTGAAAGAATATTAATAATTAATAATTATTCTAATATTAATAATCAATATTAATAATTTTTCTAATTAATCTGTATTGACCATCATTAATTAATGTTAATCAATATTTTTAAAAAACATTGTATTTGACAGAATAAACCTGATGATGGAACGTACCTAGTTCCGAAACGTCGTTATTAAACATATTCAAAAAACAAATTGTTTTTTATTATTGGATTTACTGTTCGGAAAAGAAACAATCAATATATATATATATATATATATATATATAGATAGATAGATATATATATATATATATAATTAAGGAGTAATTTATATTACATGAATTATGACTTTATCCGTCAATAAGTGCTATCCAAGCGATCCTTTCTTTGCAAGATATCCTGATCCTCTGAGCAGTTTTCTGTACTACTTTCGAATCCGTGCATTATTTTTTGAAAAAAAAATTGGGAATACTTGCTTTTAACGAAAAATATTTATATAGTTAACATATACAAAGTCATATTCAGTAAAATTTTATGCTCATTTTATTTAAATGATCTTTGTTTGAGATATATGCCTCATCGTACTCGCTCAAATAATAAATATCAGATTAGTTTTATCTTTTGCACAAACTAGTGCAAAGTTTTATTACATTTATTGAGTTATTATATGGCAATTTTATATGGCAAAAAGTGACAAAATGGTAACTCAGTTTTTAAGACGGAGAAAAACGGAGCGTCCGATTTTAATAATTCAATAAACATTTTACTTGTATTGACAAGATGAAGAACTGATTAATTGAGAAGGGATTAATTGGGAAGGCATGTATAGCGGTTATAGACTCTCTTCTATAGCGGTTATAGAAAAAAAAACTTGAGAAATTGTCATTTGAACGAAAAATTGATTCATTTAATTTAAATATGTTCATTCTAACAATAAGTCCGCTTAATTAGATTTTGTTTATATATATATTTCATTCAAACATATATAAACAACGTCGTGTAATCTAATAAGTTTTCACATTTTGTCTATAGGGAACACATAATGAAAATTCTAGTTTTTATAATATTTATTCATAGACATTTCTTTATTTATTTACTGTCGACGTTTGGGAACTAGATACGTTCCATCTTCAGGATATCTGTATATATATATATATATATATATATATATATATATTCAATTAAAAATAGACCATTTCGGGCACTGCCTCTCACACTATTCTTTCCTGAATCGAGTTGGAGTTTAACTCCGCTACAGACCTGCACACGGGCAGGTACTACCCATTATTTATTTTATGTATATATATATATACATTTATAAATAAATTATTTTATATGATTATTCTTTCAATGAAAGGGCCTACTTTCGAACTTTAAAGTGTCTACATTCCTTTAGATTCCAGTTTTTTATATTAATTATGTAGGCAAATGGTCCAACCATATATTCTTTATTCTAGATGTATTTAAAAGTGATATTTAATTATTTACTTTACTGAATACTGTATAATAAATACATGTTTTATATCTTGTTTAGGTTATATAGAATTAAGTGTGCATTAAGTTAAATGTTTTACACCATTAACAGATTTTCTTTTGTTGAATAGCATCAATTTAATAAAACGAAGGCCTAAGACCAAATTGTCTAATTAAGATGATTCTGCTTCTACAATCAATAATTATTAGAACCTGTTTAAGGTGATGTAAAACATAAACATTGAGAATGTTTTGTATACTCTGATATGTTATTATTTTGATGCATCGTGTAAAAGAATGATAGCATGTGCATTTTACCATTGAAAGCATTTAACCAAATTTTTAACTAAATACTCGAATTTATCATTACTCTGATTATACTATTTTTATTGTGGTAGCTCATATTTATAGACTACTATTAGGCAAATTAGTCAATTATTAATACGGATAATTTATAAATATTTGCTACAATGAAAAGTATGATTAAGTGAAATATTTTATCACGGTCAAACGACTTGCATATCATCTATAATATGTACAAAATATAAATATTCTCATTGTCATAAAGTGATTTGACTTAAATAGGAAAAAAAAATTTTTTTTCTGTAAGTTTAGAAAATGATTTATGTTTTGTTATTGTTAATTACATTAAAAGCATATAAATAGTTGTTGATTTCTGAAATAAATATAAATTTAAATAAATACTGTATATTTTTTTACTAATACTAAAATTGATTTATATAAAAAAATCATGAAAAAATAATTTTAATGTCATCACATAAGAATAACATGCATTTTTACTCAAATTATTTGTGAAAAAATGCACCCTTTACTCGAAATAGTCGAAATATTATATTTCGAGCAAAGCTTTTGCAAGATGGTTTATTGCAGAAGAAAATTATAAGTATGTATTGCTGTTTTCTGAAGCTTAAATATTTGATCAACCCCGATAAAAAAACATGGAATTTGATACCGCAGCCGATCGTTGACTGCCAATGACATTTGTGACGCCACAACGAGTATTAGTTAATATCTATCGATATTACCATATTCGTTGAAGGGTTCTTTTTTAATCCAATCTGCATGTCTCTTTTTTTCCTTTGATCGATACATTTTAGTTCAGTTTTTATTTTTGTCGAGTTCGGTCTACATTCAGTTTTTGGACGAGTTCAGTCTTGTTAACGATTGCGAATCTTATCCAATTCTATTTCCTGTCTAGTGCCAGACTAGTTCATATAGTTCTAATCAATCTACATTTTGGATTATAACCGGTTTCCTTCACGATTTGGTTTCAGTGATGAATTTGCATACTTTTGTTCGAATTCCTTAATTTTTATAATTTTCGGTTCTTATTTAAATCTTATTTCCTTTCTTGTTTAAATCATATTATTTTTCAGTTTGTTATTCTCAAAGAAGTAGAACATTTTATTTTTCAAATTACAGTCCATTGTGCAATATGTAACAAGAGATTTCATGGGTCTGATTATTTCTAATTAAGGCCACACCACATTTTTCGCACCTCTAGCCGGATTTTCGATTAAGATTGAAAGTTTCCCCAAGTTGCCGATTCTATCTTCAGGAACAAAGTGTCAATCTCTGCTAGTGAATAATTGCATTTACCGGACGCTAAGGTAAAACTATTATATTGTTTTCTTATTTGTTTTTTTTTTCTTTATAAATGTGTAGCCCAAGGGTGTACCTACTAATGCGCTAATCACACGGCCAATTTTCAAACAGAAAATGTATCTTTCCGTTATTAAAAATGCGCACGAATTAACCAGAAGTATGGATCATGCTTCACGAAAACAGTAGTATTTTAAGAACCTAACATTCGAGATCAATTCATTAACGAAATTAACACCTTCACGCGGGGGACGATCGTGGCCCGCGCCGCCCGGTATAATAGTCTCGTCACCGGTGGCCCACGCCGGCGTGAATGTGTTGAACTACACGCAATAAGAAAATCTCAGTTTAGTACCGGATTATGCTGCATTCCTATCAATGGAGCAATTACGCGCGGAACTAGTGGGGCGCCGCATGGCATCGTGCCTTAAGGAAAATTGCTGGAACTTCCCGTACCAAAAATTATTTTTTTTTTAAAAGGATTAACAGTTTTGAAAAAAAATTACTGTGAAAAAAATAGATTTTTAAGAAACTATAAATTTTTGACATTTTTTTGAAAAAAAAAGACTTTTTGAAGTAAAATTTATTTTGAAATATTTTGGAAATTCTGAACTTTTTTCAAAGCAATCGTACTGCTTTAACTGCATAGAGACGAAATATCGGAGCGCGTAAGCGACGCGTCGCCGTCTAACGGATAAACATTGGTACGGAACCCATAGGAATGTAAACAAAATTTATACTTATTGTTAAAATCTCTATAAAAAATATCTGATAATTTGATGTGCATATGTCTAATGATCATTTTTGACCGCCAAATGGCATTTTTTTCACTTTTTTCATTAAATCTCCGAAACCGCTAGACCTTCATGAAAATTTGATCAATTTTTCATCTTGCTAATACAAGTAAAATGTTTTTTGACTTATTCAAATCGGACACTCCGTCCCCTTAAATACTGAGTTACCGTTTTTGGCACTTTTTGCCCCATATCTTCGGAACGGCTAGACCTGCCTTCGCCAAAAACGAATCAGCACGTCTCCTTATCAATATGAATCGAATGTTTTTTGAATTATTCAAATCGCTACAAATGAAAATTTGTATCCTAACACACACACATACACGTACACACACATACATTCATTTCTTCTAAGGTATGCCAAAATGTTCAGAAAGTTTTGAAACGTAAAAATATATAAAAAAATTTATTTTCGATTTTTTTGCGATTACTATAACTTGCCCTACGGGAAGTTAATATAATACTATTTCTATTTCTGTCGAAAATAATACTAATTATTCTATTAAAAAAGTAAAGATTCTACATTTAAATTTAATTCAAAATCCCGTCTACCTCCTTATCGAAGTACCAAAACTACCTTGCCTATTGAAATTTCGAGTGATTTAAAAAAATGGCCGCTGTTTTACGAAACAATCAAAGTGCTTATTCATGATAATATCGAAATCGACTAAGTATATATCCAAAATCAATTATTCAACAGGCGCATTATAAGGCCCCGTACTGAAAAAAATATACAATATTATCTACTGTCAATAAAGTTTCGATTTTATGGGATTCACTAATCAACAAATATCCAAATAATCCTTGTGTGGGCATTAATTTTTTCACACAGTTAAACAGTAAACTCTTTGCAGTTGTATATTTTTTTAGAAAAACTTGGCACAGCTGTACATGCATTAAATCAATTAACTATTCCGAATAAAACTACAAAAAAAGTTTGAGAATTACTTTCAAGACAAGTGCACTTCATATAAAGAGTTATTGCAATTTATAAATTAAGTTGTAAAAAGTCGTAGTTTATGTTTGGTCATGTTATAATATTTAGGAAAGAGTAACAAAATCCAACACTTTCCTTTCATTCGTCACCAGCAATGTCAAATTCCATAACTTCCATATTTGTTAGAACAATCACATTCCTACACAAATGTTTACAAAACAAAACGATATTTCTTTCAAAAATTCTATGCAGAATGATATTCGCTGACCGCAAATGTTTTTATTCAGATAGCAGGTCGACCTGTTTTTTTTTGTTTTAAACTTTATTACTTTTTTTCTTACATTTTTTTTAAGATACTTAACACTTTTTCTTACATTTTTAAGACACTTAACGCTTTTTCTTACATACATATTACTATTTCTTACTTATTACATACAATTTAATTTTTTCCTAACATATTTACATGTTTCTTTATTACTTTTTCCTTTTTATTACATATATTTGAATTTTAACTTTTCTCGAGGGTCGATGTATTGACTTATTCTCCAACTCAGTCATGGATGCACAGAGTCAGAGTCCTTGTTTTTTCATTTTTGAATACAGTTATACAACCCATGTACCTCTTACTTGTAAGAGGCATGCTGCCACTACAGCTTTTGCACACTCTCCATATACGTATGCTGCAGCAATGACCACGAAAGGCTGTGATATTTAGTTTTGTGGATTGTTATTGTGTACAAGTGCATGCGCAGTTAAACAGTTCTCAACAAACACACAAATGTCCCCGTAGCGGGGGCATTTACAAATTAAATGCCGAATATTATTAATTAAATTAAATAGTTTTATTAATATTAATAATATAATGCAACATCAAGAAAATGGAAAATCTATATTACCGTTAATAGAAACATAAAATGTCTTGATCGACACTTCAATGACAGATAGTGCGTTTATACAACATCGTATACAACAACAACAACAACAACAACAACAACAACAGCAACAGCAAATTATTATGTCAATTGCTCACGATCAAAATACGTATTTACAACAGCAGCAAATTAACAAGGTAAATAACCACGAACAAAGTGCGTATATACAACTACTACAGCAGCAACAACATCTGCAACAACAACAACAGCTACATAAGCTTCAACAACAACAGATGCAACAACAACAACAGCAAATTAATAAGCCAATAGTTCATGAACAAAGCATAAATACTGTCGTTAGCGACATGGAACCTTACAGCCAGACTCCATCGGCTTCGTAATTTAAACAATGAAATTGTAACATCGAACAGATTTAGCTTACTAGCTTCAACATCGAATACACAGAACGAAAACACTACAAAGGTCCAAAGGCCACCGCTCGTATTTGTGTATAACGTAGATAAATTGGCGGATATGATTAGTGACATAAATTAAATACTCAACACAAATGAATATATCACTAAATCAATGCCAAATGACATAGTCAAGATCAATGTAGCAGCACCAGAACAGTACAGAAAACTCGTTAAAAATCAAAACAAGCTATCTTTCACACATATCAGCTAAACGAAGAAAGGGCATTCAGGGTAGTGCTGAAAAACATACATCATACGTACGACACGGAAGAAATTATACAAGAAATTGAGGAACAAAATCATAAGGTGAGAAGTATTATCAATGTGAAGCAATACAAAACAAAGCGCCCGCTTAATATGTTTTTTATTGACCTTGGGCCGGCTAACAACAACAGCAAAATATACAATTTAACCAAAACTCAATCATATAAGGAAAACCACATCCAAGCAGTCTCAGTAAAAAAAAAAAATTATGCCTACGACCTGTAATTGCGGCAGTGCTGTCCACCCCGCCATAATTTAAAGAAAGCAGATTTCAAACAATTTTCGCGAAACTCTAGATTTATTGCTGGTGGCGACTATAACTTAAAAACACATTGTGGGGCTTGAGGATGATAACATCAAAAGGCAAGGAACTGGCTGAGCTA
>NW_020537324.1:44698862-44740338 GCF_003426905.1 Ctenocephalides felis | reverse complement strand
TTTTCAAATAGATTACACAGGTCAACAAGAGAAATGGTGCAAACGATTTTAATACTGTTTTTAAGTATATTTGGGGCGCTGATTTCAAAAATGACATTGGTTTTTTTCTATGAGCTTTAGTTTTCAAGATACGATATATATGATATATTTTACGATATTAGGTGCGCAACTAAGTTCTCGCTGTTTTTTCGATGAAATGTAACTTATTATAAAAAATGCATCAATTGAGTTCGATACTTCTCCAGTGATGGTTTCACTCGGTTTCAACAGCTCATAACAAATAACACCGACCTGGTCCCACCATATGTAGAGCCATAACCTTCAAGTGAATATTCGGCCGAACCGAGATTTTCTCGTCTTTGGATTGCTGTAATGTATTTATTTTTTATCACCTGTCACGATGTGATGAAGAACCTCTTCTTTTCTCGCCGCTGGAGCAGTTGTTTACAGGCGAAAAAACGACGCTCGACGTCTCTTGGCTTCAACTCACAAGGAACCGAAGTTTCTTGCTTCTAAATCATCCCCGACGCATACTATAGCTTGGAAATGGTTTGATGGGTAACTCCTAATTCTAAAGCAAGATCTTCTTGAGTTTGGCACGAATCCTCTTCGAACAAGGCCTTCAATTTAGCGTTTTTGAAGGTTTTGGCCTTCCTTCACGAGGGTGGTCGTCAACATCAAAATCACCATTTTTGAAGCGACAAAACCCCTCATGGCATGTTGTTTCGCTCAGAGCAACATTTCCGTAGCTCTCGATGCACTTTGCTGCCGTTTTTTTTTTAATGGAAGACGAAAATCAACACTCCCCGCAAATGACGATTGTTTGGCATAAAATTGGACATATTCACTTAACCAGAAGTATATAATGCAAAAACGAAATCAATTAGGTGTCGCAGCAGTTTGTTTACTTACTCTAAGCTTGCTTCAAGACGTTTTGGATTTGTCAAAATCGACCAACCCTTACTGATAAAGCCATATACTGACAAACAGCGAGAACTTAGTTGCGCACCTAATATAAGGAACGAAAGTACAAAATAGTAATACAATTCAGAATGTTATTGTAATGAGATATGCCTACTTGTACATACAAACTTACAAGACCCATTCGGCCTTAGTTGGGACATTAGTTGACACTGTGAAAAGTTCTTTTCCGTGACGACCTCGAATGGACCTGGTTTCGGCAACTTCTTCGTATCTCAAAAACTAGAGCTGATACAAAAAAATGGTTTGCAGATTTGAAATCAGCGCAAAAAATACTATAAGAATCAGCTCTAACATTTGAGGCACCAAAAAAAAAACTTTTTTTTGTTGGCCTGTGTTATTATTAATATTATAACATTGTCTAATATTTATAAGAATTATATAAACTGAATTGCAAAGTTGAAATTATTTGTTCAAAGTATATTAGAACTTTAGTCAGAAAATCTGAATAATTTTCGATATTACAAAAAAAATTTTTTTGAAAAAAAAAAGTTGAAACAATTTTTTTTCCAAAATCAATTATTTTGTTAAGACAAGCAGAGAGTTCTTTGAATCATTTAAATCGGAGCTTAGTTCTCTCAAAATCTGACATTTTTTACATATTTAGCTCCGTATCTCCGAAACGGCTGGACCTGCCTTTGCCAAAAACTAATCAGCTCTTCTCCCTATCAATAGGAATCGAATGTTTTTTGAACCATTCAAATCGGTTGATCCGTGTGCCCGAAAACGTGACTGGAAATTTGTATCCATACATACATACACACACACACACATCCATTTTTTCTGAGGTATGCCAAAATGATCAGAAACCTTCAAAACATCGAGAAATGTAAAAATTTTCAATTTCGATTTTGGGCCCATTTCAATAACTTAAGTTAATAAATAGACATTTTCAAAAATTTTAATACCAAGAACGAGAACGAGAGCGTTGCAATGAAAACGGTATTTTATGAGCTCTCTTTACGGCAGAATTGACCCATTTGTTTGTTTTTGTGAACAATATTTTTTTTAGCGTTATCAAACATAACTTTTAGTACGTTTTCATAGCATTGGAAAGTGTTTAGTGACTAAATGCCTGAAAAATGAGACATTTATCCATTTGTTTAACCGATTGGGACATAATGCTTTTATGCATTATTTTCATCACATAATTGTAATTCAGAATTATATTTATTAAAATTATATCTATTTTTTTGATTCAGGTGTGTCGAACTTGTGATGTGAATGGCATAGATTGCGGCGTTGAACCCGGATCAAAACTCGGAAATGGAATACAAGATGCCGATTTCGTATTTTACGTTTCCGCAATGCAAACTGAACGATGCTACAAGGGTCTGACCGTAGCTTATGCAGCGCATTGTCAGCAAGAAGCGGCGCTTGATAGGTACGAAAAATTTTTATGCATGTTTTTTTTTTCAGGTTAGAACCAATATTAGGTATCTATTTTTTAATAATTCTCTTCATATTGGTATTGAAAATGCAACTGAAAATATTTTTACGAACATCTGATTAAATTAAGAATTAGCTTTTTAAGAATGAATTTTATTTGCTTGAGGTAAATTACTAGAAATGCGAAAAATCCGAAAATGCTTAGTGTTTTGTTTGTTTTTTTTTTATCTAACTTAGATTTATTATTTAAATTAAAACAATTAGTTATTTTAGCTATCGAGCAAAAATTATTGTTTTTTTTTATCAATATCAACCTTTAACGAACGAGCTCATTTTCTAAAACTAGGCCCAGTAGGTTGACGAGAGAATTTAGGAGCTCCATTTCCAGAACGATATAAGCAAAACATATCAAAATCGGTCCGACGTGAATGTGTTAGTTTGTCATTAGTTTTGAATAGAATGGAATTCTGCTAATATTCCTTGTTGACCAATATTCAAATTTATTTTCTAGAGACATTTGGCCAATATTGAAAATTAAGAATGAAAAGCTCAATTTTTTCTGATTACGTCATGATTACTCGTATTATAAAATATTTACAATATAGCGAATATGGCGACATTCATTTGCTAAGGGCTAAAAGTCTTCGTATTTTACTCAATATAACATTTTATACTATCAACAATTATTTCGAAAATTAATATTTTTTAATCGCCGAACTTGATTTGCAATAATGGATATGATTAAATGTTCCATCAATACATTCGGGGTAATTTCATAAGTAAATTCTAAAAATTTTTACGAGCTGGTACGATAGATCTGTTTAATGAACATATTGTGGCCAGGTACTATCAATTATAGTGTACACCGCCCCTACTCTTAATCTGGTTTCTTGGGGCCCAACTGGAACAGTTTTTTAAGGTTCAGCCATTAAGAGTTTTTCAGTCAAGTGGTGGATACGTTTCCCATGGGCGACCACCTTATGATACTTTAGTATTAGTTGTGAGTGTGTTGTGCTACAAGAAGACAGGTCCAGCTTAAGGCCAGATCACATATTATTAACTATAGCTATTATCCCCATATTTCCACAATAGCGTACTCGTCACAATATGTTGAAAACCTATTACGGCTCCCAAATTATAATTTTAGCACTTTCTTGATATATATTTAATAATGTTTATCACAATAATTAGTAATATATTTATTTGCATTGCAGGCCGATTGCTGGGCACGCCAACTTATGCCCGGAAAGTATCAGTACTAAACCCCAGGAATTGGCAACGCTTTTGTCTACAGTGAAACATGAAATTCTGCACGCATTGGGTTTCTCTGTGAGTTTATATGCGTTTTTTCGGGACGAATTTGGCCGACCACGTACTCCACGTAAAACTGATACTGGAAAACCATATCTGAATGAGAAGTAAATTTATATTTTAATTTATATGTTTAGTGAAAATATTGTTGTAAATTTAGTACTCTAGAATAAAATTTTACTTTCTTGATTTTTACATTCAGAGAGCTTGGATAACCATGAAGAATTATGAAAGTTTTTTCATAATTCAGATGGCACTTCAAAATGAAATCATAAATCATATATCCAATCTAATACAGCTCAACCATTAATCACAATACATGCGTTATTATTTATCTTGATAACTATTGTTAGATGTAACAGGATCTCATTTTAATTTAGATTTTCATTTATAGGTGTAACACAACAATGCGTAATCGGGTATAGATAGTTTTATAATAAAAATGCAAATAGAGATTTTGCGTTTCCAATGGAAAAGTTTGTGTACATGCGAAAACATTATATTAGCTATTTTTAGATATATTTGACACCAAAATTGGAAGTAGTTTGTGTATCGATTTCTAAAATTGTAATGCCATGCAATGAAACTCGACATGTACTCGTCCGGTTTAGTTTCCCGTGGCAATCGGCGGAGGCGTTACTTCATAATTACCCAGTAACTGTAAAAAAATTGTCCATGTTTCAACAAAAAATTTTGGTGGAGATTTGTTGCTTTCTAGAGCTCAGGAAAAGTTAATTTCATTATAAATACTAGTGGGGCGCATGGCATCGTGCCTTAAGGCAAATTGCTGAAACCTCCCGTATCAAAAATTATTATTTTTTTAAAAACGATTAAAATTTTTGAAAAAAAATTACTTAAAAAAAATTAGATTTTTGAAAAACTATAAATTTGATAAAAAATTACTTTTTGTTGAAAAAAAAAAATTATTGAAAAAATTTTCTTATTTTGACATATTTTGGAAATCCTGAACTTTTTTCAAAGCAATCGTACTGCTTTAACTGCGTAAAGACGAAATATCAAAGCGCGTAAGCGCCGCGTCGCCGTCTAACGGATAAACATTGGTACGGAACCCATAGGAATCTAAACAAAATTTATACTTATTGTTAAAATCTCTATAAAATATCTGATAATTTGATGTCCATATGTCTAATGATCATTTTTGACCGCCAAATGGCATTTTTTTCCTTTTTTCATTAGATCTCCGAAACCACTAGACCTGCCTTTATGAAAATCTGAGCAGTTCTTCAACTTATCAATACAAGTAAAATGTTTTCTGAATTATTAAAATCGGACGCTCCGTTTTCTTAAAAACTGAGTTACCATTTTTGGCACTTTTTGCCCAATATCTTTGGAACGGCTAGACCTGCCTTTGCCAAAAACTAATCAGCACGTCTCCTTATCAATACGAATCGAATGCTTTATGAATTGTTCAAATCGCTTCATCCGTGTTTCCGAAATCGTCGACGAAAATTTGTATCCGAACACATACACATACACGCACACACACACATGCATACATCCATTTTTTCTAAGGTATGCCAAAATGTTCAGAAGGTTTTGAAACGTAAAGATATACAAAAAATTTCATTTTCGATTTTTTTGCGATTACTATAACTTGCCCTACGGGAAGTTAATTAATCAATGCTTGGAATAATGCGCTTAGCACCGCGAATAATCAGCTTACAGAGGGACATTATTATAAAAAATATTATGATTTACACATATCGTTAAGCTCATATTATCATATCATATTCCTTTAGAGTAATACCTTTTACATCAAGATTTAAGATTTTACTGCAACAAGGTCTTTGCAAATTAAAAATATGAATGATAAAATTTATAGATACTATAAATCAATTTATAATAATCTATTTGGAAATATTTAAAACAATCATTATCAATCATCGATCAATCTCTATTGATTAGTTGTGTCTTTTTTTCCTTGAATGTTGTGCCAGCAATTTGCACAATTAGTTAATTGCTTTTTTTTCTCATAGGTTGCAGATTCACCAGTGGAGCAATGAAACAATAAGGCGAATTCGAAGGCAAGGTTGGTCTGTAAGAGGAGGTACGGTTACACGTTCAGTAGATGTGATGGTTACACCGCGCGTAGTGAAGGAAGCACGAGCACATTTCGATTGTCCACAACTTGAAGGGGCAGAACTTGAAGACCAAGGCGGTGAAGGCACTGCACTCACGCATTGGGAAAAACGTATACTCGAGGTGAATTGTCGAACCTAATAATAGTGATGTAAAGAGTCTTAGTGTAATTCTATCAACACTTTTGTTTCTCGCGACCGACAGTCAACTTCCGTATGGCCGGCGTCGGTACCTGAGGACCGACAGTCGTCTTACCCTATGGCTGGCGTCAGCCTCGAGGATCGACAAAAGAATTTTTCTCTAATATAGCATGTGTGATCTATAGTACAAATAAATTAGTTTTAATGTAATGCTATCAAATATAATTTTAATTAAATTTTTTGAAACAACGGAAAGGACGGAAAATTTGGTGCAGGGTTCAACGTGTCAACTTCTCGTAAGTTATAGTAATCGCAAAAAATCCTGTTTTCTGACTATTTTGGCATAGCTTAGATAAAGTAAATGTATGTGTGTGCGGATACTAAATTTTGTCGACAACTTCGGGAATGATTCGAAAAATATTTTGCTTGTGTTGATGGTGCATATAGGTGAAAGCTCCTGAATTAAAAAAAATCGTAAACAGACACGTAAGTTGTTTATAGGATACGCCCAATTTAATAAGTACTTATTAATTTACAGTATTTACAATAATAGGTTTGTAAATATTTGAAACAATTTTCGAATAAGTTAATTATTGAATCATTTTTATTGAATATTAATAATTTTTATTTCTCGAGTTCTAGAAATTTGCGTTAAAGCCTAATGCCATGCAATACTAGTTTTCATTTTATTCTGAAATTTAGAGCACATGGCAGGTACATTATTAAGTAGGTAGATTTAAGAACTTTTGAGAGAGTTTTAAATTTAATTTTTTGGAACTGTTTTTCATTAAACTATCAGGTTGCTAACTAAGTAAGTGTGGATTTTTTTTAGAAAATCAAAGACAATTTTTTAAATAACTTTATTCTGTAATGCATTTGCTATTTTGTTTAATGATTTTTTGACATCTTTCAAGAAGTATCATTATCTCACCTTCACAAAACTTCTGGTTATTAGCAAGAAACTGAATCAGGTACAATTTGACACAAATAATTCGAAACAAAATATAATCAGAAGGTGTAAGGTCAGAACTATGTGGCGCTGCCACTGTAGCGGATGTAGCATAACATTATTTATTTATTAGTATTTCACATCCGGATTACGTATTAAAACTAAAACTCAACTGAAACCACCATATAAGCTTGAAACCGCACTTACTTAGTTACCAACTGATGATTACAATAGCGCTTAAATTCTACATTTTGAGAATCAAGTTTTAAGCTCAAATATTCTTCTTCACCATAATAGTTTATTGACAAAGATTTCGAGGATCGATAGCTATGCTTGATAAATTATTATTACAACTATACTATATTCTTAATTATAGAATGAAGCAATGACGGGAACTCATACCCAAAGTCCTGTATTTTCGAGAATTACGTTGGCTTTGATGGAGGATAGCGGTTGGTATAGAGCCGATTACTCGTATGCAGAACCTCTGAGTTGGGGACGAGGACTCGGCTGCGACTTTGTAATGAAGAGCTGTAAAGATTGGATTAACACTAAATTAGCAAGGTAAGAAATACCTGTCTAGCATGATGTGTATTTATTAATATAATAATTGTGGATTGTATAGGTATTATGTATGCATATTAACACAATGTGACAATACTCTTAAACTAGTTGAAAGTGCATTTAGTCTTAAGGCAAATTGCAAGAACTTCCCGAAATGTGTAAATAATTACTTAATTAATCCTTTAGAATAAGCAATTTGATCTGTCCTTTACAATAATTTTTTATTCTATTAATTATTCAGAAATAAATATTAAATTAAAATAAAATAAATGAAAAAAATTTAAAAAAGGACTCTTCTCTTCGAGACATGTTATATGTGAGGAAAAATTTTAACGAGTGCATTGTATTTGTATGTAATTGTATAGATATGGAAACTCGAAGAGTTTTTCGTTTTGTCATTGGTTGAAAGAGTGAGATAGATAAACATTAGTGGCGCTTTGGCCGGCGGAAAAATTTCGAAGTAGAGACATTGAAAATAAAGCTTGTGGATTTAAGCTGTAATCATTAAGCAAAATATTTTTATTTAACTAATAATTACAAGAAAACGGCTCGGTTGATTTTCATCTAAAATTAATCAGCATCATTTCCAACTAATATCTTTCGAACAGTTTTTGATTTTTTAAAATCGATTCGGTAGAATGAGCTTAAATGTGAACGAAAAGTTCAACACTTTTTCCAAATTACAAAGAAACGGCTCAGCCGATCGTCGCACAAAACTGACAAACGAAAATCCTCGTCGAGATACATCAAATGGCTTTTAAATTTCTGAAATCGGTTCAGGCGTTCTCGAGCAAACGTCGATGAAAGGTCTAATTTTGACAAACGCCGAAAAAACGACACTAATTTTTGCAAATTTTGAAGAACTTTTAAAATTAAACGACTTGTCGTAGGGCCGTAATATTTTAGTATAATCTATAAGACTATGGTATCTACCGTCAAAAAAAAATCATAAAAATCGTCGAAACAAAATTTTTTAACACTTTATTACAAGAAAACGGCCCGGCCGATCTCTACCAAAAACTAATCAGCACGATTCCCAACCAATATCTTTCGAACGGTTTTATGAATTTTCAAAATCGATTCAGAATTGCGGGCTAAAACGTGGACGAAAAATTTTTCACTTTTCTGCTATTTACAAAGAAACGGCTTGGCCGATCGCCGCACAAAACTGAGCAACGCTAGTCCTCATCGAGATACATCGAATGGCTTTTAAATGTTTGAAATCGGTCCAGCCGTTTTTGAGAAAACGTCGATTTACGGCAAAAAATCTGTTCACACACACACACACATACTTTTTCCAAATTTGGTCTCATTCGATTCAGAATGGCTTGAAACGCCGAGAAAACATAAAATTAGCAAATCGAATTTTTTGATGAAAACATAAACTTTTCCTTCGGGAAGTTAAAACTAATATCAATAAATTTTCTGACTTTTTTCTTATTATGTATTTGATAAATAGTGTCGCATGTTTTACAAAAATTGTTGAATCTTATTTTACAAAACAGTTCCATCGTACAGTCTCCAAACCTTGTATCCAACACACCAGTTATTTTTTTTCTCTAATAGAACAGAACGCTTAACATAATGTTTCAATTATTCTTATTGTTCTTGTTGAAATTGGTGAGGATTTCTCTCATAATGTGAAAGAGCGCTAAACAAAAACTTATGCAAATGCTAAGCAGGTTGAAACTTCCAATCGATAGCTGTTGATAATGTAATTTTAAAAAATCGTAAATCTATTTTAATTATTATACAGAGTATGGGCGCATTGCCATACAGAATCAGCCCTAACTTGGTGTTTAAATAATTTATACGCCATTTTATAGGTCTATTTGATAAAAACCGATATACCAATTTTCAACTTTGCACCCTTTAAAATATACTAATTAGGAATGATTTGTTCTGGTGTTGTTATTCAGTTTTTTTGTAAGATTCCGTCAACCGTTTAATCGTTTTCCGATTCTGAAAAATAAAAAGTGTTTAATAATTTGCGACTTTGCAGGATTAATCTAACAATAACGTGGCATAAAATTCAATAGTAGTCTCGTAGAATAAATATTCTAATCTTGCATAAAAATAGAAAAAAATGAATATACTTAAGCGGCAAGAAACTGAATTATCACTTTATGCCGCATATTGTTTTTTAGTATTCTAAAAATATCTTGGTAAAAAAGATATGTTTTACTGTTCATTTTATGAACTGTTATCCTTGTCTGACTTTTTGTATGGCTTTCTTCATATAATTCCTAAATATCCACTGTTTATTATTATAAGTAATATCATCATTGGGACTTGCGAATTGGAAATTGCCAACATTTGAAAAGAATAATCTAGTTGTATAAAGCTATTGGAATACATGGAAAGAAATATTTTTCATCAAATTTGGTACGCAATGCAAATAGTTTCTTACTGTATGCAATTGCATTGATTACACCTTTCAAAGCATACATAATGATTGTGAACTAATTCATTCCAGTGCAGTGAATAAAATTTTAGTTTGTATTTATTGCATGTATTTGCTTAATTAATTTGTAAGCATGGAAAAATGATTTAATACAAAGCATTTTCATAAATAATTGCTATTGGGTCGCTCAAGTGAGATCTACAGGGTAGGAGCTCAAAGGTCCCATTTGACTTTCAGTAATTATACTGTCTGAAGTGAAATGAATCACATTACAATAAAAAGCACGTATCAAACAAACAAGTATCGCGCTATGTTAAGTAATTTCTCAATTACTGAGCATAGCTCAATTCAATTAATTACTAATTATAAAAGTTTTTAGCTATTTTTCTGAAACGAGTTACATATCCTTTTTTACCCCATAGGCTGAGTGAAAAGGAACAGGTAATATTTAAAACAAAATAGCTAAATACATATTTATCCCACACTTTAGAATAGTGTTGTTAAAAATTTCTATATTTTAATTGCTTTTGTGATAATGGTGCTGAACTTTTTCACCCGCGGATTTTTTAGCTCTGCTCTACTTTAAAAATAAACGTTACTCTAAAAATAATTACAACTATATTATATTATATTTAATAGTACAAAATTCAAATTGATAAAAATTCAAATTGATAAAAATCCAAATTTGACATTCAAATGTAATAATTGAAATTATTTATTGCGACGTTTCTGAACTCCTCAATATTAGCGCTTCCGATTAAATTTAATTTAATTGGGTTTAATTTAGTACACGACGAAACTCTATATTAAAGGGTATGGGCGCAATGCCATAGAGAATCGGCCCCACCCTGCTATTTGAATAATTTATACGCCATTTTAAAGGTCTTTTTAAAAAAAAACGATATACCAATTTTCAACTTTGTACCCCATTTTATGGCCGAGATGTCATTGAAAATATGCCAAAGTGGCTCCTTATTTCTAACTCACTTTTTGGCGTAACCATGAGAGATATCGAAAAAAAATTTTGTGGTTCTACTCATATTGGCTTAGACCATATTATGTAGAACAATCGATGCTAAATAATCTTTTATTATTAGCTGAAAAAGATAAAATATTTTTTTCAATTGATGTTTTCGGATAGTGCGTTCAGTTGGACCACCTTTTAATTAGCGTTATTCGAAAGGTTATTCTTTTTTCTTCAAGTACTGCAAATATTGTTCAAATCAATTATGTGGAACACATTGGAAAATTGAAAAAAAACGGAGCCAATACACCCGCGCGTAACGCTAATAGTACCCTGCAATTGCATGCAGTTCGTTTCGATGCGAAAAAGTGCGCGATGCGCCCGAAACGATTCTTAAAATAAACAATGAATGCGAAAATATTCGTTTCGGACGCATCGCGCACTGCTTCGCATCGGAACGAACTCCATCAATTGCAGGGTACTATTAGCGTTTTTTATTCATTTCTTACAACCAATCTGAACCTTGGGTTCAATGGGATTATTTGCTGACGGGTGCAGGCCTTTTAGAAATTTCCCCAGTGAGGAATTACCTTACATAAATATATTGATTGTTAATTTATTAAATCTTGCGGCCACTTTCTTTTTAATCTTCTCATAGGAACTTGTTTTAGCAGGTCTTCTATTAGAGTGTTTGGATGGTATTCGCTCCTTTGATGATATTTCGCACTTCTCTCCTTGATAATTTCCTGTATATATTTGATGTTTAGGTCTCGATGAATTATTTCTTTGGAGACATACCAGGGCGCGTTCACTATAGCTCGTAGTATTTTTGACTGTGATCTTTGAATTGTTTTTATATTCGACATGCTTGCACATGCCCATAGCTCGATACCGTATTTCCATATTGGAACAATTACGGCTTTATATATCAGGATCTTGTTCGCATATGACATCTTTAATCTTCTTCCAATTAACCAGTAAAGTTCACGAAATTTTTTGTCTATTTGCTTACGCTTTGTCCTGATGTGGGTACTCCATGTGAGTCCTCTATCGAGGTGAAGTCCTAAGTATTTTACAGAGTTGCTTTTTGGAATTTCTACATTGATGTTGATTTTTATATTTGGGCAATCTCCTTTTCTTTTAGTAAAGGTGATGTGGACTGACTTAGTTGAGTTAATAGTAATTTGGGTGTGCGACATAGTTTTTGTAAATTGTGTGTCAAAGTGCATACAAACGGAGGAAAATGAAAATGAAACGACAAAATCTCCGATCTAATAACTTTTCTGCACGATAATTAAAATTTTATAATAACTGTCGTTTTCTTTCAAATGACCTGTGCGACTGATTTCCGCTAGGCTATATGTAGTTAATATTACTAAAACTAAGCTGAACTCATACTGATAAGAATTGCGAACTGATATTTTCTTATCATTTAAGAAGCCGATCAATTCATCCATTTTGTGACAAATTGAAACGGGATCCTTTACAAACAGAATGCACTGATGATCGAACATCTGTTGCCTTGTGCAATTTAGTAGAACACGCCGAAGAACTTCCAAGAAAATATCAGGTAATAATAGATGCATCAAATAATTTGCCTCTACTCATTAACCAAATTTTTATTTATTATTATTATAACTGCCTATACTCAATAATTAATATCATTTAGCAATATTTTTGTATCCCGCTTTTGGTCAATGCATGTTTTTTTACCGAGTTTCAATTGAGATTTCCTTCAGCTTATAGGTATGCTTCAACTCTAAAAATCGAATTATTTCTATAAATGGTCGCCCGCTTCTTACACCTTTTTAATCTTGGGCCCGATTTTCTTAATTTAATTTTGTATATTGCGGAATTTAATAATATAAACAACTTTAATTTAATGATCGGATATTTCACCCCGCTTTCAATCAGTGAATGTTGTTCACTCAATTTCTTCAGTTCATAGTAAAGCATATATTTCAATTAAAAAACAATTTACTTTTGTCCAACTCTAACATTGTATTAAGTTCTGAGAAAAAAAATTTTTATTTCAATGTGTTAAACGGAATTTTAAAAAATATATGCAAACTATTTTATAATAGTCACTCGATAATCGATGAATTTTTGACTGTTTGTGAATTTTTTACTGAATTTCGATCAACATTAAATTAAATTATATATTTATTTTAAAAAATATTTTTTATAGAGTATAATTTTTTTTAATGTTTTTGCGTTTCAGAACATCCAATAATTTTTGACATATCATAGCAAATAAATATGCATGGATGTGATTTCAATTCCTTGATTTTAAAATTGAATCAAATAATTGATTTGTTTGTAAATGCAACAAATAATTTGGCATGAATCAATTGAATAATAGTTTTAAATCACTTTATTAGAAGATCGCTTATGTTCAATAAATGTTTTAGTTTTTTATGATGGAGTTTATAAAATTTGAATTTAATAAAAGTTGAATTTATAGTAGTGATTTTTCTTCCTCTAATTGAAAAATCTCAAGTGCCTTCGATTGATCTTTTGATTGACGAATCTCGTTATGAATTGAACACTGTCCGTCTTCTGTCCCATAAAAAACTAAGAATAACCCTGCAATTGCCTCAAACTTTTGTGTAAGGTCGATTACCTTATTATTCACAGCTTTTGCTTGCTTTAAGATATTTTTGAAAAGCTACTATTCACATTCCCAGTCTATTTCATTCAGTATTTTAATAAGTTTTTCTTTGGTTTTTTTCTACCAGTTTGTATTCATTTTTATGTTCAAAATATTTACGAACAATTTTCTAATGTGCATCTCCGATATAATAATATTTTGCGACCTCTTCTGTATTATTTATATCGCAGAATGTATAGTTACATAATTTTTTGGTTTCACGATTTTAAATATAATCGACAAACGAAAAAGTTTCAGCGTTTTTACTCCGTTTCTGAATCTGTATAAATTTATATAGGCACATAAAAGATATATTGATATAAGCACATAAAAGATAGTCGATCGATATTTATTATGTGTGAACATATCAAAATATGCTAAATAAATTGATCATTTGCAGAATTTTGATGAAATTAATCACGTGGAATCAGGACGAGAAGGATTTTATGGGGGATCTGTAACATTATCCGATTATTGCCCATATATACAAGAATTTACGTGGAGAAGCAAAAATGTTATTGTGAGAGGTTCACACTGCCAATTTGAAGAAAATAATCCATGTAAGTTATACAAAAAATACAGATGTATTTTTAACAAAGAAATGTATTTATTTATACATTAGTGATTTCCATTTAAATTTTTATTTAGTGCGTGTATGTATGTATGTTTGTAAATAAATGTGTATAAATTGATTTCTACATAACAATTTGACAGAAAATTTCGTTCCGTTTTAAAAAAAAACTTTTTAGTATCTTTCGGAAGCGGTGCACCGATTATAGCGATCTTGCAATTTTTATTACGATTCATTTTTAGCCTCAAAATAGTTTTCAGTGTCGGCGATTACTTCTTTTTTCTGCCGGGCTTTTTTCTTGGGGTCTGCGAACAGGAAATAGTTGTTCCGAGGTATATTTGGAGATTACGGTGGATGGGAAACCAATTCGAAACCCAATTCGATAATTTTTCCCATTGTTCTGAATGCTTTGGATCATAATGCAATGCTTTGATGATACAGCATTTTTTTCTTCAAATGAGACTATTTTTTCGCGATTTTGATCTCAAGACGCTCCAATAACTCGATATAATAGTCGCAGTTGATGGTTTTTCCTTTCTCAAGATAGAATGAATATTATGCCTTATGAATCCCAAAAAAACTGATGCCTCGTTCCACGCGTCTAGTCAATTCGGCTGTCTGTTTATTACACTCCGGAGTGAAGTTATGAAGCCAGATTAAACCCATGATAATATCACAAATTAGTTTGTCATTTCTAATATTTCATTCTTGAATTACTTTTACCTTTACTTTTTATCCCATTTTATTACAACAACCACTAATGGGAGGCGCTGTAGGTGACTTATTCTTTAGTTTATATTCACATATATTCACAACTTATGCTAAACATTTCTTATTTTAAGCTTAATTATATTCCACGGTGCAACCAGTGTTCAAACATGTCCATACTTCGGGCACGATTCACATCACACACTAATTGCATATTAATAATCATATCTAATAGTCTACTTTCGGTTTGGGGACAGCTTCTTATAACGTTATTCTAGTTCACATTATAAAAATAGTTGATTAAACATTTCGCGCACTGTACTGCATTCGTGACAATATTTTAACGCAAAAACTCGGATTAATTTTGCTTAAACAGTCTCAAACTCTGCTCCGAATCGTTAACTAATATTGCCAGTATTGTTAGTAGCGTTTGTAAGATGGTACTAAATGAAAATTATATGGATATAATATTATTATCGGAATACCCTCTCACAGAAACGGAACAAAGTTTTCAGCCAAACTAATATACCATGTTACTTATACATTCATTATATTATTGTATGTATTGTTGACAGCTAGCGATAAAAATTTTGCTTTGGAAAAATATGGTATATATTCCAAATGTTTTGAACATACTGATCAAATGTGGGAGGAAAGGTCCTGCAAGCAAGTTCGACAGTGGCAACATTGGGGCTCTGGATGTTATGAATACATGTGCGAGGATGGACGACTTCACATCATGGTAATATGATCATCTGAGATTACCTGACTCGCATCTAACATATTATTCAGTTACTCATATGTGCATGCTGTTAAAAACATAATTTTTCACAATATGATTGACTTACTGAAGTATAATAACCTGAACTTTTAAATAATAAGGAGTCATTAAATTTGGACATTACTTATATTGGATCATATGTTATTAATCTTTTCGCACCGTTTAAATAAATGCCTATGCACATTCATATCAGTAATTTTGCTAATTATATTATTAAAATAAAACTCAAGTTTTCTTTCTTTATCAACCCATTACTAATTTATTAATATATTTTAATGAAATTACAATATTTTAATTAGGAAAATATTTAAAAGTACAAACATTTATAAAATAATTGACTTAATCAACCGAAATTGAGATTTAAGGTCTGTTGACTCAACGCTTGTTTTGTTGGTTTTTTGGTCTGCTGGTTATCAAGTAGGCAAAATGACGTCGGGTCGATCTCCATTTGTTTCCAGCATGAGAGATTTTCATGTTAGAACGTGCGCTATATTTGTGAATGGATAATGAATCAATAAAGCCCGAATCACGCGTCATTTGTTTTCTGGAATGGCTACATAGCAATGCTTGATTTCTAGAGACCTGTTCACACGACGCTTGTTTTCTGGGCTGGATGGCATGGTAGATTATGCCGCCGATGACGGCGCTAAATTTTATGATAGTTTCACAGTTTCACACGATGCGAAACAAACATATTTAAATAAAACAAACTAAACTAATATTTAAATAAAATAAACTAAAATATACGTACATTACGCTTGCTTGTTTTTAGCGACATTTGTTTTAGCTTGCTAGATTTTTAAATGTGATAAACCACCTGTCAAAATACTGCTTCCTTATTGGTTCGAACGAACGAATCCATCCATACAAATTGCGTATGTTCACAGCCATAAACACACGAGCCTGCTTTGCTGGCTAGCCTGCTGGTTGTTAAGTCGGCAAAATGTTTTGCGCTCGACCAGCAGTCCATGTAATAGTCGATGTAATTCAAATATTATTGGTGATAGTTTTAATTCAATATTATAATGGCAATTGTGATATTTGTAAGAAATGATATTAATATTTCCTCTGTGAAATAAATGTACATAAAATCGTATCCACATGTTGCGAATCCACAGCTTGCAGCATATGACATATGACATTTAATCAATCGGGAGAGTCCACGATTGTCGGCAACTGTCGTTCAGCAAGTGACGTCACAGTTCCTTCTATCTGTCTACACTTTATACAATGGAAGATATATGAGGACTAGCCATCCTGCAGCTTTTATATCTTCTTATATATAAAAATGGATCGCAAAATGTGTTGGTAAGCGCATAACTCAACAACGCCTGGACTAATTTGGCCAATTCTTTTTTTAAAATGTTTGTTGAAGTCCAAGGATGGTTGTTACGGCGATAAAAGAACGAATAATTGCCGGGAAAACCCTAAAAACAGCCCTTTTCTTCTTTAATCGAGTAGGCAACGCAATTTGTAAAAAAACAATGATCTATGTCATGACATTTTGTGTAGTTTTTGAGAATCTTTCTATTAATCAAGCTATATTGGCAGCCAAAAGCATCGATGTAAATTAATTAAATTTCAAAATTCAAGAACAAATTACCGGCGAATCAGTTGATTTGGCAACTAACCAAGACGATCCACCGGAGTTTTTAAACTCGCTGGATTTGCTAGGATTGTCACCTCACAATCTTCAATTAAAGGTTGGATCGGCAATTATAATGTTGCGAAATATCGACCAACTATATTTAAAGGATAGTATAAATCAGAAGATGTTCTCGCACCATGCACTGATTTTTGAATTATGATTTACATTATTAAAATTACTTACTTTTAAATGCTTATAGTGTTTTATTCAATTATTTTTTATTCACACCGAATGATTACCAGGGTGACGGTCCTGTTCAGGATATTTTTTGCAAAGAATAGAAAAAAGGTAGGCACAAAACACCGCCACATTACAATTTTTTTGACAGGACGAAGTCTGTCGGGCCGGCTAGTTCCCTATAAAGATGACGCAATCGTTTTCTAGAATGTTCATTCGAACTTGTTCAGATTAGTTATATGTGAGTCAGAAACAACGCATTCCTTATTTATTCAAGGCGCAGTTTGTGGTTTTGTAGTTAGAAAGCCTTGAAAATGACCATTTGTCTAAACACGTGTTGTTCTTATCTCTAACATACAATGTAAGAGCTATGACTCAACAAGCATACTGCGACGTTCATATTCTGACCGTTATATAGTAATATATAATATTATTTATAATTATTACAAATGGGTGGATACCCCTAACATCATAAGTCTGTGATCCAGCCACAAAAATAACGCACGTTGTAATACCTAAATCTCGCTTGCTGGAAGTAAATGGAGATCGATACGACGTCATTTTGCCTACATGATAACCAGCATGCTAGGCAGCCGACTAAAAAAGCAACGAAACAAGTGTTGTATGAACGCTTTTATTATTCCAATTTTTGATTAATTGATATGATTCAACCGATTTCTTTCAACATGTATTAATAACATATTCGTTTTTTAATAATGACATTGTTTTTTAAACTAGGTGTCCAACTACACATACACTTGCCATTATCCAGGCCAAAAATTGAACATAAAAATACTGAGCAATGGTTGGCTGCACCGCGGAGCGATTATTTGTCCATCTTGCCACGAATTGTGTAATGAATATTTTTCGAAGCAAAATGAGAAGTGCAAGCCCGATGATGAGGCGCCCGCCACCCACCTATATCCACGAGATTGGCTGACTTGTGGTGCATATTCCTTGGGATATAGTGAAACTTACGAATATTTTATTGTAAGTACTTTGACATTATTAATCGGATTTATTTCAAGTTCATAGAAAATATTAATGTGTGATTGCTATTGATAACAAATAGTTATAATGCGAAAATAATAAGTAAAAAATTGTTATAAACATTTTTTGTATATTATTCACATTTAGGAATGAAATGAATATTAAACATTTTCTTAATGTACTTACAATATTGTAAACTGTATGATGTGGATTTATAATTTTTATTATAACTTATATTACTACTTAAGCTTTCGGACTGAATTATATATATGAAAATAAGACATTGTATTTAACTTTTCTAATTAGATAGTTTCTATATAAAGCAATATTACAGAGTACATATATGCAAACATATTGGGAATGCAATATCGATAAAAAAATGAATCCGGTATTTCGGTATTTTTTAACAGCGGTATTAATATTATTTAACAAAATGTAGACAAAATTGAAAGTTTTTGCAAGAATATTAAAACTAAATCTAATATTGATAATTCAGTATCGACTATTGTGTATCTTCTTTTCATCAAAATCAAACTTATGCGGAAGAAAGACCAAAAACTCATCATAAATCTTATAATAATATAATAAATTATATTACCTATATTCGATGTGTTAAATCAGCATCATTTTCAATATTTTGGGGCCAGCGGTGGCGATATCGGTTAGAGCGTGGGCTAGCACCAACTAGTCCCGGATTTGCTGGTTCGATTGTCAAATTTCCGCTTGGGGTTATAGATGACAATATAACTTCAAGTGGAAATCGTCTTTCGTGGACATAGTTGCATCATTCAATCATATGTAAATTATTAGACGAAAGAGCTAATACATAAAAATCCCACACATAGGAGAATGGTGAACCGATGGGTTGCTTCTCATAATAATACCTTGCTTAGATCATAAGTTTTGAACGAAGCAGCTTATAGAACATATAATAGTAAGAGTTCTGATTGCTATTGTAACAATAACAAAATCAATATTTTAAAAAGTTTAAAATAGTAATTTTTTACTAATAGTAATCAAGAAAAATAATAACATATAATATTTTTATTTAAACAATATAATGACCCTATACGATTTATTTTTTAACAATTAAACATGTAGTAATATTTATGATTAATATATTTGAAGGTAGAACACTAATAAAGATTACCCAGTGGTACGCATTGTTTCGTAGATTTTGAGTATTATTTAAAAAATTAAAATTTTAAAAAGCTGTTACATTTTTACACAAGAGGAAATAGTCATAATTATTTATTAGCCTAATTCTATTCATTGTGACTCGATATTAAGTTCATTGAAAAATAATAAAATATTTAACCTAATGATGAGTCGGGATAATATTTTGATACTTGTTTATACTATAAGCGACTTAAAAAGACATATGATTTAAGTGATAATGAAATTTGTTGTAGATTATGAGAAATTGTTCCGATAAACTCAAAGTTATGTGTAAGATGTTTCCCCCAACCCTTATGTTTTAATACAAGAAATGCCGATATTCTTAAGGCACATACCGTCGAAAATTTAACACAGTACACCGGTTTTTCGATATATCGGTATTGCATTTCCTACAAATATATATATATATATATATATATATATATATATATATATATATAGCAATAGTAATGTGAATGTGAGAGCAGAGAATATTAACGCTTTCACTATGAGTTATATTATTGATAATTCTTTTTTTTCTAATTTTTAATTTTTTTGAAGTGTATTTTTCCATTTTAAATACATTTTCATTGATAATAATTGATAAAATTAAAAAAAAAAGTTCTTGTGTCCGGTGATGTGTGCGGCTTGTTGTTCCGTACAGCGTCGTTACTCCTGCGTTAAACACTCTCATAGCGAAAGGGTTAATTTTGTAAAAATGAACACAGTACACTTTGTTTGCACTAACTTAATTAAAATTAAAAACAACTATATTTTTATACAACGGAAATAAGTCTAAATTCACACTGCAATAATATTTATGGGGTAAGCAGAAAAATTCAAGTTCAAAAAGTTCAACAAGCCTAGAAAAATGTGTATTTTTAACATTATTAACCAAGTTGGTGCAAAGAAAATTGCTCTATAATATAATAATTGCATAATATATAGATATAATGAAATAATAAATGGTGCTGCACTAGGGCAGTTCCGTTAAGCTGAGTTAGACCCCAATTTGATTTGGAGAAGAATATAGTGCGATAGATTTTCCATTGCCATTACACACCGCAGTGCCCGAAATCGGCTTATTTTCAATTAGAAACATGTTTTTGATCTATATTTTCAAGTGAAAACGAACATCGCTGCTGCTCGATGAGCTTTGGCTTGACCATGTGCACACTAGTCCGCGCGTTATCCAGTTACGCCATGGAGTATGATGTTTTACCCTACGAAATGACAGACAAAAAGCTCTTCAATAAAAATGTAATATAATATTTTTATCTTGATTCTATAGAAAAGTAGAGTAAGTATGATTTGAGTAAGTTTGCTTAAGGAGGTTGTTCGGTTTTTATTTTTTATTTTTTTCGATTTGGAGATTTTTTGATATTATGAAAGCTAAAAACCTTAGAATTATTTAAAAAAAATCATCTCAATATCTATTTTTTTGACGAAGTTATAAATATATATATATATATATATATGTATATATATATATGTATGATCCTCTGAAACCGTTTTTTTCATCGCTCCGCGAGCTATTGTATGCCAGCTGCTCTCTTTTTCATTATAATACCTCATGCACATGACCTTTTTAATGATGACCATCTTTGAACACCATGGTGTATTTAGTGCATTAAATTAAATGGTGTATTTAGTAGATTATATTAAAAACTTTAAAAATGCGGTGCCACAAATACTTGCATTTTTTTTAATTTGTTCACCACTGCAATACCTAGTCCCCCTACCTCAAACAACTTGATAACATAACGCAAAAAATTTTTGCGAAGCTTTTCGCCCCAATAACAAGGCCTTTTTTAACACTTTTTTTTAAAAAATAGCTGCCATTTTTTCCTTCTTGCTATATTTCTTTTATTTTGGTAAGGGGACTGGATTCAAACTTCTTCTTCAACGTAGTTTCTTTTTTTTGTTTCGGGAGATGCGCAACGGATTTATCTGTGGCACCGCAAAAGAGATCGATTTTGCAAGGCCGACTTTGGGGCCCCCTGGCTAAAAAATAACGGCGAAAAAAAAGAAGATAATTTCGTAATATTCTGTGATTTTGTAATTTTTGTTTAAAAAAAACCGCATGTCTCTATGATAAATACATTTCGAGAAAAAAAAAACAAATACCTTGCATTTTTTGTAAAAAAAAACGAACAACCCACTTAAGTCGTACCACAGCTATATTGTGTCTGATGGTACCGTTAAATAATATTATAATGTTTGAATAAGGCTAATGCCTTATTTTGTTTGTTTGAATAAGGCGAAACTGAGGCTAAATAAGATTTTACGATTAGAAAGGTGCTAATCCTTCTTAAATGAGACAAAGAACTAGTATAAAAATAGGGGTTGCGTTCCAAGAATTAAAAAAAAGATGCTACATATCATGATTTCATATTAAATGTTGACATTTTTATTAATATTTTTAAGGAGTAATTTATATTACATGAATTATGACTTTATCCGTCAATAAGTGCTATCCTTTCTTTGCAAGATATCCTGATCCTCTGAGCAGTTCTGTACTACTTTCGAATCCGTGCATTATTTTTTGAAAAAAAATTGCGAATACTTGCTTTTAACGAAAAATATTTATATAGTTAACATATACAAAGTCATACTCAGTAAAATTTTATGGTCATTTTATTTAAATAATCTTTGTTTGAGATATATGCCTCATCGTACTCGCTCAAATAATAAATATCAGATTAGTTTTATCTTTTGCACAAACTAGTGCAAAGTTTTATTACATTTATTGAGTTATTATATGGCAATTTTATATGGCAAAAAGTGACAAAATGGTAACTCTGTTTTTAAGACGGAGAAAAACGGAGCGTCCGATTTTAATAATTCAATAAACATTTTACTTGTATTGACAAGATGAAGAACTGATTAATTTTTGGGAAGGCATGTATAGCGGTTATAGACTCTCTTCTATAGCGGTTATAGAAAAAAAAAACTTGAGAAATTGTCATTTGAACGAAAAATTGATTCATTTTAAATAAAATATGTTCATTCTAACAATAAGTCCGCTTAATTAGATTTTGTTTATATATATTTCATTCAAACATATATAAACAACGTCGTGTAATCTAATAAGTTTTCACATTTTGTCTATAGGGAACAAATAATGAAAATTCTAGTTTTTATAATATTTATTCATAGACATTTCTTTATTTATTTACTGTCGACGTTTGGGAACTGGATACGTTCCATCTTCAGGATATCTGTATATATATATATATATATATATATATATATATATATATTCAATTAAAAATAGACCATTTCGGGCACTGCGGTGTAAAATGGCAATCGGAACCCTCTCACACTATTCTTCCCTGAATCGAGTTGGAGTTTAACTCCGCTACAGACCTACACACGGGCAGGTACTACCCATTATTTATTTTATGTATATATATATATATATACATTTATAAATAAATTATTTTATATGATTATTCTTTCAATGAAAGGGCCTACTTTCGAACTTTAAAGTGTCTACATTCCTTTAGATTGGTCCAACCATATATTCTTTATTCTAGATGTATTTAAAAGTGATATTTAATTATTTTCTTTACTGAATACTGTATAATAAATACATGTTTTATATCCTGTTTAGGTTATATAGAATTAAGTGTGCATTAAGTTGAATGTTTTACACTATTAACAGATTTTCTTTTGTTGAATAGCATCAATTTAATAAAACGAAGGCCTAAGACCAAATTGTCTAATTAAGATGATTCTGCTTCTACAATCAATATTTATTAGAACCTGTTTAAGGTGATGTAAAACATAAACATTGAGAATGTTTTGTATACTCTGATATGTTATTATTTTGATGCATCGTGTAAAAGAATGATAGCATGTGCATTTTACCATTGAAAGCATCTAACCAAATTTTTAACTAAATACTCGAATTTATCATTACTATAATTATACTATTTTTATTGTGGTAGCTCATATTTATAGACTACTATTAGGCAAATTAGTCAATTATTAATATGAATAATTTATAAATATTTGCTACAATGAAAAGTAAGATTATGTGAATTATTTTATCACGGTCAAACGACTTGCATATCATCTATAATATGTACAAAATATAAATATTCTCATTGTCATAAAGTGATTTGACTTAAATAGGAAAAAAATATTTTTACTTTTCTGTAAGTTTAGAAAATGATTTATGTTTTGTTATTGTTAATTACATTAAAAGCATATAAATAGTTGTTGATTTCTGAAATAAATATAAATTTAAATAAATACTGTGTATTCTTTTACTCATACTAAAATTGATTTATATAAAAAAATCATGATAAAAAAAATCATGAAAAAATAATTTTAATGTCATTACATAAGAATAACATGCATTTTTACTCAAAATCAAAGTTATTTGTGAAAAAGATGCACCCTTTACTCGAAATATTACATTATTATAAGAATATATAGAAATTTACAAGTATTGCTGTTTTCTGAAGCTTGAATATTTGATCAACCCCGATAAAAAAATATATGGAATTAGATACCGTAGCCGATCGTTGACTGCCAATGTCATTTGTGACGCCACAACGAGTATTAGTTAATATCTATCGATATTACTATATTCGTTGAAGGGTTCTTTTTTAATCCAGTCTGCCTGTCTCTTTTTTTCCTTTGATCGATACATTTTAGTTCAGTTTTTATTTTTGTCGAGTTCGGTCTACATTCAGTTTTCAGACGAGTTCAATCTTGTTAACGATTGCGAATCTTATCCAATTCTATTTCCTGGCTAGTGCCAGACTAGTTCATATAGTTCTAATCAATCTACATTTTGGATTATAACCGGTTTCCTTCACGGTTTGGTTTCAGTGATGAATTTGCATACTTTTGTTCGAATTCCTTAATTTTTATAATTTTCGGTTCTTATTGACTCAGTGATAGTTTAGATATGTTTTTCCTTTCTTGTTTAAGATCATATTATTATTCAGTTTGTTATTCTCAAAGAAGTAGAACATTTTATTTTTCAAAACACAGTCTATTGTGCAATATATAACTAGCGATTTCATGGGTCTGATTATTTCTAATTAAGGCCACACCACATTTTTTGCACCTCTAGCCGGATTTTCGATTAAGATTGAAAGTTTCCCCAAGTTGCCGATTCTATCTTCAGGAACGAAATGTCAATCTCCGCTAGTGAATAATTGCATTTACCGGACGCTAAGGTAAAACTATTATATTGTTTTCTTATTAACTTCCCGAAGGAGAAGTTTATGTTTTCATCAAAAAATCCGATTCGCTAATTTTATGTTTTCTCGACGTTTCAAGCCATTCTGAATCGAATGAGACCAAATTTGGAAAAAGTATGTGTGTGTGTGTGTGTGTGTGTGCGTGTGCACCAACAGATTTTTTGCCGTAAATCGCCGTTTTCTCAAAAACGGCTGGATCGATTTCAAAAATTTAAAAGCCATTCGATGTATCTCGATGAGGACTATTGTTTGTCAGTTTTGTGCGAGGATCGGCCAAACCGTTTCTTCGTAAATAGCAGAGAAGTGAAAAGTTTTTCGTCCACGTTTTAGCCCGCAGTTCTGAATCGATTTTGAAAATTCAAAAACCGTTCGAAAGATATTGGTTGGGAATCGTGCTGATTAGTTTTTGGTAGAGATCGGCCGGGCCGTTTTCTTGTAATAAAGTTTAAAAAAAAAAATTTCGACGATTTTTATGATTATTTTTTTGACGATAGATACCATAGTCTTCTAGATCATACTAAAATATTACGGCCCTACGACAACTGGTTCAGCTTTAAAAATTCGTCAAAGTTTGCAAAAATCAGTATGGTCTTTTTGGCATTTGTCAAAATTAGACTTTTGATCGACGTTTTCTCAAAAACGCCTGAACCGATTTTAGAAATTTAAAAGCCATTTGATGTATTTCGGTGAGGACTATCGTTTGTCAGTTTTGTGCAATGATCTGCCAAGCCGTTTCTTTGTAATTTGAAAAAAAAGTGTTAAACTTTTCGTCCACATTTAAGCTCATCCTACCGAACCGATTTTAAAAAATCAAAAACTGTTCGAAAGATATTAGTTGGGAATGATGCTGATCATTTTTAGGTGAAAATCTACCGAGCCGTTTTCTTGTAATTAACTGTTGAAAAAAAGTGTTAAAATTTCGTCCACATTTAAGCTCATCCTACCGAACCGATTTTGAAAAATCAAAAACTGTTCGAAAGATATCATTTGGGAATAATGTTGATTAATTTTAGGTGAAAATCTACCGAGCCGTTTTCTTGTAATTAAATGTTGAAAAAAAGTGTTAAATTTTCGTCCACATTTAAGCTTATCCTACCGAACCGATTTTGAAAAATCAAAAACTGTTCGAAAGATATCATTAGGGAATGATGCTGATTAATTTTAGGTGAAAATCTACCGAGCCGTTTTCTTGTAATTAAATGTTGAAAAAAAGTGTTAAATTTTCGTCCACATTTAAGCTCATCCTACCGAACCGATTTTGAAAAATCAAAAACTGTTCGAAAGATATCATTTGGGAATGATGCTGATTAATTTTAGGTGAAAATCTACCGAGCCGTTTTCTTGTAATTAACTGTTGAAAAAAGTGTTAAATTTTCGTCCACATTTAAGCTTATCCTACCGAACCGATTTTGAAAAATCAAAAACTGTTCGAAAGATATCATTAGGGAATGATGCTGATTAATTTTAGGTAAAAAATCTACCGAGCCGTTTTCTTGTAATTAAATGTTGAAAAAAAGTGTTAAATTTTTGTCCACATTTAAGCTTATCCTACCGAACCGATTTTGAAAAATCAAAAACTGTTCGAAAGATATCATTCGGGAATGATGCTGATTAATTTTAGGTGAAAATCTACCGAGCCGTTTTCTTGTAATTAACTATTGAAAAAAAGTGTTAAATTTTCGTCCACATTTAAGCTTATCCTACCGAACCGATTTTGAAAAATCAAAAACTGTTCGAAAGATATCATTAGGGAATGATGCTGATTAATTTTAGGTGAAAATCTACCGAGCCGTTTTCTTGTAATTAACTGTTAAAAAAAAAATTTAAGCCTTTTTTCATGGAACTTTTTTTGGCGATATACATCATGGTCTTATAGAACTTACTGTAATATTACGGCCTTACAACAAGTAGTTTAATTTTAAAAATTCGTCAAACTTTGCTGAAATTATTATCGTTTTTTTTAAAGTAGTATATTATTTACACTTTTTTTTTGATTAAGTCGATTATTTACACATATCGGGAAGTTCATGTAATTTGCCTCAAGGCTAAATACCAAACCAACTAGTTTGTTTTTTTTTTCTTCATAAATGTGTAGCCCAAGGGCGTACCTACTAATGCGCTAATCACACGGCCAATTTTCAAACAGAAAATGTATCTTTCCGTTATTAAAAATGCGCACGAATTAACCAGAAGTATGGATCATGCTTCACGCAACAGTAGTTTTTTAAGAACCTAACATTCGAGATCAATTCATTAACGAAATTAACACCTTCACGCCGGGGACGATTGTGGCCCGCGCCGCCCGGTATAATTATCTCGTCATCGGTGGCCCACGCCGGCGTGAATGTGTTGAATTACACGCAATTAGTGTTAGAATGAAATATCGAGTACTGAGTAAATATCGATACTTTGCGGTCGATAGTGAGTACTTTTGGTATCGATTTTTTAGCTCGATCTATTTGCCAATATCGATCTTTTTCGTCGATAGTACTCAAAAAGAATCGACAGCGTAATCTATGAACAACACTCATCGACCAACTATGAACACCACTCATTTTGCGAAATGCAATGCAATAGTCTCTATAGGTGGTCACAACTGTTCAAAGAAGTGTCAAAAATGATCCCGAAGGGTGTCATTAGTCTCAGAATTTATTGCTCAAAAACCCAAATTGAATATGACCACACTACTAAATAAAGATGTTTATTTATTACTCTTATGTAAAATGAAACGGCTTTTTTAAGTACCAAAATGTTTTATAAAAACATATTCAACAATCGAAATATGATTATTTCAAATAATAATACTCATCCATTTCAATATACTCGTATTAGTATTTTGCGTAAAAAGAATCGAAATATAATTATTTCAAATAATAATTCTCTTCCATTTCAATAAATTAGTATTTTGCGTAAAAAAGAATCGAAATATAATTATTTCAAATAATAATACTCGTCCATTTCGCATAATACTAATATATTGAAATGGATGAATATTATTATTTGAAATAATTATATTTCGATTCTTTTTTACGCAAAATACTAATTTATTGAAATAATGAGTATTATCACTTGAAATAATTATTTTTCGATTCTTTTTACGCAAAATACTCATATATTGAAATTTTTGAATATCAACATGCAAACATATGGGTTTGAGTTTCTCGGAACCATTTAAACTTTAAATCCCATCGCTCCGAAGGGATGTTTCTCTACAAGTGTCGAAATATTATCTTGACCGTCATTAAACTGAATGTTCATTGCTTTCCAAAGTGCTTCATATTGCACTTTTATGGAAACATGTAACGGCTTTTTAAAGTTGCATGCTCACTAAAATTATTCATATAAAAATATTCAACAATTATAAAATATTATTTTACTTAAAAATATTAAAAATATTATTGTACTTAAAAATACTTAAAAAGTATTGCTTTTTGAATATAGCTATTATATTGTTGTCAAAAATACTCAACTATTATAACTTGTCTTTTTTTTGGAAAATGATAGAATTTGAAATTAGTATTGAAAAATTACTGTTAAAATTTTACAATATGGAAAATGATTCTGATTTAACACATCAGATACAAGCAATAGAATTTATTCTAATATTGTAATATGATATTTAATGAGTTTTAGATCTTTCTTGCACTTATGTTTGATTTTTATGAAAAGTACTCAAAATTCGATATTGAGTACTATCGAAACTTTCGCCACAATATTTTTTTGGCATCGATATTTTGATTAGATACTTTTTAAAGTACTCAATATCGATCTTTTGCCTCGATACTTCTAACACTACACGCAATAAGAAAATCTCAGTTTAGTACCGGATTATGCTGCCTTCCTATCAATGGAGCAATTATGCGCGGAACTAGTGGGGCGCATGGAATTGTGCCTTAAGGCAATTGCTGAAACTTTCCGTACCAAAAATTATCATTTTTAAAAAAGATTAACATTTTTAAAATACTCTAAAAAATTAGATTTTCAAGAAACTATAAATTTTTGACAAAAATTTACTTTTTTTTGAAAAAAAAAGACTTTTTGAAGAAAAATTTATTTTGAAATATTTTGGAAATTCTGAACTTTTTTTCAAAGCAATCGTACTGCTTTAACTGCATAGAGACGAAATATCGAAGCGCGTAAGCGCCGCGCCGCCGTCTAACGGAACCCATAGGAATGTAAACAAAATTTATACTTATTGTTAAAATCTCTATAAAATATCTGATAATTTGATATGCATATGTCTAATGATCATTTTTGACCGCCAAATGGCATTTTTTTCACTTTTTTCATTATATCTCCGAAACCGCTAGATCTTTATGAAAATTTGATCAGTTTTTCATCTTGCTAATACAAGTAAAATGTTTTTTGACTTATTCAAATCGGACACTCCGTTCCCTTAAAAACTTAGTTACCGTTTTTGGCACTTTTTGCCCCATATCTTCAAACTAATCAGCACGTCTCCTTATCAATACGAATCGAATGTTTTTTGAATTATTCAAATCGCTTCATCCGTGTTCCCAAAATTTTTTCCATTTTTTCTAATGTATGCCAAAATGTTCAGAAGGTTTTGAAACGTAAAGATATATAAAAATTTTCATTTTCGATTTTTTTGCAATTACTATAACTTGCCCTACGGGAAGTTAATTAAATACTATTTCTATTTCTGACGAAAATAATACTAATTTTTCTATTGAAAAAGTAAAGATTCTACAATTAAATTTAATTCAAAATCCCGTCTATCTTCCTATCGAAGTACCAAAACTACCTTGCCTATTGAAATTCCGGGTGACTTGAAAAAATGCCCGCTGTTTTACGAAACATTCAAAGTGCTTATTCCTGATAATATCTGAATCGACTAAGTATATATCTAAAATCAATTATTCAACAGGCGCATTATAAGGCCCTGTACTAAAAAAATACAATATTATCTACTGTCAATAAAGTTTCGATTTTATGGGATTCACTAATCAACAAATATCCAAATAATCCTTGTGTGGGCATTAATTTTTTCACACAGTTAAACAGTAAACTCTTTGCATAATTGTATAATTTTAAAAAAAAAACTTGGCACAGCTGTACAAGCATTAAATCAATTAACTATTTCGAATCCAAAGTTACAGAAAAGTTTGAGAATTACTTTCAAGGCAAGTGCACTTCATATAAAGAGTTATTACAATTTATAAATTAAGTTATAAGAAGTCGTAGTTTATGTTTGGTTATGTTATAATATTTAGGAAAGAGTAACAAAATCCAACACTTTCCTTTCATTCGTCACCAGCAATGTCAAATTCCATAACTTCCATATTTGTTAGAACAATCACATTCCTACACAAATGTTTACAAAACAAAATGATATTTCTTTCAAAAATTCTATGCAGAATGATATTCGCTGACCGCAAATGTTTTTATTCAGATAGCAGGTACTAAAACCATTGCGCATTTATGAATTTCACAGTCATATTCGGTATTCGCCAGTCTAGCGTGACCCGTTGACCTGTTTTTTTTTTTTTAAACTTTATTACTTTTTTTTCTTACACTTTTTTTTTTAAGATACTTAACACTTTTTCTTACATTTTTAAGACACTTAACGCTTTTTCTTACATACATATTACTATTTCTTACTTATTACATACAATTTACTTTTTTTCTAACATATTTACATGTTTCTTTATTACTTTTTCCTTTTTATTACATATATTTGAATTTTAACTTTTCCCGAAGGTCGATGTATTGACTTATTTTCCAACTCAGTCATGGATGCACAGAGTCAGAGGCCTTGTTTTTTCATTTTTGAATACAGTTATACAACCCATGTACCTCTTACTTGTAAGAGGCATGCTGCCACTACAGCTTTTGCACACTCTGCATATACGTATGCTGCAGCAATGCCCACGAAAGGCCATTTTCACTTGAAATCATATTTGAAATCTACTATCTTTGATACCGAACCGACCGAGGTTGGATTCGAACCCGGGACTAGGATTTGCTAGTCCACGTTCTTACCACGGGACCACGGCCGGCCCAATGTTCGGATGGTATAAACAACCAAACCTCATACGTAAACAATCGGTATCGAAGTGATATTTAGTTTTGTGGATTGTTATTGTGTACAAGTGCATGCGCAGTTAAACAGTTCTCAACAAACACACAAATGTCCCGTAGCGGGGGCATTTACAAATTAAATGCCGAATATTATTAATTAAATTAAATAGTTTTATTAATATTAATAATATAATGCAACATCAAAAAAATGGAAAATCTATATTACCGTTAATAGAAATACAAAATGTCTTGATCGACACTTCAATGACAGATAGTGCGTTTATACAACATCGTATACAACAACAACAACAACAACAACAACAACAACACAACAACAACAACAACAACAACAACAACAACAACAACAACAACAGCAACAGCAAATTATTATGTCAATTGCTCACGATCAAAATACGTATTTACAACAGCAGCAAATTAACAAGGTAAATAACCACGGACAAAGTGCTTATATACAACTACTACAGCAGCAACAACATCTGCAACAACAACAACAGCTACATAAGCTTCAACAACAACAGATGCAACAACAACAACAGCAGCAAATTAATAAGCCAATAGTTCATGAACAAAGAATAAATACTGTCGTTAGCGACATGGAACCTTACAGCCAGACTCCATCGGCTTCGTAATTTAAACAATGAAATTGTAACATCGAACAGATTTAGCTTACTAGCTTCAACATCAAATACACAGAACAAAAACACTACAAAGGTCCAAAGGCGACCGCCCGTATTTGTGTATAACGTAGATAAATTTGCGGATATGACTAGTGACTTAAATGAAATACTCAACACAAATGAATATATCACTAAATCAATGCCAAATGACATAGTCAAGATTAATGTAGCAGCACCAGAACAGTACAGAAAACTCGTTACTTTACTCAAATCAAAACAAGCTATCTTTCACACATATCAGCTAAACGAAGAAAGGGCATTCAAGGTAGTGCTGAAAAACATACATCATACGTACGACACGGAAGAAATTATACAAGAAATTGAGGAACAAAATCATAAGGTGAGAAGTATTATCAATGTGAAGCAATACAAAACAAAGCGCCCGCTTAATATGTTTTTTATTGACCATGGGCCGGCTAACAACAACAGCAAAATATACAATTTTACCAAACTACTCAATCATATAGTAGTGGTAGAGCCTTTAAGAAAAAGAAAAGAAATTATTCAGTGTACAAGGTGTCAATTATTTGGTCATTCAAAATCTTATTGTAACAGACCATTCGTATGTGTAAAATGCAGTGGACCTCACATTTCTACCGCGTGTAAAAAATCTAAAGATACGCCTGCTATCTGCGTGCATTGTGGTGACAACCATCCTGCAAATTACAGAGGATGTTTAAAATATAAGTCCATGTTTAAAGACAGTAGAAGAAATGTTTCCAACGCCAATCCAAACACCAGCTGCATGACTAATTCGGCAGCACAACACTCACTACAAGCTAATATTTCGGAGCATCGAAGCTATTCTGAAACCCTTAGAGCCCAGCAAAACAACGGATGCGATACGCAACAGGCAAACACCTTACGAGAAATACTCAACAGCTTTAAAGACATGTTCAAACAGCTAGTTGAACAAAATACAATGATTATAAATATGCTAACATTGCTAGTCGAAAAATAATGGCTAACGCTTTGAGAATCGCCGAATGGAATGCCAACGGCATTCTTAATCATTGAAATGAAATATTAACTTTCCTCAAATTACAGATGATCGACATACTTCTAATTAGCGAAACTCACTTAACTGATCTATTGTCATTTAAAATACCACAATACAATTTTTATAATCCGGACAAAACCGCTCATGCGGGGGCAGGAATACTTATCAAATTCTCAATTGATCATTACGAGCTGTCAAAATATTAGGAAAACCACATCCAAGCAGTCTCAGTAAAAATAAAAAATTATGCCTTCGACCTTGTAATTGCGGCAGTGTACTGTCCACCCCGCCATAATTTAAAGAAAGCAGATTTCAAACAATTTTTCAAAACTCTAGGTCCTAGATTTATTGCTGGTGGCGACTATAACTCTGAAAACACATTGTGGGGCTCGAGGCTGATAACATCAAAAGGCAAGGAACTGGCTGAGCTATTACACGAAGAAAAATACAAATTTCTGTCAGGAGGATCCCCTACATATTGGCCTACCGATCAACAGAAATTACTAGATTTGTTAGATTTCTTCATTATTAATGGCGTATCATATATGAACATGGATATTGAAAATAGCCTAGACTTATCTACTTATCATACTCCAACGTTTTGCACAAATGTAATCATACGCAAAGTCAACTTCAATATATATAATCACAAAACCAACTGGGATGAGTGTAGAAACGAAATTGACAAAGAAATTAATCTCAAAATTAGATAAAAAACTAGTGAAGACCTGGACAGAGCTACGCATGAATTCATACTTCAAAAAAGATTCGCCATTTGTTAAGAGAAGATAGTTTTACTGAATATATTACGACAATAAACCGTTATGATAATTCAATATGGACGCCAATGAAAAACGCCAGAAAACCTACAACATTTAACTCACCGATAAGACAATCATCCAATATAGACGGATCTTGGGCCAGGAGCAATTAGGAAAAGGCAGATCTATTCGCAAAATAGCTTAGTACTGTATTTCAACCAAATAATGACATCCCTGTTCCAAACGTGGATAATATATCTGAAGATTTGGTAGACACTTTTGAAAGAATTAAACCAATAACACCAAAGGAAATCAAATCCGAAATACTGTCTTTAAAAAATAAAAAAGTACAGGTATCGACAAATTAAATCAAAATTTTTTAAGGAGTTGTCTAAAAAAGCTATTGTGCTGATAACATACATATTCAATGCGGCATTAAAAATTGGTCACTGGCCGAAAATCTTCAAATAATCTGAAATTATTATGATACCAAAACCAGGCAAGCAATGGCACATAGATAACTTCTGCAGACCAATTAGTCTACAACCCATACTATCAAAAATGCTAAAAAAACTATTACTAGCAAGAATAAGAGATAAGCTTACTGTCATACCACACTACCAATTCGGATTTAGGAGGAAGCATTTGACCATACAACAATGCCATAGGATGACAACGGCGATTCGCCAAGCATTCGAAGACAATAGATACTGCTCCACATTAAACAGGCTTTTGATAAAGCGTGGCACAATGATCTTTTATTTAAAATAAAAAATTGCCTGCCGGGAAGTTATTACATGTTAATAAAATCATATGTAACAAACAGATCTTTAGAGTGAAAGTAGGCAGCGCTGTATCGGAATTCTACTATATAAACGCAGGAGTGCCACAGGGAAGCGTAATGGGACCCCTGTTATTTACCATCTTCACACATGACATTCCAACTAATCCGAATGCAATTCTCTGAAAATTTGCAGACGACACCATAATCATGGCTACCCACGAGGACCCTATAATAGCATCGCTGAATCTACAAGAACACCTTTTCAAATTGGAACTCTGGATCAAAAAATGGAAAATTGATATCAACCAAAATAAATCGAAACACATGACATTTACTTCAAACAGTCAAAATTGTCCAGATGTATCTATGAACAGCATTAAAATCCCTACATGCAGTAGGTAATATAAAATACCTAGGAATGAAATTAGATCGCCGATTAACATGGAAACTACATTTTAAGGACAAGTGCAAAGAAATAAAAGCCAGAGTCAAACAATTAATTGGATGATAAGAAGAAGGTCGAAAATGTCGCTTGAGAACAAACTGTTAATTTATAAAGCTGTTATAATACCGATCTGGACTTATGGAATTTAGCTGTGGGGATGTGCAATCGCATCGAATACTAAAATGGTACAAAGAACACAAAATATAATTTTAAGATCTATTGTAAATGCCCCATGGTATATGAACAATCAAATAATCCATAATGATCTAAAAATAGAAACGGTATGCGAAACAATAAAAAAGTTTAGCAATAGATATCATACAAAGTTGCTCAACATACTAACCCAAGCATCCAACACATCGCACGAATTATAGGGTAGGGCGGGGCTAGTTGAGCAAATTTTTACTTAAACGGATGTAGCTCCTCAATGAAAAGTCTCAATAGATTGCTATATTGGATTTACGGCTTATTGGATTTGTTGTTTATCGCATAACAAAAGTGTTAATACTTGTTTTTGGTAATAAGTAAAATTTAAAAGCTACAGCTGTTTGAATGCAAAAAGTCAAGTATGCTCAATGTACCCCATAGGTAGGGCAAGTTGGGCACTAAGAAAGTATAATGAAATTATAGGGTCAATGTCGATTAGTGATGAAATAAAATAAGTTTTTAATAACCAGTTCTATATTTATAGTCTTTATTGACAGAGGAAACAAAACTTATATTAATTTGCTTTGAATAATTAACGATTAATTATCTTAGGAATTATTTTACCATTATATTCAGTATTTTTGTTTAAAATCATTATTTCTTTATATCATTGCTCATAGACTTAGCTTAAATCTTAAAAATAATAATTAATTTTTGGAAGTTAATGGTAATTGTCTTAGTGACAGAACAAGTTTAGCAACTATGCTCAACTAGCCCCAACTCGGAATTTCAAAATAAAAGTGAGTTTATAAAAAAACCGTGATAATTATACCCAGAATCTCTGTGCATATTAAAAGTACTATAATTATATGGAGGAATAAAATTTACCTGCTTAAAAATAAATAACATTTGACTAAACTAGACGAAAATTCGTGATGAATGACTTTTTTACTTTTTGGTCTCAAAATAAACAAAACGGCCGTGAGCCTCACTCATTTGTCCAGTGGCCACTAGCGATCGCGGGATGTTTATTTCTCCCAAACCTCTATCTTTCCGCCATATAATGCCTAAACGGACGGTGAATAGTTTTCGAGATATTTCGATTGCTCAACTTGCCCCTATGCTCAACTAGCCCCGCCCTACCCTACCGATCAGAAGACTTAAAAAAAAGTGGCCAGAAGACCTCAAATCAAGTTAAATTAAGTCTATCAAAACCAATGGTGACCCTACTACATATACAAAGTGTGCAAGAAAGCTGTCGAGAACAGCGCTTGATCAGATAACAAGATAATTTCAATGGAAATTATCTTAACCATGCTACTTAAGTTATCAATTTAGCTTATAGAAATATGTACTTTTCTGATTGCTTAAAATAATGTATCAAAAAAAAATTGGTATTGCATTATCTCCATTTCACGCGTTATGCACTATTAAACAATTGGCTAAAGACGATAGCAAACTAGTGGGGCGCATGGCATCGTGCCTTAAGGCAAATTGCTGGAACTTTCAGTATCAAGATTCCGTACCAGATTTTTGAAAAACTATAAATTGTTAGACAATAATTTACTTTTTTTGAAAAATAAAACGTAATAAAAATAAAAGAAAAATTTATTTTGAAATATTTTGGAAATTCTGAACCTTTTTTCCAAGCAATCGTACTGCTTTAACTGCATAGAGACGAAATATTGAAGCTCGCAAGCGCCGCGTCGCCGTCTAACGGATAAACATTGGTACGGAACCCATAGGAATGTAAACAAAATTTATACTTATTGTTAAAATCTCTATAAAATATCTGATAATTTGATGTGCATATGTCTAATGATCATTTTTCACCGCCAAATGGCATTTTTTTTTACTTTTTTCATTATATCTCCGAAACCGCTAGACTTGCCTTCATGAAAATTTGGTCAGTTCTTCATCTTCTTAATACAAGTAAAATGTTTTACTTGAGTTATTCAAATCGGACGCTTCGTTCTCTTAAAAACTGAGTTACCGGTTTTGGCACTTTTTGCCCCATATCTTCGGAACGGCTAGACCTGCCTTTGCCAAAAACTAATCAGCATGTCTCCTTAGCAATACGAATCGAATGTTTTTTGAATTATTCAAATCGCTTCATTCGTGTTCCCGAAATCGTCGATGAAAATTTGTATCCGCACACACACACACACACACATACATCAATTTTTGTTAAGGTGTGCCAAAATATTCAGGAACATCTGAAACGTAAAGATATATAAAAATTTCCTTTTCGATTTTTTTGCGATTACTATAACTTGCCATACGTGAAGTTAAAAATATCGTTTTGCCACTAATAAAATTCAGAATGGTATTTTTAACAACGACGTCCGTTAAAGTACCGAGTATAGTAAAGTAATGGAATGCAATTCAGGTTTGTTTTAAATTTAATATTAAACATTTTTCATTAAATGCACAAAACGTCATATATTAATCCCGTACGTACATATTTAGGATCCTCTAGGTTTTATTACGCCGGTTTACTATCAAATTCAAAATGATCATGAAGGGATTATGATTATGGTTATTAAAAATGGATTGGGATGAGGCATTACCTTCATCATTAATTGTAATATGGTAATTGCTAAGCATTTACAATCAACTTCCAGTTTTTTTTTAAATTAATTAAAAAGGGTATGTTATTGTAATCGTCCAAAAATCGAAATTGAAATTTGTTGCATATCTTTATGTTTTAAAGGTTTCTAAACATTTTAGCATACCTTAGAAAAAATGGATGTTGTGTGGGTATATGTGTTTTGTGTGTCTACAATTTTTCGTTCACGTTTTCGAGCGCACGGATCAACCAATTTAAATGGTTCAAAAAATATTCGATTCATATTGATAGGGAGATGTGCTAATTAATTTTTGAGAAAGATCAACCATCCGTTTCCGAGCTACGAAGCAAAGAGTGCAAAAAATATAAATCGAACTTTTGAGAGAACAGAGCATCCGATTTGAATGATTCAAAAAACATTCAATTTGTAATGATAAGAAAATGTGGTGATTAGTTGTGAAGTGTAAAAAATGACAGTTTTTTAACCAGAAAGCACAGAAGTTCTTCACCGACGACATCATGACTCTACTCAAAACATGACGAAATATTGTCGATATTAATGCAGCAAATTTAGTTTGAATAAATTTATTTCCACTCTATAAAAATATGTATATATATATATATATATATATATATATATTGTTGGTAATTACAAAACTATAATGCTATGGAATGTACTTTTATTGATGCTTAATATACAAGATCTTAATGACAAACGCTAATTACTTTATTTAAACTGTTTACTGATATGTTTATACAATTGGTGCACTAGAATGATCAGTGAGTTTATGCATTTTTTACGTCAAATGATAACTCTAGTAATATTAAGATAAATTAAAAATGTAAGCAACTCGAAGATTTATGTAGTGGTTTGGTCAATTTTCTTAAATAGCAACCAAAGCGACACTTGTATTATAAAGTATATGAATAAATACGCTTATAAATATACTTATATATGCATTGGTAAATTTTCATTTACATATGATTACATGTCGACAGTTAGATATCTTTTCCAGCCATTGCATCAGTATTGCAGCTGCTGCAGTATAAAATGGGAGCTTGAAATTATAGTTAGAATTGCCATCATTTGAGCACTAATTCTTATTGATCCTGAAAAAGAATGATATATTACTTTTTGGCAATTAAATTTGTTGCAAATAAAAATATATCATATTTTGATTTGATTGGAAGACTGGCAAATTCATCGCAGCATCGGCGAGATTTACAACTATAAAAATTGTTTAGTGTTATTCAAGTAGGGTATACTGGGTACAGATTGTACCGTTATGCAAAAGGTACAGATTGTACCGTTATGCAAAAGTACAGTAGTGGCAGCTAATACTAATCGTCATAACAGCTAAACTATACTAATTTTGAGATAAGGTACAATGAGAGAAAAAGGCTGTTTGTTTGAACACGTTTACATTATTGCATTCAGCTCTGCATTAACATGGTGTAGACCGCATTGCTTATAAAGTGTCAAAAGAAAGTTTTTTTTCACTGTGAGCTGAACAGTATTAGTTAATTACCAGCAACTACTTTTGGCGTAGATATTCTATCATCCATAACGATGACTTGCCTTGAAAAGTGTGCCTTAGGTATAGTTGTGGCAATTATGCAAAATGCACTTATAGATAGTTTTTAATACAAAATTATTGACTACTCACCGCTGCATTCGTGATCTAATTCCATGTAACCTTCAGCTTCATTACACATGCACATTTTTCCGCCTCCAGAGTTATCATTTCTGCTAGAACCGAAAGTGTTACTAGAAGGTGAAGATGTATTTTTTGTCGAACAAATCATATCTTCCATGCATTCCGAATTATCACTGCAGGCGTGTCGTAAACCTAAATTAACATTAACATGTTTTATTTAATTTCTACTCGAATTTTATAGCAAAATTAAGTATAAGTGTTGGAGATAAGTAATGTAGACTTCTACGAGATTTGCGTATAAATATTTGGTTGGAGTTTCTTAATAAAAGCAAAAATTTTCCACAAAGTAAAAAAAAGTAAAATTATAAGTAATATTTATTCACTGCGTGACAAAAATAGCACTTTTGTTTTTTCTTAGAATTTTTTCCAAATCTACTTAGAATTCTACGCTGATTTAAAATATAGCTTTCGCTTTTCCTTAACAGCTCCTGGTTTTGAATTTTAGGGAACTACACTGATTAGTCATTTTGGCTATGATCATTGCAGTTTAACGGTTAAGTAAGAGCTTTTTTGATTAAGTTTACTTATATAAATCGGTTCTTCATACTATGTGCCAAAACTGTGTATTGTGTTTATGTTAATATCCAATAAAAAGTAGTGCTATAGTTTTAATACATTTGTCACTTGGAAAAAACCTCAAAATCATCAAAAGTGCGGTAAATATCAAGGGAATAATTTTAGGCAATAAAAGCAAATGGTCATACCACACGACCCCTATGGTCTTGGCGTCTACTAAGCAATAAGGATAGCTTCACAACATGCTAATGATGAACATCCTAGAAAATCGGCATCTTTTGCTTACCGTGTAATGGATTAAGTGACCAACGTTAAAAGAGAAGTCAGGGAATATTGAACTGATATATTCGATGATCCCGTATATAGGACACTCATAGAAAATCTATTTTTCGCGAAGAGTGAAGATTCGAGAAGAAAACTAGGGTCGTTGGTTTTGATAGTAGCAGAAGTTTTTGAAAATAAAAAAGTCAGAAACTTTATTGAGCTTGTCGAATGCATGCAATTCAGTTTCAAAGATTTAGGATGTTACATCAAAATTTATTACCCCCATCTTCATTCAGAATGGTTATTAGAAAACTTGGTGATGTTAGCTAAGAGCAGAGCGGGAAAATCCACCAAAACATCAGGACTATAAAGGAAGTATATCAAAGGAGATGCTACAACCATTTAATGGTTGAAAATTATTAGAGACATGTCTTCTCTTTAAATTTATATAAACAAATCTTTGAAGACAAAATGAAATTGGTCTTAAATTTTATTGTAATTTGAGGTAAAACTAGCACATTGGTATATCTAAATCAACGCCCTCGGATTACTCTAAAACTATCATAGCCGAATTAATAACATGTCAGGAAAAAAATTACTGTCAAAATTACAACTAAATTTATACTTTTTTGTCTTTTTGATAAACTGATTTACTACTTAGGTTTTGATAAGACAAATACGGTCCTGAATATGGATGTACCTTTTAATTTAGATGAGCAGGCGCCGTTGACAGGGGCTGTGTTGTCTCCACATAGGCATTTTGTCTTGTCATCTCCGCGGTCACGTACGCAGCTGGTGCCTTCTATGCCTGCACAATCAGCTCCTGACCGGCAATCACGTGCTTTCACTGCAAAGAAATTGACACACGCTATAAATCTATCAATATATTACTTTTTACAAAGTGAAGGCAATGAAAAATAATCCATGCAAAAATGTAAATTTGCCTAAAGGTTGCTGAAACGGTCTATCAAGCCTTACCGCCATACATATTTCAGATCTCTTTTGAACGTTTTCTTTGATAGAATTTAGAATCAAAATATTTCATTACATTTCTAGATTTTTACTATGTTTGTTTGAAAGTTGAATAATTAAAAAAAACTTTAACATTTTTTGAGATTTTGTATCATTTATATTTTATTATATTATAAAGCAGTGCCAATAAAAACGTGCAGCCCTAAATTTTTACTTTTTTATTATCTTATTTAAGCCATTTTTATCAAGCTTCATAAGTGATCAAATAACACATGTTTGGAAAATGTTTTTTAGTTTATTTCCATTACAACTCTAAGATTTTGGCAAAGCGCAAATATTTGTGTTAACAAAATATATTTTTTATAATATCAAGAGAGTAGCATTTAGTGTTAAAATTATCTACTTTGCCTTTATTTATCTTTATCTACACTTATTTTCCAGTCTGATATATTGGTTTATTTTTAAGCGGGAAAAATATTTTGGAATTCAACTGGGTCAAAATTCTTGTGTTCAATATAGGGTAAACTATAACAAGACATTCGATTCCAAAACAGCTCCAAATACTCTTATGAATCATCAACTTGTTATGCTTTTGGTCAAATGTGAGTTTGCGCTCACAGCACAGAAGTTTTTCCTATTCAAATATTTGTAAACGATATGTTCAACAGGTTTTTTACTCAAGCAATTTTACTTATTGGTTTCGGTAAACTTTTTTGATATTTTCCGGTGTAACCACCTCAATTTGCCTTCCAGAGGTTCACCATTTTCAGTGTCTGTACGGCCACGATTAAAATCAGCAAACCACTTCCTCACAATTTACCTCAATTTGGCACAGTCCAAGTAACACGTCTCA
>NW_020537324.1:44608676-44697862 GCF_003426905.1 Ctenocephalides felis | reverse complement strand
TTTTTTTACATATGTCTTCCTAAAGTAGTTGCTTCTTACAAATCATATGGATGATTACATAGCTACATCATCTATGTATTGTTCTACGGACTTTTTGAGTGACGTAATATATATAAAATTTTATTTTTGATTTTCGGCTATTACTATAATATACCCTACGGGAAGTTGCCACCGCACAAAAAATGTGGCAACGTTCTGGTGACAGACCACTAAAGGAACACGTAAACAAAAAGATACGCGACCAGCGACCAGCGGAACGAAGCTTGGAGTAAAAGACTGAAAAATATAAACACTGATCACCACAAAAGTTTGGCAAATAAAAGACTGAGACGGAAAGCAAGACCTATACCGCCACTTAAATTAGCTGACCTGAAAGCAGAACTATTGGCAATAAACTTTGCTAAAACTCTTGCTAAAACATCAACAAACAAAATGCCAATATGTCAAACATAGACATAAGACGAGACGTACACTAATTGAGTCAAAATATTAATAAATAATTTAACGACAAAGACTTACGTATAGACCCTGCAACAGTTTCTAAAATCAAAGCAATAATCAGACAACTACCAAACGGAAAAGCACCTGGAACGAACGGACTCCAAACCATTATACTTATACAACTACCGGCAAAATCAATAATACTACTGACCCAAATAACAAATAAAATAATGACGCAAGGCCATTTTTTTACTTTGTTGAAAACTTTCACCGTGTTTCCAATATTCAAACTAAGGAAACAGCAAGACGTACCGCAAAATTACAGACTTGCCTGCCTTCTCAGTTCAATGAGTGGAGAGATTGAAAAGTTACTGCTCAAACGACTAAATAGGCACATTCGACGCGACGAAATCATACCAGATACCCAATATGGATTTGAGAACCTACAACCAATATGGATTTCATGAATGGATAGACTACAGCACTCTACACTACACCTTTACATTTTTAAATTATCTAGATCACCCAGACTCCTGACCACAAAAATACAAGTGGCAAATCAAAATAAACCCACAGAAGAATGAGGCTATTTTGTTTACAAAGAGCTATAAGCCTGCTATACTGAGTTGAACAAAATAAAAGTAATGAGATACAAAGATGAATGGTCCAAGGATGTCAAACACCCTAGAGTGACCTTGGACCATAGACTCAAATTCGAGATGGTAAATATTCTAAGGCCTTTCTTAAATCGTAAAATTCTTAAAATCTCAATATTTCTATATATATTCTCTCTCTATTTATAATATAGTAATCATCTGCCTCTCATTCATGTCATCTTTTCCCTAAACTTCATTATTTAATACATTTTACTAACCCTTTCTATATAAAATATCTTTTATTCAAATTTATTAGCATATATATATTTTTTTTGATACTGCGCTTCTTCCTTTTTGCAGATCCACATTAGAATAACATTGACGCACAGGATTGATTCAAGTCTATTTTCTATCAGCAACTGTCAACATTGCATTTATTAATATTGATCTTTTAACGATGCCCAAACGAAGATATTAAATTGTGCATCTTATTCTGAAACATGCATTGATTATCTAAAATGTTTCAGTAGGTCTCAACTGAATATATCTAATTTTTCTTTTTATTCCAGACATGGGATGAACTCGGATCGCGTCACCTGCGGTTTCATGATTTCCGTTGTGTATATATATATATATATATATATATATATAATATTGTGTATATATATATTTTTTGTTCATATTTCATATTTTAAAATCCCAACAGCCCGCTGAGCGTGAAGAACAAGCAAACACTTAACATTAACACGACGATTACTGTTGTATGCCGCTTCAGCATGGAACGCAACAACAAAGACTAATCTACGGAAACATAAACTGTGACTGGGGCTATATAATCTCTACGACTAGTTCTTAGCAAATCAAGAAACCCACTGACGATACACTTTTACTCTACAAAATACATATATGAATAGACTGATGTACCGACAGTCTTCGACCAAGTAAAGAAGCTCACTAGAAATTTATACCTCAAATGTAGGCTTCACCTCAATAGTAGCATTCAAGCTCTTGAGCAATATACGCCAGAAATTGTTCGGTATGGTACACACGCCATGTCAAACTATATCCTAATCCATTCCATAGCACTTAGCGGCAAACATAATATTTCATTATGAACAAACACAATGTTTTTAATTTTTTTAACAGTATAATGATAATATTTGATAACTTTCTCAATCATTGAAATGTGGTGTTTCTCGGGGATTTGTTGACCATTTTCCTCTTTTTCACATATATTATAAATTATCTTGATATATTAATCAGCAATATGTATTCAATATTTATATAACATTGTCAGAGTATATAACCCTTAGGTAATAAACTCATATATATATATGTATATACAGGGTGCTTCAAAAAAATGTATACACACTTTGAACTTCCATAGAAAATTAATTTACTGTTCTACAAAGTTAAATTTTAGGAAAATAGAAAGCTGAAAGTCCAATGTAAATAAAACATAAATAACAAATGTTAATACTGTTTAAATTGGTGACCTGCAGCATCAATACAATTCTGAGAACGACTCACCACATCGTATCAAAACGTCCAATGAGACTTCTCTACACACTGCTTGAATCTCATTCCAAAGAATGTCTAGGTTACTTGGTTTATGTTTGTACACCTCATCTTTTACAGTGGTGCAAGAGAGAAGAAATCCAAATCCAACAAGAAGAAATCCAGTAGTGCAAGGTCTGGAGACTGGAGCGTGCTGGAAACTCAATTGCCCCCCTGCGTCCTATCCACTGGCCCAACTAATTTTGATCTAGGTAAGCTCGTACGTCCCTGTGATAGTGCGGGGCTAAATGATGCTACCCATAAATCCCGGTTCACGTATCACCATCTCCTGAATCCATTCACAAAATTGCAACCTTGTGATGTGCAGAATCAGTGGTGACTTGTACTCAGAATTGTATTGATGCTGCAGGTCACCAATGTGAACTGTATTAACATTTGTTATTAACTTCCCGTAGGGCAAGATATAGTAATCGCAAAAAAATCGAAAATGAAAATTTTTATATATCTTCACGTTTCAGAGGTTTCTGAACATTTTGGCATACCTTAGAAAAAATGGATGTATGTGTGTGTGTGTGTGTGTGTGTGCGTGTGTGTATGTATGTGCGGATACAAATTTTCGTCGACGATTTCGGGAACACGGATCAACCGATTTGAATAATTCAAAAAATATTCGATTCGTATTGATAAGGAGACGTGCTGATTAGTTTTTGGCGAAAGCAGGTCTAGCCGTTCCGGAGATACGGGGCAAAAAAGTGCCGAAAACGGTAACTCAGTTTTTAAGAGAACCGAGCGGTCGATTTTAATAATTCAAATAACATTTTACTTGTATTGACAAAATAAAGAATTTATCAAATTTTTATAAAGGCAGGTCTAGCGGTTTCGGAGATCTAACGAAAAAAGTAAAAAAAATGCCATTTGGCGGTCAAAAATGATCATTAGACATATGCACATCAAATTTTCAGATATTTTATAGAGATTTTAACAATAAGTATAAATTTTGTTCATTTTCCTATGGGTTCCGTACCAATGCTTATGCGTTAGACGGCGGCGCGGCACTTGCGAGCTTTGACATTTCGTCTCTATGCAGTTCAAGCAGTGCGATTGCTTTGAAAAAAAAGTTCAGATACGGGGCAAAAAATGCCGAAAACGGTAACTCAGTTTTTAAGTGAACGGAGCGTCCGATTTGAATAATTCAAAAAACATTTTACTTGTATTGATCAAGATGAAGAATTTCATGAAGAGAGGTCTAGCGGTTTAGGAGATCTAATGAAAAAAGTAAAAAAAAATGCGATTTGGAGGTCAAAAATGATTATTAGAAAATATGTACATCAAATTATCAGATATTTTATAGAGATTTTAACAATAAGTATATTTTTTTTACATTTCTATGGGTTCCGTACCAATGCTTATCCGTTAGACGACGGCGCGGCACTTACGCGCTTTGACATTTCGTTTTTATGCAGTTCAAGCAGTACGCTTTGAAAAAAAGTTCAGAATTTCCAAAATATGTCAAAATGAAAAAAGCATTTTTTTTCAAAAAAAAAATTTTTTTTTTAAAGAAAAGGATTTTTTTGTCAAATTTATAGTTTCTCAAAAATCTAATTTTTTCGAAGTAAAATTTTTTCAAAAATGTTAATCGTTTTTAAAAAAATAATAATTTTTGGTACGGAAAGTTCCAGCAATTTGCCTTAAGGCACGATGCCATGCGCCTCACATGTTTATATATATATATATATATATATATATATATGTGTGTGTGTGTGTGTGTGTGTGTGTTTAAATAATATTTTGGGGGTATGTGAAATTAGTGTTGATATATCTAATAACGAGTGTCGGATAAAAGCATCAAGTAAAATAAAAACTAAAGCAATTAGGATATCAGCTTTATTAATCCATACGTTTCAGTCTTCTCTTTTTATTTTCCTTTTCGGCCTATTACTATAACTACCCTTCGGGAAGTTAATAATAAAAGTAATCTATCTTTTCAAGTAAAATTTTATTAAAGAATTTAAAGTATCGGTAGTCAACTTTAAACTCCAGTGCTAACATTCAAAACATTAAGACTTACATTTTTACATGTTTAGTTTTATATATCACACCTAGTTCCTAAACCAGATTCAAAATTCAAAATTGTTTATTCCATTTCTGCAATTACTAATATATTCAAAGTACTCTCTCCTATCCACCCAATTGTCCTCCATCCAAAGTGCTTTCCAGAATCGTTAAATGTCATTTCCGCATGCGAACTACAGTCGAATACGTGGAGTACATAAACTAACCGTAGAATGTTAGGTCCCTGACTTACAAAGATAACAATGTTTATGCCCCCGCAAATTAGTATTCTATTTTTTATCTTTATTATATTGTCAAAATTCACAATAATATTGTTAATGCAAAATTCAATTTTAAAATAAAACTTTTTAAAATCCGCAATGAAGAATACTTTTTAGATAAGACAACCATATGTATATATGTCTTAATACTTTCTTAATTATAAGTACGTAAAAGGTTAATGCGGTTTTCGTGTTCAAAGCGAAAATGCTGCATTTTATACAATTATAGGAATCTAGTACATTGTCTGACCTAGTTTTTATATTATAGTTTCATATCTACTCAGCGATCTTAAACTCAAACAAATGCTAATTTATGCACTTTCGTTAACATGTACCTTTGTATATTTATGGGAAGCATTTATAATATGCGCAAAAGTGTATGAATTCTGTATACGTATGTGTATCTTACACATGTACGTATCAAAGACAACACAATAAGCAATAACAAAAACATCACATGACGTTTGGTTCACGAATCATTTTCTTCGTTAACTCATTACCCTATAACTATGGGCAAGTTCGAACGATTTAAAGTAAATATTATGTGATTTCGGTTATGGTTTTTGAGAAAAAATGCAACGTGGTGCAATAAAAATATTTTTAAAAGGAATGAAATAAGTCAGTATGAGAAATTTTTCAAAGTGTTTCATTACCTTTGAACTGTGTCATATTCATTTTATAAATAATATTGTAATATTAGCTAATATCACACTTTTAAATTGTAATCACTTCTAGAATTAGTGCTACTAATTCAAAATCAAAATTGCAAATTGTAGATTGACGAATTAAATTAATTTCATAGTAAACTTACTATGCAATCTGCATCATCCAGAAAATTACAAGGATTGCGAGAAATACAAACAACTATTGAAAGTCAAGTTTCCTAAAATCGATCAGAATCTATTCGTACCAGTTTCAATAACTCATCAACTCAGCCTGGAAAGTCATACGCACAAGCTACGCAGTCTATCAGCAATACCAACAACAACAATAATGTAAATTTCAACACCAATGCAAGCAACCACCCCCAAAACGACGTGAGTGAGTTAAGGGGGTTGTTCTTTTTTTCTTACAAAAAATGCAAGGTATTTGTTATTGTTTTTCTCGAAATGTATTTATCGTAGAGACATGCGGTTTTTTTTAACAAAAATTACAAAATCATAGAATATTATGTAATTTTTTTCTTTTTTTGCGCCGTCATTTTTTAACCAGGGGGCGCCAAAGTCGGTCTTGCAAAATCGATCTCTTTTGCGGTGCCACAGATAAATCAAATGAAAGAAAAAAAGCAAGAAGGAAAGAAATGGCAGCTATTTAAAAAAAAGTGTCAAAAAAGGCCCTTTTTTGGGGCGAGAAGCTTCGCAAAATTTTTTTGCGTAATGTTATCAAGTTGTTTGAGGTAGGGAGACTAGATATTGCAGTGATGAACAAATTAAAAGAAAATGCAAGTCAATCCGACTTGTAGTTTTTTTTTTAATTTGTGGCACCGCATTGAAAAAAGTCAATTCGAGAAAAACGAATTTAAAGTTTTTAATATGATGTACTAAATACACCATTTAATTTAATGTACCAAATACACCATGATGTTCAAAGATGCTGACACATTAAAAAGGTCATGTGCATGAGGTATTATAATGAAAAAGAGGCAGCTGGCATACAATAGCTCGCGGAGCGATAAAAAAACGTTTTCAGAGGATCATACATATATATATATATATATATATATATATATATAACTTTGTCAAAAAAATAGATATTGAGATGATTTTTTATTTAAAATAATTCTAAGGTTTTTAGTTTTCATAATATCAAAAAATCTCAAAACTGAAACAAAAAAAATAAATAAAAAACAAACAACCCCCTTAAAATCATAGACCTTACATTACATGGTCTGCTAGTCAAGCGCAAAATAAGTGCTCAAACATAGATGGGTATGTTCACATGTCTAAGCGAACAAAGCCGACCACAATCGCGGACTCTCTCGATTTATTAAATGTCATATGTCATATGTTTTTTTAACTTTCCAAAGGAAAAGTATTTGTTTTCATAAAAATAAATCCGATTCGCTAATTTTATGTTTTCTCGACGTTTTAAACCATTCTTAATCGGATGAGACCAAATTTGGAAAAAGTATGTGTGTGTGAACAGATTTTTTGCCGTAAATCGACGTTTTCTCAAAAACAGAAATTTAAAAGCCATTTGATGTATCTCGATGAGGACTATCGTTTATCAATTTGCGCGACGATCAGCCAAGCAGTTTCTTTGAAAATAGCAGAAAAGTGAAAAAAATTTCGCCCACGTTTTAGCCCGCAATTCTAAATCAATTTTGAAAATTCAAAAACAGTTCGAAACATATTGGTTGGGAATCGACCTGTTTTGTTTTTGCTAAAGATCGGCCGGGCCGTTTTCTTGCAATAAGGTGTTAATTTTTTTTTTTTTTGTTGATTTTTATTATTATTTTTTTGGCGGTTGATACCATAGTCTTCTAGATCATACTAAAATACTACGGCCCTACGACAACTCGTTTAGCAAATTCGTCAAAGTTTGTAAAAATTAGTATGGTCTTTTTGGCATTTGCCAAAATTTTCATCGACGTTTGCTTAAAAACGCCTAAACCTATTTCAGAAATTTAAAAACCATTTGATGTACCTCGATGAGGATTATCATTTCTCAGTTTTGTGCGACGATTGGTCAACCGTTTTTTTGTAATATGGAAAAGTGTCAAACTTTTCGTTTACATTTACACTGTTCGAAATATATTAGTTGGGAATGATACTGATTAGTTTTAGGTGTAAATCTACTGTTGTAATTAACTGTTGAAAAACAAATTTAAGCCGATTTTTATGGAACTTTTTTGGTGATATAAATCAAGGTGGTCAAGATTTGACCAGGGCTTTTATTCAACCGGGGACCCTTCGGGGTAGGGGGTACAATTATATGAGTATAAATACCTGTAACATATAATAATAAGAGAGTCTAGCAAATGTAATAAGAGAAGAAGGTTGTAGAGAGTAGTTCAATATATGTCATAAATTAAATAGTGGTTTTATTCACATCTTCTTATGGTGATGAAATATTTATAGTTTACAGTCCACTCAATATCAAATTAATCAAAGTGATCCTCACCATAATTGGTCCATTTCGAGCCGAATTTTAGATCAAAATTGGTCACATTAAGCCAAATTTTAGATCATAAATTGTCGATCTGATCCGAATATAAAAACTACGTAGTGAAATAATATACTGTGATTTGTGATTTTGATCTGGTGCTACATTGAGTCGTGTAGTGGTTTGTTGTAAGTCATCACGGATTTGAGACAATCGGTCCGTTCGAGAACCCGACTGGAGCAAATTGCTAGCCAATATAGCATTTCAATACAACTCTTCAAGATCTCAAAGGACGACTGCTGCGTATTGTTTAGAACTATTAACAATACTGCGTACGCATAGCTGGTTCCTGCAGGAAGTTTATTCAACCATTGGAAGCAGATTTATCTTGGCCACTAGTTGTCGGATGCTGCAAATGGACACTCCTCCAGAGAAAGATCAGCTAAGTCGATTTATTTTCTAGATTTCTATTGTTTCTGTTTCACCAGAATAATATTTTATTGATTTTGCTTCATTTGTCGAGCATACAACATTAATGTCTTGACCGAAATAGTCTTATCATAGGGATATTGTTAATAATTCAATAGTATTAGTGAATATTTTTATTATTCTTTACCTTGATTGTCAAGTGCTTTGTTGGAATAATTGTTGAAAATGTGGTAATTGAAAATTTTGAGATACTAGTCTGAATATTATATATTAGATGTCATTTAATTGCCATATATAATACATAATTTAGTAAAATCAATTGTAACAGTTAACGCGTCCCATAACATTTCGGTAAAATTATTTTCATAAGTATTAAATTATAATTATTATTTTTAATATTTTTCGATTTTTCGTGATATTTAATCAAAATGGCAGAATTAAAAAAGTTATTATTTAAACGCCAAAATATTAAAATTAAATTTGAAAAAACCTTGAGTAGGGATCTTCAAGGAGAGCCTACAAATTTATTAAACGTTTTAAAAACGCGGCATGAAAAAGATTATTTTAATTTTGAAAATATACAAGATTCAATTAATAAATTATCTGATGAGCACACTTCAGAAGCGCAAGTGATCGATGATTTATATATAGAGGTAATCTTTAAATTAGAACGTTTGTTAAGCACAATTTCAGAGCCCGTTAATAAGAAAAATGTAGATAGCGAACCGCAAATAAAGTTGCCCGACATTTCGATACCAAAATTTGACGGATCGTACAAAAATTGGCAACATGTACCGTCAGGAGACAATCCAGCTGATATTATTTCGCGTGGAATTTCGGCTGATAAACTTCAAAATTGTAATTTATGGTGGTTTGGGCCTGAGTGGTTAAAATTAGATAAAAATTGTTGGCCAGAGAATTTTAAAGTTAACGATTCCGCAAACGTACCGTGTGAAATCAATTCATTTATTTATTTGTGCACTCCGTCTTGTAACGAAACGTTTGAAAAATTTTCGTGTTTTAGTAAGTTACATAGAATAATTACATATTGCGTTAGATTTAATAATAATTGCAAGATTAAGCGTGAAAAACGGCAAATAGGGCCGCTTAATGTGGCAGAGTTAAATTCGGTTCATGAAATTATTATTCGCAAAACACAATACGAAAATTTTAAACCATTAATAGAATCGATTAAATCAAATACAGGTGTTAAAACTACAGATAGATTTTTACTTCAGTTAAACCCATTTTTAGATGAAAATAATATCTTAAGAGTAGGGGGGCGACTAGAGAATGCGAATATTCCATATAATCAAAAACATCCAATAATATTGCCGAGTAAAAATCATATAACAAATTTAATCTTATTACAAGAGCACCAGAGGCTGCTGCACGCAGGTGTACAAACGGTTCTTGCAAATATTCGATTACGTTTCTGGCCTATAAATGCGAGAAACACGATCAAACATATTATTAAAAATTGCGTTAGGTGTCATCGATACAATTGTCGTCCTGTACAACAAATTATGGGAAATTTACCGAGTGACAGGGTTAGTCATTCCAGGCCCTTTGTAATCACCGGCGTAGACTATGCCGGACCTATTACACTTCGTGCAAGCCGATTGCGCAAGGCTCAACGATTAAAAGCTTATATTGCGGTATTTATTTGTTTCAGTACTAAGGCAATTCATTTAGAGCTGGTAAGCAACCTTTCAACTGAAGCCTTCATCGCGGCGCTGAAGCGTTTTATTTCTCGGCGGGGAAAGTGTATCACAATTTATTCGGATAACGGCAGAAACTTCATTGGGGCTCGTCACGAGTTACATGATTTATATAAACTTTTTAAAAAAGACAACACGCGTTCTGAGTTGATTGAGGCAGCATCTATACATGGAATTGACTGGAAATTTACACCACCTAGCGCACCAAATTTTGGGGGTTTATGGGAGAGTGCTGTCAAGCTAACTAAACATCATATTCGTAGGGTCATTGGTAGTACTTTATTAACCTTTGAAGAATTTTACACGGTGCTAACTCAAATTGAAGCGATATTAAATTCGAGACCGATCACTGGCGTTTACGATGATGCATCAGAACCATCCTTTTTATCACCAGGTCATTTCTTAATTGGCGACGCGTTAACTGCTTTTCCTGAGCCAAGCCTCAAAGAAATAAATATTAATAGAATGTCAATATGGCAAAACTTAACTTACATAAGAAATTTATTTTGGCAAAGATGGTCAGTAGATTATTTAAATCAATTGCAAAGACGTTATAAATGGCTAGTAGAAACACCTAATTTAAAAACTAATGATGTAGTTTTATTAAGAGAGGACAACTTGCCTCCATTAAGTTGGGCCTTAGGGCGTATTATTAAAATTATTTATGGAAGTGATAACAAAGTACGTGTCGTACATGTAAAAACAAAAACGGGTGAATATGTACGCCCTGCATCAAAAATATGTCCTTTACCAAAAGGAGATTTTTAATATTGTTTATTAATATATCATGTAATGGTTATACAACTGATGGATTTACTGATATTCCTATGCATATATGTTTGGATAATTTAAGTAAAATATTACCTTTTTATAATTCAGAGTTAATGTTAATCGTATTCTTTGATATACTTACACATGTATGTTTAGATGATCTGACTAAAATGTATTATTTGTAATTTTTATTGTTCAATTTTAATGTTAATTTTACTTTTGATATATGTTCTACTAATTACTAATTAAGAAATATATAATAAAATGATAGATAATAAGTTACAGGGTAAAAGATATTAGATATAAGAATTCATATTTTTGTAATATTTAATCAATTGTTCAGCATTAATTATAATGCAGGGCCGGCAGTATGGTCAAGATTTGACCAGGGCTTTTATTCAACCGGGGACCCTTCGGGGTAGGGGGTACAATTATATGAGTATAAATACCTGTAACATATAATAATAAGAGAGTCTAGCAAATGTAATAAGAGAAGAAGGTTGTAGAGAGTAGTTCAATATATGTCATAAATTAAATAGTGGTTTTATTCACATCTTCTTATGGTGATGAAATATTTATAGTTTACAGTCCACTCAATATCAAATTAATCAAAGTGATCCTCACCACAAGGCCTTACTTAGAACTTACTAAAATATTACGACCTTACGACAAGTAGTTTAATTTAAAAAATTCATTAAAGTTTGAGAAAATGAGTAGTTTTTTTGACGTTTAATTGTTAGAATTTAAAATTAGACGTTTTACTTGGTATAACGATAGAGTACTTGGTCTTAATGAACATACTAAGCAATTAAAATACTACAAAAACTGGCTTAATTATAAAAATTATTGATTTTTAAAAATTTGTTTTTAAAAAATACTCCGACCGGGTTGACGTGTTCGATTTTCAATAATGTGTAATAAATCCACTTCGAATACTTTTAACTAAGCATACATTAATTTATCTATCATGGATTAAGTCGATTGTTTACACAAATCCGAAAGTTCATGTAACTTGCATCAAGGCAAAATACCAATACCAACAGTTAATAATATAATGGCAATTGTGATGGCTGATAATTTTGTAAAAAATGATAATGATATTTTGGCTGTGAAACAAATGTATATAAACTCGAATCCACCTGTTAAAATCTGTTTATATATTATAAGGTCTATGTTAGGCACGTAACATATGACCAGTGCTGGATATACAGTAGGGGCAGTCGGAGCTACTGCCCAGGGCGGCAAATTTTTGGGGGCGGCAAAATTTGGAAAGTGAGAAAATAATTTATACAATATAATTAACTAATTTTTTTTAATAACATTTTTCATTTCAAGAAATATAATTAACAAAACATAATATAATTGCTATTCAAAATTTGAGTTCAAATAACCGATTATTAAAATGCATTATTTTCCTTGCCTCCTTGCCTTTGAAAATAACATTTTATAAACAGCTTCAAATTTTTTTGAAAAATGGAAAAAAAGACGTTTAAAAAACATCATTATTTTGTAATTTTTTGAAAATTATGAACTTTTTTCAAAGCAATCGCGCTAAGTAGCAATTTCAGAGACGGAATATCGAAAAAGTTGCAATTTTTTTAAACGGATGGTCCTGCCTGCTTAAATTTGTGGGTGGCAGGTCCAGGTTTCGGTGAAAGAAACATTTGGCGGTCAAAAGTGATCATTAGATATATGCACATCAAATTATCATATATTCTATAGGGATTTTAATAATAAGTATAACTTTTGTTTACATTTTTGTTTTGTTTTGGGTTCCGTAGAAATTTTATCCATTAGACTCCGATACTTTTTATATACATACTTCGATATTTTGTCACTAAAACAGTTACGCCGTACAATCACTTGAAAAAAAGTTCTAAGTTTTCAAAAAAAATTATTTTAATTTTTAATTTTAATTTTCGGTACGAGAAGTACTAGCAATTTGTACGATGCCAATCACCATTCTTTGTAGTATGTAATGCGTAATAAAAATTCTGCAACCAAAAGTTATTTTAATTTTAAAATTTCAGGGATGGGGCGGTATTTTTGTCAGTGCCCCAGGGCGCCTAATTTCTAAATCCGGCCCTGCATATGACATATGGCATTTGATCAATCGGGAGAGTCCGCGGTTGTGTTCGGCAATTTTGGCTCAGATATGTGACGTCACATACTTTTCTATGTTTGAGCACTAAACATATATGGACTAGCAGTCCATGTAGTGTAATGTCTATGGTTGAAATCTATGATGAAAACATTAGTAGAACAAATGAAAGTAATGCACGATTCATTAACAACAAACAATAATAAATGAGTAACCTTACTACGTATAGCCGTGTGGAACGCTAACGGTCTACGCCTAGGCCAGCATCGCCTAGAGGAGGTGAAAAGTTCGGATATTTAATACTTTTTTTAAAAAAATATAATATTGACATAATACTAATATCCTAAACGCACTTTAATTCTGAAAGTGGTTTTAAAATCTTAATTTACACTGTTGACCACACTGTTGATCATCTGGATAAACATGCTCATGGCGGTAGTACTATACTAATCAGATCAAATATTAAACATAACCCAACAGAAATTTTAGCTAAATACTATATACAAGAAATAAACATAGTTATTGAAGAGTACTGTCAAAAGCTAATAATTTTTTATGTCTAAACTTCACCACGACATAAAATAAGCAGATCATTATAATTCATTTATTAATAGATGAAGTGCACGATTTATATCAGGCGGAAACTTTAACGCTAAACACACCGAATGGGGCAATAGACTAAACACCCCGAGAAGTAGAGAATTACAAAAAGCTATACCCAATAATATTATTTCCATATATCCACCGGGAAACCGACTTACTGGCCTACAGATGCAAATAAAATTACTGACTTACTAGACTTCTACATAACCAAGGGTATTGCAAACTATTGTACTAAAACTGAAACGTTTTTTTTTTGTTACAATTTATTTTTGTTAATCAAGACTAAAACTGAAACGTGCTTCAATTTAAGCTCCGATCATTCACCTATTATTATTACTTACTACGGCCATCCTGTAGAATATGATAAAAAACAAATTCCTTTAAATATATTCAATGGGATATATTTCATCATTATGTAGATAAAACTCTAAGCTGTCACAAACCGCTTAAGACTGAGTACGACCTTAACGAAGCAATTTTACTAATACTTTAAAACAATAGCTGCTTATTGAACCTTACATGCAACCGTCAGGTAAAATGCAAGAACAATATCTAAGTTCCGTCGAACAAATTTTAATCAGAAAGCACAAGTTAAAGAAAAAATGGCAACTTAGCAGGTCTCCATATGATAAATCCGAACACAATCAAATTACAAGATATTTCAAAAACTTATTCTCTGATTTCAGAAATCCATCTTTTAATAACTTTATTACTAACGTTTCAGTCAATGACCTTTTGTTTTGAAGATGAAAAAGAGAAATTTGAATAGGCCTATCATTCAAATTCCACGAATAAGAAAATAAGATAAATATAAGTGATGTTGAAAAAGTTGAATTCTTTTATAATTATTTTGGTGGTCCCAATCCAACAATAATAAACTTTCAATCCGAAAAACTGATTTTCAGATTTCTAAACAAAGACTCACCGCAAGTAAACAGTATAAACAAATTCAAAGTATCAGAAGTCACGAAGGAAATTTATCAAGCCAAAAATGGTAAATTTGCAAGCCTAGACGGAGTTTCCATCAACATTCTGAAACATTTGGCACCAAAAGATTACAGATTTTTGACAATAATTTATAATTCTGTTATCAAAATAAAGCTATTCCCGCTTGCCTGGAAAACAGCAAATATAATCTTAATTCCAAATCTTGGCAGAAACTTAAAACTGCCCGTGAGTTATATACCAATTAGCCTGCTTTAAACTCTGTAAAAAAATTCGAAAAACTACTGATGAAACTGCAGATTGCAACCAATCTTAGAGGCGTTAAATACCACCTCTAAATACCAATTCAGTTTTTATGCCAAACCTTCCAGCACCAAACACATTCACAGAGTCAAAATCATTGATACTTTCGAATTAAAAATATTTTGCTCTCCGGTGTTTATTGACATATGCCAGGCTTTCGATAAAGTTTAGCACCCAGGACTACTATTTAAACTGAAGAAAAAATTTTCAAACGACGTGTTTCTTCTGCTAAAGTTTTACCTAGAAAACTGGTTTATCTTCATAAGTTTTAAAAACGCAACTGTTTTTTGTTGAAGTATAAGCTCAAGGACCAGATAGAATTAGTGGCTCTATCAACCGTTTTAAATGTAAATATTGATTGATAACAAATAGATTTACACTTATTTATTTATAGAATATAATTTACACTGTTTAAAATAATAAGGTTTTAGTATTGATATAATATTGGAATATTTGAATGTGGATAGCTTGGCGACCGGGTTAAGACTATATTGTTAGTGCCGGCTTCAGGTATCTAGCAGGACCCTTTTGTAGTTGAATCTTGAGATGCAAATTGCCTATGCGTTGTTGCAAATGTAATATTTTCTTAGAAAAATATGAGTGCAGCGTTGTCACGTCTAATTTGGCGTGAACATTCTCCCCCCCTTGAAATAATATAGGGTATATGATTTCAAAATTAGAATTATAGTTTAACACTTTGAGTTAATAACAGTCTATTGGTTTGATTTATATTGTCTATTGTTTTGGTAACACACAAACTCGATTAATTGCACGTTTGAGTACACCATTTTGTGTCTTGATTGTCACAACACGCACAAGTCCATCATCTCCTGGATGTGTGTCAAGAATACGCCCCAATCGCCAGTGTAGTGGAGGTAAATTGTCTTCTCTGACCACTACCATATCGCCTACCTTAGCTGGTTGCGATGGTTGAACTTGCCATTTTGTTCTTGTCTGCAGCTCCGATACGTATTCTTTGTGCCAACGCTTCCAAAAATGTTGCACAAGTTTCTGTAGTCGTTGATACCGAGAAAGCCTGTTATCAAGGGTTTCAAGCACTGATGGATCGGGAGTAGATGTTAAGGATTTTCCAATAAGAAAGTGACCAGGAGTTAAGGGATCATAGTCATTGGGATCGGAGCTTAAGGGAGAGATTGGTCTCGAGTTTAATATTGCTTCGATCTGTGTCAAAACCGTATAAAAATCTTCAAAAGTTAAAATAGCATTACCCAATACTCGCTTTAAATGAGCCTTGCACGACTTTATGCCCGCCTCCCAAATTCCTCCAAAATGAGGAGAGTTTGGTGGAATGTGCTTCCATGACACGCCTTCGTTGGTCATATCATTAACAATCTTATTTTGATTTGATTTTTGTTGTAAAAATTTATAAAGCTCCTTTAATCCTGATGCTGCGCCTATAAAATTTGTTCCATTATCGGAATAGATTTCGCGAGGTTTTCTGCGTCGCGTCATAAATCGTTTAAAAGTGGCTAAAAAACTATTCGTAGTTAAATCAGATACTAATTCGATATGTATTGCTTTTGTAACAAGGCACACGAACAAACATATGTAAGCCTTAAATTTTTTGTATCCTCTTGTTTGACGATCTCTTAATAAGATAGGACCTCCGTAATCTACTCCGCATATAAAAAAAGGTGACTGCGGTGTAACGCGATATTTAGGCAAATTGCCCATTAATGGATTAATAAATGTGGGTTTTATCTTAAAACATGTTACGCATTTTTTCACGATCGATCTTGTCAGGTTTCTGCCTCCGATAGGCCAATAAGTATTACGCAACGCATTTAATAACATCTGTGCTCCGCAATGATACAGTTTTAAATGCTCATGCCTAGTTATTAGAATAGTCAATTGATGATTTTTTGGTAGTATTATCGGATGGCATTTATCATACGGTAAATTTGAATTCTTTATCCTACCGCCGACGCGCAATATTCCATTTTTGTCTAAAAACGGTGTTAATGATTTTAATTTCGACGATTTGTGTAATGCTTCCCCACGCGCGACTATATCTATGTCTTGTTTGAATATTTCATATTGTGATATTTTTATTAAATTGTTTAGTGAATTATTGAATTCATCGACCGTGAGTGGGCCATACAGTAGTTCTTTTTCTTTCTTCTTTAGTTTTAAATTTTGTAAAAATCGATAACAAAAAGCAGTTACGCGCACGAGTTTAATAAGGGAAGAGTATAAGAAAAAATGTTCGTTATTGTTAATTTTTGTACAAGTCAAACTTGTGATTCGACTTTCGACATCAGTTTCAGGAATTGAAATATTGTCAGTTGCACGTCGCTGTGTTTCAGTTAGATTTTGTAGCCAAGTTGGGCCTGCCCACCACAAGGATGAATTCAATAAATCATGTGTATAGCACCCGCGTGATATGAGGTCCGCTGGGTTGTCTTCCGATCGGACATGTAGCCAGTTATTTGCGTCGGTTTTTGTTTGAATATCAGAAACTCTATTGGCAACGAAGGTTTTCCATTTATAAGATGGAGATCTTATCCACGAAAGAGTGATAGTGGAATCGCTCCAATAGAATTCTTTGTCAAACGCGATATTTAATGCACGTTTCGTTATTTGCGCAAGATTTGCTAGCAGTTGTGCGGCACAAAGCTCGAGACGGGGGAGCGTAATATTTTTTAATGGTGCTACTCGAGACCTTGCCGCTATTAGTTTGATTTTGATTTCAGAATATTTGTTAATAGACCGTACATATATACACGCGCCGTAAGCTTGCTCTGATGCGTCAGCAAAGCCATGTAATTCTGTGTTTATACGATTATTACAAAATATATGTCTTTCAATTTTCAAGTTTTTAATAGATTTTATTTCGAAACAAAATTGGTTCAATTTATTTTCTAGTTCCGAAGGAATGGGCTCGTCCCATGATAAGTTTAATCGCCATAGGCTTTGAATTATTAGTTTTGGTATAACGATAATTGGAGATAAAAAGCCCATAGGATCGTACATTTGCGCTGTTGCCGATAAAATGGATCTTTTACTAACTATTTGATTTATTCTTATATTTTTGTAGTCAAATTCAAAACTGTCTGTTACCGAATTCCAAGATATACCTAAAGTTTTGATAGTTTGTTCGCCGATGTTTAAAGTTGGATTATCTGCATTTAAAAGTTTTGAATAATTAGAATTAAATTTATTCAGATTGAATTTAGCTTGTTTTAAAATATTACAAAGGTTATTTTTAATAGTGAATAATTCGGATATGCTATCAGTTCCAGTTAATAAATCGTCAACGTAGAAATCATTTCTGAGAATTTCGCATTCCTTTGTATAGTTAGTTATGTTTTCTCTGGCTAACTGCTCCAAACAGCGTATGGCTAAAAACGGCGCAGAAGCTGTTCCGTATGTAACTGTATTTAATTGATAAATTTTTAATTTGCTATTAGGATTGTCCCTCCAGAATATTCTTTGCATTTTTCTGTCGTTTTCGTGAACCAAAACTTGTCTGTACATTTTTTCTATATCAGCTGTAAGTACAAACGCATGTCTTCTGAATCTTAGTATAATAGAGAAAATATTGTTTTGAATTGTGGGTCCAACAAGTTGTATTTCATTCAACGACAGGCCTGCATCGGTTTTGCAAGATGCATCGAAAACTACGCGCAATTTCGTTGTTAAACTGTCTGGTTTTACCACCCCGTGGTGAGGCAAATAGAAACACGTCGCGGGTTCGGAAGATTCGTTGACTTCGCTCATGTGCCCTAGTGTTATATAAGTATTCATGAAATTTTTGTATTCGTTAAATAGATTTTTGTTTGTTCGTAAACGGCTTTCAAGTGAAATAAAACGTTTAAACGCGATTTGCTTACTATTCCCTATTTTTTTTTATATCGTCTGTAAACGGAATTTTAACTATAAATCTCCCGTCGTTTGCCCGCGTTGTATTGGCAACAAAATGCTGTTCGCATTGTTTTTCTGATTCGGTAAAATGTTGTATATCGCTACACGCTTCCAGTTCCCAGAATTTTTGAACTTGATTTTCTAAATTAGCCGTATGATGACATATCGTAAAAGAACTGGAATTTTTGAGAGGTACGCTGCCAGCAATAACCCACCCGAACTGTGTATTTTGCAAAATAGGTCTATTTTTTCCTAGATGAATATATCCTTTACAAAATATATTCCAAAATATTTCCGAACCTATTAAAATATCGATTTTATTGCTTTTATTAAATGTGGGATCCGCTAATTTTATGTAATTTGGGATATTTAAAATATTTTGGTTGAATGATACCGTCGGCAAATTATTTGTTATATTATTTAAGATAAAGCAGGATAGATCTAATGAAAAGTTATTAATGCACGATTTTAAAGTAATTGTTGTTTTTGACTTAATTTCCGTTGCATTTTGATTTATTCCCCGGACTGACATATTTATTGATTGTTTATGTAAACCGAGCTCATTAGCAAATTTCTCCGTGATGAAATTGGATTGTGATCCCGAATCTAATAATACTCTACATGCTCTATATCTATTATTGCTATCTAATACGTTAATTACTGCGGTAGATAAGATGATTTGACTTGAATCATTTTCGGTATGGCACGAAACATTTTGTGGTGCATTATTAACAGCTGGTAATTGGCTTGAGTCTATATGCAGAAGACTGTGATGATTTGAATTACAAAAGGCACAACGATTTAAAGAAGTACATTGATCACTGTTGTGATTGCAACGTAAGCAATTCGTGCATAGTTTTAATTGATTTACTTTGCTTACTCTATCTTCTGGAGATAGTGCCCGAAAACCTTGACATTTGAACGGTGAATGAAATGGCTCTTTGCAAATTAGGCAAATATTTTTGTGATTAGTGGATGTAGCGTAAGACTTGGTATGTTTTGCATAATTAGGTTTTATATCTTTAAATTTACTGGAGTTTCCGATTCTTGTTTCAGTCGGATTAATTGCTTCTTGTGCAGCGTTGATTTAAAAAATTGCTAAGTTCGGAAAATGTAACTAGTTCAGAGCCTTTATTCATTAACATCTCCCACTCTTGATGAGTTTTCTTATCAATTTTAGAAATTACAAGATAATTTAATAACGCGTCCCATTGATCGACGGGTTGTTGTAACATTTTTAAGCATCTTAAATGTTTATTAAACGCGTCTATTAGATGACGAAGGTCTTTACCTGATTCGTTATGCATTGGCGGGTGATCAAATAATTTTTTAATGTGATTGTTTACGATTATTTTCTTATTTTCGAAACGCTTTTTTAGTAAATCCCACGCAATTATATAATTATCGGCAGTTGCCGGTAGAGACTCTATAAGGCTTGCCGCCTCTCCTTTTACGCATGATTTCAAATAATAAAATTTTTGAGAATTACCGATGTTACAATCATTATGAATTAAAGATGAAAACGAATCATAAAATTGTAGCCAATTTAAGTAAGAGCCGTCAAACTGAGGTAAATTGATTTGAGGTAGTTTTATGTTGTTCGAATTATTTGTTATAGTAGTGTCATTGGAATTACTATTCGAACTAGTATCTGACTTACTTGATGCTGCCTGACTAAGTTTAAGTAAAGTTGATAAACAATTATTATGTTTTTCAAAAAATTCATCTAATTCTATTTCTATTAAATTATTAATTTGACTTTCGTCTTCTAGTACTGCTGTTATACTAATTACGGTATTTTCAAAGATTTCAAACAAAGGCTTCACATCATCGATAAGGCGTTTTATGTCTGCAATATTTAAGTCGCAAGCAGGTAGTTCCGACATTTGCCTGCACACTTTTTCGTATTTTGTTAAACGTGTTTTAGTAACTCGCTGTTTCATTTTGAGTTTATTTAATGATTCCATTTTGACACAGATTGAATTAAAACTCTAAATATTAAAATAAGGAAAGATTGATAGGAAGGAATGCTTGACTAACCTGATATACTCGCTGCTTTCTGTGCTCGCTCGTAGGTGTAGCGCCAAAGTTAGAACTTCCTGTCTTGTTTAGAACTTTCACTTTATTTAATTTTTGATTTAGATTTAAGATTTTAATTATTTTCTTCGCACTGGTGACGCATCCGGTTCGTTTTGGACCAATGTTTTTTGTTGAAGTATAAGCTCAAGGACCAGATAGAATTAGTGGCTCTATCAACCGTTTTAAATGTAAATATTGATTGATAACAAATAGATTTACACTTATTTATTTATAGAATATAATTTACACTGTTTAAAATAATAAGGTTTTAGTATTGATACAATATTGGAATATTTGAATGTGGATAGCTTGGCGACCGGGTTAAGACTATATTGTTAGTGCCGGCTTCAGGTATCTAGCAGGACCCTTTTGTAGTTGAATCTTGAGATGCAAATTGCCTATGCGTTGTTGCAAATGTAATATTTTCTTAGAAAAATATGAGTGCAGCGTTGTTACGTCTAATTTGGCGTGAACAGCAACTTTAACAAAACGTCCTGTAAAATCAGGTGCTACGCAGAGTAGTATTCTGGGTTCCAACCTGTATCTGATATTCACTTCTCACTCACTCTCACATAATTAAAATAGATCAGTGGCTCAAGCTCTGGCGAATATAAGTAAATAGCTCCAATTCCCAATATATAACTTTCACTCTCAGAAGAAGTATTTGTCGACAAATAAAACGTTTTATAGTACTATACCTCAGGTAAACATTGTCAAATACTTGGGGCTTCACCTGGACGACAAGCTCAATTGGAAATTCCATTTACAAAAGAAACGCTAACAGTTAGAAGAAACCAGGCGAAAACTAAACCGGTTGGTGAGCAGAAAATTAAAACTTAATATTAATAATAAACTATTCCTATAGAAGGCAGTCATAACTTTATGGACCTACGGAAAGCCAGCTTTGGGGCTTAGCCTATAAATTAAATATCGATATTGAGAGAAAAAGATAATGCTCCCAGATATGTCCCCAATTGGCTGACTTACATCGTATTTCAAATAAATACAGTTAAAGAAGAAATCATGGCCTTCAGCCAAAAATATAAGAACAGATTGAAGGATCATCCGAACGTCACCGCTAGAAGTTTCCATACGATATAAGCCACTTAAAGCCCCAAAAGAAAAAGACCTCTTGCTTGCACCTAGCACATAGATACATTTGTATTTTTGTTTTTGATTCTTTATTCATTTATTTATTTAATTTCATCTTATTTTGTTTTCTTTTTTCATTATTGTTACTTCATTAGTAATTCATTCATAACATTATCTTTTCCGAAATTCTTCCTCGCACTGGAAATCGAAGTGAATCGAAGACATGATTTTGTAGAAGAAAATTACAAAACTGTCTCTAATTTGTACTTTTTTACTATGAAAAGTAGATCTATGATTTATGATGAGATCCCAATATAATTAATTCACTGTTTACAGTATGATAGAGAAAACTAGCTGTAAGTGGAATTCTGTCTTAAGGCAATTAAGGCATCGTGCCTTAAGGCAAATTGCTGGAACTTCCCGTACCAAAAATTATTATTTTTTTAAAAACGATTAACATTTTTGAAAAAACTTTACTTCGAAAAAATAAGATTTTTGAGAAACTATAAATTGGACAAAAAATTACTTTTTTTTGAAAAAAAAAATTTGAAAAAAATTTTTTTTTTTAAAAAACAGAAAAAGTTTTCTCTATTTTGATATATTTTGGAAGATCTGAATTCTTTTTCAGAGCAATCGTACTGCTTTAAAAGCATAGAGACAAAATATAAAGCGCGTAAGCGCCGCGTCGCTGTCTAACGGATAAACATTGGTACGGAATCCATAGGAATGTAAACAAAATTTATACTTATTGTTAAAATCTCTATAAAATATCTGATAATTTGATGTGCATATGTTTAATGATCATTTTTGACCGCCAAATAGCATTTTTTTTTAAAACCTGCTAAACCTGCCCTTATGAAAATTTGATCAATTCTTCATCTTGTCAATACAAGTAAAATGTTTTTTGAATTATTAAAATCGGACGCTCCGTTCTCTTAAAAACTGAGGTACCGTTTTGGCACTTTTTGCCCCATATCTGTGGAACGGCTACACCTGCCTCCGCCAAAAACTAATCAGCACGTCTCCTTATCTATACGAATCTAATGTTTTTTGAATTATTCAAATTGCTCCATCCATGTTCCCGAAATCGTCGACACATACATACACGCACACACACACATACACATACACACACACATGCATCCATTTTTTCTAAGGTATGCCAAAATATTCAGAAACCTCTGAAACGTAAAGATATATAAAAAATTTCATTTTCGATTTTTTTGCGATTACTATAACTTACCCTACAGGAAGTTAATAAAGTAAGCACTATGCATATTTAAATAGTTCAAAATGCGACACAAATTGTGATCAACAATACGGTGTAACATTCATAAAAGCAATTTTTTATCAAAACTCCACAAGTGCTAATTTATTATAAACTGAAGAATCTATCACAGCATAAAATTTAACTTCAACTATAGATTTAATTTCAACTATGCCAACAAAATAAATTAGGTTATATTTAGTAAAAGAAATAAAAACAACCATAAAAAATAAAAAAAAACAATTCAAAACCCTGTTTCAGTTATTTTAATATCTCAAATATTTACCTCAATTATTACTAATTACATAATAAGATTCAAATATAGAATCTTATTAGAATCTGCCCATTAGATGATAAAATTTAAATAAAACGCGCTCTATTTCTCAAAAAAATTCGCCATATTTCACCACACACACATACATCATTTTTTTAAAAAATTACCAAAATATTCAGAAACCTCTGAAAGATAAAGATATATAAAAATTTTCTATTTTTTAATAATTTAGTTTTTGGTACGGAAAGTTCAAGCAATTTGCGTGAAGGCACGATGCCATGTACCACTATTTTGTAATTCGCCTCACCTCCATAGGTGTAGTTACCGCCGTATCAGCAGTATATTTTAAGTTAACATTAACCTTAACCTTAAGATAACTTAAGCAAACATTAACCAGTGGTGCATGGCATCGTGGCATCCAGCAAATGGCTGTAACTTCCCCTAACGTAATTTAAATTTTTTAAATCTTCGAAATTTTTTAAAAACTTTGAAACAATCATTTGAATCGGACGATCCGTTCTCTCAAAAGCTGAGTTTTCATTTTTGGCACTTTTTGCCCCGTATCTCCAAAACGGCTAAACTTGCCTTCGCCAAAAGCTTATCAGTACGTTTCGCCATCAGTAGAAATTGAATATTTTTTTAATCATTCAAATAGGGGGGCGTCCATCAAACACGTGATCGATTTTTCAAGGATTTTTGGACCCCTCCTCCCCCTAGATGATACGTGGTGATATTCAAAATGCCCCCTTCACCTCTCACCCTCCAAACATCACGTATTTTTAGTTGCGTGAAAAAATTGTAAAATTTTGGATTTTTTTTGAAAATGTTTCGAATTTTTTATAAAAAATCTGGTAGAAAATAAATACACGTGATATCGTACTATAACCTTCCTTCTCCCATGTGATATTTTGTGATTTTTTTTCAACAACCTTTCCCCTCCACCTAAAAACCTCACGTAATTAATGGACTTCTCCTAGGACGCTCCCGTTCACGAAAGGCATAATTCTATTTTTTCTAAGGTATGCCAAAATATTCAGAAAAATTCAAAACGTAAAGCTATATATAAATTTTAATTTAAGGGTCCCATGAAGGCTCATCACCGATATCCCAATAACATGTAAAGTTAAAATTTTACTTGAATTTTTGACAAAAAATGACTTGAACGGTCGAGAAATCATAAAATTAGCCAATCAAATGATTTGGAAAAAGAAACTTGTTCGGGAAAATTATATAATATCTTTGGAGAACGAACTATTTTTGCCGAAGATTTTGTTTATTTTACCTTGTGTAATTTTTGTCTATTTCAATTTGTGTAATTATCTGATTAAAAATAAATCCCATTTATACATACTTTAGTTTAACAACAAATAATTTTTTTAGCTTCCAGTATGGTTAGTATATAGAAATCGCAAAAAATCAAAAATGAAAATTTTTATGCATCTTTACGTTTCAAAGATTTCTGAACATTTTGGCATATCTTAGAAAAAATGGATATATGTGTATCTTATAAAATTCTTCTGTAAACTTATATATAAGATTCTTTTGTAATGAGGTATGAAAGGTTAAGCCTCCTAAACGATTATTCGATTTATTGTTTGACTTTGAAAATATTTGAGGCATCGTTAACTTCCCGTAGGGCAAGTTATAGTAATCGCAAAAAAATCGAAAATGAAAATTTTTTCTCGACGTTTCAAAGGTTTCTGAATATTTTGGCATACTTTAGAAAAAATGAATGTATGTGTGTGTGTGTGTATGTGCGTGTATGTATGTGTGTTCGAATACAAATTTTCGTCGACGATTTCCGGAACACGGATCAACCGATTTGAATAATTCAAAAAATATTCGATTCGTATTGATAAGGAGACATGCTGATTATTTTTGGCAAAGGCAGGTCTAGCCGTTCCGAAGATACGGGGCAAAAAGTGCCGAAAACGGTAAATTAGTTTTTAAGAGAACGGAACGTCCGATTTTAATAATTCAAACAACATTTTACTTGTATTGACAAGATGAAGAATTGATCAAATTTTCATAAAGGCAGGTTTCAGTGGTTTCGGAGATCTAACGAAAAAAGTAAAAAAAATGCTATTTGGCGGTCAAAAATGATCATTAAACATATGCACATCAAATTATCAGATATTTTATAGAGATTTTAACAATAAGTATAAATGAAAATAATTTAGACTCCTTTGCCACTTTTCGGGTGGATGACGTTTCTTCTCGTGGTTCAATTTTACTTTTTTTTAAATAACGTCGGATATCAATAAAAGAACTAATTATAAGAGAAAAATGTTTAATAATGTTTTTTAAAAAAGCAAATACATTTCAAGTTACTGGCTACTAAAAATTCGTTTCTTTTGACGCTTTTCATCGTTTTTTGCTATATCTTCAAAAATATACCTTTTAACAAAAATCATGTAATAAACAAAATTATATCATCTATAATCTTAATAAATCGGTGTTTTATAAAGTGTTCTAGGAACAATATTAGGCTAGATATGAAAATGGGGTTTTATAGTGCTCAAAATAAGCTTTAAAATGAGTATTTCTGAGTGTAAAATGAGTGAGATATCACGCAAATAAAAGACGCATATAATGTTTTTCTCATTTAAATCGATTTTTCAACTTTATGAGTGCCATTTCCACCAAAATTAAAAATCCCATCTAGAATTAACTTGGTTTAAGAGATCTTGATAAATTCAACAAGATACTACAAACGATTTTTAAAAAACTCACGATTTCATGAAAAAATCTTTCTCATTATTATATCTCTGAAAGAATAAAAGATACGTATAAAGGTACATAGATGAAAATTCAAAGTCATTTTCTGATAAATTATTGCTTTTTATTATTTTTCTGTTACACAAATATTGATAGAGTTATGATTGTTTAAGGAGTGGACGGCTGTCCAACCAGAGTGTCTTTCAAGCCCTTTAACCCTTCGCCGTTTCAAAATAAGAGAAGTTACGATAAAATTTATGATGGAAAAAGTTGTAGCTCGTTGAATTACCTTTAAAATAGTATATTACAAGTTTTGACAAAATGAGAATTAGAAGAGTTATAATCCAATTAATGCGGCGGGTGGTGACGTGAGTTTTGACTTCTGAACTTAAGATTAAGATTAGCCTGTTTTGAAAATATCAAGGAAATTGAAGCACATTAAAAACAATTCACATTTTTTCCTCCCCATTTACTGCAATAATTTTATTGATCGTAGGTTTATTAATTGCAAGTATAAACTTAAGTAATGATGTATATTGAATTAGTAAAAAATATAATTATAGATATTAAAATTTCTGAAAGTTAGTTAAAATAAGGTACGAAATTATAAAAAATATTGGAATATTATTGAAGCAATTGTTTTGGGTAGAAAAATCCAAGGTGATATTGTACCTTACCGCGAATGCTATATATTAATTCTTTCTGAACTTGTTATACTTTTCAAAAGACTTCATTTTTCAACACGTGCATCTTATGATATGACAATAAATACATCACAAAGGCAGACGATGGGCAAAAAGTGCTAAAACTGTTATTCAGTCTTTGAGAAAACGGAGCGTCCGATTCGAATTACTAAAAAAAACATTTATTTGCATCAAAGATCGAATCAAAAAAGTAAACTAGTGGCGTATGAGCATCGTGCCTTAAAGCAAATTGCTGGAACTTTTCGTATCGTAACGAAATGTTCAAGAAATATTAAATGTTTTCGAATAGATTATTATAAGTACTGTAAAATTGTCTAAAATTTATAAGAATTATATACACTGAATTGCAAAGTTGAAATTATTTATTTAAAGTATATAAGTGTGCGTTAGAACTTTAGCAAGATTTAAAATTAAAATTTGAATTATTATCGATATACAAAAAAAAATTTAAAAAAAAATTAATTGGTAAAAGCAATTGTTTTGCCAACACAAACAGAAAGTTTTTTGAATCATTCAAATCGTATGCTTAGCTTTCTCAAAAACTGCAATTTTTTGTACGTTTAGGTCTGTATCGAATTGAATGTTTTTTGAATCATTCAAAACGTGAAGAAATGTAAAAAAATTAGTTTTGATTTTTGGACTATTATAATAACTCACCCTACGGGAAGTTAATAATTTCTTTTATTATTCATATGTTATTTAAATAGTTTAAATATAAAACTTATATTGTTGAATAATGATAAATTAAAGATTTTTCTGTTTACTCTTACTGTTTTATTACTCTTACTTATTGTTCTTAACGCTTTCATGTCAATATCCTGCAACTTTATTTCTATTTCTGTTAATATCCTATCAAATTCCTAGCGAATGTAAAACCAGCATTAAATTTGTTGTTTCTGTATATATATATATATATATATATATATATATATATATATATATATATAGGGTAAGGTTGCTCAAGTCGTACCGACAAAAGAAGCGTGGCTATAATATTAAGTGCATTTAAATCAGAAGAAAATCTTCGGCGATTATTGAATCTATATTTAATTAGCTTTTGATTAACATTAACTGATTTATTTGATTAAAACAGTTATTTTTGCATTTTTACTTTTTGATTATTTCTGTTTCACAATGTCGGATTGTCATTCATTTAAACACTCGCTTAGTCAACTAAATAGATCTTCTTGGAAGTAGCAATAGGTGTAAATTTTAATTATCAGGCAAAATTTTGCTGGAATACGATTTAGTTGGCGGTACGACTTGAGCAACCTTATCTTATATATGATAGAGTTAATAGGTTTGTCATAACAATCATTTTAAGTTTTTGTAGTTAAGCAACTATCCCTTAAAACTTATAAACTCCGCAACTAGTAACAGACAAATGTACCTTTTGAATAAAATTGACAATTCCACAGTACATAACGATTTACCTGACTCAGAAACTCACTCTGGTGTAATATGTTTACCATACATTCAAGAATTGTATGTTTTTTGGAAAAAACTTTTTTATAAATCGGGACTCCGACTTGTAAACAATTTTAGTACAACGACTAGTACTATTTTTACCAAAACAAAAACTCCTTTTAATATCGAACGACTTAGAAATCTCGTCTATCAAATAAATTTTCTAAATTGTAATTTAATTTACATAGGAAAAACAAGCCAGAACTTAATTAAACATTTATAACAACATAAAAACAATTAAAAAAATCCGAGACAATTTAAAACTATGCTTGCGTGGCATATTTATACTTTAAAACACAATATGGACTTTTCTAACCCGACTGAACTACAATTCGAACAAAATTTATTCAAACTAAGAATTATAGAATGAAATATAACAATAAAACAATTAATAAACGGAATTAACTTAACCCGCTGTGCGACACAAATCTCTTTTATTTAGATAGTATTTCCAAATTTCTCACTAAACAATAAAAAAGTCGCGCGAAGGATTCGCAATTCGTTCCACACATGTGTAGAATCTTGGTAAAAATATTTTTAAAAAAGTCATTTCTCCATTATATCTTCAACCAGTCTACGAACAACACTCTATCTATTTGTGATTTTTTAATGTTGTACTTTGTGAAAATATTGTTAATTACAAGTTTAATGTTTATAATATATAGTGAAGTGCATTACAATATCATGATTATCATGGATTATTAAAATCTTCCAATTTAACACTAAGCTTAACTAATTGTAACTACTATTTACTCTTTTTATTTTTTATTTTCACTCCAATTCAATTGTTTTAGTTTTTAATTTTATTTTTAGTTTCCACTGAATGAAGGCTAAGATACCCGAAACGTATGGATTTTAAATAAATTTTTGAAAAAAATTGATGTTATGCCCGATTACTAGACTTTGTTAATATATATATATATATATATATATATTTGTATTTAGGTCAATGATTCAATTACTGATTTTTTCGAACTGCTAATAAATGCCTGCCTATTTCTTGAAAAATATTGGATCTACTACTTTCACAATTAGGTTGAAAACTAATTTAACCTGCTTAATGATGCGTTTTCATAAATACGCCATAATTAAATTAAAACAAATTACTAACTGTCTTTGATAACAGGAAAAATGGAAAAATCAACTATCAGAGCATTACGTAATGTCTATTACCTGGCGGAGGCGGTGGTGGCGGTTGATTTTGAGTGTTGGGATTAGTCTTTCCAAACGTTGTCAAAGCCGTTGATGTTTCTCCAAACATGACTAGCCATACTGCCATGAACATGGCAACCCAGCTCAAACAAAGTCCCATTATCTGCTGTTTCAAATTTAGTAAACTTTCAAAAATCCCGTTTCTATGTTATAATCAAAAACACACGTGACAAGTTTCGTTGCACTTTAAATATTATGACACATTATATTTTGAAGCATTTGCAAACTATTCAACGTCTTATCCCAATACAAATAGCCTGATGTTATACAGGCACAGGTTATTTCTTGAATATGAAGCAAAGGATCACGAATTGCATATTAAAATCCATATAACAAGCACGCGTGCGCGACCGACGTTTCTAAAGATATTCACGCACACACACTAAATCACATGTACAGCTTAAAGTTCAGCTTTTTATAAAGTTACCTGTCATAAAAATATAGCGAAATAATTCGAGTAGGTTGCGTGTAAATTGGTTTTTGTAGATCGTTAGTCCACTACTCCAATTAACAATGAACTTAGAAGTATGAATATGCTAATAAGCTATATATTCAGTGGACATTTTGCCTTCACTTTTCAGCTCGTGGCAGAATTTAACTGAATCCATTTTATTAGTAACATATTTTGATTTTCATAAATAAGAATTCACTATACTTATAGAATTATCTCAAAAAGCTTTTTATATAATTGAAAAACGGTTTTGTAAAACGCAGTCCTATAGAACATAATATTTCATTGTTTAGCAAAATGGATTTACTGGTTTCTCAGATTTAAAAAAAAAAACTTATTTTTGTTAGTGTTATGGCGGAGCATAAAATGCAAATATATAATTCTTGGTAAATAAATACAAACAATAATTTTAACTTAAAAATATGCAATTGTCATAAAATAATAATCAAGAATTTTAATTTTTACTATGTGGTTACAGAGTATAGGGAAGCTTGGGTGCCGTTGTGGCATTTTTTTTTATTGTTAGTTGGGAGTAAAGTAAATTTAATAGTAATTTGAGCATTTGTCTGGGAGGTCCAGCCCTTTAGAACATACGGGTCAAAATATGGCAAAAACAGTAAATCAGTTTTTAAGAGAACGGAGCGTCCAATTTGAATAATTCAAAAAAACATGTTATTTGTATTAACGAAATGAATAACGAACGAACAAAGAATTTTGGGAAAGACAGGTCTAGCGGTTTCAGCGATGCAATGAATAAAGTAACAAAAAATGCTATTTGGCGGTCACAAATAATAATTAGACATATGAATATAAAATTATCAGATATTTTATAGGGATTTTAATGATAAAAACTTTTGTTTACAATTCTATGAGTTCCGTACTACTATTTATTCAAAGAATCAAAAGTCCAATTCAACTTTGTGTAAATGACCTGCGAAAATCAAATCAGCCACATCACGTATCAAACATATCAAACAAAGGTGGAATTTCTAATTTATCCGTTAGACTGCGACGCAGCGCTTACGCTCTTCGATATTACGTCTCTACGTAGTTAGCGCTGCGCGATCCTTTAAACTAGTGCCTTAAGGGAAATTGCTGGAACTTTCAATACCTGTATTAAATACTCGAAGAAAAAAATCATAAATAACAATTGTTTTAAATACTTTATCGCTCATAGCGACGATATCGCATAAAACAGAATGTTTACATTAACATGCCAAATGAGGCATCCATCCGAGGATTATTGCTTACGATTAGAACAACGCATATAAAATATATGCAAGTATAAAACTCTGTATATTTCTGAAAATTTTGATATTTGTTGAATTACTCATTTTTACTCATTTTAAAATCTTTATAAAATATATGATAATTTGATGAACATATATCTAATGATCATTTTTGACCGCCAAATATCTTTTTTTTACTTTGTTCTCTGTAATTTCGAAAAGGTTTCTGAACATTCAGGCATACCTTAGAAAAAAAATGGATGTGTGTGTGGACAAAATGGGCGTTCTAGGGCGCACGGATCAACAAATTGAATGATTTAAAAAACATTCAATTCCCATTGATAGGGAGATTTGCTGATTAGTTTTTGGCAAGGGCAGGTCCAGCCGTTTCTGAACATTTTGGCATACCTTAAAAAAAATGGATGTGTGTGAGTGTTTCTTTTCATGTGTCCGAAATTTTTCGTCTACGTTTTCGGCGCAAGGTCAACTGATATGAATTATTCAAAAGCATTCAATTCCTATTGATAGGGAGATGTTCTAATTGATTTTTGGCAAAGGCATGTCCACCCGTTTCGGAGAAATGTGCAAAAAATAGCAGTTTTTGAGAGAACTAAGCATTCTATTTGAATTCTTGACTTCCCGTAGGGTAAGTTATAGTAATGAACCAAAAATCGTAAATGAAAATTTTTGCATATCTTCACGTTTCAGAGGTTTGGCATATTTCGATATTTTGATGTGTGTGTATGTGTGTATTCTTTGATGATTTCGAGCGTACGGATTATCCAATTTTAATGGTTCAAAAAATATTCGATTCCTATTGATAAGGAGACGTGCTAATTAGTTTTTGACGAAAACATATCCACCAGCTTCAGAGATATGGAGCAAAAAGTGCTAAAAATGGCAGTTATTTAGAGAACGGATCAACCGATTTGAATGATCCAAAAAGCATTCGATTTCGAATCATGGAGAGAAGGGGGGGTTTGGCCAAGGCAGGTCTAGCCGTTTCGGAGATATAGAACTAAATGTGCAGAAATGGCAGTTTTTGAGAGAATTAAGCATCCAACTTGAATGATTTAAATAGCTTTCTGATTGTATTGACGAAACGATTGCATTTGAGGAAATAAATTTCCTTTATTTTATTTTATTAAAAAAAATTGCATATCAAAAAATAATTTGAATATAGATTGTAACTCTAGCTATAGTTCTAAACAACACTTATATACTTCAAATAAATAATTTTAACTTTGCAATTCAGTTCATAAATTACTTATAAATATTAGACAATGTTATTCATTTTTAATTCGTTTGATTAAATTTTGTTGAATTACTTTTTATAATTTAAGCTTAATGAAAATTACATTATTTATAACAAATTGTTTTAGAACCTTTAATATTCCTCGAATATTTTATTAAGGTACGGGAAGTTGTACCAATTTGCCTTAAGGCACGATGCCATACACTACTAGTTTCTTTTTATTTGCTTTTATGAATTACAATCTATTGTTATAAATAGGAAACAATATTCAGTAATTTTGATGATTAATTATATTAGGAATAAAGGTTGAAAGGTCACCCAGTGGTAATCCGTTTCTATGTTGATTATGTATAGCTTATAGAAGTATGAATAGTGGTACTGATGCAAAAAATTTAAGTAGAATATTCAGTACCTACGGTTGTAATTGTAGTATTATAAATCAGTATCAGTGCATAATAGAATAATATGTATTCAAATGTTAGTGAAAAAATTCAGAAAGGAGTCATTTTCTTTTAAGCCGTTCGATGCCATGGTACTTCACTAAATTTTTGGCCATGACATTTGGGTGGTTTAGTATTCTTTTCTTATATCTCAGACTGAATTTCTCAATTTGTTCCTTAAATTTGTTCATGATCAAATCTGTATGAAACAACCAATGTGGGACATACTTGGGTGCGTTTATAATTTCTATTTAAATTTGGTTTTAAAATCCTCAATTATGGCGATGTTGGGTTTGCGTGTCGTTATCCAGAGCTGTCTTCGATACGGCCACATTGGTTTTAACATGACTTTGTACAGAAGAAGTTTATTCCATGTACTTAATTGAGATTTTTGGCTTAACAACCAGTACAATTTTCTTCTCGTGATTTCTAGCTAGATGTGAATTGACTTCGAGCTGTTAACATTGAATCTCCAAAGTGTACCAGTGTTTAATCAGTAATCCATGTGGTTGTAGGCGAGTTGTGGCTAGTACTGGGTCTTGGTGTTGAGACAGAGCAGCTATGTCACCTGCATAAGTTGCGATGGCGGTTTTAGCTATTTGTGGAAAATCAGCTGTAAAACAGGGTATAAAATTGGGCCAAGAACACTGTCCTGAGGTACCCTGGATTCCGGAGTGGCATTTTTAATGAAATTTGCAAAATGTCTATTTGCTATTAGCAAATTGCTAAATATGACTTTAACAACAGGTACATGTCAGCAAGAAATACTTTTTTAAGATTGAATTTACAGGGAAGTGCTTTATGAGGAGAGTGATAGGGACGTTGTCAAGCCCAGGAGATTTTCCAGAAGCTGTTCCGCAAATTTGGTGCTCGATTTCCTTTATACTGAATTTCTTGATACTATTCTCATTTGGTAAATCCTTGTTTGAAAAACGGTGTATATATTCATCCTCACATGGATTTACAGTTGATGAATGTCGACTAAATACTTTTTCGAAGTACTAAGAAAAAAGATCGGCCTTTTCAATATTATTTCTAGCCCAGAAATTTTTGTTTCTCCATATCGGAGCAACATGGATGGTGGGTTTCCTGAAGAGCTTTCCAAAGCGAGTGATCAGTGACTGATAAGTTAGTTACAAAGTTGTGGAATGCTTTGTTTCTATAGGCTTCGAGCTTATTTTTGAGATGTCTAGTTATTTTATTAAGTTCAGTTTTATTACTCCAGACACGCGTTAGTTGCCTTTTTTTTTTTAATTTTTTCGCTTATGTTCTATAAGAAGTTTGATGCTTTGCGGATATTGCTCGTTGCCCTTTTTTGGCATTCGAATTGAATTAAGTTTTGCCACATATTTTATGGCTTTGGTAAAGTTGTTAACGACATAATTTAGTTTCTCTTAATTTTTGAGTGGTAGATTGCATACGAGGTTTTCTTCAATACCTTTCCAAAGTCCTTCCTGGTATCCCAGTCCATAAATTTGTAAGTTTTTTGAAGATGGTGTTCTTGTGGCTGCCCATGATAGAAAAATAATAATGATGTGAAAGTGATCGGAACTAAGGTCCAAGCATAGATAAGCAAGTATAAATAGATAGCAAACAGGACCGCTTTTCGATTATTTTAACTTTGATTTTCCGCTCCTGCTATAGAGGCGCGACGAGTTTAGCATGTAAATTTACCCCTAGTTTCAATTCTAGATAAATCCCTAGGTTTAATTCTAAAATAAATTTTTATATATATATATATATATATATATATATATATATATATATATAATATTGTTACAATGAATCTGAAATTTTAATATGTCAAATGAGAACAAAACATACTCATAACAATATATTATCATATATATTAAAAACATTTTCAAAAATAAATTAAATATAAATAAAATTAAATATAAATAAATAATAAAACATATAAAAAAACGTGTTTACATAATATAAATTTAGTACAATTATTAATGAACAGATTAGATTTTTAAACATTTGTATAAAAATACATACAGTTTCTTCTGTCTCAGTCGAGCTTTATTGACCCTTGAGACCCAAGAGACCTCTCTTGTACTTTTTGAAAGCTATTTTTTCATGGGATTATGTTCACTTTCATTTACATATTTTTCTGAGAGATATCGTTTCACAGTATAGCACATGTTATTAACAACAAACAATATAAATGAATCAGAAAATTGAACATATCTTACCATTATACTTCAAAAAATTCTGCAATGGGTCTCGATTAAAATTTCTGGTACATAAATAATAAAACGCCCTGTACCCGTCAGCAAATGACCTCATTGAACCCAAAGTTCAGATTGGTTATAACAAATAAATAAAAAAAAAATAATAAATAATAAAACGCTTTCTTTTTTCTTCAAATGTGCCTCAAACCTTCTATAGCTTTTCATCCAGTTCATTGCCTTCCATTTTTTGAATTTCGCTTCAAATTTTTAGTTTTTAAAGTTTACTTATATAGTTCAAACATATGTCCTCGACATATGATATAAATCATGCAGATTTAAAAAAACGGTTCGTTCGATTAGAATGATTCGAAAAATATTTTGTCTCTGTTAACGGTGTAACGAAATGCTTTTTCCAAGAAAAAACAGAAATTTCAAAACTTAAAAGTCATAATTTCAAAAAAAAACAAATATTCAAAGTTTTTCGGTTTCAGCGTTTCAAATAAATTTGACATTTTCAATAAAAAAATGATTTTGACTTACTTAAAAATTATCAAAATTTTGATCAAAATCGATTTGTTCAAGAATTCAGAATATTTGAAAATTTTCAAAGTATAAAAATTTTCAAGAAAATAGATTTATTTCAAAAAAATCAAAGAAAAATCAAATTTTTGAAATATTGCAGTTTTCAAAAAATTCAAACGTTTCAATTTAAAAAAAAAAACATACACATGAGTTTGTAGAATACGCTCGTTGCCTGACTTAAAAAGCTATTTCATCAAAATTTACACAGCAGTTTATATTAGGTTTATATTAGGAGCATTTGAGGAACAATACATGAATGCACAGAATACAGATACAGAAAATTTATATAATATATATTGATAACAATATGTTCCGAAAATTTATCATTAAGCAAATTTCGTCAACTTCGTCAAACATCGCTAGGCTATGTTCATGCTGACGAACTGTTAAGAACAGTTAATATTTAATTACTAGGTGTAACTACCTTAAAATCATATATTAATGCTAATTTTGAGCAATATATATTCATGTTTGTTCATTTCAGGGACCTAGTCGCTCGTGTTATTAATTATTTTCTTATAACATTATTAGACTCTGCAATATTAAGCACGCTATAACAATGGCATATCGTTGTAACTCTTTTTCATAGAATATAATTGTGTTGATATTGCGTTTTATTTTTATTTAACTTGAGTTAGTTTAATTTGTTGTTATTTATGGGCAGGTAACATACTTTTGTCAATTTCTGTGTGACAGAGAAACAAATCAAGAAAACCTTCATTTTTGGCTAAGGGTAAGGCTAAAATGAAAATTTTTATTTATCTTTACTTTTCAAAGATTTATGATTTTTTTTGGCATACCTTAGAAGAAATAGAAGTAATATAATTTAAAAAAATTGGATTTAATTTAAACAATTAAATAACGCATACTTACACAGTGCTCACAACGAAAAAAACTAACAACGGAAGATAATACTTCTGATATAAATTTTCGAACATTGTCGTTTATCTCACGATAGCAATGTTCTCTCAACTAGCAAATATTGTTGTTTATAAATTCTTAACTTTACTGGTTTTTGAGATATCGGTGATGGACTTTTTTACCCGACGAATTTTAAGCGCCGCTCTACCCAATACTATGTATAAAAATATTTATGCATTATACGTTTTCATTACTTATTAGTAACAAATGCCCATTTATATAAAGCAGATTTGATCAGGTTTGCTTGTATAAGGCGCTATAGTTTAATCGTTTAATATATCGTGGAAACTTACTATATATAATATCTTAAATGCCAACACTTTTTAACGTATAAGGTCAGAATAGTATAATCAATACAGAATACACCTGCTTTATAACGAATTTTATACACTAGCATTTTGTTGGCAGGAATTTGCTGTACAATAAATATATGCTTTTGAATATTTGTTATGTGTATATCTTTGTTGCATAGAGGTCAATTATTTAAATTAATTAACTTCCCGTAGGGCAAGTTATAGTAATCGCAAAAAAAATCGAAAATGAAAATTTTTATTTATCTTTACTTTTCAAAGGTTTCTGAATATTTTGGCATACATTAAAAAAAATTGATGTATGTGTGTGCGTGTGTATGTGTGTGTCTGTGTATACGTGTGCGTGTGTGTGTGCGGATACAAATTTTCGTCGACGATTTCGGGAACACCGATCAACCGATTTGAATATTATAGTAGAAAAAAATAGAAAAAAATACAAAAAACCGCTTATCATTGTTTGACCTTGGAAATATTTAAGGCATAGATTGACATTAAAAACAAATGAAGACTGTCATTTGCCAAACATTTTTATTCACTTATAGGCTAAGGCAATATTAAAATATAATAAATTCATGATTATAAATAAGTAATGTCTACATTATTATTGCCCAAAAGCAGCTGAGATGTGCCAAAAATTAAAATAATATAAGATATACAGTAAACATGCGTCTGACAGGTGATGCAGTCTGCGCATGCGTCTGTCAGTGATTGCATATCTAACTTAACCTATAATTCACTTTGACCGATTATTATTTTTTACTTTTAAATGCAGTCGTGTTTTGCCTTACTTTACTAAATCACAATAGAAGAGAAAAATAAATAATAATGTTTTTCAAAAAAGCAATTACTTTTCAAGTTACTGGCTACTGAAAATTTTAACGAAAATCATGTAATGAACAAAATTATGTCAATTAAAATCTTAATAAATCAGTGTTCTATAGAGTGTTCTAAGAACAATATTAAGCTAGATATGAAACTGGGGTTTTATAGTACTCAAAATAAACTTAAAAATGAGTATTTGTGCGTGTGAAATGAGTGAGCTATTATGCAGATAAAGGCCGCATACAAAGTTTTTTTTCATTCAAATCAAATAGTTTTTGAGTGCCATTTCCACCAAAATTAAAAATAATCGTATTCCCTCTAGAATTAACTTGGTTTAAGAGATCTTGATGGATTCTAGAAAATACCACGACTTTAGTACAAACGATTTCCAAAAAGCTCATGATTTCATGAAAAAAAATCTATTTAAAAAAAACAACCAATATCTCATCATTATATCTCTGAAAGAATAAAAGATACGTATAAAGGTATATAGATGATTATTCAAGGTCTTTTTCTGACTATTTATTGCTTTTTATTATTTTTCTGTTACACAAATATTGATAGAGTTATGATTGTTTAAAGTTTAAAGAGTGCGTGGCTGTCCAACCAGAGTGTCTTTCGAGCCTTTTAACCCTTCGCCGTTTCAAAATAAGAGAAGTTACGGTAAAATGTTATAGAAAGTTGTAGCTTATTTAATTACCTTTAAAATAGTGTATTACAAGTTCTGATAAAATCAGAATTAAATAAGTTATAATCCAATGAATTCGGTGGGTGGTGACGGAGTGCAAATTGTTTTCACTTCTGAACTTAAGATAAAGATTAGCCTATTTCTGACACGCCTTTTTCCTCTTCATTTACTGCAATAATTTTGTTGATCGTAGGTTGAATAGAGCACATGTGAATAGGATTTGACATATTAACTCACTTCAAATATAAACTTCAGTAATAATGTATATTGAATTCTTAGCGAGAAAAATGTAATTTTGATATTAAAATTACTAAAAGCCAGTTGAAATTTGGTACGAAATTATAAAAATTATAGGCAACATTATTGAAGCAATTGTTTTGGGTAGAAAAATCCAATGTGATATTGTACATTTACCGCCAGTGCTATATATTAATTCTTTCTGAATTTGTTATACCTTTTAAAAGACTTCAATTTTCAACATGTGTCTCTTATGCTATGACCATAAATGAGAAAGGCAGACAATCATTTTTTGTGTGTTACATGTGGAAAATCAATGTTTTAGTCGTAAATAAACAAAAAATTATTTATTTATACATCCACATCTACAGGTATGACTAAAAAATTATATAACCCTTGGCATTAAAATAAATTGAGCTATTGAATATAAATTTGCAGTGTATAATTTTTAATAAACAATTTTATTGAACATATTTTAATATTTGGGCCAGCAGTGGCGATATCGGTTAGAGCGTGGGCTAGAAGCAACTAGTCCCAGGTTCGCTGGTTTGATTCCCGCTACCGCCGCGCTGTTAAAAAAAATAATAATAATATTTGTTAAAGGGATAATTAAAGTGTTAACTGTGAGAATTGAGAATCACAATTTTATTTGAAGCAGTTTTACATTTAACATCACTCATATATTGGAGTAAATAGTAATTCGAAAAACAATTATTATTTTTAACTGACCGGTAAATATTAGTATAGGATATTTAAAAAACGTAGATGTGGGTACAGAACCACGTCTGTCGGGTCATCTAGTATATATATATATATATATACTAAATGACCCGACAAACGTTGTCCTGTACCCATGTCTACAATTCAAAAGTTCAATTTTTTTTTAATAACCTATACTAATATTTACCAATTAGTTAAAAATTATGTTTTTGATACTAGAGTATATACCGAAATGTATGTACATTCATATGGGTGATCTTAAATGTACAACTGCTTTAAATAAAATGATGAGTCTCAGAACCCACACTTAACCCTTCAATTATACTGTGAAATTCGAATCAGCCACGTAAAACCATCAATATCTTGAATATATTGAAATATGTTCAATAATTTTTTTTTTTTTTTTTTTATTTCCATCTAAATTACAACTGCCTGAGAAGGCATTCAGTAATTGTTGTGATTAGTTATTAAATAAGTTTTTAAAATACTACCCATTGGTAGTATTTTAAGTTAGTATAATAAATATGAATATATGACAATAATTGCAAGCAGATAATAAATATAAATATGTGAGAATAATTACAAGCACTATACTAGATATATAACTATGCTAAGTCTAGTGGATCTAATCTTCTTAGTTTCTTGACAGTGTTCGCAGAAAGTAGGTCCTTTGCTAGTTCATTTGGATGGTTCTCCAATCTTGACTTATATTTCGCAGCAAATCTGCTAATTTCTTCCGCTATTGTTTGTATGTTGCAGTCCTGATGAACGAGCCAATTAGGTACATACCTGGGAGCCTCCAGTATTTTTTTAAGGATCTTGTTTTGAGCTCTCTGTAGGATGTTTATATTAGATCGACTGGCACTACGCCAGAGTGAAATGCCGTAAGTCCAGATTGGTTTTAAGACGACTTTGTATGCAAGAAGCTTGTTGTAGGTGGATAGTTTGGACTTCGGACCCAACAGCCAGTAAAGTTTTTTAAAATTCTCTTCAAGCTGGAAACGTTTTTTCATTATGTGATTTTTCCACGTAAGCCTTCTGTCCAAGTGAAACCCCAGGTATTTTACATGTTCAACCTGAGGTAGTTGAGCCCCATTGATAGAGACAGGCGGACATGTTTCCCTTCTTAACGCGAAGGTGATGTGAGATGATTTTCGATTGTTAATTTCAAGTCGCCAAAATTTGTGCCACATTTCTACTAAATTTAGATGCTGTTGCAGGGCGTTAGACGCAGCTGTAGGGCATTCGTGTTTCGATAGAATACAGATATCATCTGCAAAAATGGCGATGTTGGTGTCAGCTGTGGTAGGCATGTCTGAAGTAAATAATAAAAATAATGTGGGACCCAAAACGCTTCCTTGTGGTACGCCTGAGTTTATTTGCTTCAGAGGAGAGTTGCATTGTGATATATTAATAAAAAACTGTCGGTTTGCCAGGTATGATTGAAGTAGTCGGTATAAATTAGCTGGAAGGTTTGTTTTTATCTTGTAGAGGAGACCGGTGTGCCACACCTTATCAAAAGCCTGTGAGACATCTAGAAATGCGGCTGAGCAATATTTTTTTTCTTGTAAAGATGAGTTGATTTCCTGGACTACTCTGTGAGTTTGTTCGATTGTTGAGTGGAGTTTCCTAAAGCCAAATTGATATTGCGGAATTGTGTTCTTGTCACTCAAAATTGCATGGATCTTCTTAAGCAGTAATTTTTCAAAAATTTTAGACAAGATGGGTAGTAAGCTAATTGGCCTGTAGGATTCCATCAGAGTGGGATCTTTACCAGGTTTTGGTATTAAAATTATTTTTGCAATTTTCCAGACACACGGAAATACTTTTAGTCTGATAATGGAGTTGAACAGAATGGTTAGAAATCTCATGGCTTTTTGTGGGAGTTGTTTCAGCATGTGTATCGTGATTTGATCATGCCCAGGGGCTTTGCCTGATTTTGACTTCGTTATTTCAAGTGCTACTTCAGAAAGAGTAAAACGAGTATCTGAATGGTCGCCGTATGTTGGAGAATCTTTTAGATTATTGTGAATAAACTCTTCTTCTTGGGTGCTGCATTGCTGCGGCAGAGGGTGAAAAATTTGTTCGAAAAAGTTGGCAAACGTGTTGACTTTATCCTGTTCATTTTTGACCCATGTGTTGTTTCCTTCTTTAATAGCTGGAACAGGAATAATTGGTTGATTAAAATTTCTGGTGACTTTCCAGAGTGAGTAGTTTGTGTCTGAGGTAGCTGATAGATTTTTCAGTTTGGTTTCAAAGATCTTGTTGTTGTGTTCTCGAAGACAGGTTTTTAGTTCTTTGCAAGCTTTGTTTAATTTTGATTTGTCCATCGGTGATCTTGTGAGTTGCCATTGTTTCCGAAGTCTTCTTTTAATAGCCACTTTTTCTTTTATTTGTATTGGATAATCAATGTTGTAATTATTGTTCGGCGTGGGAGTTGAAATTAGAGCAGATCGTTGAAGAGATGTTGTTAGCAGGTCAACAGCAGCGTTGAGGTCACTCTCAGATTTTAATGGTATGTTGCAATTTAGATTGTTGTCTAAATACTCTCTAAATTTGTTTCAGCATGTAAACTTAGTAGTCAAGTATTTATTTAGATTGTTGATGGGTTTATGATTGAGTATATTCAAGAAAACGGGAGAGTGGTCGGAGTTTAAGTCCAGACATGTCGAAGATTTCAGCGAATTTCTTGGAAAACCTCTGGTGATGTAGAAATCCAGCAAATCTGGTATTCTTTGAAGATCAGATGGCCAGTAGGTTGGCTCGCCAGTAGATATGGGTAGTAGACTGAGTGATGCAACCGTATTGTAAAGTTCGCGTCCTCTGGGGTTTATGAGTCTTGATCCCCAGTACGTGTGCTTGGAATTGAAGTCGCCTCCAACAATAAATGTGTTGCCCAGCACGTTGAAAAATGACTCAAATTGGCTTTTCAGGATTGTGTGTCTGGGGGGGCAATAGATTGATGATATAGTTATAAATTTATGAAGAAATTGTACGGAAATGTTTGTAGCCTGCAGAAAATGTTCACAAAAAGGTTCCATGATGTGGTGATTTATATTTGATTTTATTATTATTGCTGTCCCACCGTGAGCTTTATCGTCAGGGTGATTTGTATTATAGATGGAATATTGAGGTATCTTTATATAACTTCTGCTTGTGAAGTGTGTCTCTGAAATGAGAAGTATGTCTATGTTGTGTTGTATAATGAAATGTTTAACTTCTTGTAAGTGCTGTATTAAACCATTGGCGTTCCATGTGCAAATTTTAAAATTTGTGTCCATTATTTGTTATTGGGAAGAACGGTTGTCAGAAGTTTGAGCATGATGCCTATTTGGTCTACTAAGGTCTTTATCATAGATTCTAATTCATGTATGTCATTTTGATAACTTACATTTGTTTGATTGATGTTTGTAGATGATTCATGTTCTTGAGGATTTTGGTGATTATTTGCGTTTTGTTGGTTGTTAACTATTTGAGAAAAGGAAACATTTGGCCGTATTAGTGATGGTCTGCTACTTGTAGTAGGTTGTTGTGAGATTTCTTTTGTCCTTAGTGGTGGGAATCGCCGATGCTTTTCTGCTTGATATATTGGGCACCCTTTATAATTAGCTGGATGGTTTGAATCGCACAATGCACATCTTACGTTACTGTTAATTGGGTCCTTCCATGAACAATCTGAAGTGAAATGATTACCGGCACATTTTACGCAACGTGGATCTTTTGTACAATAGTTTCTAGTATGTCCTAGACATTGGCACCTGCTGCATTGAGGAACTTCTCGAGGATGGCGCATGGGTTCGATTATAACTTTTGTTTTATATAAAAATTCAGTTGCGTATATTTTATTATTATTTTTGTCTTGCTGCAGTTCAACAACGAATATGTTTAACGGAAGTTTAGTAGTACGCTGTCTTAGGTTGTAAATTCGTATGACCTTATGCTCAAGATCTGAGATTTCTTTTGACAAGATTTCTATGTCTGTACTGTGGTGAAGATTTTTGATTACAATTTTAAGTGCCCTTTTTGTTTTTTCCTGGTATGAGTGAAGTTGAGTACCTTTGTCTTTCAATAATTTGAGGACAGTATTGTATGTGTGGGAATCCTTAGTATTAATTTTAACTTCCTTCAAACCAACGGTCTTGTATGAATAGAGTTTCTGAACATTATTTTCTAGCAGTTCAATTAGAGGTTTTATATCATTGACCCCATGCACAAAAATCGGTGGCGGAGTTATAACTTTTTTCACTGGAGGCGCTGAAGTTGAAGGCTGTTCGTCCATTTTGTCGTTTTCCGGAGCAACTGATTGTAATACATTATAATAGTTCTTGGTTGGTATCGGATCTAACCAATAATTTTTTGTGGTTGCCTTTTTTGTGACATTAGCGGTTTGTGCAGGTTCATTTTGCTGTCTTTTTTTACTCATGGCCAGTTTCCACTCTTGATATTGCGCGTTGAAACGCATGTCCCTGAAAGTTACTGGATATGGTTTGTGCGATTGCAGATTATTGTCACTTGGAAGCATTTCGATATCTTCTGACGTTTGCGAAGAAGTTCGCTGTTGATTCATTTGTGGTAGAATATGCGTTTCGACAAATTCTGCGTTAGTTGTAGAATCATCTTGAAGAATTTGTTGTGATTCAGTGATAAAATTTTCAGAAGTATTATTCATGATTTAAAACTTTGAAAAATTCACTGGTTGAATAACATTTATTTGACACGATGAAAATAATATTATAATTATAAATGTCACTGTGTTTATAAACAACGCCATGTCCCCCGCAATGGGGACACGTGATTGGCTGTATAAACTACGCAATGCGGGCACTGTCGCAGGTACTGACACAGGTAGAAAACACTATTGTTTACACTATCACTTGTTATGTAAATGACTGGTATCGGCTGAGCGATGTGAATCGTTCGAAGTCTGAGCGAAGACTGATGTTCAATAAAATAGTATATTAGAAATATACACTACAATTTATTGAACAAATTTATTTCCAATAGCTCAATTTATTTTAATGTCAACCCAATGATTGTTTGTTTATTCACGACAAAAACATCGATTTGAAATTTTTGAAAATATTCCATTTTTTTTAATTTTCGAAATATTCTCAAATTTTTGTAAGAAATCATTTTTTTCAATTAAGTTTTTTTTGAAAATGATGAAAAAATTCGAAAATTTATATGACCTGCCTTCGCCAAAATCTAATCAGCACATGCATACACACACACATACATCCATCTTTTCTAAGGTATGCCAAAGTGTTCAGAAGCCTTCAAAACGTAAAGATATGCACAAATTTTCATTTTTGATTTTTTGCGATTACTATAACTTACCCTACGGAAAGTTAATAATAATTTTAAAATGTTGTTTTTTCCTTTCCAACAAATAAAAGTTTTGTCAACACAAGTAGAAAGTAGAAAGTTTTTTGAATCATTCAAATCGGATTCTCCACAAAGACACGGGTATACCTACAATTCAAGAACATATATCAATGTTTGCCTGTAATTATAAGAATAGAATTGACGCACATCCAAACCAACTAGCATGCAACTTATACCAGGAAGGCCAGCCGACCAGGCTCAAAAGGAAAATACCTCGAGATTTATTATAGTTTATTTTTTATATTTATATATTTTTTTCTCTATATTTGTCTTTAGTTTTTTCTTTTTTATATATTAACTATAGTAGATACACCACTGGGCGTATGTACTAATTTGTAAACAACCAATTGTAAACACTTGTCAGCATTCTCTGCTAAATATAATCATTTTTATAGATTGCAGAATAAAAATAAAATAAAATTCAAATCGGATGCAGAGTTCTATCAAAAACTGCCATTTTTTGCATATTTATCTCCGTATCTCCGTAATGGCTAGACATGCATTTGCCAAAAACAAATAATCACTTCTACCCATCATTGAAAATAGTATGTTTGTTGAATTATTCAAATCGTATGCTCCGCTCTTTAAATCGTCAAAATATTCAGAAACCTTCGAAACGTGAAGATATACTAAAATTTTCATTTTAGATATTTGAACGGAACGTTTACAATAACTTACCCTACGGGAAGTTAAAAAAATAAAATGAAATTAATACCCTTATTACTTAAGGGTATAAAAAATAAATAATTAATGATTCTCAGACCTCTACTGAATACGAATATAAAATTTGGTTAGAATCGGTAAAACCCTTTCGGAGGAGCACGGGAACAAACTTTGTGACACACAAATTTTATATTATATATAAGATTATACCTACCCTGGTATTTATACCAATTTTCTACTATCTCATCATTTGTTCTGGATAATATTAAAAATATCGAAGTTTCAAACTTTTAGTCATAAGAACAATAAAAGTAGCTGCATTCACAATGATCTGTACTTATTATTTATAACAATATAGTTAAATAATTAATTGTGCATAGAAATTGTGTAAATACATGGTGGAGCTAATTTTGTGTAGCAAGATTCTTCTGTCCTCATACATTGATTCCTTAAAAATTTTGAGATTTTTAAAAAAAGGTGAGATTTTGAAAATTTATCTTTTTGTTAAGTCATGCATTCATATCTCCAAAACTGCTATATAAACCGACACTGGCATAAACTACCAAAACATTTTTTTCTGTAAAATGCACGAAAAAAATCGAAAAGGCTAGGAACATAAAAGAATTGGATATTATTGTATGGATGATAAATTTAAATTATAATTATACCAAAATGTATAATTATTCAGTGGTGTATGGCATCGTGCTTTAAGGCAAATAACTATAACTTCCCGTACCTTATTAAAATATTTGTAAAATAATAAATATTTTTACGTAGAATATTATAAATACTGTAGCTTTCATCATTCGTGTGTTATAGACAAAATATAAGAAAGAGCTTTAAATTTGACGACAACGTTTTATACATGTTTTCATGAAAAGTTAATAAACAGAAATTAACAAAGCAGAGTTATTAGAATAAAGGGCATTATATAATATGTATAAGAAATATATAAATTGCAATTTTTTTTTTAAATTTTAATTACAATCTGTCACACTCAGGACATTCAGTAATTGTTTTGACTTCAATTGCAATGTTAAAATTATTTATTTGAAGTTTATAAGTGAGTTATATATAGCTTTAGCTAGAATTAAAATTAAAATCCGAATTATTTTTGATATCGCAAAAAATGTTTTGAGAATTAAAAGAAAATACAATTTTGAAACAACAAAAAGAACTCTCAAAAAACAATCGTTTTTGAATCATTCAAATCGGATGCTTATAACTCTCAAAAACTGCCATTTTTGCATATTTAGCTTTTACCAAAAACTAATATCTTTACGAATTGAATGTTTCTTAGATCATTCAAATCGGATGCTCAGTTCTCTCAAATACTCGTTTTCTACTTTCTGCACTCTTTGCTTCATATCTCCGAAACGGCTGGACTGATCTTTGTCAGAAACTAATCAGCACGTCTCCCTATTAATAGGACTCGATTGCTTCTCGAATCATTTAAATCGGTTTATCGGTGTGCCCGAAAACGTGGACGAAAAATTATATCTACATATACGCAAACACACACATACATACATCTTTTTTTTCAGGGTATGCCAAAATGTTCAGAAACCTCTGAAACATAAAGATATGAAAAAAAATTCTTTTTGATTTTTCTTATATCTTCTCATAACATAGGGAAAAGTCCCGAAACGCCGGACGGCACATAAAGCCGGATACTCTATTTAACACGTATTATTTAAGCGAGTATATTTCTATTTTTAAATACAAGAGAAAAGGGGCACGGGAGGCACACAGGTGCAGGATTAGGCGCTAAGACTCTCCTGTGACTCACACGGCCACGGCGGGAGCAACCCTTTGTTGTTTTAAGAGCAAAAACACGGCGTCACCCAAATATCAAAAGAAGTAATTCTAGTGTATTTATGCATTTTTATTTTAGTGGCATTCAAAAATAAAAGTAGTACTTACTAAATGGTAGATAGTTTTAAAAACCGGTTTTTTGGCGAAAATTATGAAATTCGAAAACCGTTTTTTTAGCGAAAAAAGTCGTTTATTACTGTATATGTGAAAATGACAAATATAACCAAATATAAAATATAGATGAAAGCGTTTTGATTCTTGAAATAATATCGGTTCAATAGCATTTCATATCTTATCAGTCTGCAATGGTTCCCAGAAAGGTTTTGTATATATTAAATTAGATTTTTATACCAGTGTATATATTAATTTAAATCAGTGTGACTTCTTCTTGAAAAAGTAACTTCCTCTACTCTAACTTAAGAAAAGAGTTTTAAACCCTAGAAGCCACAAAGAACAAAAAACTTAGAATTATTATATCAGGCTTTAAAAACAATTAATCATAATTTGGTCGCAAGTATGAGAGTATTTTCTATTTCAGGAGTTTTTGTGAGTAAACAAAGGACACGTCTAAGTAGCAATTCGATAGACGTTCTCAGTTTACTGAAATCAAATTTTATTAAAGAAAAAAAAAACAATTAGAATGTTTAAAATTAATTAATTAAAATTGCTCGGAACAGACAATACCCGAGTTTGGCTTAATTGTTTTTAAAACTATAATTGATATTAACAAGTATGTATCAACAACATTTTATTCTAATTTATTGATTTTTTTATTTAAAAGTGTATAATTTTTATTAATTCGAAAATTTTCCTTTCACTATCATAAAAACATTTTCATTCTTATATGTAAAAATGATGCATGAATAACGAATAATTATTTTCAAAGTTATTTAATCAAGATAAACTATTATTTTTTAGTTCTACTAATTAAAATTAAAATAATTTTGTTTATTATCTATAAAATTGAACAATAATTAAATTCAGTCAAATACTGCTCTAAATTACACTAAATTTGCGGATAAATTACAGAATATTCGAGCAAAAATTTATTTTTTATATAAAATTCGAAAACCGGTTAAAACCGGTTTTTTAGCAAAATTAAAACTCGAAAACCGGTTTTCTGAAATGTCGGTTTTTGTATAAATCCTAATGGCTACATATGTGTTCAAGGCTGGTTATTTTGAAATGTCCGGTCTAGGTGCCACTTTGTAAAATCATATCTTTTGTTACCAAAGTTTGATTGATAGTATTAATTATTGTTTAGCAAAGATTGCGCTTTTGTTAATTTAATTTGATTTCTAACTTTGTTATCTAACATAAGTCATAATTTAATAAACATTTCGTAAAATATTTTTTAATTTATTTATAAACAACCTTAGGTGCCCGGCACTTGGGGACATCCCCCTACCCCACAAAAAGTTAACAAAGTAGACATCCTCGTGCATCATATATCATACTCATTAATTTTTCTCCGATCTCAAAATAATGTAATTGTTGGCAGCCGCATAAGCTGAACATGAATATCAGATAATAGTAATCGGCAGTTATCATTTATTTAAACCAATGACGTATACGATTTAGCTACAAGGTTAGTTCACCCATATCATGATGCCTATTTAAATGTTTTCCTTGGTCTTGCTGTTATGCCTGAATAGTGTTAAGATAAGAACACCAACCCAAAGGCAGAGAAGAGGGAGTGTGATTTGAACGTTTGTCGGTCACGCAATTTCATGCGTCACAAGATGGCGCTTATGCCTTAGAGTGTGGGTAAATGGCATGTCTTTAATTATCGTAAAGGTCGACTGACAGTTACCCCGTAGTTGTATAAACTTTAACTTTATACATGGGGCCAAGTCAATAACCTATTTTATATCAAGTAGAAAACTTTACGCAAACATGAATTTGATAATTCCTAACTATAGCCATTATAAAAGTCATTGCGTGCTGTTTGAAAACATTAACAACAAGGCTGGAACTATACACCGCCTCATTCCTTCTCTTTCTAAGACATTTTCTTTCATTTTTATACTTTTACGATCACTTACATTGTGCGCAATATTTAATCTATCTTCTCTATAATATATCTTTTTTCTAAACATATTATAAACTACAATCACGTAAGTTCTCCAAAGACAGGTACTATAATCTTAAGTTAAGATTATAAGAATAAGTGATAGTGGCCAGGCAAAATGCGCGCATTATAAGCGCACATATGCGCGCATTTTGCCTGGCCACTATCACCAGAGCGCGCATATATGCGCACAATGCACTTGGGCATTTGTCAGTTATATTGTTTACAAAACAGGTTATAAGGACAAAGCATTCCATGTGTTCAAACAAAAATTATCGGAAGAAATACTTGAAAAAAATATACCTAAAATCAATACCCTACAAAAAAAAAACAATTACACCATGCTTATCATTGCCAGAAAGATTTAGGAGTCAACATTTTCTAATCCTTCTTGAAACAAATTCATCAAAGAAAGTTCGTAAATGCTGTGTAGTTTGTTTATCAGAAAAAAAAAGCTAAGATACATTTTATCAATGTGATAATTGCCATGTGGCATTATGGATTGATCATTTCAAGCACTATTATGTTGTGCAAACTAATTAGATTTTATTTCTCTCATAATTATTAATCTACTATGAAGTAAAATTTCTTTATATATGTAGTATTGCTTTTATTTTTAACATTTGAAAACATTTTTAATTAAATACAATAAACAAATGTTTGGTGATAAGAACGAATTTTTCACGTTTCTGTGGGATGCAAATGGATTAAACTTACTGTCAGCCAGTTTAAATAAAATACATATTTGAACTAAGCAAGTTTTAATAAAAAAAAACTTCAATAACTCACAAACCTTCACAACAAAGTGGAGCTATGTTTTATAACCTACTTCCTGTACGGCGAGTTATTTTAACCGCAAAAAAATCAAAAATATTTTTTTTATATATCTTTACGTTTTAAAAGACCTTTCAAACATCTAGGCATACCTTACCTTAGCATACCTTGTTAGAAAGAATGAACGTATGTGCGAAAGTGTGTATGTATGTGCGGATAAAATTTTTCGTCGATGAATTCGAAAACATGTATTAATCGATTTGAATGATTCAAAATATATTAGATTTATAATAATAAGGAAACGTGCTAATTAGATATTGGACAAATAAATTGCTAGAACTTTCTGCACCGAAACGAAATATTCGAGGAATATTGAATGTTTTCAAATACTTTATTATAAATACTATAACTTTTGTTTTTCGTATTTCATAGACAAAATATAAGAATTTGTCAATCCGATTTAATGTAACTTGTGATCAGCTTAATATCTGATAATTTTAGAGAAATGTCCAATAATAAGGGGCTTGCTCCGCTTCCGCAAAATCACATTGGTGATAGGCCTTTTCGCCTACTTTTCTTTCCAAATCTCAGATTGAAATTATTAATGAGAAGAGGGTAGGCTCAATTAGAGTGTATGTACTCTTTAAGAAAAATAGTGTTTTTCATTTTTAATAAATTTTAAACAATTATTAGTGCTGAGTTTAATTAGATGCCTTCAAAAATCAATTTCAAATGCCAATATCTCAAGAAATATGTGCACAAAATCTTTACTCATACTGCAAAAGAAATTATAGAAATCGAAGAAATATCAAGGGGCAGTAATTATCAATTTTATATCTACTCGCAAAAGAAGACATACCCAAGAATATAACCATAACCGGTCTGCATCCGTCGATTGCAGAATCCAAGGTCTTTGAAGATCTTCTGTCGAAGGAGATAAATACAAGATAAATAGTGCAGATAAGGCGGAAAACTTTGGATGGTGTTCAATATAAGCTGACCGTATTTATTGTTTTCCTCGTTGAAGATCAAAAACAATTATTTTGTTAAGACAAGCAGAAAGTACTTTGAATCATTCAAATCGGACGCTTAGTTCTCTCAAAAACTGCCATTTTTTGCACATATAGCTCCGTATCTTCGAAATGGCTGAGCCTGCCTTTGCCAAAAACTAATAAACACTTCTCCCAATCATTACTAATTGAATGTTTTTCAGATAATTCAAATCGGATGCTCCGTTCTTTCAAAAACTCGATTTCTATTTTCTGCACTCTTTGCTCTTTATCTCCGTTTTTGCTGTTTTTGCCAAAAACTAATCAGCACATCTCCCTATCAATAGGAATCGAATGTTTTTTGAACCATTCAAATCTGTTGATCCGTGCGCCCGAAAACGTGACCAAAAAATTGTATCTATACATACATACACACACAAGCATATTCATTTATTCTGAAGCATGCCAAAATGTTCAGAAACCTTCAAAACGTCGAGAAATGTAAAAATTTTCAATTTCGATTTTCGGCCCATTACTATAACTTACCCTACGGGAAGTTAATAAAACCCACGGAAATAAGCTACAAACAATATTTCTGATAAGATACGCGACCACCGTAATGAAACTTGGACTTGAAAAACTTAAATACATACCCAAACAAAGTTGGCAAACCGCTAAAAGATTGACGCGGAAACCAAGAACCAAACCGCCACTCAAGCTGGCTGATAACAACTACCCCACCATACAAGCAGATAAAGCGGAACTATCGGCGGCAAACTCAAACTAAAACATTCTCAAACTAAATTCCAATATGCCAAACGCAGTCTTAAGGCGAGACGTACATGAATTTATTCAAAATTTTACTGAACAATTTAACGATAAGGACTTACGTAAAGACCCTGCCACAGTCAGCAAAATCAAAGCAATAGTCAGAAAACTACCGAACAGAAAAGCACCTGGACCGGCAAGAAGTGCAAAAAACTAATTACCTGGGCATATCTCGGTGAATGTGCACATTTACCGATGAATGCGCACATTTACCGGCTCATTTGGCGAATGTGAGTTCAACTCAGCGCAACTAAGTTCTCGCTGTTTTTTCGATGAAAATGTAACTTTATTATAAAAAAACTCTTACACCTGGTTCATTCAAAGTATTGCTCATCGCTAGACACATCTTTTGCCCATCTTTCTGGCAGAGCTCGAATACCTTGGCGCCAGAAGTGGTAATCTTTTGAGGCTATCCACGAAACAAGTCATTTTCTGACGTCTTCATATAAATTGAACTGCTGATCAGCCAGGTCATGTGCCATCGAATGGAACAAGTAAAAATTGGACAGTGCAATATCTGAGGAATATAGCGGGTGGGGTAGGACTTGCCATTTGAGCGTTTCCAGTAGGTTTTAACAGGCTTGAAACCGCGAGACCGAGCGTTGTCATGCAGTAAAATCACTCTGCTCGTATTTCGGCCGTTTTTCGCGCAGTGCTCGGCTAAATTGCATCAATTGAGTTCGATACAGTTTTCCAGTGATGGTTTCGCTCGGTTTCAACAGCTCATAATAAACAACACCACCAAATGTAGAGCATAGCCTTCGCATTGAATATTCAGCCAAACCGAGATTTTCTCCTCTTTGGATTGCTGTAATGTATTCATTTTTTATCACCTGTCACGATGTGATAAAGAACCTCTTATTTTCTCGCCGCTGGAGCAGTTGTTCACAGGCGAAAAAACGACGCTCGACGTCTCTTGTCTTCAACTCACAAGGAACCGAAGTTTCTTGCTTCTGAATCATCCCCAATGCATGCAATAGCTTGGAAATGGCTTGATGGTTAACTCCTAATTCTGAACCAAGATATTCTTGAGTTTGGAATGAATCCTCTTCGAGTAAGGTCTTCAATTTAGCGTTTATGAAGGTTTTGGCCTTCCTTTACGAGGGTGGTCGTCAACATCAAAATCACCATTTTTGTAGCGACGAAACCCCTCACGGCATGTTGTTTCGCTCAGAGCAACATTTCCGTTGCTCTCAATGCACTTGAGCTGCCGTTTTTTCGAACGGAAGACACAAATGAACACTCTCCGTGTTCAAAAATGACTTTTGTTTGGCATAAAATTGGACATATTCACATTCTCAGAAGTATATAATGTAAAAACGAAATCACTCATGTGTCGCAGCAGTTTGTTTACCATATATCTAAGCTTGTTGCAAGACGTTTTGGATTTGTTAAAATCGACCAACCCTTACTGCTAGAGCCATATACTGACAAACAGTGAGAACTTAGTTGCGCACCTAATATTTATATTTATATTATTTAGTTTCTTATATCATTAATATTCATTATTTATTATTCACTATTAACTATTAAGTATTTATGTATTAACAATTTATCCATTATCTATTAAGTATTAACTACTACTTATTACTATTTAACTATGAACTATTAACTATTTAATTAATAACTATTAACTATTTAAGCATTTACTATTAGCTATTTAACTATTCTTTCTTTAATTCACTATTTACTAGTGACTATTCACTGTTTACTATTAAGTATTTAGTTATCACTATTCACTATTTTTCTATTCAACTATTTACTATTAACTATTAAGTATTTAACTATTAACTAATAATTATTTACTAACAATTATTTACTACAATTTTTTGTCCTCGTTTTCGGGCACACGGATCAACCGATTTGAATGGTTCAAAAACATTCGATCCCTATTGATAGGGAGATGTATTTTATTTTTTATTTCATATATTGTTTGAACAGCATTCAGAACTCTTAAGGTTCTATAAGCTGTCGGTTAAGACTTGTGACTACTTATTTCATGAGAGGCCATCCATCGATTTACCATTCTCTTATGTGTGGGATATTTTTGATATTAGCTCTTTCGTCTAAAAGTTAACATGTGAATGGATGTTGCAGCTATATTCACAAAGGACGATTTCCACTTGAAATTATATTGTGCTCTATAACCCCAAGTGGAAATTTGACATCAAAGCTGCCTGATGTCGGGCTATGGCGGTAGCGGGAATCGATCCAGCGAACCTGGGACTAGTTGCTGCTAGCCCACGCTCTAACCGACGTCGCCACCGCTGGCAATAGGGAGAAGTGGTGATTAGTTTTTGGCAAAGGCAGGTCCAGTCGTTTCGAAAATACAGAGTGCAGAAGTGGTGATTAGTTTTTGGCAAAGGCAAATCCAACGGTTTTGAAGATACCTAGCTAAATGTGCAAAAAATGGCAATTTTTGAGAAAACTAAGAATCCGATTCTAATTATTCATAAAAATTTCTGCTTGTGTTAACGAAACGAATGCTTTTGGGGAAAATAACTTTTTATATTTTTCTTCATTTCCAAAAAAACTTTTTAACTAAAGTTCTAAAGCTCACTAATATACTTCAAATAAATATTTTTAACTTTGCAATTCAGTTTATATAATTCTTATAAATAGTAGACAATGTCCTTCATTTTAAATTGGATTGATTGAAGTTTTATTTAGTTATATGTAAACATATATAAGTTAGAGTATTTATAATAATTTATTTGAAAACATTTAATATTCCTCGAATTCCCCGAACGTATTTCATTACGGTACGGGAAGTTCCAGCAATTTGCCTCAAGGCACGATGCCATACACCACTTTTTATTTTACGTAGCAAACTAAACAATGAGTAAATTCAGCTACTTTTACAGATAATTTGATATGACAGGTCACACGCTAGTTGATTTTATTTTTATTAATATATTATTTGTTTATAAAATGAAAAATTCTTGTAATTTGCTTTAACGCTCAATTTATTATATATAATTTAATTAATAACATGTTAAAAATAAATAGCATCTATTTTTCATGAATAATAATGTATATTTTTGTATTAGCACAAAAACATTTCAATATAATATACCGCTATAAACATTTTATAGTTTTTATTAATGATTAATATTGCCGAAGTTCATAATTCGCACTCTTGAACTTTCAAATCTCATATTAACTTCATATTTAGAATAGTCCAAAAGCGTATGTATTTAAATTTTTAACTATTTACCAATTTAATAATTATTCTAGAGTATAATACTAGTACACGTGTATCGTAAATTTCGTATTTCACATACCAAATAATTATTATTCATAAACTAATTGTTTATGTCTATGACACATTACATAGAAAAAATTGTTTAGTCATCCAATAAGTTCAAATAATTTTGTAGTTTCTGTGATAATCCTAATTGTTTAATTCCCCACGGAAGTTTAAGATTTTTTGATAAATGATTCCTTATGGCACACCTACCTAAATGTTTTAATTCTGGAGGAGTTTTCCCACATCTTGAATCGGGCAATAAATTAAGATCCTGAATGCATGGAAATCTATTGAAAAATGACTTTTGCATATCAAACAAAGTATACCATTGAAATGTTTTACGAAGCGGCACTGTATATACAGCTCTGATCATAATAGTAAAGCATTGCAAGCGTTTCATATTTTTACCATTTTCTTTGCAAATATCACTCATAAGATCTTCTATGACCATTGTGTTTTTATCACAGGGATTAGTATTGGCTCCAAGTTGCAAGAGCAACAAAACTATTTCCGGGATCCCAATGCGTAATGCAATTCTTAGTGGAGACGATTTTGAACAACAATCTAAAGGTAGATCAACAAAAGGTACTGCTACTTTCTTGAAAAATGTTGCAGAAGAGTAAAATGTATATAAACGTTTGCCAACATTTGAATAATTAGCAAAATACATTAGTGTTTCCATACTTTCTTGCTTAGTTTCTTCATCACCTTGCCAACCAAAGAAGAACTGAGCAGCTTTCTTCCCAAAAAGTGCTCCTAGTATTAAACGTTCAAAAGTATTTTCGCATTGATAAATTTCATCCAATATCGATAAAACAACATTGGTATTTTTAATGTGCTTATTTTTGCATAATGCACTTGCAACATAAAGGATGTTATGATTTTTTCCCATGGGGCACACACCGAAGTTTTTATTTTTTGATTCTTTATGATAACATACTAAATGATGAATCACCTAAAAAAAAATATTATATCATTAACTTCTTGTAGTTATGGTAATGGTCCAAAAATCGAGTATAAAAATTTTTGCATATCTTCAAGTTTCAAAGGTTTCTGAATATTTTGGCATACCTCAGAAAGTGCAGAAAACAGGAATCAAGTTTTTGAGAGAACGGAGTATTTCAAAGAACATTCAATTTGTAATGATTGGCAGAAGTCGTTATTAGTTTTTGGCAAAGGCAGGTCCTGCCATTTCAAAGCTACAAAGCCAAATGTACAAACTATGGCAGTATTTGAGAGAACTAAGCATCTAATTTGAATGATTGAAAAAACTTTCTGCTTGTGTTGACTAAACAATCGCTTTTGAAAAAAATATATTTCTAATTCTTTTTTTCAAAAAAAAAAAATTTTTGTATATATAGAAAATAATTCAGATTTTAATTTTAATTCTGGCTAAAGTTCTAAAGCTCACTTATTAGACAATGTTATAGTATTGAACAATGTACAGTATTAATCAACGGTCAGAATTCAAACTACGCATTGGTAGTAGATTGTATGCTTGAGATATCCATGACAAAGCCAGCTAGCGTTAATAAAATTCCTTGCCAAACCACGAATACCCAGTAACAATTAACAATAAGTAAACATTGAGTTGCACTATACAATGACATTGAACAAGTTGTAAAATAATGTTATTTAGGATCACATTGAGGTCGAGCTGTTAAAAAGGCTGTGGTCAATCGTCATTTACTTTTCATAAAGTTCAGATCAATATGAGTCAGTCGTCAGTTCAGTTTATATACAAAAATTTTAATTTGAAACTCGGCTTCTATTTCAGTGCTTTGCACACGTTTTGATAAACTTAAAACAGATTTTTTATTACCGTTTTGTCTGCTACACAAAAAAAATTTTTTTTTCAAAGTTTGGAGAGCAAGTTTTGATAACTTTTATCAAACAAGGTATAAATTTTTGAGGCTCACATATGGCTTACACTTATATTTTTGCTAAACTTTTGTCATCTGTACTACTCATTATTGAATCAAATATATATATGGTCAAAAAAACATTTAACGGTGCTAATTTTTATTCTGGAAAGTTATTATAAACACAAACAGGAATTATACCAAAAATTTTCACACTAATATCTGAGTTTTTTTCAAAGGGTGGAGTTAGCCAGTGTGTGCACTGACCGACAAATATTTAAGAATTTATAAAATTTTTGATTACTTTTTTATGAGATTTTTTATTCCGTTCCTATCCACCATACAATAACCGCTACTAGCATGAAAATACCTTGTGGCATACTGTATCCATGTCTACATTGTCCGATTGAGCTGCAGCTTCGATAATAGTATTTAAATACTTTAAGAGGTTGTTTCTGCATTTAAATTTGAGCAAACTATCTCGATCCAATACAGCAAATACATCCTTAAAAAATATTTCTATCATTTCATCCATTTCATAGAAAAAATAGAATTTATTTAAAATTATTTATAACTAATAATAGATGTTTTTTGTTTAAATTATTTGATATGTCAAGATATTTATATATATATATATTTGAGAAAACGTCGACAAAAGGTCCGAAAACGGTTCACACATACACAAAAAACACGCAAATTTGGTCTCATTCGATTCAGAATGGCTTAAAACGTCGAGAAAACATAAAACTAGTGGGGCGCATGGCATCGTGCCTTAAGGCAAATTGCTGGTACTTCCCGTACCAATTTTTTTTTTTTTTAAAATATTAACATTTTTGAAAAAAATTTACTCTGAAAAAATTAGATTTTTGAGAAACTATAAATTTTTGACAAAAATTTACATTTTTTTGAAAAAAAAAAGACTTTTTGAAGAAAAATTTATTTTGAAATATTTTGGAAATTCAGAATTTTTTTTTTCAAAACAATCGTACTGCTTTAACTGCATAGAGACGAAATATCGAAGCGCTTAAGCGCCGCGCCGCCGTCTAACGGATAAGCATTGGTACGGAACCCATAGGAATGTAAACAAAATTTACACTTATTGTTAAAATCTCTATAAAATATCTGATAATTTAATGTACATATGTCTAATGATTTTTGACCGCCAAATAGCATTTTTTTTATTTTTTTTACTAGATCTTCAAAACCGCTAACCCTGCCTTAATGAAAATTTGATCAGTTCTTCATCTTGTAAATATAAGTAAAATGTTCTTTGAATTATTAAAATCGGACGCTCCGTTCTCTTAAAAACTGAGTTACCGTTTTTGGCACTTTTTGTCCCGTATCTTCGGAACGGCTAGACCTGCCTTCGCCAAAAACTAATCAGCACGTCTCCTTATCAATACGAATCAAATGTTTTTTGAATTATTAAAATCGCTTCATCCGTGTTCCCGAAATCGTCGACGACAATTTGTATTCGCACACACACACATACACATACATCCATTTTTTCTAAGGTATGCCAAAATATTCAGAAACCTGTGAAACGTAAAGATATATAAAAATTTTCATTTTCGATTTTTTTGCGATAACTATAACTTGCCCTATGGGAAGTTAATTAGCAAATCGGATTTTTTGGGCGAAAACATAAACTTCTCCTTCGGGAAGTTAAAAATACTTAAAACGAAAAATATTTATCGATATTATTATTGAATGAAGAATCAAATATTTATTTTGCAAATCGCGCATGGCATCGTGCTTTAAGGCAAATTGCTGAAGCTTCCCGTGCATATTTATAGGTAATATTTGAAGAATGTTAAACGTTTTCAAATGGCACACAGCGCACAGCGCGACAAAAATGGCACTTTTACTTTTTCCTCAAACTTTTGTTTAAATCTACTTAAAACTGCATGCTAGTTTTTAATATACTTTCCATTTTTACGTGACAGCTTCAGTTTTTGGGTTTTAGAGAACTAACCCGATTCAATACCAATATCACAGTTTAACGGATAACCAAGAGTTTTATCTACTGTTTTTGGTATGCTTTAAGATTTCGTGTGCATATTCCAGATAGTTTTTGTTACATCTGATGTCAATATGTTTTCGATAAATACCGAACACCTATGTGGAACTGCGTAAAGGCATCGTATCTCAACCACTTTAAAAGTGAATTGCGCAATCACGATAAAATATAGGTTCTTTGTACAGTCATGTAGAAAAAACCTCAGAATCACCCGACGATTATTTCATCTGTGTAGTAAATATAAATAAAATCAGGCAATAGAAGCAAATGGACATAAACCACAATTCCAATGGTATTGAAGAGTACTTATGATCAGCTACGCGAACCCTATCAATGCTAATGATAAATAACCTAGAGCAGAGGTCGGTTAATGTAAAGGTATGATAGCCATAGCAGTTTACTTAAGCCTACATTATACAACTCCTGTTCTGGTTCTTTATTGCTCGGCAGCTAAGAAGCACGTGGTCGATAGTTGAAAATGAAACGCCGCTTGTTATCGGCTTACTAGATCTTGTCAAGATACTTATGATCAGCTATTCAGTCAGCAATTAGTGTGCTATTTTTGGAGATGGAATAGTCTGTGTAAACCAATCGGAAGTACTTTGTCACATGGTTCACCACGGCGTCCAGTGACAGTGTTTTTAAAACTATCAAGTAATTTCAAATTAATCATAAATAAATGTAAAAAAATAAAAACATATTATTTTGACGATTAATGAAAACATCTATATTGTTTCGTTGATAATAAAGGGAAGTATATTTGCTTGTTGCGTAATAAGGGTTTTGCGATTTTAAAGAAAAGTAACATATTAAAACCGTCCATTCCAATTTTGATAGTGACTCTGAAATTAGAAGAAAAAAAAATCCTTAAAATTTTCAATGACTAATCAAACTTTTCAAACTAAGCAAAGTTTTTTTTACTAAAATGCTACAACAACATAAAGGAGCTACGATTGCGACATATAACCCATCACTCAATAAGTCCGTAGGATAACTAAGAAAAAAACATTTTTTTGGCACAATTCTTTTTTTTTATTCAATATAGTTTTCTTCGAAGACTATATACCAATTATAGTGAACTTCGAACTTTTCGAAACCATTTTTGTAGTACGATTTATACTTAGCCACAAAATTTGGCCATCATCTCATCACCTGGCAAAAATTTCTTTAGAGCGAGCATTCTTTTCAGATCTGAGAACAGGATATGGTCGCTGAGCAACATATCTAGAGAGTATAGTGAGTGGGAAAGCGATTCGGAGCCTATTTCATGTTTTTTTGGACACTGTTTTCACGGTACATTGTCCTGATGGAGCAGCACGATTTTGTTTTTCAAATGGGGCCATTTTTCAGATTTTGATCTTGAAATGTTCCAATAACGTTATACAATAATCACTGTTGATGGTCTGGCCTTTTTCAAGATAGATGATAAAGATCATTTCTTGCGTATCCCAAAAAACTGACGTCATAACCTTGCCAGCTGATTTTTTGCGTTTTTTCTCGCAATCGTCTCAAGTCCACTCGGCTAACTGTCTATTCGACTCCGGAGTGCAGTGTGGAAGCCAGGTCATATCCATGGTGACATATTGACGGAAAAACGTTTTTTTTTCGATTAAGCAGCTCCAAGTATTACGAATCATCAACTCGTTATGCTTTTGGTCAAATATGAGTTCGCGCGGCACCTATTTTGCACAGGGGTTTTTTCTATTCAAATATTTTTGTACGATATATCCAGCATGTTCTATTGATAGCTTTGGGGTGCCAGCTATCTAAGGCATTTATACTTTTCGGTTTTCCAAAACGTTTCGGTGGACTTTTTTGATATTTTCCGGTGTAATCACCTCAATTGTGCTTTCAGAGCGTTCAGCATCGTCAGTGACTGTATACTGTATGACCGCGATTAAAATTAGTAAACCACTTCTTCATTATCTTCCTCGATTTGGAACAGTCCAGATAACACTTCTCAAGCGATACTTTGGCAGCAATGGTATTTTGACCCATCAAAAATTAATGATGAATCATCCCACAAAATTGCTTTGAATTCATGGTTTCGAAAAACTCAAAAGTAGCGTCACTTGAAAATCTGTAGCATGTAAACTAATCGTCGGATTGTCATGAAATTTTGATATATATCTTTCTAAAGTTGTTTCTTTCTACAAATCTTTGTTTTATCCTACGGACTTATTGAGTGAAGTGATAAAATAGTGCATTTGGTAGCTAAGAATAAAAAACCATTTACAGATGAAAAGTTAGTGAAATAATGTTAGAAGCTGCAGTTTCACTTTTTAAAGATAATAAAAAAGAAATACGGTTGGCTATAAACACGTTGCAATCATCAGCACTGAAAAATTGAAGTAATTGCGGAGAATTTGGAGGAAATATTAGCAAATAAGGAAGCTCAGTTTATTTTATTTATTTATTTATTTATTCATTTATTCATAAGGAAGCCGTAATCAATAATAATAGATATTATTTCAGGCCCTTGTCAAGCTTATTCATAATTAATATTAAAAGGATAGCAATTTTATAATAATCATAGTAGCTGCACGAATTTTGCTTCTGAAAAAAAGAGCTGAAAAGAAGCATTCGAACATTAAATACAATGTTCATCATCAAGTTCATCATATTAAAGTCTATCTGACCACCAGTTAAGATCAAAATTCTTGCACAAGGTTGAAAATTATACTCATTTAAAACCGTAAAAAAATTAAATTAATAAAATAGCAATAAAAAAACATGGTTGTACAGGCGATCAAATGAATGGTCAGACTACATAGATAAAGGATAAAGATTATGCAAGAAAACAGTTATTGAAATCAAATTGAGAAAATTCAGTAATATCATAAAAAGCTAATTCTTTAAAAAGTTTAACTAGGAAAGCATGAGATTTTTTGCTGTCTAAGTTTCGGATATTGAGTGGAAGTTTATTCATAAGCTGAATACCTAGACCGTAGATCGTATTGAAAGAGCTGGCTAATTTATATGTGCGCGCCTCAGTAAGTTTGTGTCTAGTGTTGTAGTTTGAGAAGGACGAAGCCATATAAAAAAGTTTTGAATATGGGTCTGTAGGAGGATTTGCTGGGCAAGAAAAAAATTATTCGAATAATTCTTTTCTGAAGCATTTTAATTAGTTCGGATGAAAAACCCCAGAATTGGATGCCGTATGAAACGTGAGAATAAAAGTTGCTATAATAAACTGAAAGTAAGCAATTTAAACCGAGTTTGGATTTTATTGTGCGCAACAAATGTTGGTGATAGTAAGATAGAGATATTATAGAGACCACTTTAAATTATTATTAATATGAATACCAAGAAACTTTGATACTTGCGAAAAATCATACACTGAATTATTGATGGTTAAAGAAGTGATATTATTGGATAAACTATTTTTTGTACAAAAAGATATGATTTGGATCTTATCATTATTTACAGATCATTTATCATTTATTTAGTTTACAGATCTTCTTTCACATAGGGTAGGGCGGGGCTAGTTGAGCAATTTTTTACTTAAACGGATGTGGCTCCTCAATGAAAAGTCTAAATAAATTGCTATACGGCTTAATAGATTTGCTATTTATCGCTTAACAAAAGTGTTGATACTATTTTTTGGTAATAAGTAAAATTTAAAAGCTACAGCTGTTTAAATGCAAAAAGTCAAGTATGCTCAATGTACCCCATAGGTGGGGCAAGTTGAGCACTAAGGAAGTATAATGAAATCATAGGTTTGTGGGGATATCAAGCAGGCTGGTTTTGATTTGTAAAAAACAATGGGACATGTCATATATATTTTTGATATCGAAATATTTTTATAATGAATAAAATTTATATTTTTTTTATATGTTGGGAGTTTCTAATTTAATATATTGTCATAATCATTACGACTCCCACATTGGTGACTCACGACGATGGAGATGAAGACAAAGGAGTTTTATTTTTCGAGGATTTAAGAAAAATTGATTTTGACGCAGCACCATAATCACTATGGTCTTCAGAGACGACCTATAAGGTACGTCCAGTCCAATCCATCATAATTAACGCACTTACTATCTGGATCAGACTTCCGAGGTTACTCATTTGGTATACCCAGATCTCAGTGTCTATTGCTGACAGAAAAAATAATATGGAGCCTGAACTTTTCATTGGGATGCAATTCAACCTCTCTTTCTCTGTTAACTCAACAAGTCGTCTTATAATGCTACCTCCCATTATCAGTGACAACGACGAGTCAAAACAAAATATGACATAATTTATTGGATTCCACAATTCTGGACTCTTATGTCAAAGAAACCAATGATCCTGATTTGGATAAAGGGCCAACTTCTTTCTCTGATCGGAACTCATCAGATGCGAATGCAACGCTTGCAGAAATGGAAACTGTACCCATAAATTATGCATTCTAAACATTAAGTAATTCTGATGTAACTAATACCAATTAGATCGAGGCTAAATCTTAGAAGTTCACCGACATCGAGGTACAGGAAATTTTCCACATGTTTTTTTTAGTCAGAACCCAGACAACACAAGACATCCTGGAAAACGTCCACAGGATATCCACGCGCGGACATTCATTGTCCCTGCGATAGCCTTACGGATATCCCGCTTATCCTGATCTTATCCGAAACATGTTAATATGTCGCACCTATGGGACGTTCTGTAGGATATCCCGCGCGGGATATTCCGGACATGAATAGGATATAATTATGGAATTGTTTTTTACTTTTTAGATGAAAAATAAATTTGGATTAAAAATAAAATAAAAGAACACAATTTCACAAAGTAAACTTTTATTACAAAATAACAAAATCCTGAGATAATTTTATAACAAAATTTAATATATACAACTTTAATTCAAAATAACTTATTTTACAATATTAAAAATATAATTAATTCGGCATTCAATCCTAGTTCATGGTTGATTTTCTCTCCTGAAATAGAAAACAAATGAATAAATGCATATATATGTATATATATATATATAAGTAAGTTCTTTAAGAGCGATACATCAATCAAAATAGACAGAGATTTATAAAATAATCTCTAATTCCAAATATATCGACACAATTTGATGTCATTACGAGTGAATATTAAACTTGGTTTTTTACATCTAAAAATGTGTACACAGCACAAATTTTGCACTAACATTGATACAACTAACCAGTCAATAATCATGATTTTTTTGTAAATAGGAAAAACATATAGTACACATCTCACAAAAATACCTTGTATAATATTTATTGGCACGTCGCAGCCAGCTTTTTGCAGCCTCTGAAACAGTAAACTATGTCTCATGCGGCAAATTTTTCAAAGCAATTCCTGGAATTAATTATATATTAGTTTAATTCATAATTTACAACACATCATAAGTATAAGATATATAAATTACCTGTGATGACATCGCAAGGCACTAGATCACAAAATTTATTTTTGCCCTTTCCTCGTCCCTAGCAAAATTCTTTGTCCAAACCATCATCAAAAATGGATTTTCATAGCTGGACTCTGATGGCTAAATACAGAATATAAAGAGAAAGTTTGTTTAGTATATGATAAAGTTAACAAATAAAAATAAATCTATATAAACTTTTGATTACCAATTGTATTTTGATATCTTTGCTCAGAAGAATAGCCTCCATAAGTTGAAGCTCCTCCAACAAACATAGTGGAGAGCATTTCTTCTTTGTTAATTCTCTTTCAAACACAGCATTTGATACAAAATTAGGCATGGCTGCTGGATAAGCTGGCAGGGTAGAAATGTCAGCATTAAATTAAAAATTCTATTTGTACTAGTAACATAGTATTTCAAATAACAGTACACAGAAAGCTTTAATTACCATCGTTTATATCTGCCCCCCTTTCAATATGTTGCTGCAATATTTATAACACACACGCACATATAATTATATAGAACACATAAAATTTCCACTATTATTACTCAATTTTAGAGTATTTTGATAAATAATATTAATTATTTATAACACACGCTCATATAATTATATAAAACAAATAAAATTTTCACTATTATTACTCAATTACTCAAAAACTATAATAATTCCACATATAGCGTCTATTGATAACGCTTAAACCTTAAAGGACGCCCCATTCCTACAGCCGACGCGACGAAAGAGAAAGGGACAAACATATACGTTTCGAGGTCTCAAGCCGTGCGCATATGAGAGCGACATGTCGTGAACCGTTCGTTATACCTGCTCGAGTCCTTTGGTTTTGAGACGTCCCGTTGCATATTCATAGGATATTCATAGGATATCGCGATATTAGGAGATTGTGAGGACATTCCCTGGCATGTCTTGTGCTGTCTGGGAACCTTATGCAGAATATGGAGTTGATGGCAGGTCGAATCACCACATACGGTGGATCTGCTGACGAAACATGGAAATTTGTAATTGACCAGTATTACAACACTGGTCTGCTATAATCTGCTTTCCCACCACATTTTTATAACGTGTTTCCCTGTATTTTCTTTTTAAACTGTGAGATCAACACTGGGCAGGGAGTGTGTGGGGATATCAAGCAGGCTGGTTTTGATTTGAAAAAAACAATGGGACATGTCATGTATATTTTTGATATCGAAATATTTTTATAATGAATAAAATTTATATTTTTTTTATATATTGGGAGTTTCTAATTTAATATATTGTCATAATCATTACGACTCCCACAGGTTCAATGTCGATTAGTGATGAAACAAAATAAGTTTTTAATAACCAGTTCTATATTTATAGTCTTTATTGTCAGAAAAAAAAACTTATAGTTATTTGCTTTGAATAATTAACGAAAAGCAGAATCAACAAAACAATATCGTATCTTTGGAATAATTTTACCATTATATTCAGTATTTTTGTTTAAAATCATTATTACTCATAGACTTAGCTTAAATTTTAAAAATAATAATTAATTTCTGAAAGTTAATGGTAATTGTCTTAGTGACAGAACAAGTTTAGCAACTGTGCTCAACTAACCCCAACTCGGAATTTCGAAATAAAAGTAAGTTTATAAAAAAACCGTAATATACCCAGAATCTCTGTGCATATTAAAAGTACTATAATTATATGAAAGAATAACATTTACCTGATTAAAAATAAATAACATTCGACTAAACCAGTCGAAAACTCGTGATGAATTACGTTTTTACTTTTTGGTCTCAAAATAAACACAACGGCCGTGAGCCTCACTCATTTGTCCAGCGGCCACTAGCGATCGCGGTATGTTTATTTCTCCCAAACATCTATCTTTCCGCCATATAATGCCTAAACAGACGGTGAGTAGTTTTTGAGATATTTCGATTGCTCAACTTGCCCCTATGCTCAACTAGCCCCGCTCTACCCTACCGAAGTGAGGTGGCTGAGCAGAGGTAAAAAAAAATTATTTTTTTTTATTTTGGATATAATTTACATCTGTTCAATGGACATTAGGTAAATTTTATGAATAACAAATAACAGAATAACACAAAGAAGCTGTCTGCAAAATAAACAATGCAGAACTGCAATCTCTCCTAATTTAAGAAAAGATTATGATTAAGATTGACTTGGAAAGTTAGATCCAAAGACGTTTTCCTTTTTATACTTTTGGTGTAGTTTGCTGAGATGAGTGCCTTGGCGAGCCCGTTGGGATGGTTCTCCAGTCGGTGACTGTGTTTGATGGCGTATCTTGCAATTTCTTCTTCTACCGTATGCAGGCCCGTGTCCTGGTGGAGCAATTTCAGTATCCGGGGAAGTTGGCATGTCGTAGGTAAATATGAAGAATAAAATAGGACCTAGCACGTAACCTTGGGGAACGCTAGAGTTAATGTTTCTGAGGGATGAGGTTTGGTTTGCCAGACTAATGTAGAATTTCCTCTCAGTAAGATAGGATTTTAATATTGAGAAAGGTAGAATATTCTTTAATTTATGAAGTAGTCCGGAATGCCAAACCTTGTCAAAGGCTTGGGATATGTCAAGGAAGCAGGCTGAGCAGTACCTCTTTTCATGTATTGTAGCATTTATCTGTTCAACAATTCTGTGTGTTTGCTCTATGGTGGAATGTAGCTTTCTAAACCAAATTGAGTCCAGAATTATAGATTTGTCATGGAGTATTGTTAGAACTTTTTTGAGCAGAAGTTTCTCAAATATTTTAGAGAGGGTTGAAAGTAAACTTATTGGTTGGTATGACTTAAGGAGACAAAGATCCTTATCTGTTTTGGGAATTAGAATTACTTTGGCTATTTTCCACGCCTTAGGAAACACTTTTAATCTTAGGAGAGAGTTGAACAGAATTGTTATGTACCTCAGAGTTTTTGGTGGGAGCTGAGCAGAGGTAAAATAGTTGAGTGGTTTATGATGCTTTTACTATAAATGAAGGAATCTTTAACATCAAGAGGTGAATGTTATGAGCAGTTAGAAAATATGGATTGATTAATGGATCTAGGATTTCTGACAGATATAACGGCAAGCTAAATGAAGTGAATTTAAAAATACAAGGTGAAGTTAAACCACACGCATTTAGATAACTGTTTTCGAACTGGGAACTCAAAATATATTCCCGATTATAAAAATAGATGAAAAAACGGACACACAAGTTTCACACTAAATTATATGTATTTAATTAAGTATTGCTAAATATATGTAATGTATATTTAGTATTATTTTCTTAGTATTATATATAATATTAAGAAAATAAAGTTATAAAAAATCTGTTTTTTTTTTAAATTTTTCTTAATTTTATACCGATACGCCCACGGTAATTTTCAAAAATATTATTGCGCCCTTAAGGAAAATCAGATTGCCGACCCCTGACCTAGAGCATAAACATCTTTGCTTACCATGTGATGGATGTAGCAACCAACTTTAAAACAGAAGACAGGAAGAATTAAATACTGATATATTCGATGTAATTGATTTGAATTTATTACCCGTACTCTCATTCAAAGCGGTTTTTGGAAAATATTGGAGACATTAGCAAAGAGCAGAGCGAGAGTATCCACCAAGACATCAGGACTTTGGAGGAGCGATATCAAGGAATGCTTATTACGACGAAATCAGTTAGGCTTTGTTTACGATCGAAAATCATATAAAAAGACTTTTAAGAATATAATATATTATATTACGTACTTTTTATTGTAATTTGAGGTAAAGCTAGCACATTGGCATATCTCAAAAACTAGAGCTGTTAGCAAATTTCTGTTACTGTTTTCGGGGGTCCACGAATTACTTAAAAACTATCATAACATCTCAGAAAAAATTTTAGTGTTGCGCAGTGTTATAAATATTACAGTTTGCAGTATTTATAATAATCAATTTTTAATTATTTCATTCATTTCATTTCATAAAAGATAAATAATCAAAACATAATCAAGTGTAAATAAAATGAAGAACGTTATTTTAAATTTATAAGATTTTTAAAATTATTTTTGAGGTATATAAGTGAGCTTCAGAATTTTATCTAGAATTAAAATTAAAATCCGAATCATTTTCAATATTCAAAACAAAATATTTTTCGTGAACAATGCCTTCCACAAAAACTAATCGTTTTTCCACACTATCAACGCAAGCAAAATATTCTTTGAATCATTCGAATCAGATGCTCCTTTCTCTCAAAAACTGCTATTCTTCTCATGTTTTGCTTCGTATCTTCTAAAGAATTCAAATCGGATGGTCTGTTCTCTCAAAATCTCAATTTATATTTTTGCTCCATACCTCCGAAATGGCTAGGTCCATCTTTGCCGAAAACTAATTGGCACATTTCTCCATCAGTTGGAGTCAAATGTTTTCAAAATCAAATCGGTTGAACCGTGCGCCCAAAACGTGGATGAAAAATTGTATGCACGTGAAACACACACACATATATTATATAAACTACATGTACCCGTTTACGCTTTGCCGTGATTTAGTTTAAATTAAAAAGTTGAACAAAGATGTGTATTTGTTACATTTAGTTTAACGCTACTACTATTTGTTCAACAATTTGTCTACGAATTAACCTATCAACTTAATTTAATTAATCAATCTACCATTTTACGGGCTTACCAATTTATCTATCAACCCATTTTTCTATCAACCCGTTTCACATTTCTACCAATTTACTTGTCAACCTGTTTATCCGTCTTGTTAATTTATGTGTCTATCTATCAGTTAACATTTCTACCAATTTACTTGACCACCAGCTATCCAACAAATTACCTTTTCACCAATTTACTTGTCTCTCAATTCACCTGTCTATCAATTTACTTGAAAACCTATTGCCTATCAACCTGTTTATCAATACATTATGCAATACACCATCTGTCAACCAATTTACCTATCAGCCCGTTCTGAATGTCTACCAATCAATCTGTTCAATAATTTATCTGTTTAACAATTTGTCTACTGATTTACCTATCAATCTACCATTTTACTGGCCTACATATTTGCCTGTCATTCCGTTCTACATATCTACCAATTAACCTGTCAACCTGTTTATTTGTCTACATATTTGTTTATCTACCAGTTCTCCTCTCTACCATTTTACATATTCTCTAATTTACCAGTCTACCAGTTTACCTTTATAAATTCTCTAGTTCACCTTATTTATTTACGCATTATAAACAAATTAAAGCTCGAATTGATTCTACGTATTAGTTAGAAAACGTTTGTATGTGAAAAATAAAAAGGCTGTTTTTAGGGTTTTCCCGGCATTTATTACATTTTTTCTCGCCTTGAGAATCATCCTTGGACTTCAAAGAACATTTTAAAAAAAGAATTGGCCAAATTGGTCCAGGCGTTGTTGAGTTATGCGCTTACCAACACATTTTGCGATTCATTTTTATATATAAGATAAATATTTTGGATTGCTATTGATGCGGGATAAGTGTTTATTAGTCTTTGGCAAAGATAGGTCCAGACGTTTGGGAGATATGGGGCAAAAAGTATCGACGGAATGAAGAATTAGTTAATTTTTTGGAAAGGCAAGTCCATGGGTTTTAGAGATCCAGGAAAAACGTTCAAAAAGAATGCCATAAATGATCGCGGTACCAATATTAAAAAATCTAAAATTTTAGTAAGCTGACGTTACAGTTAAGCCGGCGACAGACGATACTGTATACTTGCGCAACCTGCGACTTGCACCTGCATTCTGTAGCGTCTGTGGGGTGTTTTTTGCGCAACTTGACAGACTGGTGCAAGCGAGTAGGCATGAGCACTTTTCGATTATTTTAATTGCGCAATCATTCAAGTCGGCAAGTTCATTCGTTGGCCGCGTGTGGCAGCACATGTCCCGTTTTTATTTTACTTTATTATTGTAGCGAATTCATAATACAAGTTTATGAAGTTATCGACTATTAAAAGTTATTAAATTAGCCCTCTGAACACTTTGAATTCTCTTCTGATGCTGTAAATATATGAATTAATAAAAAAGATATATTTTTAGGTTATGTCTTGACGTTTCTTAGTTGACATTTGTGATATGCTTGCGCAAATACTTGAACATAAACTTGAGCCGTCTGTGAGCACTGTGAAAATACGCTTGGTATTTTGCGCATTCATTCAGTTGCACATGCATACAGTTACGTCTGTTGCCGGCTTTAGAATGTCAAATTTTGCACGGGATGATTATTAGGTAGAGTTAAGAATGTCAGACGATGTAATGAACTAATAGTACGGGAGCCAGCAACGTTTTCGAGCAAGCATTTTAGTCAGGCTGGTTTTTTGGTATGTGGTCCTTGGTGCTCTCTCGGTTAGGGCAAGGGCCGTCTGGCAGCTGGAAGTGGTTGTGTTAATTAGTGCGCAGCCAATTTGTATAGCGCGATTTCAGAATTTTGAAAGCATTTTAGTCAGCCCAATTTTCGTTTTTTTGACTTCGAATAGGTTCACCAGACTCAAATTTTTTGTTGCCAGACATTTTGGGCGCTGCTAAATATGTGCCAGACGCCAATTTATTTATTAATTTTTTAAAAATTTCAAATCATTTTAGTCCGTCTGAAATTTTAGTATTATGTTCGTTAAGGGTAAAAACACGTAAAATTAATTTGCCAGACGTTTCTGCGGTTGTTAACCATGTCTGGCAAGCAAAAATGTCTGGCAATATGATACTAGTTTATAGCATTTTAGTCAGTCCAATTTTCATTTTTTGACTTGATATTTGATTTGATAACTTGAATAAGTTATCCAGATTCACATTTTTGTTGCCAGACATTTTGGGCGCTGCCAAATATGTGCCAGACGCCAATTTATTCATTAATTTTTTTAAAATTTCAAATCATTCTAGTCCGTCTGTAATTTTAATATTATGCTCATTAAGGGTCAAGAAACATAAAATTAATTTGCCAGACGTTTCTGCGGTTGTTAAGCATGTCTGGCAACGAAAAAAGTCTGGCAATATGATACTAGTAGACAGAGTGAGACAATCGCTAAATACATGTACATTGGCGCGAATGAAACAAAAAAACTATTATACTCGTAAGAGCGCTATTTAAAGTTAGTGCAATTTCAATAACATTTTCATAAAACAAATAAAATAAAGTTAAATAAAGACCTAATTAGAAAAGACAAAGTAATTGCATCATATTAGTCATTTTTTTAATTTTACTAGCTGTAAAAAATATGTTAATGATTCTAAAATATTGCTGTTAATATTTTTAAAAATTTGACTCGACAGTGGTTAAGTAACATCGTCAATTTTCTAAGAATATCATATATTTTAAGGTTTGCAATGAAAACTGACAATAATCATTTTGCTGTACGCAATTTTTTTTTATCACTAAGTTAACTGAGTCGAATGACTTCATTTTACATGATACATGTTATATTATTGGTGCATGTACATATTACATGGCTTTAGCAGCAACTAATTTTAACACATACCTATACTTAATACTGATAATACTAGTTTTGCTACCTTACCAGTTCGAGCTACCCCTAGAATAGAATCTTAAAATTCTAGTATATATATAATATATACAATATATATTGTACAGCAAGCATTCTCCGCTCTTTTTTCTTTCAGCTTTTAGCTGTAAATTGAGCAATGTTTTTTAAAAATCGAAGTGTATTTAATAATTCAAAAATTCAAATGGGTTCATTTTAGATCAATATGTATCACTATATAATGATAGTCATTCGACCTAGGTCTCTTAAATCAAGATTATAATTGGGAATATCGTTTTTTTAACAACGAATAAAAACGTCTATTGTACAGATTTATTCGTCTTATGGCTTAATATGATAACTGTGCACTTTGGATGTTGTAACACGCCCCGCATTCATTTATACATAATTATTTTGATTAATTCCTTCAAAACAATCAGGTATGCGAACCTCCCACACTGGGACAATAATACTACAATGTGATATATCATAAGACTCGTTAAACTCATCTATCCAAAACAAATCAATGGATTTTTATTTTTCACTCATAATTCACCTTTGATGATGTATTTATAAAGGCTGCATATTATGAGAAATATGAATTTTTTAACTTTCCAGATGGCAATTTGTAAGAAACGGTGATTCTAAAGAAAAATGGTATGAACACAATTTTGCAGAGAAGTTTATAACAAACACATCTGTCTAATGTAGTTACTTGATTTTTCTTATGGTTTTCTGCCTAGTAAACGTATAGCGCTCTTACAAGTATAATAGTTTTTTGTTTCATTCGCGCCAATGTATTTAGCGATTGTCTCACTCTGTCTACTAGTATCATATTGGCAAACTTTTTTCGTTGCCAGACATGCTTAACAACCGCAGAAACGTCTGGCAAATTAATTTTATGTTTCTTGACCCTTAATGAATATAATATCAAAATTACAGACGGACTAAAATGATTTGAAATTTAAAAAAAATTAATGAATAAATTGGCGTCTGGCACATATTTGGCAGCGCCCAAAATGTCTGGCAACAAAATGTGAATCTGGATAACTTATTCAAGTTATCAAATCAAATATCAAGTCAAAAAATGAAAATTGGACTGACTAAAATGCTATAAACTAGTATCATATTGCCAGACATTTTTGCTTGCCAGACATGGTTAACAACCGCAGAAACGTCTGGCAAATTAATTTTACGTGTTTTTACCCTTAACGAACATAATACTAAAATTTCAGACGGACTAAAATGATTTGAATTTTTTTAAAAAATTAATAAATAAATTGGCGTCTGGCACATATTTAGCAGCGCCCAAAATGTCTGGCAACAAAAAATTTGAGTCTGGTGAACCTATTCGAAGTCAAAAAAACGAAAATTGGGCTGACTAAAATGCTTTCAAAATTCTGAAATCGCGCTGTACAAATTGGCTGCGCACTAATTAACGCAACCACTTCCAGCTGCCAGACGGCCCTTGCCCTAACCGAGAGAGCACCAAGGACCACATACCAAAAAACCAGCCTGACTAAAATGCTTGTTTTGAAAACGTTGCTGGCTCCTATACTATAACAGTATAATGCATTATTCACTAAATTTCACTAAATATTTATATTAATAAGTAGAAAAAGTGTAGAAGTTATTCCAGTAGATTAAATGTGATGTCTATTATATATAAACCGGCAGTGTATTTGTTGATTTATATTTCGATTTGATTGTATATTTATTATAATATAATAATATCTAGTATATTTTTGTTATTATTGTATTATTGCAAAACATAATACGATTGTAATACCAAATTTAGTTTCAAACATAGATAAGTAAACATAATGGTTTCAAATACTCGTGTATTAATTTGAATGCCAAGAGCAGCGCCATCACGTCGAGCGGAGGACCCTTTAAGTATTCCTTCTGAACGTAAAAATCGGGAGAGAGAAACATCCATAGATAAAAGAAGAGTATATAGATCGCTCTCTCGTGCCATATTTCGTTGCCACGTTTTTCGGTCAAAACTGTCCATTTGCCCGGGTTAGTTTTCCCTTCCCCAATGTAGATGGCGCCAGCGTCGACCATGGGTGCGAATATAAAATGCTGAAGAAATGCACCAATATTATATAGACCGTTTGAATTCAAATTTTTTTTTAAATTAAAAAAACCAAAATTGAATATAAAAAAGCGTATAATTTCAACAATGACATGTTACATTATGCTATTACAATACATATTTATAAGATATGTAATTTGCATAAATGTATATATTATATATTTGTATATATACACATATATAATGTGTACTGTAATATAAATATATATATATATATATATATATATATATATATATAAATATATGACGATTAGTGAGCTTCATGAACTATGCATAAATAGCATAGAAACGTACATAAATGTATATATTATCCACTGTGTATGTGCATATATATTGTGAGACGATTCAAACATTCCTTGTGTCCTACTACTGTAGAGTCCAAGAAAGCTACAATAAAATGTTATATTAGAATAATACAAAAAGTGTTATAAAAAGAATAATTTTTCAATATCATACCTTCCAGAAAGGGATTTAGTAAGACGGGTTCTTGTATTTATAACCTTAAAATTCCTAGCATTAATACTGTTAAATGTCTCAGTTATTAAGCTACAATAAAAAATTATATCAGAAGTGCTAGTAATAGATGCGAGTATTTTGTTGTGTGCATATTGATAAAACTTATTCACCTAGTTCTCACCATCAGTGCTCAGCCCGGGCTCCAGTTATTTAACTAATCATTTTACATATTACGTCATTTTCTGCAGGAAATACATCATTTTCGCATATTTGTTGGTGTTCCGCATTGTTGTACACCACACTTTGACATGATATTTGTTATAAACTTTTAACAAACACTTTTGACACTTTGACACTATATTATTATTCCGCCATATTAGATTCTCGAATATTTTCTTTAGCCCGTTTTGTAGCGCTACCAGCGCTCCAAACGAGGGAGAGGAAACTAAAAACAAGATTACAGATGTTTGTTCCGAGATTACCGGCCATGGAAACATCTATCTATATGGACACATGGTATTCTAATATTGTCTCGGGTTCTATGTGTCCTACGTTCAAAACTAACCGACTTTGTAGTTGTCTGCCTCGAGTTATTAACGTATACATTTTACTTTGACAGAATACTATTCACATAAATCATTCTTTTGTATGGGTTAATGATCTGAGGTTAGTGTTAATCTTATTACTTTGTCAGTTTTTGTTTATGAATGCGAATGATCGTCGATGATTTTTTTTATAGAAATACTCCAATTTTTATGAGTGACACAATCAAGGAATCCTTGACTAAAATTTTTAAGCTACCGCGCAGTTTCATTTGTTTGTTTTCAACTGCTCACAAGTAACAGATATAACTCACGTACAAGTATATGATAATAATTACGAAGATTTAACTTTTTAATTGAAAGTTTACAAGAAAAAAATATTGGCATTTCAATGGTGAGTTATCCATTTATGAATTTTTATTTATGTTCTATCTTTAGCCAACTTTTTATAGAATAAGTAATTGAATTATTTATTTAGTATTAAATCTAGTTCACTGTTTTAAGTCATGTTGGTTTGTTGTTTTTCATAATTGTTGTTTTCAATTAACATGGAACTATTCTATTTTATAACCTCCTAGTGATATTTATTTAAGAAAATGTTCATATCTTTTCGACCAAATGATTGAAAAGTCAGCAAAACAGCCCATCTAAGACTAATTGATTTATTTATATAGTGTTCTAATATAATGGATAATCAATTGCTCGATAATTCAAAATGCTGTTCTGAACAAAATTTGATGATGACTTTCAAAAGCCGAGCACCTTTAGAATTGCATACAAGACATATGGTCATCGTCTCAGCTATAGATGAAGAGACACTTACTTGTTGTGTGCAATTGTTGTCACTACAAACAAATTTGGAACAATTAATGATTCAGATTAATAATTGTAAAAAATATCATTTTGATGAAATTCCAATAAATGGATCGACCTGTATAGGTATGGATTTCTTTCCTTTTTATATAAATTTAGTAAGCTTATGCTGTCCAAAGTATTTCTTTAGTAAAATGCTACTTGAGGTTGCTGCTAAAAGTTATTAGTTGAGAATCAGATTTTCAGTTAATGAGTAATTTGCAATGCTAGTTGAAAAAAAATCAAAACATTGCAAATAAGGAATAGATTTTTTTAGAATGTTGTTTTTGTTTATATATACATATATTTATTGTTTATTCATTCAATTATGTGGAATAGTAACTTTTAGCATACTCAATATTTTCTATGCATGGTAAGGAAAAATCTATTCTGCTCATTTTCTTATTATAAATCATACAAATTATTTTTAATTGATTCTATAAAAACTTGCAATTATTAACTACATATTTAATAATATATGTTTCAATTGTTGGATTGCATTAAAATTGATAAAATTATAAATTATATAAATAATTCATTTAGAACTATAGAAATGTGACTCAATTTTTGGTATTGTGATTCATATTATATTCTTGTTGCTTTTTAACCAATTATAATTATTTAAAATAATTTAAATAACTTTGTTTCTTACTTCATTCTAATTTTCTGCAGAATGCAGAAATAACTGATATTGTAAAATAATTTTTTTAGGTCAATTCAAAAATGGATTATATTATCGGGCCACAGTTATGGGTGTAGGGGATATAAATTCTCTGAAGTTATATTCAATTGATTATGGTACAACGGAAATGGTTTCCTTCGCAAAAGTTTTCCAAATCGACGCTGAATTCATTCTTGATAAGGTTTATGCATATAGATTTGCTTTGCATGGTTTATTTTTAGATCCTACGCTCAAAAAGATAATGCATGAGCATTTTTGGAATATTGTAAATCAACAAGTATTAGAACTAGAAGTATTACCTTCAAAGGGTTCAGCAATACAATATTGTAACCTTTTTCTTGATGGAAAAAACGTGATAGACATAATTAATGAAACAATTTCTGCAGCCTGCAATATTCAACTACCAAAAAATAATATTACGTTTGCTGAACTTAAAGTTTGTAAGGGATCCAAACATAATGTTTTGGTATCATATATAGAAACAGTGTCACATTTTTATATTCATTTATATGAACATAAGGATCAATTAGATAATGTAATGGAAAAACTTAACATTTATTGTGAGAATGCTGAAGGATTATCTATAGAACATTTGCAAGTTAACATGCCATGCGCAGCTCTCTATCTGGAGGATCAAATTTGGTATAGAGCTGTTATATTATCATTGCATGATAATAAAATAAAAGTTCAATATGTAGATTATGGCAATTGTGAAACTGTAGATATATCTTGTTTGAAATTATTGAGTGAGGAATTGATATCTTGTTTGGAAGCCCAAGCACTTCTATGCTGTTTAACGGGCTTAGACAGCATTAATCAAAATGAATCTACTACAACACAATTGGAAATGTTGTGTTTAGAGAAGATTCTAAATATGACGGTGGCATATTATGATGTTAACACGGGTTGTGCCGTAGTTGATTTAGTGGACTCAAACATAACACCCCCCTTGAACGTATCAAAAAGAATTATTGAGTTATCATCGCCGAGACAGAATCGTTTTATTGCTTCCGAAAACAAAGGTTTGAGTCATAATGATAGAAAGACCCCACAATTAAACAATTTGCAAAATACCACACCTGAAGCAATAGTCCCCAATGGTTTTGCCACTGAACATTCATTGAAAGTTACAAATGAAAATGCACTGTAAGTTAGTTCAATTTTATGAGTTTTTTGTGTTACACATGTCTATTTATGAATATTATACTTTTTTTTTAGATCATCTCAGTTACAAAAATGTTTTATGAGTCAGCATCAAAGTAAAAGATTTAAGGATAATTTACCATCAGTTATGCAACAAGTTGCTGTATCTTGGTTTGTCAATCCCCACAATTTTCATTGCCAATTGAAATGTAATGATGCAAAATTGGTGGATTTGATGAAGAATATTCAAACAAAGTACAGTAAAATTAAAAGCAATGCGTTCAATGCTGAAGTAGAAGATGCTGTGATTGTGAAATATAAACAAGATAATATTATGTATAGAGGAAGGATAGTGAACATTAAAGAGCAAAGATATCTGATTCAATTTGTTGATTATGGCTTCAAAGACATTGTTGGACCTACTGATATTTTTCCAATAGAGGATGAATTTTTATTAGAGCCAACATTTGCTATAAAATGTAAAATCAATAGCATTATTCCAATCAGAATGGATAAATCAAATCTGCCACAGATATATGGCTTCTTCAAGCAAAATGTTTATGATTGTATGTTTAATGAGACTGATGCAAGTGGCTACACTAATGTGGAATTAAGTCATAATGGTGCTGATGTTGGATTACAACTAGTTGAAAATGGGTTTGCTATTTTTGCTTCGGAAGATATAAGGAATGGTAAGATATATTAAGATTTGAGCAGTAATATATATTACACGATATTAAATATTTATCAATTGAACTTTGAGAGTACAAAAATTAATTATGTATATAGTTTTTTTTTTTTGCTAAACTATGATTAGATAACAAAATATTTTTTAAAGCATGTTTAATATTTGGTTATAAAAATTATGTATATTATAAAACTTTTCATACAGTAACTTCATATTAAATTTTGCATTCAAATAAACTAAATAGGATAACACATTATTTTTCATTAAAGCTATATGAAATTATTTATATTTAACATTTTTGATCAATATGAGTTCAAAAATAATTAAGTTTCCATATTATAGATATTGAATTTGACTTGCTTCGTGGACAGTTTATAAAAGGAAAAATCTTAGGAGTAAAAAGTTTTCAGATATTTTTTGTGAACTTGTTTCAAACAGATTCGCAATTTGAATGTGGATTGTATAAATGGAACTGTGATGAAAATGATCCCGAATACAACAAGATGAGAAAATCTTTTTGTGAAATGACAGAAAATAATACTTTTATAATATATATTAATGAAATCCAAGGAACCAAGTAGGTTTTTAATATAATCTATATAAGTGCTTATATAACCTAGTGTTATAGAAATTTTATTTAATAATAATGTAAAATGTATTTTGCTTTTCAGATTATTTGTGACATTATACGACTCTTCTGGGTGTAAAGTTGTTCCTTTTTCATCAGATGAGTCAATATCTTCTGTATTTCCTCTATGCGCAAAGCCAGTATATAGGCAAAATATGAATGTGATCATTAGTCATCGAAATGGAGATCAAGCATTTATTCAGGAAGATTCAGACATGACGCTTCTATCGGAATTATTAGATAACCTCTTTCAGTTCTATGAAAATAATGGTGAGAATTTATTTTGACTTTCTTATATTATTATTAACTTTCTGAAGGATAAGTTTGCTTTCATAAAAAAATCCGATTCACAAATTTTATGTTTTCTCGACGTTTCAAGCCATGAGGATGTACGCGCGAAGCACGTTGATGATATGCACCATATTCATTAGATTTTTTTTTAAACAACTAAACTAATACAGTAATAATTTAGATACTTTTTATTTAGTAATTCCAATATTTTTAGAGAATATATAATTTATCTTAGCAATAAATATTTTATTTGTTTTTATTATTTAAAAAAGCATGGTCCTGCAACAAATTGCTTGTTTCTTTGAAACAATGTTCTTTAAATTTTTTAAATATTATGTTTTGTGTTTTTTTTCTTGTGTGATTTTATTAAATATGCTGAATGACGGCGCACATACAGTGTCAAAACATACAGAATAGTTTAAATATTTATTGCTTTTTATTTGGACTATTTGGCTGCAAATAAACATTTCAAGACATATATATATATATATATATATATATATATATATATATATATATAATATGTTGACATATGTCTTAACAAAGTTTAAGAATCAGATACAGCATCAATAAAAAACAATTCTTTTAAGAATTTATTTTATATTCATACTTTTTGGCTATAATCTTAGCCTTCATCCAGTGGAAACTGAAAATGAAATTTGAAAACTAAAATAATTGAAAAGGATTATAACCGAAACATATGGATGTAAAAGAAATTTGTTTTTTATTGATGATATGCCTGACTGTTAGACTTATATATATATATATATATATATATATATATATATATATATAATTAAAATCTTGCAATACATATCTATTTATCTATCTATCCATCAATATGGCAAAATTAATTATTATCTTGTACAATATTTTAGGTGATATGCCCCAGACAGAGTTAACTGAAGGAAATGTTTGTGCAGCGAAATCTTTATTGGACAGTAATTGGTATAGGGCTATAATCATTCAATCGAGGGAGAATGATTATCTTGTCAGATATGTTGATTATGGTAATGAAGAACTTTTACCTTTTAATAACATTAAAGAACTTTCTACAGCATACTATGAATTATATATGTTATGTTTGGAAGTAATTGCTTCCAATGACTTTTGTCATGATGCTAGTGATGATTTGATTAAAGTGAATCTAAGTCGGAAAGGCAAAATGTGGTATCTAACTTCTGGCCACAAATTATGTAATAATGAACAAAGTCATCCTGCACCTGAAATATCTTCAAAATCCAACAATGTTGGCCATAAGGATTCCATTCAAACAGAATTAACTCAGACATGTGATTTAGTTATTGTTGCTCATATTGATTCACCTAGCCAATTTTGGGTGCAAGATGCCAGTAATAAGGAAGCTTTGTTACATCTGCAAGAAGTTTTGCAAAATATAGCTGAAAAATTGCCATCATTGACAAATTTGCAAGTCGGTAGAATATGTGTTGCAAAATACTCAATCGATGATCTATGGTATAGAGCAGTAATTCTTGATGCCGATAGTGATATTACTACTATAAGATTTATTGATTTTGGAAATACGGATGTGATTGAAAATTCTGATAATTTACTTAAAGATCTTGATGGTGAATTAAAACAAATTGAACCTCTTGCTACAAAGTGTTCATTATTAGCTGCTTCAGTAGAGGGAGATGATTGGAGTGAAAATGCGTGCAAAGAATTTGAAGAATTTGTTCAACTTTCTGAAACTTTCAAACAAAATGTTTTGTTTAAAATAGGAAAATGTTGTTATGTAGAGTTAGAACATGATGGCATTAATATAACTGAGCAATTGATAAGGAATGGCCATGGTATTACGTGTGATGTGAGTGATATACATGACACTAGTGTTTTATGCTCAGATAGTGATGTATTGACTCAAAAAAAAACTGGTTACATTAGCCATTTTGTAGATCTCAACGAATTTTATGTGCAGCTTGAATGTGATAGAGCTGGTTTAGAGTTTTTGGAAGATGCTCTTTCAAATGCTGCTTCATTTCCTGTTTGCAAAAATCCTGTAAAAGATGTTGTTTGTGTTGCTCAGTTTGCCGATGATATGCTTTGGTACAGAGCATCAATCTTGAATGTTTTGCCTGATTGTTATGAAGTATTTTTCATAGATTTTGGCAACACCGGTACTACTAAAGAAATTCGTGATATGCCTGCATCTCTGGATAATATTGGTCAACTAGCTAAGCAGTGCTACATTTTCATTCCAGATGATCTATCAAGTTTGAGTTTTGAGATTGGTCAAAAGCTGCAAGAAATATCAGGGGACGGTCTAACTATATTTGATATTGAGTTCATGAGTTTGTGCAGTCCTTATAAAACACAATTAATTTTAAATGGAGAAAATATAATAGAAAAAATATTATCTGAACACTTCTGATGCCAAATATTAGTATTTTAAATATGTTGTTTAATATTTACTTATGTTAATTGTCACATTTGACATGATTATTGTTTATTTTATAGTTTATGTGATAATTTTGTACTAACGGAATATATTAATAATTTTTTCATAGACATTCGTTTATTATTAATTCTTGTGCTCAATGAATAGGTACTTTTGATTTATGTATAAATGACTGAACTAATTTACCCATCATTTACCCCTATTTTCTTATCTATGATTTACCATTAAGTTAAATCCATTCTTACTATATGTTAATTCTTGTTCATGGCTAATATTGTTAATTTCACAATTTTTTTATTATGGCATAAATAAAATTCGTATAATGAGTAGAACGTTTAGTATAATTAGATTGAATTCTACTTATATTTGATGAAATGTTAATAATTTATTACAAGTGTTTGAAACAAAGCTTTTGTAGAAGCGCATACCAGATTTTTTTTTTAACTTCTCGAAGGGGAAGTTAATGCTTTCATCAAAAAATCCGATTTGCTAATTTTGCTTTCTCGACGTCTTGAGCCATTCTGAATCGAATGAGACCAAATTTGAAAACAGTATGTATGTGTATGTGTGTATGTGAACAGATTTTTTGCCGTAAATCGACGTTTTCTCAAAAACGGCTGGACCGAATCAAAAATTGAAAAGCCGTTAAAAAAGAATTTAAATAATTTAAATTTGATGCACCTCGATTGAGGACTATTGTTTGTCAGTTTTGTGAGATGATCGGCCAAGCCATTTCTTTATAAATAGCAGAAAAGTGAAAAAAAAATCTACGTTTTAGCCCGCAATTCTGAATCGATTTTGAAAATTCAAAACATTCGAAAGATATTGGTTGGGAATTGTGCTGATTAGTTTTTGGTAGTGATCGGCCGGGCCGTTTTCTTATAATAAAGTGTTAAAAAAAATTTCAAAGATTTTTATTATTATTTTTTTGACGGTAGATACCATAGTCTCATAGCATAGTCTTATAGATCATACTAAAATATTATGACCCTACGACAACTCGTTTAACTTTAAAAATTCGTCAAAGTTTGCAAAAATTGGTATCGTTTTTTGGAATTTGTCAAAATTAGACCGTTGATCGACGTTTTCTCAAAAATGCCTGAACTGATTTCAGAAATTTAAAAGCCATTTGAATCATTTGATGTCTCTCAATGAGGATTATCGTCTCTCAGTTTTGTGCGACGATCGCCCGAGCCGTTTCTTTGTAATTTGAAAAAAAGTGTTAAACTTTTCGTCCACATTTAAGCTCATACTACCGAATCGATTTTAAAAAATCAAAAACTTCAAAAGATATATTAGTTGAGAATGATACGAAACAGTTTAAATTTAAGCCGATTTTTATGGAACTTTTTTGGCGATATATATCATGGTATTATACAACTTACTGAAATATTACGGTCTTACGACAAGTAGTTTAATTTTAAAAATTCATCAAAGTTTGAGAAAATTAGACGATTTGCTTGGAATAACGATAGAGTGCTTGGTCTTAACCCCTTAACTTAAAATGACGAGCAGAGCTGCGTGCGATGACTAGGCCAAACTTAAATTTTACGGGCATAACCCGCGTACGATGATCGAGCCAGAAGTGAATGTTACGGACATAGCCCGCGCGCTGTAATCGAGACAGATGTAAATATTACGTTGAATATTTGATACGCAATTACAGTACGATGCAATAATTGTGGTAGACGCAAGTGTTATAAAATATATATTTATATTAAACTAAAATAAATTTAAGATATAAAAATAAAAAAAAAAATACAAAATAAGTAACTCTAAAATACAAAATCAGTAACTCTTAAATACAAAATCAGTAACTTCAAAATACTAAATTAGCAGTCGGTAACGGTATGATATATTATCTAGAATTTATGAACGTAATTTTTAATTTGCTAGCTTGATCAAGAACTACTAGCAACTGTTAACGATACGAAAAGGTAATAGAATAATAGAATTACATCACAAGTCCTCCTGACGGGCGATGCCCGTTATGTCTACAATCGGCCGGGTTAGTCAGTCATACGAGTCGTGCGACCGGGCCCGAACGCTGCGCCTGTTTGTTTACATTTTTGGCCCAAAATTTTCGAATCTAAATTGTAAGTTAAGGGGTTAATGAACATACTAAACCATTAAAGTCCTACGGAAACTGGTTCAATTATAAAAATAGTTGATATTTGAACAATTGCTCTTAGAAAATACACCGAGTTAACGTGATCGTTCGTGTTCAATGGTATTTTAGAATCTTTCGTTCGTTATATTTCTTCCCTGTTTCTCTTTCCTCTTTTGTTTCTCACACCCCGTTTCCACTCAATCATCACACTTGCTGCGTAGCCTTGATCAGTGTTCATAATGCACCGCTATTGAAAACATAGAATAGGAGGGCAATATGATGACACACATCAAGTGTCGAAACGTTTAATAGAATAAATAATTTTTCTATTTATTCTTTTTTTAATTCGACGATTGGGCTGCAAAATTATTCCAAATATATATATATATATATATATATATATATATATATTATATATATATGATTTAGTTGTTGATTTTGATGTTGAGATATATGAGTAAGTTATTGTGTTGACATAAGCCTCGGAACTTGCAAAGTACAGAAGTCGTGGCAGAAATTACCTAACGTTATTCACATTTTTGTTCAAATAAAATTATCATTTGTCTTTTTACATCATACAATAAATTATAAAAAATACATGGTGTTGACAGCTTGCAAAGTACAGAAGTCGTGGCAGAAATGACCTAACGTTATTCACATTTTTGTTCAAATAAAATTATCATTTGTCTTTTTACATCATACAATAAATTATAAAAAATATATGGTGTTGACAAGTTTAGTCGTATAAATGTTAGTGCTAATTTCTAGTGTTGTGTACACTTTCTAGATGTAACCTACCAACGTTAATAACCACTGATGATGACACTAAATTGAATGTCGAAACGTTTGGAATTAAAGATTAATTTATAAATCTTTGCTTTTTATTCTTTGATGTATCGCCCCACAATAACTTACTCATATATATATATATATATATATATCTATATATATGATTGATTTCTTGGAGGGCGTAACATCAAAAGAAAAATATGTAAGGTAAAGATTTTTTTATTAAAACATCTTTATTTTTCCATACGTTTCGACGTAAAATTCTACGGCATCGTCAGAGGTTTTGAATTTCTTAGATTATCACTAACACATATTAATACAACTTGTAAGAATTAATGATTGGAGACAGGCACTAAATGTCAGTAATTTCTTTTTATAAAAAGAATAAAAGATAAAAAGTAATTGATAAATAAAATATTATACATAAATACACGTGTATCCGAGGCCAGTGCCATACCATTGGTAATGCTTATGACTGCAGTCTTTGAAGTTGTAATATTCGGGTTTTGCTAGCGCATCCCCACTGTTCTATTCACTACGTCCAGATAGGCTTGATTAGTACCTTATACAGCAAGCAAGAGCTTGTTTTCTAGTGATAATTTGGATTTTGGGCCCAATAACCAGTAGAGTGATTTTATTCTTTTGTCGACTTGTTTACATTTTTTAGTGGATGTGAGTAACCCAGTTCAGTTTGTGATCCATATACAGTAAACCCTCGCTTTACGCGGCAAGTGCGTACCGTGCAGTATGGGGACCGTGCTATAAAAAACTTATATTTAACATACAATTCAGGCTAATTCGTAGTGCGTTCTATAGAACCTTACATAGTGCAGTATGGGAACCGTGCTATGAGAGACTCAGAGTTAGTACAAATCGCACCACTTTTATCATGCTGTATGGAGACCCACAAATATAACTTGAAGTAGGAGTAATACGGACGAAATGATATAGACACCTTATTCAAAAATTGGCGCGACACAGTTGTCAGCTCAAACGTGTTCCTAGGCAGCTATTATATAATCAGACATAGCCTAAAAGATAAAAGTCGATAACAAAACTTACATTAATACTTTTTTGATATCAAGTTACTAGAATCACTCATAGGTTGCACAACGAACTTATAGGCTGTTCACCAAATACCGTGCAATAAGAAGTCCGTGTAGTCGGAGGGATTTTTAGCTCCGTGTAGTATGGGAACCGTGTACCATGAGTGCCGTGTAAGCCGAGGGTTGACTATACAGTAGACCCGACTACACGAACTTCTTATTACACGGTATTTGGTCAACAGCCCATAAGTTCCTTGATATTGTGGGAATCAAGCAGGCTAGTCATGAGAGGAAAACAATTAGACTTGTCATTTTATATTTTTCATATCAGTAATATTTTATAATGAATCAAATTTATATATTTTTATACGATGGAGGTTATACTTTTATATTCATTACGACTCCCACATTGGTGACCTACGACGATTGAAATGAAGACAAAGAAGGAGTTTTATTTTTCGAGGATTTGAGAAATATAGATTTTGACGCAGCACCATAATCACTGGTCTTCAGAGACGACTTATAAGGTACGTCCAGTCATCGCTTCATCATAGTTAACGCACTTACTATCTGAACCGGACTTTCGTAGTTACCCATTTGGTATACCCAGACCTCATTGTTTATTGCTGACAGAAAAAACTAATTTGGAGCCTAAACTTTTCATTGGAATGCAATTCAACCTCTCCTTGTCCGTTAACTCAACAAATCGTCTTTTGATGCTACCTCCCATTATCGGTGACAGCGAAGAGTCAAAACAAAATGAAGACATAAATTATTTATTGGATTCCACAATTCTGGACTCTTATGTTAAAGAAACCAATGATCCTGATTTGGATAAAGAGCCTACTTCTTTCTCTGATCAGAACCCATCAGATACGAATGCAACACCTGCAGAAATGGAAACTGTACCCATAAATTATGCATTCCAAACATTAAGTAATTCTGATATAACTAATGCTATTTAGATCGAGGCTGAAAATTAGAAGTTCACCGACATCGAGGTTCAGGAAATTTTCCACATGTTTTTTAGTCAGAACCTTATGCAGAGTATGGAGATGATGGAAAGTCGAATTACCTACCATATGGTGGATCTGCCGACGAAATATGAAAACTACTAATTGACTAGTACCACAATACTGCTATAATCTGCTTTCCCACCATATTTTTATAACGTGTTTCCCTGTATTTTTCTTTTAAACTGTGAGGTCAACACTGGGCAGGGAGTGTGAGGGGATCAAGCAGGCTAGTCATGATGAGAGGAAAACAATTGGACTTGTCATTTTATATTTTACATATCAGTAATATTTTATAATGAATAAAATTTATATATTTTTATACGATGGAGTTTATACTTTTATATTCATTACGACTCCCACAATATCAAAAGGGTATTAATGTAAGTTTTGTTATCGACTTTTATCTTTTAGACATGGCTGATTATATAATAGTTGCCTAAGAACACGTGTGAGCTGACTACTGCGTCGCGCCAATTTTTAAGGTATCAATGCCATACATGTCATTTTGTTCATATTACTCCCACTTCAAAGTGTATATCTTAGTTTCCGTACAGCACGATAAAAATGGTGCGATTTGTACCAACTCTGAGTCTATCATAACACGGTTTCCTGCTCTATATAAGTTTTCCATAGAACGCACTACGAATTAGCCTGAATTGTATGTTAATTACGAGTTTTTTTATAGCACGGTCCCAATACTGCACGGTACGCACTTGCCGTGTAAAGCGAGGGTTTACTGTACATACCCAAGTATTTTACTTCTGTGGTATCTGAAATAACTTTATTGTATATTCTAACTGGGGGGCATTTATCCTTTTTTAGGGTAAATGTTATATGACTGGATTTGGCATCATTGATCTTTACTCTCCATTGTTGTGACCACTTTTCAATTTTGTGTAAATGTTGTTGAAGTTTATTGCTAGCAGCATTAGGGTTGGAATCTGTAGCCGCAATTATAGTGTCGTCAGCGAACGTAGCGATTATTGTCTGGTCAGCGAGTGGTAGGTCATGGGTGTAAATAATATATAACATGGGACCAAGACAGCTATGAAACGCCTACCTCTATCTTGCGAAAGCTGGAAACTTTGGTGCTTATTTTGGTTTGAAAAGTTCTATCACTAAGTTGGCCAATTTTTAACAACAATCCCTCATGCCAGTCTTTATCGAATGGCTGATTCACATCAAGTAAAGCAGCTGTGCAGTATTTTCCTTCTTTAAATGCCGTGTGTATTTTAATAACTATCAGATGACATATGAGTATTTCGGCCGAAATCCAAATTGATGGTCCGGAAATAATTGATGATATTTGATTATATCGAATAGCATTAGTTTCTCGAACAGATTAGCTATAGTTCAAATTAGAGAGATGGGTCTATAGGAGTCGACTAGATCTGGATTTTTTGTTAGGTTTAGGAATTAGTATTATTTGAGACTGCTTTAGTAAATTTGCCCAATAGTTTAATCTTAGTATTGCGTTGATAATATATGTAAGTAGCACAAAACCTTTCTTGAGCTACTCTTTTAACAACCTGAGCGTGATACTGTCTATACCAGGAGCCTTTCTATTTTTTATTTCCAAGCAACGCGAGCGTATTGTGTCTGGTGAAAACGTCGATGTACGAGTAATAGTAACGTTTAGAGCAAGATGACTTATTTCGTGATTGCTGATGCTGTTTCCGTTATCGTTAGGTTTGAACACTGATTCAAGATAATCAGCAAAGCAGTCGGCTTTCTCTTTATTACTCCGAGCCCACGTGAACCCTCCTGGTTTGAACATTTCAATTGGATTGCTTAAGATATTCACTCTTTTATTAGACTTGGTTGCGCGCCATAGAGAAGTGCCTCTTGTATTTAAGCAGATTTCTCGAAATTTTGCTGATTGAATAATCTTAGCTCATACTTGAGTTTGTTGTTGAGGTTATTGAGAAATGTTTTAGTTCGAGGTTCATGGTTTATCTTTAAACGCGTTTTCCTCGAAAAAGCATTTCCCGAATTTGCTGCAACGATTACTCAAAAACAAATGTTTCGATCACTATCAATTTTTTTTACATGTTCTATATATAGTTCTCCGTAAAATAAACTATCGATTTTTTGATCGGATCAAAAATCAATTTTGGCAGTTCAAAAACGACCAAAATTTTAGGTAAAATTTGACTTTTTTTAACGCCGCCATTTTGTCATTTTTTTATTTTTATCGTAGGTCATTTTACAGACAGTATTATCTAGTTTAATGAGAAGGGCCTTTTTTTCGCGCCGTTGGGGATCGACGATAACTTAAAAAATATTTAATTACTATGTGTTCTTAACATGTGTAAACATATTCTTAAAATTTGAAATGATTGATAAAGTATTTTTTTAACATAAATTCCCAAAAATCACCTTTTTTATTTACACTAGATGTGCCCTTAACGTTTAAAAAAAAATTAATTATAAAAGAAAATTATCTACTCTCAATCAAGTTAACTGATAAATTTACTTCAATAAATTCAAAAATATACCTTGAAAAAAGCTTAGATTAAATATTAATCTTATCGCTCTTTTTCAA
>NW_020537324.1:44537743-44607676 GCF_003426905.1 Ctenocephalides felis | reverse complement strand
TGGGGGTTCAAAGGTGAAATTATGTGATTTTGGAATGCTCAAGAGTACTTTGGAAATTTCGGCTTTTATGATGAGTGACGCTTAATTTATGTTGTCTCATTCTCTTATGAATATACTGTGATGTTTGGCCAATGTATTGTTTTTGACAATTTTTGCAAGGGATGGAATAAACTATGTTAGTATTGAATTTAGGAGGGGTGGTAAATTTAATTTTTGAAAACATTTCTTTAAAAGAATATAGAGCTGTTCCTGAAATGAAAATATTTTCTTCTTTGAGTAATTTGGCAAAATAATCAAATAAGCCTTCAATGTAAGGCATGCTGTGAAAAGTGGTTTAATATTGTTGTCTTGGAATAACTTGGAGATGGATTGATAATTGTTACTTTTATGATAGGAAAGTCTTATATTGGTAATGGAATTGATGAGGGTGAGGGGATATCCGTTTTCTAATAAAGTTTTAGTTACTAATGTTGTGTTTGGGTATGAAAAGAAGAGTGAGACAACATGATTGCGTGGTCTATCAAAGAAATGATTGTATTGACTTTATAATTTTTGGGACAATATGACGCGTAATGAAGGTATCTTCCTGACCATGTAGTTTTTCTGTACCAATTTGTGCAAATAATGTTGTCAATTTTGTGTACAGTCACAGAAATAAAAAAATGATTTTGACTTACTTAAAATTATCAAAATTTTGATCAAAATCGATTTGTTCAAGAATTCAGAACATTTGAAAATTTTCAAAGTATAAAAATTTTCAAGAAAATAGATTTATTTCAAAAAAATCAAAGAAAAATCAAATTTTTGAAATTATGCAGTTTTCAAAAAATTTAAAACGTTTCAATTTAAAAAAAAACATACATATGAGTTTGTAGAATACGCTCGTTGCCTGACTTAATAGCTATATTATCAAAATTTACACAGCAGTTTATATTAGGTTTATATGAGGAGCATTTGAGGAACAACACACAGATGCACAGAATACACATACAGAAAATTTATATAATATATATTAATAACAAGTTCCGAAAATTATCATTAAGCAAATTTGAACCTGCAACTTCATCAAACATCGCTAGGCTATGTTCATGCTGACGAACTGTTAAGAACAGTTAATATTAATTACTAGGTGTAACTACCTTAAAATCATATATTTATGCTAATTTCGAGCAATATATATCATGTTTGTTCATTTCAGGGACTTCGTCCCTCGTGTTATTAATTATTTTCTTATAACATTATTAGACTCTGCAATATTAAGCACGTTATAACAATGACATATCGTTGTAACTCTTCTTCATAGAAAATAATTGTGTTGATATTGCGTTTTATTTTTATTTAACTTGAGTTAGTTTAATTTGTTGTTATTTATAGGCAGGTAACATACCTTTGTCAATTTCTGTGTGACAGAGAAACAAATCAAGAAAACCTACATTTTGGCTAAGGGTAAGGCTAAAATGAAAATTTTTATTTATCTTTACTTTTCAAAGATTTATGATTTTTTTGGCATACCTTAGAAGAAATAGATATAATTCAAAAAAATTCAATTTAATTTAAACAATTAAATAACGCATACTTACACAGTGCTCACAACGAAGAAAACTAACAACGGAAGATAATACTTCTGATATAAATTTTCAAGCATTGTCGTTTATCTCACGATAGCAATGTTCTCTCAACTAGCAAATATTGTTGTTAACAAATTCTTAACTTACTACTGGTTTTTGAGATATCGGTGATGGACTTTTTTACCCGCCGAATTTTAAGCGCCGCTCTACCCAATACTATGTATAAAAATATTTATGCATTATACATTTTCATTACTTATTAGTAACAAATGCCCATTTATATAAAGCAGATTTGATCAGGTTGCTTGTATAAGGCGCTATAGTTTAATCGTTTAATATATCGTGGAAACTTACTATATATAATATCTTAAATGCCAACACTTTTTAACGTATAAGGTCAGAATAGTATAATCAATACAGAATACACCTGCTTTATAACGAATTTTATACACTAGCATTTTGTTGGCAGGAATTTGCTGTACAATAAATATATGCTTTTGAATATTTGTTATGTGTATATCTTTGTTGTATAGAGGTCAATTATTTAAATTAATTAACTTCCCGTAGGGCAAGTTATAGTAATCGCAAAAAAAATCGAAAATGAAAATTTTTATTTATCTTTACTTTTCAAAGGTTTCTGAATATTTTGGCATACCTTAGAAAAAATTGATGTATGTGTGTGTGCGTGTGTATGTGTGTGTCTGTGTGTACGTGTGCGTGTGTGTGTGTGCGGATACAAATTTTCGTCGACGATTTCGGGAACATCGATCAACCGATTTGAATATTTCAAAAAACATTCGATTCGTATTGATAAGGAGACGTGCTGATTAGTTTTTGGCGAAGGCAGGTCTAGATTTGTGCTATGGTTTCGACAACTTGTTATCATGTTTATTTGTGTGTTTTACCATCTGTGATGTTAAAAGAAATATATTTTATCAATGTGCACATACTCATACCATGGATTAATAATGGTTTCATATGTTATATTAGGATACAAAATTGTAAGTGTTTCTTATTATTATTATTATTATTGTTTTTCTATGAAATTTCTTACATATTATTTATTTAGTTTTAATTTTTATAGTTAAATTGATTACCACTGAATGAAGACTAAGATGCTAGGTGAAACGTATAGATTTAAATAAATAATTTTTTTAAAAACTCTCATACTATTTTTATTGATGTAACGCCCGACTTTTTAACTCAAATTAAACATATATATACACACACACACACATATATATATATATATATAATATATATATATATATATATATGTATATATATATATATATATATATATATATATATATATCTTATATATAAAATTCTTCTGTAACGGCGTATGAATGGTTAATCCTTTTTAAACTAATCCTCGTGAAGATTGTTAAGGAAAGATTTTTGATTCATAGAAATATAGTTAGATTGTAGAAAAAAATAGAAAAAAAATACAAAAAACCGCTTATCATTGTTTGAGCTTGGAAATATTTAAGGCATGGATGACATTAAAAACAAATGAAGACTGTCATTTGCCAAACATTTTTATTCACTTATAGGCTAAGGCAATATTAAAATATAATAAATTCATGATTATAAATAAGTAATGTCTACATTATTATTGCCCAAAAGCAGCTGAGATGTGCCAAAAATTAAAATAATATAAGATATACAGTAAACATGCGTCTAACAGGTGATGCAGTCTGCGCATGCGTCTGTCAGTGATTGCATATCTAACTTAACCTATAATTCACTTTGACCGATTATTATTTTTTACTTTTAAATGCAGTCGTGTTTTGCCTTACTTTACTAAATCACAATAGAAGAGAAAAATGAATAATAATGTTTTTCAAAAAAGCAATTACTTTTCAAGTTACTGGCTACTGAAAATTTTAACGAAAATCATGTAATGAACAAAATTATGTCAATTAAAATCTTAATAAATCAGTGTTCTATAGAGTGTTCTAAGAACAATATTAAGCTAGATATGAAACTGGGGTTTTATAGTACTCAAAATAAACTTAAAAATGAGTATTTGTGCGTGTGAAATGAGTGAGCTATTATGCAGATAAAGGCCGCATACAAAGTTTTTTTCATTTAAATCAAATAGTTTTTTGAGTGCCATTTCCACCAAAATTAAAATAATCGTATTCCCTCTAGAATTAACTTGGTTTAAGAGATCTTGATGGATTCTAGAAAAGACCACGACTTTAGTACAAACGATTTCCAAAAAGCTCATGATTTCATGAAAAAAAATCTATTTAAAAAAAACAACCAATATCTCATCATTATATCTCTGAAAGAATAAAAGATACGTATAAAGGTATATAGATGATTATTCAAGGTCTTTTTCTGACTATTTATTGCTTTTTATTATTTTTCTGTTACACAAATATTGATAGAGTTATGATTGTTTAAAGTTTAAAGAGTGCGTGGCTGTCCAACCAGAGTGTCTTTCGAGCCATTTAACCCTTCGCCGTTTCAAAATAAGAGAAGTTACGGTAAAATGTTCGATAGAAAGTTGTAGCTTATTTAATTACCTTTAAAATAGTGTATTACAAGTTCTGATAAAATCAGAATTAAATAAGTTATAATCCAATGAATTCGGTGGGTGGTGACGGAGTGCAAATTGTTTTCACTTCTGAACTTAAGATAAAGATTAGCCTATTTCTGACACGCCTTTTTCCTCTCCATTTACTGCAATAATTTTGTTGATCGTAGGTTGAATAGAGCACATGTGAATAGGATTTGACAAATTAACTCACTTCAAATATAAACTTCAGTAATAATGTATATTGAATTCTTAGTGAGAAAAATGTAAGTTTGATATTAAAATTACTAAAAGCCAGTTAAAATTTGGTACGAAATTATAAAAATTATAGGCAACATTATTGAAGCAATTGTTTTGGGTAGAAAAATCCAATGTGATATCGTACTTTTACCGCCAGTACTATATATTAATTCTTTCTGAATTTGTTATACCTTTTAAAAGACTTCAATTTTCAACACGTGTCTCTTATGCTATGACCATAAATGAGAAAGGCAGACAATCATTTTTTGTGTGTTACATGTGGAAAATCAATGTTTTAGTCGTAAATAAACAAAAAATTATTTATTTATACATCCACATCTACAGGTATGACTAAAAAATTATATAACCCTTGGCATTAAAATAAATTGAGCTATTGAATATAAATTTGCAGTGTATAATTTTTAATAAACAATTTTATTGAACATAGTTTAATATTTGGGCCAGCAGTGGCGATATCGGTTAGAGCGTGGGCTAGCAGCAACTAGTCCCAGGTTCGCTGGTTTGATTCCCGCTACCGCCGCGCTGTTAAATAATAATAATAATAATTATTTGTTAAAGGGATAATTAAAGTGTTAACTGTGAGAATTGAGAATCACAATTTTATTTGAAGCAGTTTTACATTTAACATCACTCATATATTGGAGTAAATAGTAATTCGAAAAACAATTATTATTTTTAACTGACCGGTAAATATTAGTATAGGATATTTAAAAAACGTAGATGTGGGTACAGAACCACGTCTGTCGGGTCATCTAGTATATATATATATATATATATATATAATATATATACTAAATGACCCGACAAACGTTGTCCTGTACCCATGTCTACAATTCAAAAGTTCAATTTTTTTTTAATAACCTATACTAATATTTACCAATTAGTTAAAAATTATGTTTTTGATACTAGAGTATATACCGAAATGTATGTACATTCATATGGGTGATCTTAAATGCAGGGCCGGATTTAGAAATTTGGCGCCCCGGGGCACTGACAAAAATGCCGCCCCATCCCTGAAATTTTATGAACTTTCGAACTTCTTTTTAAAGCAATCGCGCTGCTTCAGCTGCGAGGGACAAAATATAGAAGCGCGAGAGCGCCGCGTCGCAATTTAACGGATAAACAATGTTACAGAACTTATATAAATATAAACAAAATTTATACTTATTATTATAATATCTTTAAAATATCTGATAATTTAATGTGCATATGTCTTATGATCACTTTGTTCGCCAAATGTTTCTTTCTTTATTGGATCATCGAAACCGCTAAACCTGCCCCCCACAAATTTAAGCAGTTATTTATTCTGTAATTTTTTTTACTGTTATTGGACGCTTTTTTCTCAAAAACTGAATTATCATTTTTGACATTTTGGCCCGTATCTTCAAAACAGTTGGACCTGCCTTGACCAATAACTAATTAGCATGTCTCATTATCAATAGAAATTGAATCATAAATCGGTTGATTCGTGTTCTCGAAATCGACTTGAATAATTAAAAAATATTAGATTTGTATTGATGGGGAGACGTGCGCTGATTAGCTTTTGGTACAGGCAGTTACGGAAAATGGTAATTGAGTTTCGATATTTCTCCTCTGAAATAGCTACGCAGCGCGAATGCTTTGCAAAAAGTTCATAATTTTCGAAAAATTTCAAAATACAAAAAAATGTGTTTTAGAAGCCTTTTTTTTCATTTTTCTATAAAATGTTAAAGCTCTTTATAAAATGTAATTTTCAGTACAGGATGTTTCAGTAATTTGTCTTAAGGCACAATGCCATGAGTCACTAGTTTAAATTTTTTTTTGACACTATAAGCACTTCCAAGTGCACAAATATGTCATTTTAAGAGGGCTCGAGAACTGAAGAACATAAATTTCCTAAACTTTCAGCTTGTTTACAGATCTTTATATTAGCCAAATTGCCAAATTTGATAACTTATTAACCAATTTGATAATGGCAAGGCAAAATAATAAATTTTAGTTATCGTTTATTTCAACCCAAATTTTGCATTGCAATCGTATTATGTTTTGTTAATTATATTTCTTGAAATAAAAAATGTTGTTAAAAAAATTTCTTATATTGTATAGAATTTTTTTCTCACTGTCCAAATTTTGCCGCCCCCCAAAATTTGCCGCCCTGGGCAGTAGCCCCGATTGCCCCTACGGTAAATCCAGCACTGCTTAAATGTACAACTGCTTTAAATAAAATGATGAGTCTCAGAACCCACACTTAACCCTTCAATTATACTGTGAAATTCGAATCAGCCACGTAAATCCATCAATATCTTGAATATATTGAAATATGTTCAATAAAATAGTATATTAGAAATATACACTACAATTTCTTGAACAAATTTATTTCCAATAGCTCAATTTATTTTAATGCCAAGCCAATGATTGTTTGTTTATTCACGACAAAAACATCGATTTGAAATTTTTGAAAATATTCCATTTTTTTTAATTTTCGAAATATTCTCAAATTTTTGTAAGAAATCATTTTTTTCAATTAAGTTTTTTTTGAAAATGATGAAAAATTTCGAAAATTTGTATGACCTGCCTTCGCCAAAATCTAATCAGCACATGCATACACACACACATACATCCATCTTTTCTAAGGTATGCCAAAGTGTTCAGAAGCCTTCAAAACGTAAAGATATGCACAAATTTTCATTTTTGATTTTTTGCGATTACTATAACTTACACTACAGAAAGTTAATAATAATTTTAAAATGTTGTTTTTTCCTTTCCAAAAAATAAAAGTTTTGTCAACACAAGTAGAAAGTTTTTTGAATCATTCAAATCGGATGCAGAGTTCTATCAAAAACTGCCATTTTTGCATATTTATCTCCGTATCTCCGTAACGGCTAGACATGCATTTGCCAAAAACAAATAATCACTTCTCCCCATCATTGAAAATAGTATGTTTGTTGAATTATTCAAATCGTATGCTCCGTTCTTTAAATCGTCAAAATATTCAGAAACCTTCGAAACGTAAAGATAATATACTAAAATTTTCATTTTAGATATTTGAACGGAACGTTTACAATAACTTACCCTACGGGAAGTTAAAAAATAAAATGAAATTGATACCCATATTACTTAAGGGTATAAAAAATAAATAGTTAATGATTCTCAGACCTCTACTGAATACGAATATAAAATTTGGTTAGAATCGGTAAATCCCTTTCGGAGGAGCACGGGAACAAACTTTGTGGCACACAAATTTTATATTATATATAAGATTATACCATACTTATTTATCTATGGATTATACCTACCCTGGTATTTATACCAATTTTCTACTATCTCATCATTTGTTCTGGATAATATTAAAAATATCGAAGTTTCAAACTTTTAGTCCTAAGAACAATAAAAGTAGCTGCATTCACAATGATCTGTACTTATTATTTATAACAATATAGTTAAATAATTAATTGTGCATAGAAATTGTGTAAATACATGGTGGAGCTAATTTTGTGTAGCAAGATTCTTCTGTCCTCATACATTGACTCCTTAAAAATTTTGAGATTTTTAAAAAAAGGTGAGATTTTGAAAATTTATCTTTTTGTTAAGTCATGCATATCTCTAAAACTGCTATATAAACCGACACTGGCATAAACTACCAAAACATTTTTTTCTGTAAAATGCACGAAAAGAATCGAAAAGGCTTGGAACATAAAAGAATTGGATATTATTGTATGGATGATAAATTTAAATTATAATTATTCCAAAATGTATAATTATTCAGTGGTGTATGGCATCGTGCTTTAAGGCAAATAACTATTACTTCCCGTACCTTTGGACTAAAATATTTGTAAAATAATAAATATTTTTACGTAGAATATTATAAATACTGTAGCTTTCATCATTCGTGTGTTATAGACAAAATATAAGAAAGAGCTTTAAATTTGACGACAACGTTTTATACATGTTTGCATGAAAAGTTAATAAACAGAACTTAACAAAGCAGAGTTATTAGAATAAAGGGCATTATATAATATGTATAAGAAATATATAAATTGCAAAATTTTTTTAAAATTTTAATTACAATCTGTCACACTCAGGACATTCAGTAATTGTTTTGACTTCAATTGCAATGTTAAAATTATTTATTTGAAGTTTATAAGTGAGTTATATATAGCTTTAGCTAGAATTAAAATTAAAATCCGAATTATTTTTGATATCGCAAAAAATGTTTTGAGAATTAAAAGAAAATACAATTTTGAAACAACAAAAAGAACTCTCAAAAAACAATCGTTTTTGAATCATTCAAATCGGATGCTTATATCTCTCAAAAACTGCCATTTTTGCATATTTAGCTTTTACCAAAAACTAATATCTTTACGAATTGAATGTTTCTTAGATCATTCAAATCGGATGCTCAGTTCTCTCAAATACTCGTTTTCTACTTTCTGCACTCTTTGCTTCATATCTCCGAAACGGCTGGACTGATCTTTGTCAGAAACTAATCAGCACGTCTCCCTATTAATAGGACTCGATTGCTTCTCGAATCATTTAAATCAGTTTATCGGTGTGCCCGAAAACGTGGACGAAAAATTATATCTACATATACGCACACACACACATACATACATCTTTTTTTTTCAGGGTATGCCAAAATGTTCAGAAACCTCTGAAACATAAAGATATGGAAAAAAAATTCTTTTTGATTTTTCTTATATCTTCTCATAACATAGGGGAAAGTGCCGAAACGCCGGACGGCACATAAAGCCGGATACTCTATTTAACACGTATTATTTAAGCGAGTATAAATCTTTCTATTTTTAAATACAAGAGAAAAGGGGCGCGGGAGGCACACAGGTGCAGAATTACGCGCTAAGACTCTCCTGTGACTCACACGGCCACGGCGTCACCCAAATATCAGAAGAAGTAATTCTAGTGTATTTATGCATTTTTATTTTAGTGGCATTCAAAAATAAAAGTAGTACTTACTAAATGGTAGAATATTATTATATCTTTTAAACAATTGTAGTAGGTACCACCAAATGTAATTGTCTGTCCCTTAGCACCGGACACTAAGTCGTTCCTTGGCGCCGGACAGTAAACATATTGATATTTTTTGTGAGAATTGACGTAATTTATTCTAATTATTTAATTTTGTTCGGTATGAGTGATAACGGTCACTACATACCCCAATTTTTTGTATTTTCTAGTCAAAGAATGAAAATCTTATGATGAATGCTCCAGCTGAGAGCATCGGTGTGGCCCAGTCGAAAGAGTGGATAATTAGTGTTTTTTGCAATATCTAAGAATATTCGTCAAACACAAATGTGCAGACATTCCAGAGTATGGAGATGGCTAGTGGCTACATATGTGTTCAAGGCTGGTTATTTTGAAATGTCCGGTCTAAGTGCCACTTTGTAAAATCATATCTTTTGTTACCAAAGTTTGATTGATAGTATTAATTATTGTTTAGCAAAGATTGCGCTTTTGTTAATTTAATTTGATTTCTAACTATGTTATCTAACATAAGTCATAATTTAATAAACATTTCGTAAAATATTTTTTAATTTATTTATAAACAACCTTAGGTGCCCGGCACTTGGAGACATCCCCCTACCCCACAAAAAGTTAACAAAGTAGACATCCTCGTGCATCATATATCATACACATTAATTTTCCTCCGATCTCAAAATAATGTAATTGTTGGCAGCCGCATAAGCTGAACATGAATATCAGATAATAGTAATCGGCAGTTATCATTTATTTAAACCAATGACGTATACGATTTAGCTACAAGGTTAGTTCACCCATATCATGATGCCTATTTAAATGTTTTCCTTGGTCTTGCTGTTATGCCTGAATAGTGTTAAGATAAGAACACCAACCCAAAGGCAGAGAAGAGGGAGTGTGATTTAAACGTTTGTCGGTCACGCAATTTCATGCGTCACAAGATGGCGCTTATGCCTTAGAGTGTGGGTAAATGGCATGTCTTTAATTATCGTAAAGGTCGACTGACAGTTACCCCGTAGTTGTATAAACTTTAACTTTATACATGGGGCCAAGTCAATAACCTATTTTATATCAAGTAGAAAACTTTACGCAAACATGAATTTGATAATTCCTAACTACAGCCATTATAAATGTCATTGCGTGTTGTTTGAAAACATTAACAACAAGGCTGGAACTATACACCGCCTCATTCCTTCTCTTTCTAAGGCATTTTCTTTCATTTTTATACTTTTACGATCACTTACATTGTGCGCAATATTTAATCTATCTTCTCTATAATATATCTTTTTTCTAAACATATTACAAACTACAATCACGTAAGTTCTCCAGAGACAGGTACTATAATCTTAACCCATTTGCATCATAAGCGCACATATGCGCGCATTTTGCCTGGACACTATCACCAGAGCGGGCATTTGTCAGTTATATTGTTTACAAAACAATTTATATGGACAGAGTATTCCACGTGTTCAAACAAAAATTAGCGGAAGAAATACTTGAAAAAAAATATACCTAAAATCAATACCCTACAAAAAAAAACAATTACACCATGTTTATCATTGCCAGAAAGATTTAGGAGTCAACATTTTCTAATCCTTTTTGAAACAAATTCATCAAAGAAAGCTCGTAAATGCTGTGTAGTTTGTTTATCATAAAAAAAAGAAAAGATACATTTTATCAATGTGATAATTGCCATGAGGCATTATGCATTGATCATTTCAAGCACTATTATGTTGTGCAAACTAATTAGATTTCATTCCTCTCATAATTATTAATCTATTATGAAGTAAAATTTCTTTATTTATGTAGTATTGCTTTTATTTTTAACATTTGAAAACATTTTTAATTAAATACAATAAAAAAATGTTTGGTGATAAGAACGAATTTTTCACTTTTCTGTGGGATGCAATTGGATTAAACTTACTGTCAGCCAGTTTAAATAAAATAGTTTTTGGCAAAGGCAGGCTCAGCCATTTTGAAGATACGGAGCTATATGTGCAAAAAATGGCAGTTTTTGAGAGAACTAAGCGTCCGATTTAAATGATTCAAAGAATTTTCTGCTTATCTTAACAAAATAATTGTTTTTGATCTTCAACGAGGAAAACAATAAATACGGTCAGCTTATATTGACCACCATCCAAGGTTTTCCGCCTTTCTGCACTATTTATCTTGCATTTATCCCCTTCGACAGAAGATCTTCAAAGACTTTGGATTCTGCAATCGACGGATGCAGACCGGTTATGGTTATATTCTTGGGTATGTCTTCTTTTGCGAGTAGATATAAAATTGATAATTACTGCCCCTTAATATTTCTTAGATTTCTATAATTTCTTGAAAATATTTTGTGCAAATATTTCTTGAGATAATGGTATTTGAAATTGATTATTGAAGGCTTACACAGGTATTTTAATGTCATCTAATTAAACTCAGCACTAATAATTGTTTAAAATTTATTAAAAATGAAAAACACTTTCCTATTTTTCTTAAAGAGCACCTACACTCTAATTGAGCCTACCCTCTTCTGATTACTAATTTCAATCTGAGATTTGGAAAGAAAAGTAGGCGAAAAGGCCTATCACCAATGTGATTTTGCGGAAGCGGAGCAAGCCCCTTATAATTGGACATTTCCCAAAAATTATCAGATATTAAGCTGATCACAAGTTACATTAAATCGGATTGACAAATTCTTATATTTTGTCTATGAGTAACAAAAGTTATAGTATTTATAATAAGCTATTTGAAAACATTCAATATTCCTCGAATATTTCATTTCGGTGCAGAAAGTTCCAGCAATTTATTTGTCCAATATCTAATTAGCACGTCTCCTTATCATTATGAATCAAATATGTTTTGAATCATTCAAATCGAATAATACATGTTTTCGAATTCGTCGACGAGAAATTTTATCCGCACATACATACACACTTTTGCACATGCGTTCATTTTTTCTAACAAGGTATGCTAAGGTAAGGTATGCCTAGATGTTTGAAAGGTCTTTTAAAACGTAAAGATATATAAAAAATATATTTTTGATTTTTTTGCGATTAAAATAACTCACCGTACAGGAAGTACGTTATAAAACATAGCTCCACTTTGTTGTGAAGGTTTGTGAGTTATTGAAGTTTTTTTTTATTAAAACTTACTTAGTTCAAATATATGTATTTTATTTAAACTGGCTGACAGTAAGTTTAATCCATTTGCATCCCACAGAAAAGTGAAAAATTCGTTCTTATCACCAATAATAATAAACACTTCTCCCAATCATTACTAATTGAATGATTTTCAGATCATTCAAATCGGATGCTCCGTTCTTTCAAAAACTCGATTTCTATTTTCTGCACTCTTGTACTAAAAGATTGACGCGGAAACCAAGAACCATAACGCCACTCAAGCTGGCTGATAACAACTACGCCACCATACCTGCAGATAAAGCGGAACTATCGGCGACAAACTTTAAAACATTCTCAAACTAAATGCCAATGTGCCAATCGCAGTCTTGAGGCGAGACATACATGAATTTATTCAAAAATTTTCTGAACAATTTAACGATAAGGACTTACGTAAAGACCCTGCCACAGTTAGCAAAATCAAAGCAATAATCGGAAAACTATCAAACAGAAAAGCACTTGGACCGGCAAGAAGTGCAAAAAACTAATTACCTGTGCATATCTCGGTGAATGTGCACATTTACCGATGAATGCGCACATTTACTGGCTCATTTGGCGAATGTGAGTTCAACTCACTTTATATTTATATTTACATTTACATTTATATTTATATTTATATTATTTATTTTCTTATATCATTAATATTCATTATTTATTATTTACTATTAACTATTAAGTATTTATGTATTAACAATTTATCTATTATCTATTAAATATTAACTATTCACTTATTACTATTTAACTATGAACTATTAACTATTTAATTAATAACTATTAACTATTTAAGCATTAACTATTAGCTATGTAACTATTCTTTCTTTAATTCACTATTTACTAGTGACTATTCACTGTTTACTATTAAGTATTTAGTTATCACTATTCACTATTTTTCTATTCAACTATTTACTATTAACTATTAACTATTTACTATTAAGTATTAAGTATTTAACTATTAACTAATAATTATTTTCTAACAATTATTTACCACAATTTTTGTCCACGTTTTCGGGCACACGGATTAACCGATTTGAATGGTTTAAAAACATTCGATCCCTATTGATAGGGAGAAGTCTTTTTATTTTTTATTTCATATATTGTTTGAACAGCATTCAGAACTCTTAATGTTCTATAAGCTGTTGGTTAAGACTTATGACTACCTATTTCATGAGAGGCAATCCATCGATTTACCATTCTCTTATGTGTGGGATATTTTTGATATTAGCTCTTTCGTCTAAAAGTTAACATGTGATTGGATGTTGCAGCTATGTCCACGAAGGACGATTTCCACTTGGAATTATATTGTGATCTATAACCCCAAGTGGAAATTTGACATCAAAGCTGCCTGATGTCGGGCTACGGCGGTAGCGGAAATCGATCCAGCGAACCTGGGACTAGTTGCTGCTAGCCCACGCTCTAACCGATATCGCCACCGCTGGCAATAGAGAGAAGTGGTGATTAGTTTTTGGCAAAGGCAGGTCAGGTTGTTTCGAAAATACAGAGTGCAGAAGTGGTGATTAGTTTTTGGCAGAGGCAAATCCAGCAGTTTTGGAGATACCTAGCTAAATATGCAAAAAATGGCAATTTTTGAGAGAACTAAGAATCCGATTCGAATGATTCAAAAAACTGTCTGCTTGTGTTGACGAAACGATTGCTTTTGGGAAAAATAACTTTTTATATTTTTCTTTATTTCCAAAAAAAAATTTTTTTTGAATATCGAAAATAAATCAATTTTTTTCTAGCTGAAGTTCTAAAGCTTACTAATATACTTTAAATAAATATTTTTAACTTTGCAATGCAGTTTATATAATTCTTATAAATATTAGACAATGTCCTTCATTTTAAATTGGATTAATTGAAGTTTGGAATATTTAGTTTTCTGAAAACATATATAAGTTAGAGTATTTATAATAATTTATTTGAAAACATTTAATGTTCTTCGAACGTATTTCATTACAGTACGGGAAGTTCCAGCAATTTTCCTCAAGGCACGATGCCATACACCACTTTTTATTTTACGTAGCAAACTAAACAATAAGTAAATTCCGCTACTTTTACAGATAATTTGATATGACAGGTCACACGCTAGTTGATTTTATTTTTATTAATATATTATTTGTTTATAAAATGAAAAGTTCTTGTAATTTGCTTCAACGCTCAATTTATCATATATATTAATAACATGTTAAAAATAAATAACATCAATTTTTCATGAATAATAATGTATATTTTTGTATTAGCACAAAAACATTTCAGTAATATACCGCTATAAACACTTTATAGTTTTTATTAATGATTAATATTGCCGGAGTTCATCATTCGCACTCTTGAACTTTCAAATCTCATATTAACTTCATATTTAGAATAGTCCAAAAGCGTATGTATTTAAATTTTTAACTAATTACCAATTTAATAATTATTCTAGAGTATAATACTTAGTACACGTGTATCGTAAATTTCGTATTTCACATACCAAATAATTATTATTCATAAACTAATTGTTTATGTCTATGACACATTACATAGAAAAAATTGTTTAGTCATCCAATAAGTTCAAATAATTTTGTAGCTTCTGTGATAATCCTAATTGTTTAATTCCCCACGGAAGTTTAAGATTTTTTGATAAATGATTCCTTATGACACACCTACCTAAATGTTTTAATTCTGGAGGAGTTTTCCCACATCTTGAATCGGGCAATAAATTAAGATCCTGAATGCATGGAAATCTATTGAAAAATGACTTTTGCATATCAAACAAAGTATACCATTGAAATGTTTTACGAAGCGGCACTGTATATACAGCTCTGATCATAATAGTAAAGCATTGCAAGCGTTTCATATTTTTACCATTTTCTTTGCAAATATCACTCATAAGATCTTCTATGACCATTGTGTTTTTATCACAGGGATTAGTATTGGCTCCAAGTTGCAACAGCAACAAAACTATTTCCGGGATCCCAATGCGTAATGCAATTCTTAGCGGAGACGATTTTGAACAACAATCTAGAGGTAGATCAACAAAAGGTACTGCTACTTTCTTGAAAAATGTTGCAGAAGAGTAAAATGTATATAAACGTTTGCCAACATTTGAATAATTAGCAAAATACATTAGTGTTTCCATACTTTCTTGCTTAGTTTCTTCATCACCTTGCCAACCAAAGAAGAACTGAGCAGCTTTCTTCCCAAAAAGTGCTCCTAGTATTAAACGTTCAAAAGTATTTTCGCATTGATAAATTTCATCCAATATCGATAAAACAACATTGGTATTTTTAATGTGCTTATTTTTGCACAATGCACTTGCAACATAAAGGATGTTATGATTTTTTCCCATGGGGCACACACCGAAGTTTTTATTTTTTGATTCTTTATGAAAACATACTAAATGATGAATCACCTAAAAAAAATATTATATCATTAACTTCTCGTAGGGTGAGTTATAGTAATGGGCCGTATGAAAATTTTTGCATATCTTCAAGTTTCAAAGGTTTCTGAACATTTTGGCATACCTCAGAGAGTGCAGAAAATAGGAATCAAGTTTTTGAGAGAATTAGTTTTTGGCAAAGGCAGGTCCTGCCATTTCAAATACAGATACAGAGCTAAATGTACAAAATATGGCAGTATTTGAGAGAACTAAGCATCTAATTTGAATGATTGTGTTGACTAAACAATCGCTTTTGAAAAAAATTTATTTCTTTTGTATATAGAAAATAATTCAGATTTTATTTTTAATTCTGGCTAAAGTTCTGAAGCTCACTTATATACTTTAGATAAATAATTTTGTAATTCAGTTTATATAATTTTTATAAATATTAGACAATGTTACAACGTACAGTATTAATCAACGGTCAGAATACAAACTACGCAGTTGTAGTAGATTGTATGCTTGAGATATCCATGACAAAGCCAGCAAGCGTTAATAAAATTCCTTGTCAAACCACGAATATCCAGTAACAATTAACAATAAGTAAACATTGAGTTGCACTATACAATGACATTGAACAAGTTGTAAAATAATGTTATCTAGGATCACATTGAGGTCGAGCTCTTATAAAGTCTTTGGTCAATCGTCATTTACTTTTCATAAAGTTCAGATCAATATGAGTCAGTCGTCAGTTTAGTTTCTATACAAAAATTTTAATTTGAAACTCGGCTTCTATTTCTGTGCTTTGTACAAGTTTTGATAAACTTAAAACAGATTTTTTATTACTGTTTTGTCTGCTACACAAAAGAATTTTTTTTCAAAGTTTGGAGTGCAAGCTTTGATAACTTTTATCAAACAAGGTATAAATTTTTAAGGCTCACATATGGCTAACACTTATATTTTTGCTAAACTTTTGTCATCTGTACTACTCATTATTGAATGGTCAAAAAAACATTTAACTGTGCTAATTTTTATTCTGGAAAGTTATTATAAATACAAACAGTGATTATACCAAAAACTTTCACACTAATATCTGAGTTTTTTTCAAAGGGTGGAGTTAGCCAGTGTAGCCATATTAGTGCACTGACCGACGAATATGTAAGAATTTATAAAATTTTCGATTACTTTTTTATGAGATTTTTTATTCCGTTCCTATCCACCATACAATAACAGCTACTAGCATGAAAATACCTTGTGGCATACTGTATCCATGTCTACATTGTCCGATTGAGCTGCAGCTTCGATAATAGTATCTAGATACTTTAAGAGGTTGTTTCTGCATTTAAATTTGAGCAAACTATCTCGATCCAATACAGCAAATACATCTTTAAAAAATATTTCTATCATTTCATCCATTTCATAGAAAAAATAGAATTTATTTCAAATTATTTATAACTAATAATAGATGTTTTTTGTTTAATATTATTTGATATGTCAAGATATTTATATATATTTGAGAAAACGTCGACAAAAGGTCCGAAAACGGTTCACACATACACAAAAAACACGCAAATTTGGTCTCATTCGATTCAGAATGGCTTAAAACGTCGAGAAAACATAAAACTAGTGGGACGCATGGCATCGTGCCTTAAGGCAAATTGCTGGTACTTCCCGTACCAATTTGAAAAAGATTAACATTTTTGAAAAAAATTTACTCTGAAAAAATTAGATTTTTGAGAAACTATATATTTTTGACAAAAATTTACTATTTTTTGAAAAAAAAAGACTTTTTGAAGAAAAATTTATTTTGAAATATTTTGGAAATTCAGAACTTTTTTTCAAAACAATCGTACTGCTTTAACTGCATAGAGACGAAATATCGAAGCGCGTAAGGGCCCCGCCGCCGTCTAACTTATAAGCATTGGTACGGAACCCATAGGAATGTAAACAAAATTTATACTTATTGTTAAAATCTCTATAAAATAATATAATTTAATGTGCATATGTCTAATGATTATTTTTGACCGCCAAATGGCATTTTTTTTTACTTTTTTTACTAGATCTCCAAAACCGCTAGACCTGCCTTAATGAAAATTTGATCAGTTCTTCATCTTGTAAATACAAGTAAAATGTTTTTAGAATTATTAAAATCGGACGCTCCGTTCTCTTAAAAACTGAGTTACCGTTTTTGGCACTTTTTGTCCCGTAGCTTCGGAACGGCTAGACCTGCCTTCGCCAAAAACTAATCAGCACGTCTCCTTATCAATACAAATCGAATGTTTTTGTAATTATTCAAATCGCTTCATCCGTGTTCCCGAAATCGTCGACGAAATTTTGTATCCGCACACACACACATACACGCATGCACACACACATACGCGCACGCACACACACATACACATACATCAATTTTTTCTAAGGTATGCCAAAATATTCAGAAACCTGTGAAACGTAAAGATATATAAACATTTTCATTTTCAATTTTTTGCGATTCCTATGGGAAGTTAATTAGCAAATCGGATTTTTTGGGTGAAAACATAAACTTCTCCTTCGGGAAGTTAAAAATACTTAAAACGAAAAAGATTTATCGATACATTTGTTTAGTGCATGTTGCAATAAAAAATATCAGTTAATCTATATACTCAACAAAAAAACAAGAAAAAATATATTATTAATGAATGAAGAATCAAATATTTATTTTGCAAATCGCGCATGGCATCGTGCTTTAAGGCAAATTGCTGAAGCATCCCGTACATATTTATAGGTAATATTTGAAGAATGTTAAACGTTTTCAAATGGCACACAGCGCACAGCACTTGGCACACGAAAATGGCACTTTTACTTTTTCCTCAAACTTTTGTTTAAATCTACTTAAAACTGCATGCTAATTTTAAATATACCTTCCATTTTTTCGTGACAGCTTCAGTTTTCGGGTTTTAGAGAACTAACCCAATTCAATACCAATATCACAGTTTACCGGATAACCAAGAGTTTTATCTACTGTTTTTGGTATGCTTTAAGATTTCATGTGCATAATCCAGATAGTTTTTGTTACATCTTATGTCAATATGTTTTCGATAAATACCGAACACCTATGTGGAACTGCGCAAAGCATCGTATTTCAACCACTTTAAAAGTGAATTGCGCAATCACGATAAAACATAGGTTCTTTGTACTGTGTAAAAAAGTTGAGTACTATGTTCACATCATTATCCAGAAGGGAAAAAAATGCTATAATTTAAATTCCCCCAGTCAGAAAAAACCTCATGATCACCCGACGATTATTTCATCTGTTTAGTAAATATAAATGAAATCAGGCAATAGAAGCAAATGGAAATAAACCACAATCCCAATGGTATTGAAGAGTACTTATGATCAGCTACGCGAACGTTATCAATGCTAATGATGAATAACCTAGAGCATAGGTCGGTTAATATAAAGGTATGATAGCCATAGCAGTTTACTCAAGCCTACATTACACAACTCCTGTTCTGGTCCTTTATTGCTCATCAGCTAAGAAGCACGTGGTCGATAGTTAAAAAAAATGAAACGCCGCTTGTTATCGGCTTACTAGATCTTGTCTTAAGATACTTATGATCAGCTATTCAGTCAGCAATTAGTGTGCTATTTTTGGGGATGGAATAGTCTGTGTAAACCAATCGAAAATTTTTCGTCACATGGTTCACCACGGCCTCCAGTGACAGTGTTTTTAAAACTATCAAGTAATTTCAAATTAATCATAAATAAATGTAAAAAAATAAGAACATATTATTTTGACGATTAATGAAAACATCTATATTGTTTCGTTGATAATAAAGGGAAGTATATTTGCTTGTTGCGTAATAAGGGTTTTGCGATTCTAAAGAAAAGTAACATATTAAAACCGTGAATTTTTTTTCAAACCAATTTTGATAGTGACTCTGAAATTAGAAGAAAAAAAATCCTTAAAATTTTCAATGACTAATCAAACTTTTCAAACTAAGCAAAGTTTTTTTTACTAAAATGCTACAACAACATAAAGGAGCTACGATTGCGACATATAACCCATCACTCAATAAGTCCGTAGGATAACTAAGAAAAAAAACATTTTTTTGGCACAATTCTTTTTTTTATTCAATATAGTTTTCTTCGAAGACTATATTCCAATTATAGTGAACTTCGATCTTTTCGAAACCATTTTTGTAGTACGATTTATACTTAGTCACGAAATTTGGCCATCATCTCATCATCTGGCAAAAATTTCTTTAGAGCGAGCATTCTTTTGAGATCTGAGAACAGGATATGGTCGCTGGGCAACAGATCTAGAGAGTATAGTGAGTGGGAAAGCGATTCGGAGCCTATTTCATGTTTTTTTGGCCACTGTTTTCACGGTGCATTGTCCTGATGGAGCAGCACAATTTTGTTTTTCAAATGGAGCCGTTTTTCAGATTTTGATCTTGAAATGTCCCAATAACGTTATACAATAATCACTGTTGATGGTCTGGCTTTTTTCAAGATAGATGATAAAGATCATTTCTTGCGTATCCCAAAAAACTGACGCCATAACCTTGCCAGCTGATTGGTTGCGTTTTTTCTCTTCATCGTCTCAAGTCCACTCGGCTAACTGTCTATTCGATTCCGGAGTGCAGTGTGGAAACCAGGTCATATCCATGGTGACATGTTGATGGAAAAACTCAGTTTTTTTTCGATTAAGCAGCTCCAAATATTACGAATCATCAACTCGTTATGCTTTTGGTCAAATGTGAATTCGCGCGGCACCTATTTTGCACAGGGTTTTCCAAAACGTTAAGGTGGACTTTTTTGATATTTTCCGGTGTAATCACCTCAATTGTCCTTTCAGAGCGTTCAGCGTCGTCAGTGACTGTATGCTGTATGGCCACGATTAAAATCAGTAAACCACTTCTTCACTATCTTCCTCGATTTGGAACAGTCCAGATAACACTTCTCAAGCGATACTTTGGCAGCAATGGTATTTTGACCCATCAAAAATTAATGATAAATCATCCCACAAAATTGCTTTGAATTCATGGTTTCAAAAAACTCAAAAGTAGCGTCACTTGAAAATCTGTAACATGTAAACTAATCGTCGGATTGTCATGAAATTTTGATATATATCTACCTAAAGTTGTTTCTTTCTACAAATCATATGAATGAATACATAGCTACATCATCTATGTGTTATCCTACGGACTTATTGAGTGAAGTGATAAAATAGTGCATTTGCTAGCTAAGAATAAAAAACCATTTACAGATGAAGAGTTAGTGAAATTATGTTAGAAGCTGCAGATTCACTTTTTAAAGAAAATAAAAAAGAAATACGTTTGGCTATAAACACGTTGCAATCATCAGCACTGAAAAATTGAAGTAATTGCGGAGAATTTGGAGGTAATATTAGCAAATAAGGAAGCTCAGTTTATTTTATTTATTTATTTATTTATTTATTTATTCATAAGGAAGCCGTAATCAATAATAATAGATATTATTTCAGGCCCTTATCAAGCATATTTATAATTAATATTAAAAGGATAGCAATTTTATAATAATCATAGTAGCTGCACGAATTTCGCTTCTGAAAAAAGAGCTGAAAAGAAGCATTCGAACATTAAATACAATGTTCATCATCAAGTTCATCATATTAAAGTCTATCTGACCACCAGTTAAGATCAAAATTCTTGCACAAGGTTGAAAATTATACTCATTTAAAACCGTAAAAAATTTAAATTAATAAAATAGCAATAAAAAACATGGTTGTACAGGCGATCAAATAAATGGTCAGGCTACATAGATAAAGGATAAGGATTATGCAAGAAAACAGTTATTGAAATCAAATTGAGAAAATTCAGTAATATCATAAAAAGCTTATTCTTTAAAAAGTTTAACTAGGGAAGCATGAAATTTTTTGCTGTCTAAGTTTCGGATATTGAGTGGAAGTTTATTCATAAGCTGAATACCTAGACCGTCGATCGTATTGAAAGAGCTGGCTAATTTATATGTGCGCGCCTTAATAAGTTTGTGTCTAGTGTTGTAGTTTAAGAAGGACGAAGCCATATCAAAAAGTTTTGAATTGTTGATGAAAGATAATGTTACCAGCAGAAAAATGCATGGGACAGTTAGAATATTGTGTTTTTTAAATATGGGTCTGTAGGAGGCTTTACTGGGCAAGAAAAAAATTATTCGAATAATTCTTTTCTGAAGCATTTTAATTAGTTCGGATAAAAAACCCCAGAATTGGATGCCGTATGAAACGTGAGAATAAAAGTTGCTATAATAAACTGAAAGTAAGCAATTTAAACCGAGTTTGGGTTTTATTGTGCGCAACAAAAGTTGGTGATAGTGAGATAGAGATATGATCAGACCCCTTTAAATTATTATTAATATGAATACCAAGAAACTTTGATACTTGCGAAAAATCATATGCTGAATTATTGATGGTTAAAGATATGGTGATATTATTGGATAAACGATTTTTTGTACAAAAAGATATGATTTGGATCTTATCATTATTTACAGATCATTTATCATTTATTTAGTTTACAGATCTTCTTTCACATACCGAAGTGAGGTGGCTGAGCAGAGGTAAAATAGTTGAGTGGTTTATGATGCTTTTACTATAAATGAAGGAATCTTTAACATCAAGAGGTGAATGTTATGAGCAGTTAGAAAATATGGATTGATTAATGGATCTAGGATTTCTGACAGATATAACGGCAAGCTAAATGAAGTGAATTTAAAAATACAAGGTGAAGTTAAATCACACGCATATAGATAACTGGTTTCGAACTGGGAACTCAAAATATATTCCCGATTATAAAAATAGATGAAAAAACGGACACACAAGTTTCACACTAAATTATATGTATTTAATTAAGTATTGCTAAATATATGTAATGTATATTTAGTATTATTTTCTTAGTATTATATATAATACTAAGAAAATAAAGTTATAAAAAATCTGTTTTTTTTTTAATTTTTCTTAATTTTATACCGATACGCCCACGGTAATTTTCAAAAATATTGTTGCGCCCTTAAGGAAAATCAGATTGCCGACCCCTGACCTAGAGCATAAACATCTTTGCTTACCATGTGATGGATGTAGCAACCAACATTAAAACAGAAGACAGGAAGAATTAAATACTGATTTATTCGATGTAATTGATTTGAATTTATTACCCGTACTCTCATTCAAAGCGGTTTTTGGAAAATATTGGAGACATTAGCGAAGAGCAGAGCGAGAGTATCCACCAAGACATCAGGACATTGGAGGAGCGATATCAAGGAAGGCGGGACTTCCACATTATGGCTGATTATTTTTGCATCTTATTACGACGAAATCAGTTAGGCTTTGTTTACTATCGAAAATCATATAAAAAGACTTTTGAGAATATAATATATAATATTACGTACTTTTTATTGTAATTTGAGGTAAAGCTAGCACATTGGCATATCTCAAAAACTAGAGCTGTTAGCAAATTTCTGTTACTGTTTTCAGGGGTCCACGAATTACTTAAAAACTATCATAACATCTAAGAAAAAATTTTAGTGTCGCGTAGTATAATAAATATTACAGTTTACAGTATTTATAATAATCAATTTTTAATTATTTCATTATTCGTATTTTATGGATAAAAGATAAGAGCTTATAAACTGGACAATAACGTTTATATATGTTTACATAAAAGGTAAATAATCAAAACATAATCAAGTGGAAATAATATGAAGAACGTTATTTTAAATTTATAAGAATTATAAAAACTGAATTGCAGAGAAAACAAAATATTTTTCGTGAAAAATGCCTTCCACAAAAACTAATCGTTTTTCCACACTATCAACGTATCAACGCAAGCAAAATATTCTTTGAATCATTCGAATCAGGTGCTCCTTTCTCTCAAAAACTGCTATTTTTCTCATGTTTTGCTTCGTATCTTCAAAAGAATTCAAATCGGATGGTCTGTTCTCTCAAAATCTCAATTTATATTTTTGCTCCATACCTCCGAAATGGCTAGGTCCTTCTTTGCCGAAAACTAATTGGCACATTTCTCCATCAGTTGGAGTCAAATGTTTTCAAAATCAAATCGGTTGAACCGTGCGCCCAAATCGTGGATGAAAAATTGTATGCACGTAAAACACACAAACATATATTATATAAACTAGATGTACCCGTTCACGCTTTGCCGTGATTTAGTTTAAATTAAAAAGTTGAACAAAGATGTGTATTTGTTACATTTAGCTTGTTACATTAGCTTACTACTATTTGTTCAACAATTTGTCTACGAATTAACCTATCAACTTAATTTAATTAATCAATCTACCATTTTACGGGCTTACCAATTTATCTATCAACCTATTTTCCTATCAACCCGTTTCACATTTCTACCAATTTTCTTGTCAACCTGTTTATCCGTCTTGTTAATTTTGTTATCATGTGTCTATCTATCAGTTCACATTTCTACCAATTTACCTGACCACCAGCTATCCAACGAATTACCTTTTCACCAATTTACTTGTCTCCAAATTCACCTGTCTATCAATTTACCTGAAAACCTATTTGCCTGTCAACCTGTTTATCAATACACCATTTTACCTGTCAACCAATTTACCTGTCATCCCGTTCTGAATGTCTACCAATCAATCTGTTCAATAATTTATCTGTTTAACAATTTGTCTACTAATTTACCTATCAATCTACCATTTAACTGGCCTATATATTTACCTGTCATTCCGTTCGACATATCTACCAATTAACATGTCAACCTGTTTATTTGTCTACATATTTGTTTTTCTACCAGTTCTCCTCTCTACCATTTTACATATCCTTCAATTTACCAGTCTACCAGTTTACCTTTATAAATTCTCTAATTTACCTTATTTATTTACGCATTATAAACAAATTAAAGCTCGAATTGATTCTACGTATTAGTTAGAAAACGTTTGTATGTAAAAAATAAAAAGGCTGTTTTTAGGGTTTTCCCGGCATTTATTACATTTTGTCTCGCCTTGAGAATCATCCTTGGACTTTTAAAAAAAAGAACATTTTAAAAAAAGAATTGGCCAAATTGGTCCAGGCGTTGTTGAGTTATGCGCTTACCAACACATTTTGCGATTCATTTTTATATATAAGATAAATATTTTGGATTGCTATTGATGCGGGATAAGTGTTTATTAGTTTTTGGCAAAGATAGGTCCAGACGTTTGGGAGATATGGGGCAAAAAGTATCGACGGAATGAAGAATTAGTTATTTTTTTGGGAAGGCAAGTCCATGGGTTTTAGAGATCCAGGCAAAACGTTCAAAAAGAATGCCATTTGGTGGCCATAAATGATCGCGGTACCAATATTAAAAAATCTGAAATTTTAGTAAGCTGACGTTACAGTTAAGCCGGCAACAGACGTAACTGTATAACTGCGCAACCTGCGACTTGCACCTGTATTCTGTAGCGTCTGCGGAGTGTTTTTTGCGCAACTTGACAGACTGGTGCAAGCGAGTAGGCATGAGCACTTTTCGATTATTTTAATTGCGCAATCATTCAAGTCGGCAAGTTCATTCGTTGGCCGCGTGTGGCAGCACATGTCCCGTTTTTATTTTACTTTGTAGCGAATTCATAATACAAGTTTATGAAGTTATCGACTATTAAAAGTTATTAAATTAGCCCTCTGAACACTTTGAATTCTCTTCTGATGCTGTAAATATATGAATTAATAAAAAAAATATATTTTTAGGTTATGTCTTGACGTTTCTTAGTTGACATTTGTGATATGCTTGAACATAAACTTGAGCTGTCTGTGGGCACTGTGAAATACGCCTGGTTGCGCATTCATTCTGTTGAACATGCATACAGTTACGTCTGTGGCCGGCTTTACTCATGGTTGGTAATCTCCGTACAAATGTCTGTAACCCGGATTTAGTTAGAGCCTCTGCCGCCGATTTCGCTCTCTTGCCTGATTTCGCACTCATCGGGTAAGAAATTTTGCGCGGGCAATAAAAAGTGGGTTCGATCGTGTTTGTTTGCATTTGATTGGTTTGAATTCAGTTGCCGGCCACAGGCGATACTGTATACTTGCGCAACCTGTGACTTGCACGTGTATTCTCTAGCGTCTGTGGGATGTTTTTGCGCAACTTGACAGACTTGTACAAGGGAGTAGGCATGAACACTTTTCGATTATTTTAATTGCGCAATCATTCAAGTCGACAAGTTCATTCGTCGGCCGCGTGTGGCAGCACATGTCCCGTTTTTGTATAACTTTGTAGCGAATACATAATTCAAATTTATGAAGTTGTACACAATTAAAAGTTATTAAATTAGCCTTCTAAACACTTCGAATTCGCTTCTGATGCTGTAAATTTATAAATTAATAGAAAAAGATATATTTTTAGGTTATGTCTTGATGTAAAATGCACATGCACACAGTTACGTCTGTGGTCGGGTTTAGTTGACATTTGTGATATGCTTGCGTAAATACTTGAACATAAACTTGAGCTGTCTGTGGGCACTGTGAAAATACGCCTGGTTGCGCATTCATTCAGTTGCACGTGCATCTGTGAAACGTCAGTGTTTTTTGTGTAAGTTTACAAATTCTTGGCGGTTTTTGTTCGTTTGTGTTTGTATATTTGTTAATAAAGATTTCCTCGGGAATTGCTCTCAAATGCATAGCCCTTTGGCAATATGAATAGAACAGCTTCAAACTCATGTGGAGGACATAATTACTACGTAGTGCATTGAAAAATTAGTCTAATTGTAATACACTTTAAGGAAAGTGGCCAGTTCTAAGAAATTATGTAAGAAATCAAGTATAAGCTTCTACAAGAAAGACATAATACACAAATAGAAATTTTCAGCTGCTTAAAATTGGATTACCACTTCACACGGATCGGGATATACTTGAGAGAAAATGAATTGCTTAAGCCGGCCACAGACGATACTGTATACTTGCGTAACCTGCGACTTGCACCTGCATTCTGTAGCGTCTGTGGGGTGTTTTTTGCGCAACTTGACAGACTGGTGCAAGCGAGTAGGCATGAGCACTTTTTGATTATTTTAATTGCGCAATCATTCAAGTCGGCAAGTTCATTCGTTGGCCGCGTGTGGCAGCACATGTCCCGTTTTTATTTTACTTTGTAGCGAATTCATAATACAAGTTTATGAAGTTATCGACTATTAAAAGTTATTAAATTAGCCCTCTGAACACTTTGAATTCTCTTCTGATGCTGTAAATATATGAATTAATAAAAAAAATATATTTTTAGGTTATGTCTTGACGTTTCTTAGTTGACATTTGTGATATGCTTGCGCAAATACTTGAACATAAACTTGAGCCGTCTGTGAGCACTGTGAAAATACACTTGGTTGCGCATTCATTCAGTTGCACATGCATACAGTTACGTCTGTTGCCGGCTTTAGAATGTCAAATTTTGCACGGGATGATTATTAGGTAGAGTTAAGAATGTCAGACGATGTAATGAACTAACACTATAATGCATTATTCACTAAATTTTACTAAATATTTATATTAATAAGTAGAAAAAGTGTAGAAGTTATTCCAGTAGATTAAATGTGATGTCTATTATATACAAACCGTCAGTGTATTTGTTGATTTATATTTCGATTTGATTGTATATTTATTACAATATAATAATATCTAGTATATTTTTGTTATTATTGTATTATTGCAAAACATAATACGATTGTAATACCAAATTTAGTTTCAAACATAGATAAGTAAACATAATGGTTTCAAATACTCGTGTATTAATTTGAATGCCAAGAGCAGCGCCATCACGTCGAGCGGAGGACCCTTTAAGTATTCCTTCTGAACGTAAAAATCGGGAGAGAGAAACGTCTATATGGTATTCTAATATTGTCTCGGGTTCTATGTGTCCTACGTTCAAAACTAACCGACTTTGTAGTTGTCTGCCTCGAGTTATTAACGTATACATTTTACTTTGACAGAATACTATTCACATAAATGATTCTTTTGTATGGGTTAATGATCTGAGGTTAGTGTTAATCTTATTACTTTGTCAGTTTTTGTTTATGAATGCGAATGATTGTCGATGATTTTTTATAGAAGTACTCCAATTTTTATGAGTGACACAATCAAGGAATCCTTGACTAAAATTTTTAAGCTACCGCGCAGTTTCATTTGTTTGTTTTCAACTGCTCACAAGTAACAGATATAACTCACGTACAAGTATATGATAATAATTACGAAGATTTAACTTTTTAATTGAAAGTTTACAAGAAAAAAATATTGGCATTTCAATGGTGAGTTATCCATTTATGAATTTTTATTTATATTCTGTCTTTAGCCAACTTTTTATAGAATAAGTAATTGAATTATTTATTTAGTATTAAATCTAGTTCACTGCTTTAAGTCATGTTGGTTTGTTGTTTTTCATAATTGTTGTTTTCAATTAACATGGAATTATTCTATTTTATAACCTCCTAGTGATATTTATTTAAGAAAATGTTCATATCTTTTTGACCAAATGTTTGAAAAGTCAGCAAAACAGCCCATCTAAGACTAATTGATTTATTTATATAGTGTTCTAATATAATGGATAATCAATTGCTCGATAATTCAAAATGCTGTTCTGAACAAAATTTGATGATGACTTTCAAAAGCCGAGCACCTTTAGAATTGCATACAAGACATATGGTCATCGTCTCAGCTATAGATGAAGAGACACTTACTTGTTGTGTACAATTGTTGTCACTACAAACAAATTTGGAACAATTAATGATTCAGATTAATAATTGTAAAAAATATCATTTTGATGAAATTCCAATAAATGGATCGACCTGTATAGGTATGGATTTCTTTCCTTTTTATATAAATTTAGTAAGCTTATGCTGTCCAAAGTATTTCTTTAGTAAAATGCTGCTTGAGGTTGCTGCTAAAAGTTATTAGTTGAGAATCAGATTTTCAGTTAATGAGTAATTTGCAATGCTAGTTGAAAAAAAATCAAAACATTGCAAATAAGGAATAGATTTTTTTTAGAATGTTGTTTTGTTATATATACATATATTTATTGTTTTATTCATTCAATTATGTGGAATAGTAACTTTTAGCATACTCAATATTTTCTATGCATGGTAAGGAAAAATCTATTCTGCTCATTTTCTTATTATAAATCATACAAATTATTTTTAATTGATTCTATAAAACTTGCATTTATTAACTACATATTTAATAATATATGTTTCAATTGTTGGATTGCATTAAAATTGATAAAATATAAAATTATATAAATAATTCATTTAGAAACTATAAAATGTGACTCAATTTTTGGTATTGTGATTCATATTATATTCTGTTGCTTTTTAACCAATTATTAATTATTTAAAATAATTTAAATAACTTTGTTTCTTACTTCATTCTAATTTTTGCTGAATGCAGAAATAACTGATATTGTAAAATAATTTTTTAGGTCAATTCAAAAATGGATTATATTATCGGGCCACAGTTATGGGTGTAGGGGATATAAATTCTCTGAAGTTATATTCAATTGATTATGGTACAACGGAAATGGTTTCCTTCGCAAAAGTTTTCCAAATCGACGCTGAATTCATTCTTGATAAGGTTTATGCATATAGATTTGCTTGCATGGTTTATTTTTAGATCCTACGCTCAAAAAGATAATGCATGAGCATTTTTGAAATATTGTAAATCAACAAGTATTAGAACTAGAAGTATTACCTTCAAAGGGTTCAGCAATACAATATTGTAATCTTTTTCTTGAGGAGAAAAAACGTGATAGACATAATTAATGAAACAATTTCTGCAGCCTGCAATATTCAACTACCAAAAAAATAATATTATGTTTGCTGAACTTAAAGTTTGTAAGGGATCCAAAAATAATGTTTTGGTATCATATATAGAAACAGTGTCACATTTTTTATTCATTTATATGAACATAAGGATCAATTAGATAATGTAATGGAAAAAATTAACATTATTGTGAGAATGCTGAAGGATTATCTATAGAACATTTGCAAGTTAACATGCCATGCGCAGCTCTCTATCTGGAGGATCAAATTTGGTATAGAGCTGTTATATTATCATGCATGATAATAAAAAAAAGTTCAATATGTAGATTATGGCAATTGTGAAACTGTAGATATATCTTGTTTGAAATTATTGAGTGAGGAATTGATATCTTGTTTGGAAGCCCAAGCACTTCTATGCTGTTTAACGGGCTTAGACAGCATTAATCAAAATGAATCTACTACAACACAATTGGAAATGTTGTGTTAGAGAAGATTCTAAATATGACGGTGGCATATTATGATGTTAACACGGGTTGTCTATTTATGAATATTATACTTTTTTTTTAGATCATCTCAGTTACAAAAATGTTTTATGAGTCAGCATCAAAGTAAAAGATTTAAGGATAATTTACCATCAGTTATGCAACAAGTTGCTGTATCTTGGTTTGTCAATCCCCACAATTTTCATTGCCAATTGAAATGTAATGATGCAAAATTGGTGGATTTGATGAAGAATATTCAAACAAAGTACAGTAAAATTAAAAGCAATGCGTTCAATGCTGAAGTAGAAGATGCTGTGATTGTGAAATATAAACAAGATAATATTATGTATAGAGGAAGGATAGTGAACATTAAAGAGCAAAGATATCTGATTCAATTTGTTGATTATGGCTTCAAAGACATTGTTGGACCTACTGATATTTTTCCAATAGAGGATGAATTTTTATTAGAGCCAACATTTGCTATAAAATGTAAAATCAATAGCATTATTCCAATCAGAATGGATAAATCAAATCTGCCACAGATATATGGCTTCTTCAAGCAAAATGTTTATGATTGTATGTTTAATGAGACTGATGCAAATGGCTACACTAATGTGGAATTAAGTCATAATGGTGCTGATGTTGGATTACAACTAGTTGAAAATGGGTTTGCTATTTTTGCTTCGGAAGATATAAGGAATGGTAAGATATATTAAGATTTGAGCAGTAATATATATTACACGATATTAAATATTTATCAATTGAACTTTGAGAGTACAAAAATTAATTATGTATATAGTTTTTTTTTTTTGCTAAACTATGATTAGATAACAAAATATTTTTTAAAGCATGTTTAATATTTGGTTATAAAAATTATGTATATTATAAAACTTTTCATACAGTAACTTCATATTAAATTTTGCATTCAAATAAACTAAATAGGATAACACATTATTTTTCATTAAAGCTATATGAAATTATTTATATTAACATTTTTGATCAATATGAGTTCAAAAATAATTAAGTTTCCATATTATAGATATTGAATTTGACTTGCTTCGTGGACAGTTTATAAAAGGAAAAATCTTAGGAGTAAAAAGTTTTCAGATATTTTTTGTGAACTTGTTTCAAACAGATTCGCAATTTGAATGTGGATTGTATAAATGGAACTGTGATGAAAATGATCCCGAATACAACAAGATGAGAAAATCTTTTTGTGAAATGACAGAAAATAATACTTTTATAATATATATTAATGAAATCCAAGGAACCAAGTAGGTTTTTAATATAATCTATATAAGTGCTTATATAACCTAGTGTTATAGAAATTTTATTTAATAATAATGTAAAATGTATTTTGCTTTTCAGATTATTTGTGACATTATACGACTCTTCTGGGTGTAAAGTTGTTCCTTTTTCATCAGATGAGTCAATATCTTCTGTATTTCCTCTATGCGCAAAGCCAGTATATAGGCAAAATATGAATGTGATCATTAGTCATCGAAATGGAGATCAAGCATTTATTCAGGAAGATTCAGACATGACGCTTCTATCGGAATTATTAGATAACCTCTTTCAGTTCTATGAAAATAATGGTGAGAATTTATTTTGATTTTCTTATATTATTATTAACTTTCTGAAGGATAAGTTTGCTTTCATAAAAAAATCCGATTCACAAATTTTATGTTTTCTCGACGTTTCAAGCCATGAGGATGTACGCGCGAAGCACGTTGATGATATGCACCATATTCATTAGATTTTTTTTTAAACAACTAAACTAATACAGTAATAATTTAGATACTTTTTATTTAGTAATTCCAATATTTTTAGAGAATATATAATTTATCTTAGCAATAAATATTTTATTTGTTTTTATTATTTAAAAAAGCATGGTCCTGCAACAAATTGCTTGTTTCTTTGAAACAATGTTCTTTAAATTTTTTAAATATTATGTTTTGTGTTTTTTTTTCTTGTGTGATTTTATTAAATATGCTGAATGACGGCGCACATACAGTGTCAAAACATACAGAATAGTTTAAATATTTATTGCTTTTTATTTGGACTATTTGGCTGCAAATAAACATTTCAAGACATATATTTATATATATATATATATATATATATATATATATATATATAATATGTTGACATATGTCTTAACAAAGTTTAAGAATCAGATACAGCATCAATAAAAACAATTCTTTTAAGAATTTATTTTATATTCATACTTTTTGGCTATAATCTTAGCCTTCATCCAGTGGAAACTGAAAATGAAATTTGAAAACTAAAATAATTGAAAAGGATTATAACCGAAACATATGGATGTAAAAGAAATTGTTTTTTTTATTGATGATATGCCTGACTGTTAGACTTATATATATATATATATATATATATATATATATATATATATATATAATTAAAATCTTGCAATATATATCTATTTATCTATCTATCCATCAATATGGCAAAATTAATTATTATCTTGTACAATATTTTAGGTGATATGCCCCAGACAGAGTTAACTGAAGGAAATGTTTGTGCAGCGAAATCTTTATTGGACAGTAATTGGTATAGGGCTATAATCATTCAATCGAGGGAGAATGATTATCTTGTCAGATATGTTGATTATGGTAATGAAGAACTTTTACCTTTTAATAACATTAAAGAACTTTCTACTGCATACTATGAATTATATATGTTATGTTTGGAAGTAATTGCTTCCAATGACTTTTGTCATGATGCTAGTGATGATTTGATTAAAGTGAATCTAAGTCGGAAAGGCAAAATGTGGTATCTAACTTCTGGCCACAAATTATGTAATAATGAACAAAGTCATCCTGCACCTGAAATATCTTCAAAATCCAACAATGTTGGCCATAAGGATTCCATTCAAACAGAATTAACTCAGACATGTGATTTAGTTATTGTTGCTCATATTGATTCACCTAGCCAATTTTGGGTGCAAGATGCCAGTAATAAGGAAGCTTTGTTACATCTGCAAGAAGTTTTGCAAAATATAGCTGAAAAATTGCCATCATTGACAAATTTGCAAGTCGGTAGAATATGTGTTGCAAAATACTCAATCGATGATCTATGGTATAGAGCAGTAATTCTTGATGCCGATAGTGATATTACTACTATAAGATTTATTGATTTTGGAAATACGGATGTGATTGAAAATTCTGATAATTTACTTAAAGATCTTGATGGTGAATTAAAACAAATTGAACCTCTTGCTACAAAGTGTTCATTATTAGCTGCTTCAGTAGAGGGAGATGATTGGAGTGAAAATGCGTGCAAAGAATTTGAAGAATTTGTCAACTTTCTGAAACTTTCAAACAAAATGTTTTGTTTAAAATAGGAAAATGTTGTTATGTAGAGTTAGAACATGATGGCATTAATATAACTGAGCAATTGATAAGGAATGGCCATGGTATTACGTGTGATGTGAGTGATATACATGACACTAGTGTTTTATGCTCAGATAGTGATGTATTGACTCAAAAAAAAACTGGTTACATTAGCCATTTTGTAGATCTCAACGAATTTTATGTGCAGCTTGAATGTGATAGAGCTGGTTTAGAGTTTTTGGAAGATGCTCTTTCAAATGCTGCTTCATTTCCTGTTTGCAAAAATCCTGTAAAAGATGTTGTTTGTGTTGCTCAGTTTGCCGATGATATGCTTTGGTACAGAGCATCAATCTTGAATGTTTTGCCTGATTGTTATGAAGTATTTTTCATAGATTTTGGCAACACCGGTACTACTAAAGAAATTCGTGATATGCCTGCATCTCTGGATAATATTGGTCAACTAGCTAAGCAGTGCTACATTTTCATTCCAGATGATCTATCAAGTTTGAGTTTTGAGATTGGTCAAAAGCTGCAAGAAATATCAGGGGACGGTCTAACTATATTTGATATTGAGTTCATGAGTTTGTGCAGTCCTTCCTAAAAACACAATTAATTTTAAATGGAGAAAATATAATAGAAAAAATATTATCTGAACACTTCTGATGCCAAATATTAGTATTTTAAATATGTTGTTTAATATTTACTTATGTTAATTGTCACATTTGACATGATTATTGTTTATTTTATAGTTTATGTGATAATTTTGTACTAATGGAATATATTAATAATTTTTTCATAGACATTCGTTTATTATTAATTCTTGTGCTCAATGAATAGGTACTTTTGATTTATGTATAAATGACTGAACTAATTTACCCATCATTTACCCCTATTTTCTTATCTATGATTTACCATTAAGTTAAATCCATTCTTACTATATGTTAATTCTTGTTCATGGCTAATATTGTTAATTTCACAAATAAAATAAATAAAATTCGTATAATGAGTAGAACGTTTAGTATAATTAGATTGAATTCTACTTATATTTGATGAAATGTTAATAATTTATTACAAGTGTTTGAAACAAAGCTTTTGTAGAAGCGCATACCAGATTTTTTTTTTAACTTCTCGAAGGGGAAGTTAATGCTTTCATAAAAAAATCCGATTTGCTAATTTTGCTTTCTCGACGTCTTGAGCCATTCTGAATCGAATGAGACCAAATTTGAAAACAGTATGTATGTGTATGTGTGTATGTGAACAGATTTTTTGCCGTAAATCGACGTTTTCTCAAAAACGGCTGGACCGAATCAAAAATTGAAAAGCCGTTAAAAAAGAATTTAAATAATTTAAATTTGATGCACCTCGATTGAGGACTATTGTTTGTCAGTTTTGTGAGATGATCGGCCAAGCCATTTCTTTATAAATAGCAGAAAAGTGAAAAAAAAATCTACGTTTTAGCCCGCAATTCTGATCGATTTTGAAAATTCAAAACATTCGAAAGATATTGGTTGGGAATTGTGCTGATTAGTTTTTGGTAGTGATCGGCCGGGCCGTTTTCTTATAATAAAGTGTAAAAAAAATTTCAAAGATTTTTATTATTATTTTTTGACGGTAGATACCATAGTCTCATAGCATAGTCTTATAGATCATACTAAAATATTATGACCCTACGACAACTCGTTTAACTTTAAAAATTCGTCAAAGTTTGCAAAAATTGGTATCGTTTTTTGGAATTTGTCAAAATTAGACCGTTGATCGACGTTTTCTCAAAAATGCCTGAACTGATTTCAGAAATTTAAAAGCCATTTGAATCATTTGATGTCTCTCAATGAGGATTATCGTCTCTCAGTTTTGTGCGACGATCGCCCGAGCCGTTTCTTTGTAATTTGAAAAAAGTGTTAAACTTTTCGTCCACATTTAAGCTCATACTACCGAATCGATTTTAAAAAATCAAAAACTTCAAAAGATATATTAGTTGAGAATGATACGAAACAGTTTAAATTTAAGCCGATTTTTATGGAACTTTTTTGGCGATATATATCATGGTATTATACAACTTACTGAAATATTACGGCCTTACGACAAGTAGTTTAATTTTAAAAATTCATCAAAGTTTGAGAAAATTAGACGATTTGCTTGGAATAACGATAGAGTGCTTGGTCTTAACCCCTTAACTTAAAATGACGAGCAGAGCTGCGTGCGATGACTAGGCCAAACTTAAATTTTACGGGCATAACCCGCGTACGATGATCGAGCCAGAAGTGAATGTTACGGACATAGCCCGCGCGCTGTAATCGAGACAGATGTAAATATTACGTTGAATATTTGATACGCAATTACAGTACGATGCAATAATTGTGGTAGACGCAAGTGTTATAAAATATATATTTATATTAAACTAAAATAAATTTAAGATATAAAAATAAAAAAAAGAAATACAAAATTAACTCTAAAATACAAAATCAGTAACTCTTAAATACAAAATCAGTAACTTCAAAATACTAAATTAGCAGTCGGTAACGGTATGATATATTATCTAGAATTTATGAACGTAATTTTTAATTTGCTAGCTTGATCAAGAACTACTAGCAACTGTTAACGATACGAAAAGGTAAGAATAATAGAATTACATCACAAGTCCTCCTGACGGGCGATGCCCGTTATGTCTACAATCGGCCGGGTTAGTCAGTCATACGAGTCGTGCGACCGGGCCCGAACGCTGCGCCTGTTTGTTACATTTTTGGCCCAAAATTTTCGAATCTAAATTGTAAGTTAAGGGGTTAATGAACATACTAAACCATTAAAGTCCTACGGAAACTGGTTCAATTATAAAAATAGTTGATATTTGAACAATTGCTCTTAGAAAATACACCGAGTTAACGTGATCGTTCGTGTTCAATGGTATTTAGAATCTTTCGTTCGTTATATTTCTTCCCTGTTTCTCTTTCCTCTTTTGTTTCTCACACCCCGTTTCCACTCAATCATCACACTTGCTGCGTAGCCTTGATCAGTGTTCATAATGCACCGCTATTGAAAACATAGAATAGGAGGGCAATATGATGACACACATCAAGTGTCGAAACGTTTAATAGAATAAATAATTTTTCTATTTATTCTTTTTTTAATTCGACGATTGGGCTGCAAAATTATTCCAAATATATATATATATATATATATATATATGATTTAGTTGTTGATTTTGATGTTGAGATATATGAGTAAGTTATTGTGTTGACATAAGCCTCGGAACTTGCAAAGTACAGAAATCGTGGCAGAAATTACCTAACGTTATTCACATTTTTGTTCAAATAAAATTATCATTTGTCTTTTTACATCATACAATAAATTATAAAAAATACATGGTGTTGACAGCTTGCAAAGTACAGAAGTCGTGGCAGAAATGACCTAACGTTATTCACATTTTTGTTCAAATAAAATTATCATTTGTCTTTTTACATCATACAATAAATTATAAAAAATATATGGTGTTGACAAGTTTAGTCGTATAAATGTTAGTGCTAATTTCTAGTGTTGTGTACACTTTCTAGATGTAACCTACCAACGTTAATAACCACTGATGATGACACTAAATTGAATGTCGAAACGTTTGGAATTAAAGATTAATTTATAAATCTTTGCTTTTTATTCTTTGATGTATCGCCCCACAATAACTTACTCATATATATATATATATATATATATATATATATATATATATATATATATATATATATATATATATATATATGATTGATTTCTTGGAGGGCGTAACATCAAGAGAAAAATAAGTAAGGTAAAGATTTTTTTATTAAAACATCTTTATTTTTCCATACGTTTCGACGTAAAATTCTACGGCATCGTCAGAGGTTTTGAATTTCTTAGATTATCACTAACATATTAATACAACTTGTAAGAATTAATGATTGGAGACAGGCACTAAATGTCATTCTTTTTATAAAAAGAATAAAAGATAAAAAGTAATTGATAAATAAAATATTATACATAAATACACGTGTATCCGAGGCCAGTGCCATACCATTGGTAATGCTTATGACTGCAGTCTTTGAAGTTGTAATATTCGGGTTTTGCTAGCGCATCCCCACTGTTCTATTCACTACGTCCAGATAGGCTTGATTAGTACCTTATACAGCAAGCAAGAGCTTGTTTTCTAGTGATAGTTTGGATTTTGGGCCCAATAACCAGTAGAGTGATTTTATTCTTTTGTCGACTTGTTTACATTTTTTAGTGGATGTGAGTAACCCAGTTCAGTTTGTGATCCATATACAGTAACCCTCGCTTTACGCGGCAAGTGCGTACCGTGCAGTATGGGGACCGTGCTATAAAAAACTTATATTTAACATACAATCAGGCTAATTCGTAGTGCGTTCTATAGAACCTTACATAGTGCAGTATGGGAACCGTGCTATGAGGACTCAGAGTTAGTACAAATCGCACCACTTTTATCATGCTGTATGGAGACCCACAAATATAACTTGAAGTAGGAGTAATACGGACGAATGATATAGACACCTTATTCAAAATTGGCGCGACAACAGTTGTCAGCTCAAACGTGTTCCTAGGCAGCTATTATATAATCAGACATAGCCTAAAAGATAAAAGTCGATAACAAAACTTACATTATAGTGCAGTATGGGAACCGTGCTATGAGAGACTCAGAGTTAGTACAAATCGCACCACTTTTATCATGCTGTATGGAGACCCACAAATATAACTTGAAGTAGGAGTAATACGGACGAAATGATATAGACACCTTATTCAAAAATTGGCGCGACACAGTTGTCAGCTCAAACGTGTTCCTAGGCAGCTATTATATAATCAGACATAGCCTAAAAGATAAAAGTCGATAACAAAACTTACATTAATACTTTTTTGATATCAAGTTACTAGAATCACTCATAGGTTGCACAACGAACTTATAGGCTGTTCACCAAATACCGTGCAATAAGAAGTCCGTGTAGTCGGAGGGATTTTTAGCTCCGTGTAGTATGGGAACCGTGTACCATGAGTGCCGTGTAAGCCGAGGGTTGACTATACAGTAGACCCGACTACACGAACTTCTTATTACACGGTATTTGGTCAACAGCCCATAAGTTCCTTGATATTGTGGGAATCAAGCAGGCTAGTCATGAGAGGAAAACAATTAGACTTGTCATTTTATATTTTTCATATCAGTAATATTTTATAATGAATCAAATTTATATATTTTTATACGATGGGAGGTTATACTTTTATATTCATTACGACTCCCACATTGGTGACCTACGACGATTGAAATGAAGACAAAGAAGGAGTTTTATTTTTCGAGGATTTGAGAAATATAGATTTTGACGCAGCACCATAATCACTGGTCTTCAGAGACGACTTATAAGGTACGTCCAGTCATCGCTTCATCATAGTTAATGCACTTACTATCTGAACCGGACTTTCGTGGTTACCCATTTGGTATACCCAGACCTCATTGTTTATTGCTGACAGAAAAAACTAATTTGGAGCCTAAACTTTTCATTGGAATGCAATTCAACCTCTCCTTGTCCGTTAACTCAACAAATCGTCTTTTGATGCTACCTCCCATTATCGGTGACAGCGAAGAGTCAAAACAAAATGAAGACATAAATTATTTATTGGATTCCACAATTCTGGACTCTTATGTTAAAGAAACCAATGATCCTGATTTGGATAAAGAGCCTACTTCTTTCTCTGATCAGAACCCATCAGATACGAATGCAACACCTGCAGAAATGGAAACTGTACCCATAAATTATGCATTCCAAACATTAAGTAATTCTGATATAACTAATGCTATTTAGATCGAGGCTGAAAATTAGAAGTTCACCGACATCGAGGTTCAGGAAATTTTCCACATGTTTTTTAGTCAGAACCTTATGCAGAGTATGGAGATGATGGAAAGTCGAATTACCTACCATATGGTGGATCTGCCGACGAAATATGAAAACTACTAATTGACTAGTACCACAATACTGCTATAATCTGCTTTCCCACCATATTTTTATAACGTGTTTCCCTGTATTTTTCTTTTAAACTGTGAGGTCAACACTGGGCAGGGAGTGTGAGGGGATCAAGCAGGCTAGTCATGATGAGAGAGGAAACAATTGGACTTGTCATTTTATATTTTACATATCAGTAATATTTTATAATGAATAAAATTTATATATTTTTATACGATGGGAGTTTATACTTTTATATTCATTACGACTCCCACAATATCAAAAGGGTATTAATGTAAGTTTTGTTATCGACTTTTATCTTTTAGACATGGCTGATTATATAATAGTTGCCTAAGAACACGTGTGAGCTGACTACTGCGTCGCGCCAATTTTTAAGGTATCAATGCCATACATGTCATTTTGTTCATATTACTCCCACTTCAAAGTGTATATCTTAGTTTCCGTACAGCACGATAAAAATGGTGCGATTTGTACCAACTCTGAGTCTATCATAACACGGTTTCCTGCTCTATATAAGTTTCCATAGAACGCACTACGAATTAGCCTGAATTGTATGTTAATTACGAGTTTTTTATAGCACGGTCCCAATACTGCACGGTACGCACTTGCCGTGTAAAGCGAGGGTTTACTGTACATACCCAAGTATTTTACTTCTGTGGTATCTGAAATAACTTTATTGTATATTCTAACTGGGGGGCATTTATCCTTTTTTAGGGTAAATGTTATATGACTGGATTTGGCATCATTGATCTTTACTCTCCATTGTTGTGACCACTTTTCAATTTTGTGTAAATGTTGTTAAAGTTTATTGCTAGCAGCATTAGGGTTGGAATCTGTAGCCGCAATTATAGTGTCGTCAGCGAACGTAGCGATTATTGTCTGGTCAGCGAGTGGTAGGTCATGGGTGTAAATAATATATAACATGGGACCAAGACAGCTATGAAACGCCTACCTCTATCTTGCGAAAGCTGGAAACTTTGGTGCTTATTTTGGTTTGAAAAGTTCTATCACTAAGTTGGCCAATTTTTTAACAACAATCCCTCATGCCAGTCTTTATCGAATGGCTGATTCACATCAAGTAAAGCAGCTGTGCAGTATTTTCCTTCTTTAAATGCCGTGTGTATTTTAATAACTATCAGATGACATATGAGTATTTCGGCCGAAATCCAAATTGATGGTCCGGAAATAATTGATGATATTTGATTATATCGAATAGCATTAGTTTCTCGAACAGATTAGCTATAGTTCAAATTAGAGAGATGGGTCTATAGGAGTCGACTAGATCTGGATTTTTGTTAGGTTTAGGAATTAGTATTATTTGAGACTGCTTTAGTAAATTTGCCCAATAGTTTAATCTTAGTATTGCGTTGATAATATATGTAAGTAGCACAAAACCTTTCTTGAGCTACTCTTTTAACAACCTGAGCGTGATACTGTCTATACCAGGAGCCTTTCTATTTTTTTATTTCCAAGCAACGCGAGCGTATTGTGTCTGGTGAAAACGTCGATGTACGAGTAATAGTAACGTTTAGAGCAAGATGACTTATTTCGTGATTGCTGATGCTGTTTCCGTTATCGTTAGGTTTGAACACTGATTCAAGATAATCAGCAAAGCAGTCGGCTTTCTCTTTATTACTCCGAGCCCACGTGAACCCTCCTGGTTTGAACATTTCAATTGGATTGCTTAAGATATTCACTCTTTTATTAGACTTGGTTGCGCGCCATAGAGAAGTGCCTCTTGTATTTAAGCAGATTTCTCGAAATTTTGCTGATTGAATAATCTTAGCTCATACTTGAGTTTGTTGTTGAGGTTATTGAGAAATGTTTTAGTTCGAGGTTCATGGTTTATCTTTAAACGCGTTTTCCTCGAAAAAGCATTTCCCGAATTTGCTGCAACGATTACTCAAAAACAAATGTTTCGATCACTATCAATTTTTTTTACATGTTCTATATATAGTTCTCCGTAAAATAAACTATCGATTTTTTGATCGGATCAAAAATCAAATTTTGGCAGTTCAAAAACGACCAAAATTTTAGGTAAAATTTGACTTTTTTTAACGCCGCCATTTTGTCATTTTTTTATTTTTTTATCGTAGGTCATTTTACAGACAGTATTATCTAGTTTAATGAGAAGGGCCTTTTTTCGCGCCGTTGGGGATCGACGATAACTTAAAAAATATTTAATTACTATGTGTTCTTAAAACATGTGTAAACATATTCTTAAAATTTTGAAATGATTGATAAAGTATTTTTTTTAACATAAATTCCCAAAAATCACCTTTTTTATTTACACTAGATGTGCCCTTTAACGTTTAAAAAAATTAATTATAAAAGAAAATTATCTACTCTCAATCAAGTTAACTGATAAATTTACTTCAATAAATTCAAAAATATACCTTGAAAAAATTAGATTAAATATTTAATCTTATCGCTCTTTTTCAAATTGCTTGCCTTATATTTGACGCATTTGCATGCATATCAGCGACTGTCGTTAGTTGTACTTCAACCTGTGCCCACGATATAGGCTAAAATGAATTTTGAAGGAAAGCATGCAATAATTGTTGGTGGAGTGTCTGGTATCGGACTATCATCTGCTGAGCTTATGCTCAAACATAAAATTGAAGTAAGGAATTGAATCTTTATTATATTTTTGTTAAAATTTAATTGAACGATATATATATATATATATATATATATATATATATATGATTTTTCTTATTTTTAATATCAATATTGTTGGCCCCCCTTATTTAGAGCATTAAGCCACCTACATTTCATTTTTTTAATATTCTACATCATATTTATATATTCTACACTATCTTCGCCATGCTTATTTATCTATGATCTTCGCATATATATTCTATAATATTTTTTATTTATATATGTACTATCTAATGTTAAGCTCTTTGCAACTGATTTCTTTATTCTTTTTTTTTCTTTTAAATATACACTTTTCGAATTCTAATCTAGCTTTCCTTCTTATTTCTGATGATTTATTCAAATTCAACTGAACTTATTTCTGATCTTCTCCAATTCTGACCTTTCCCTTGCTGTCTCCATACTTTTGATTTTATTGTAATTCAATTCAACAAATCTGATAATATTTAGTTTCTAATTAACTATTTTTTAATTCTACTTTACTTATATTTCTGTGCAGTTTCTAAATAAAATACAATTTCTATTAAACTTTTTATATTATTAATGTAATTGCCAAAAATCGATCTAATATATTTTTGATCTAAATAGCTATATATGTGATTTATAGCATAGTAAGAAAGATATCAACTATTTTCGAAATAAAAAGCAGATAATTGGCTTTTTGTCCGCCTTTTTGCTAAACTTGGAGTAGTCGAGAACTCTAAGCATTATTTAAAAAAATCTGAAGGGCGAATGTAAAAAGGTACTAATCAGTAAATTCGATTGACAGTTTCTATGACATATGATACATAATTTTAAATTTACTAATTTCTCAGTTTTGTGTCATAAACTAAAGCTTCCACCATGGTAATGACGTCTAAAATGTTCACTGGATTTGCAATATAAAATATACTAACATATTCAAAATTAAAATTCATTTGCATTTGAAATTTGCATATGCTGCAATAATATAATGTGCATGACGCTAAATTTAATTTATGGCACAAAACTGTAACGTACTTATATAGATAAAAAAATAATATTTTTAATATTATTTGAAATAATAATATTTATCCAATTTATTTCAGAAAGTATTAATAATTGATCACATGTCTGAAAAATTCGATGAATTAACCGTAGAGCTATCAAAAAAATACGGTAAAAATAAAATTATATTTTATGAATCTGATGTAAGTGATCTCAATCAATTAAAAGCTGCTTTTGGATTTGCCAGAGAAAAATTGAATAATGTGAGAATAGTTCTGAATAATGCAGCTATATTAGCTGAATCAATTTGGGAGAAGATGATTGATATCAATGTGGTAAGATTAAATATTTTTTTGTTATAATTAGGTAACATATGGTATAGGGGATATGTTATGATTTGACATAATAACCAAGTTTACAAATTTTATATTTAATTACCATTTCTATTATTGTTAGCATTTTGGTCATTATTTATTTGATTTATATCGCATTAGTCCTGAAAAACTAGGACAAAATTTTTATCACCTATTACTATAGGTTTATTGTAGAATATTATTTTATTATCTATTATTATTTGAACCTACATGTTACATTATAAGCAAAGAAAATTATGTTTTGTTTGTCATTTACATTTTTAAATTAAAATAATTTTATTTATTAACGACTTTGGCATTGCGCTTTTTGAACAAATATTTAACTTATTATTAAATCCCTGTAGAGTAAATCCTGTATCGCAATAAAATCAAAAATGAAAATTTTTATATATCTTTACGTTTCAAAATCTTCTGAACATTTTGGCATACCTTAGAAAAAAATTATGTATGTGTGTATCTGTGTATGTGTGTATGCGTGTGCGGATACAATTTTTTGCCGACGATTTCGGGAACTCGGTTCAACCGATTTCAATTGTTCAAAAAACATTCGATTGCTCTTGATAAGGATACATGCTGATTAGTTTTTGGCATAGGCAGGTCTAGCCGTATCGAAGATACGGGGCAAAAAGTGCTAAAAACGGTAGCTCAATATGCTTTGAAAAAAATTCAAAATTTCCAAACTATTTCAAAATAAAGAAAAAGAAAAAGCCTTTTTTCTAAAATAGTAAATTTTTGTAAAAAAATTATAGTTTCTCAAAAATCTTATTTTTTCAAAGTAAAATTTTTTCAAAGATGTTGATCTTTAAAAAAAAATTTTTTTTTGGTACGGGAAGTTACAGCAATTTGCTTTAAGGCACGATGCCATGCGTCCCACTAGTTTCTTTTTTAACTTCTATAAAACATAAATGTAAAAGTATACATTTACCAAAACGTGAAAGTAAAAGTATAAATTTGTCTTTTCATTTCAAATCTACCTACTGTTTTGGTAAATGTACACATTCTCCGCTAAAAGTGCACATTTCCTATGAGTGTATTTTTAACGTAACCTAGATGATTGCATATAACATATGAATATATTATATTCTCATATTATCTAGGGATGCTAGACAAGCGGTTGAATAACTACACGTTAAAAATGTACATTTTACATTTAATCGCCATATCAAATTCGTAAGGGTTGTGTGTTTTTTTGCTAATATTATCTCAAATGAATCTCTCGTTTGATGGGATTCTCACATCTTGTGTTTAAGTCGTATGTTAAAATCTATTTATGAGTTTTTTCTCAATAAATTCATCATAAACACCTGTTATACACATTCTATATTTTGTGAAATAAAATAATCAGGTGGCTTCAAAACGTAAATAATTTCTATAATCACTTTATGATAAATATTATTTGTTTACAAATGATAATGATATGGGAGTATTAAATAGGTGCGTGCGATTTGTTTAAAATTAAAAATGATCAATTTCGTTAAATTATCTAAATCAGATAAAGGGATTAAACGAATTTAGTAAATTAATCGCATTGCTAGACATACTCTAGACGATAATCTAATCATTTGTTAGCAATACTTTTGTATGTTTATTGTTTATTTAATATTAAGCTTTCAAGTTGTTTTAACTTTCGTACAGTAACTCTAAATTCTGACAGTATACATAATTTTAATCTTTGATTTTACATTATTTAAATTCGTTTTAACTACCATGCTACACGTGTTGTAACAATTTTTTCAAAATTTAATATTTTTTGTGATCCACTAATTACATTTCTATAAATAAGGATCGATGGTTGCTGTAACTATCCTTTTATTGAATTGAGTAAAAATAATTCCACAGCTGTTGTTCATCATTTCACAATTAATTATTTTCTAAAAATAAGTTCGGTATTGGGTAATTGGCATTATGTCTACTAAGTCTAATGACAAAATACGACAATGATGCATCTGATATTTTATTCTTTACTTATTTTTAAGATAATTGACTTGTTTCTAAGTAATTCTTTTTATAAATCAACGCCGTGAACTATAACTAATATAACAGAAAAATACAGTGCCTTCCGTAATAGAAATGCTTAGCATATATCAACGTAATTTACAATTATTATCATAATTGAAATCAAAGATATAGTGGTTTCTGTTTCTCAATTTACAGGTACCTACATCTTATAAACTACACATTCCGTTGTAATTTTTTTACATTAATCAAGATATCTATTTGTACATTTTAGCAATCACATTATCAAAGATTGATAAATTTGAAGCGAAATAAGATATATGAAATATAAACTTAGTTGATAATAATAACGCAAACCAAAATTTTATGATAGATCAATTTTGAATTACCTATCAAAAAATGTCGTACCTGCGCAGTTCTGTTAACTGCGCCGGCCTGCAGGACAAAAGTAATGAAATATTATGCAGGTCCGTTTACCTGTTCAATAGAGACAAAACAACATTTTGATATCGTTATTGTTCAAGATTTTGATTTCGTTATTATTGTTAAATATTGCCCCCAGCTTCCCTACGTATGTAATTAATTTCAATTTTTAGTTCAAATTTAGGACGTATTTGTTCAAACTTAGTTTTTTTGGCTAAATGGTTTTCTTTATATAAAATATATATAAATAAAAACGTATGAATTCAATTAATTTGTAATTTTTCATTATGGGTATGTTGGACTCAATACCGCCCTGGTATAATACCAACTAAAACCTCCGCTTTGCCCTTGCCTCTGATTCCCACGGAAACCACCATTACTTCGTGAGGGGAGGATCTGGAATTTTATAATTAACTTCCCGTAGGGCAAGTTATAGTAATCGCAAAAAAAATCGAAAATGAAAATTTTTATATATCTTTACGTTTCAAAGGTTTCTGAACATTTTGGCATACCTTAGAAAAAATGGATGTATGTGTGTGTGTATGTGTGTGTGTGCGGATACAAATTTTCGTCGACGATTTCGGGAACACGGATGAAGCGATTTGAATAAAAAACATTCGACTCGTATTGATAAGGAGACGTGCTGATTAGTTTTTGGCAAAGGCAGGTCTAGCCGTTCCGAAGACATGGGGCAAAAAGTGCGAAAAACAGTAACTCAGTTTTTAAGAGAACGGAGCGTCCGATTTTAATAATTCAAAAAACATTTTACTTGCATTGACGAAACGAACAACTCGTAATTTTTGGAAAGGTAGATGTAGCGGTTATGGACTCTCAATAAAAATAATTTAAAAAAATGTCATTTGGCGGTCAAAAATGTTTATTGGACATATGTACATCAAATTATCAGATATTTTATAGAGATTTTAATATTGTGTACACATTTTGTGTAATTTTTTTTTGGGTTCCGTACCAAGATTTTTAATTTCGAAGTTTTGTTATATGGTTCAAATAAATGTCCTCGACATTTTCGACAGTATGAAATAACCGATTTGTATGATTAAAAAATCATTCGGTTCGTACTCGATCGCAAAGCGTTTTTGCAAAAGGCTATTTTGCCGTTTCGGAGGTATGGAGCGTAAAGGGTGTAAAAACGGTTATGCAGTTCTTGAGAGAACAGATTATCCGATTAGATGAATTCAAAAAACATTTTGCTTGAGTAGATTGTGTGCAAAAAATGCATTTACAGAAAATTTAGTGATTTTGAAAATTAAAAAAAATAATCAAAATTTTCAAAAAAAAATTCAAAGTTTCAACAAATTTAAATTTTCGAAATTCTTCATCTTTTTCAAAAAAAACTAAATTTCAAAAAATTGCAAAATAAATTATTTTTTACAAAAATTTAATAATTTTTCGAAAATTAAAAAAAATCGCATATTTTCAAAATTTTCTAATTCTCAAAATATTAAAAAAAACGTTTCTTTTAGATTCCAAAGAATTTTAAACTTCGAAAAAAAATTTGAAAAAAAATCTAAATTATTAAAAAATTTCTAAATTATCAAAAAAATCTAATTAAAAAAAATAGACTCTTGTAAACGTACACATAAGTTGTTTATAAAATACACTCATCACCTAATTTAAAAAGCGCTTATAAATTTACAGTATGTATTTATAATAAATAATGTATTTGAAAATCTTCAAAACAATTATTGATTATTTTTTCATTCCTCGAATGTTTAATTACGGTACGGTACGTTTGAATTTGATATTGATTTGTTGAACAGAGTCTAATATTCGGGCATATCATTAATAAAAAACATAAATATCATTTGAGAATGTATTTTACGAATATAAAATTTAAAAACTAAAACAATTGATATTGAAAAATTATAAGGAGTTAAAACTTACTTACAATTTACTAATTTCAGTGTTGAAAAAAGAAGATTCGATAATCGATACGGTATAAGTTTATTGTACTACATTATGTAATATAAACAATAAACCAGTAATTATATAAGATTATATTTCACAATTATACTTACATTAAATTAATAAAATTAGTAATGTTTTGTATTAGAAAGCCAGTATTCTCGGAACTAAGCTTGCTGCCGAGCTTATGGCAGGCCACGATGGTGTTATTGTGAATACCAGCTCAATAGCAGCTCTTCTACCACATCGCTGGTTACCTGTCTACACTAGCACCAAAAGTAGTTTGCTGACATTCACACAATGTTTAGCGGTCAGTATGCTTTCAAGTATGTTTGTAAATACTACATATGTTATCAAATATTACATATTAATTATTACATTAAACACTTAAATGCAAAAAAACAAACAGCTTTATATCTTATATATAAAAATGGAGCTCTCGATCAAATGATTCGGTAAAACTCGAAAACGGCCAAACCGATTTGGCCAGTCTTAGTCTTGAAAAATTCGTGCCAATCCAGAGATGGTCGGAAAGATGTGATATTATTTCAAAATCGCGTAGAAACTTTACATTTTTAATTTGAAAGTTTGTGTAGAATTTAAATAAAATAATGGACGGTGGCTAATACGTGAAATGTCAACCTTTTTGACAGATGATGTTCAATTACGTTTAATAAGATGTTTTACGTGAATATTATTTAATTATGATTAAATTGTAATAAGTAGTTTTATTTATACACAAAAACGTTAGTAAACGGGCCGCAAGGCCCGCAAGTGTTACTAGAGACTCAAAATATCAACTTTTTTGAAATTTAATATGAAAATGCACTTTTGGGCATATTTTTCTCAAACACGGTGCTCTGAAAGATCTCATTTGTATAATTATATACTTATTGGTATTTATAAAACATTTTCTAGGTTATATTATTTTTTATTTATGTTATTTAAATTCAGAACCTAAATTTGGTATCGAAAGATCAAATGGACATTTTGTCGAATAACATTTTCTCAGTTAGGGGCCGTTCAAGTATTACGTAAGCACTATAGGGGGGCGGGAGGGGATTGTTGATTTGCTTATTTTGGGTTGACATGGGGGCCAGGGGAGTCTGGATGATGATTACGTCATAGGTAGTATTTTTATTTTTTTACATTAATTGCAAAATGTTTACGTAAGCATGGGGGTAGAGGGTAAGAGCTTTGCTTACTTTTGCTGACAAGGGGGATCGGGGGGGGGGTAAATAATTGTAATAAATCTGCTTACGTAATACTTGAACGATCCCTTATAATTTCCTAAAATTTATCGAAGAATAGATAGTAATATATGAAGGTCCGGGGTTAAAAAGGTCCACCACCGATGTGTCAAAAATCAGTAAAGTTAAGCATTGTTTAACAACAAAATTTGAAAGTAGAGAAAAAAAGATGTATAACCAGCTATACCCTTGATTTGAAAGCGGTGATCTTTGAAATAGGGGAGATAAACGGTAATCTTTGAAAATCCATAATAAAAGTATTTTCTTCCTTTGGTAGTTTTTTAGCATTAGTTAAAAATGTAATTATTTTGTAAAATACCTTTAAAATTATAATAAGACTTTAAATTTTTTTGCCACCTGCCCGTTTCAAGTTACCCCGCCTATAGGATAAAAAGGTCTAGATAACAACTTTTTGAAAGACATCAAAAAAGCACATTTCTACAATGATGAAGTAGAAGGCAGTTTACTGAACGTAGTCAGATAATTGTTCGTTTGAAATGTGTTATTTGTTGCGATATAATTGGTTTGATTTTCATAATATAATTTATAATTGCTCAAAGTTAAATTGTACCTTTGTTCTCCGTCCTCCATATATTTTTTTATTAAATTTACTTTAATTTATGGGATGTTACTTGAAACTTCTCAAAAAGCAAGTCAAAGAAGAAATACTTAATACATTTTCTATCTCTCCTCGCAGAAATTTGAAAATTTTGATAAGCTCAGTAGTATTATTTACAATTATACACAAAATCCAGAATCCAAAAAGAATCTGAAAAACTTGAAACGTAATCAATAAGTCGAAAGACCAAAAAGACTTCCTGTTTGATTCAGTGGCGGATCCAGCTTCGGCGTCAGGGGGGGGGTCATAATTGAAAAGTTTTTAAAGTCCTCAATGAGTATGTAACAAATTTAATATATATATATATATATATATATATATATATATATATATATATATTAGAAAGAGCGGGGCGTAAAGATTCGCGGGTAAAAAGGTCCACTACCGATATCTCAAAAACAAGTAAAGTTAAGAATTTCTTAACAACAATATTTGAAAGTAGAGGGAAAAATGTACAACCAGCCATCACCCTGATTCTTACGACGTTAAAAAAGCATTTTTACAAGAGATAAATTAAATAAATCTTTATTCCAACTCTGCTGGAGAATATTTTGGACAAAATATCGAATCAAGGTTATATACAGAGTTATCTCTGTAAAAAATGTATCTATAAAATTCATATTTTTCATTGGTTGAATAATGTAGCTATTATTTCGTTAAATCCCTTTAAAATTAAAAATAGTAAATTGGATTGTTTGTCCTCTCGCCGATTTTACCCCGCCTATGGGGTAAGAAAAGACCAAGTGACAATTTTTTTAAAAACAGCAAAAAAACACATTTATGTGATGAATTAGCTGTAAGTTGTACTAAAACATAGTCAGACGATTTTTTGTTTGATATGTCTGATTGGTTGTTATGTTTTTCGTTTAGTTTTCACAATATAATTGCTCAAAGTTAAATTAGACCCGCCTAACCCTATATATGTGTATTTTTATAAAAATAATCTGCGTCTTTGACGTGTGTCAAAATTTGATCTTTCCTCGACGTTTTCTCGTCTGAACCGATGTTAAAATTTAAAAACTATAAAATGGAACTGAATAAGCGCTTGCGTTGATTAGTTTTTTGAGACGATTGGTCGATCCGTTTCTTTACTATTGACAGAAAAGTGCAGAAATTATCGTCCATGTTTTTGTCAAAAATTTTTAATCGTTTTTTGCTTAAACTATTCGATTGATATCATTTGGAAATAAATGGTTTCTGGCGAAGATCGGTCAAGTCGTTTCTTTTTCATAATAGATTGCTATTTTTTGGCGATTTAAGCAAAACTTTGCATGGCGATAGAGTTTCTGCTCTAAATGAACGTACTAAACTATATTAAGGCCTGCGACAAGTGGTTTACTTATGATAATTAAAGTTTGGATTATTTGGCCGCGTTTTTAAAAAATTCACCGTGTGTTTGTATTCGGCTTCGTATTTTGTATGTGTTTGTTTTCCATCAATGTGTAATATTCAAACCATTTTTCAAAAAAATAATTACTATATTTGAAAATAAAAACAATTTGCAATAGTTTCTCACTTCAAAATGGTTTACAGCGATTAGGAATACTTCTCTAAATCAGTCATTATTAACTTCCCATAGGGTAGTTATAGTAATAGGCCGAAAATCTAACGTTTTGAAGGTTTCTGAACACTTTGCCATACTTCAGAAAAAATGGATGTGTGAGTGTGTTTTGTATGTCCGCATTCTTTCGTCCACGTTTTCGGGGGTATGGTTTAACCGATTTGAATGGTTCAAAAAACATTCGATTCTTATTGTTAGGGAGATGTGCTGATTAGTTTTGGCAAAGACAGGTCCAGCAGTTACGGAGATACGGAGTAAAGAGTGCAGAAAACACAAATCTAAATAACATTGAGTTTGTAATGATTGTGAGATGAGGTGATTAGTTTTTGGCAAAGGCAGGTCCGGCAATTTCGAAGATACTGAGCCAAATATGCAAAAAATGGCAGTTTAGAGAGAGAAACTGAGCGACCGGTTTGAATGATTCAAAAAACTTTCTGCTTGTTTTGACAAAATAATTGCTTTTCAAAAAAAAATTGTTTAAAATTTTTTTTGTATATAGAAAATAATTTAGATTTTAATTTTAATTCTGACTAAAGTTTAAAACTTATATACTATAAATAAATAGTTTTAACTTTGCAATTCAGTTTATATAGTTCTTATAAATATTAGACCCTGTTAAAATATTTATAATAATCTATTTGAAAACATTTAATATTCCTCGAACATTTCGTTACGGTACGGGAAGTTCCAGCAATTTGCCTTAAGGCACGATGCCAAACACCACTAGTTAACTAAGTTATAGTAATCGCAAAAAAATCGAAAATGAAAATTTTCATATATCTTCACGTTTCAGAGGTTTCTGAACATTTTGGCATACCTTAGAAAAAATGGATGTATGTGTGTGTGTGTGTGTGTGTATGTATGTACGTGTGTGTATGTATGTGCGGATACAAATTTTCGTCGACGATTTCGGGAACACGGATCAACCGATTTGAATAATTCAAAAAACATTCGATTCGTATTGATAAGGAGACGTGCTGATTACTTTTTGGCGAAGGCAGGTCTAGCCGTTCCGAAGATACGGGGCAAAAAGTGCCAAAAACGGTACCTCCGTTTTTAAGAGAACGGAGCGTCCGATTTGAATAATTCAAAAAACATTTTACTTGTATTGACAAGATATAGAATTGATCAAATTTTCATAAAGGCAGGTCTAGCGGTTTCGGAGATCTAATGAAAAAAGTAAAAAAAAAATGCCATTGGGCGGTTAAAAATGATTATTAGACATATGCACATCAAATTATCAGATATTTTATAGAGATTTTAACAATAAGTATACATTTTTTTTACATTCCTATGGGCTCCGTACCAATGCTTATGCGTTAGACGGCGGCGCGGCACTTGCGTGCTTTGACATTTCGTCTCTATGCAGTTCAAGCAGTGCGATTGCTTTGAAAAAAAGTTCAAAATTTCCAAAATATGTCAAAATAAAGAAAACATTTTTTTTAAAAAAAATTTTGTTTTCAAAAAAAATTTTTTTTTAAAAAAAAAGTAATATTTTGTCAATTTTATAGTTTCTCAAAAATCTATTTTTTTTCGAAGTAAAATTTTTTCAAAAATGTTAATTGTTTTTAAAAAAATAATAATTTTTGGTACGGGAAGTTCCAGCAATTTGCCTTAAGGCACGATGCCCTAATTGCCTTAAGACAGAATTACACTTACAGCTAGTTTATATATTTGCAGCGACACTAGCTCTCCTACTATTGAAAATAGTAGTAAAGAGCTACACTAGCCTCCACACTATTAGGGACCCTAATATGTGGAGGGGGTCAGGCTACCAGGTATATAACCAAAGCAGTTACCATCCTCGCTCTCTTTTCTCTTCTACTGGTCGAGCAGGCAATACCTAGAAAAACTACGGAGTCCAAGCGAGGAATACCAAGAATACCAGAATTCAACCAAGAAGATTTTGTAATTATTATAATTTTGTAATAAACTTTATTTTTCATTTATAGTGTCTTGATTTTTATATGTGGGACCACCCCACATAATTGGTGACCCCGACGCTGAATTGGACCACATAGCCTGTGAGCTGAACTATAATAGTCGATTATCCGCATAGAAGACAATAAAAAACAAATAATGAATGAAGACATGCAGGACACTAAAGGGGAACTGGACGCAATCTCACGCACTCCGCATCTACCGCCATTTTTGAGTGAGAAACCGACATTGTGGTTCACAATTGCCGAAGCAATATTTTCTCGATGCCGCATCATCAATGACCTGGCTAAATATGAATTTGTAATAGCTCACCTAGATTGCAAATATTTACTCCAGATTGAGGACGTGATAAATTCTCCGCCTGCAGAGAATAAATACATAAAACTAAAGGAGGAATTAATCAAAAGGCTATCAATTTCCGAACGGCAAAGGATAAGACAATTACTTTTGCAAGAAGAACTTGGTGATCGAAGTCCTTCTCAGTTCCTACGTCACCTTCGTTCATTGGTCGGAACAACTACAGTCGACAATTCACTCCTACGAGAAATCTGGATTCAACGACTACCGGTCCAGACTCAACAAATATTGCAAACCCAGATCAATGGAGACCTAGAAGAACTTGCATCGCTCGCCGACAAAATATGTGAGATTGCACAACCGCCAGTAGTCGCAGCAACTAGTAGCAATCAACAGCAAGACATCATACAAAAACTAATTGATAAAAATGATCAACTAACACAGCGTGTGGAAGATCTTACTGAGCAATTAGCCAAGTTAACCTATCGTAGCAGACTCAACCTATCGGCAAATAGAAACCGTAGCCCATTTCGACAGCACAGGTCTAACCACTTTCTCAGGCCGAGAAGTACTTCTAGATCGCGCAACCGTAATACATTCTGTTGGTACCACGCCAAATTCGGAAAGAAGGCAAGAAAATGCGAGAGTCATTGTTCGTTCAGAGAGGAAAACTCCAACGGCAAGGAGTGATGGCGACCTATCCTTGCTCTTCATCAAGCCGTCGCCTCTTCATAAGTGATCGCAGAACTAAGGTACAGTTTTTGGTCGACACAGGTTCAGACGTTTGCGTGTATCCAAGGCGCTTAACTGCTAAACCTAATCCACAACTAAACTATACTTTGTCTGCAGCCAATGGAACCAACATACGCACGTACGGGGATATTATTCTACAATTAGATTTTGGACTAAGAAGAAATTTTACTTGGAGATTCATCGTAGCAGACGTAACAATGCCTATACTTGGAGCAGACTTTTTGGCGTACTACAATATCATTATCGATATAAAGAATTCTCGTCTACATGACAACCTGACATCACTGTCATCTCCAGGATGTGTCACATTCTCTCGGATACAAAGTGTCAAGTCTATATTTGGAGATAGTGCATACAATAAATTATTAGCTGATTTTCCATCCATCACCAGACCATCAGGCTTGTGTCAAGAAAGCAAACACAAAACATTTCATTATATCAGAACCACTCCAGGACCTCCAGTTTCTTCTAGACCACGGCGCCTCAAGCCAGAATTACTTCGCGTAGCCAAAGAAGAATTCAAGAATATGGTAGAATTAGGCATTGCAAGAACCCTCCGATAGTTCTTGGTCTTCACCTTTACATCTCACACAGAAAAAGGATTCGACGTGGCGTCCATGCGGAGATTATCGGCTACTCAACTCACGCACAATTCCAGACAAATATCCCGTTCGTCATATTGCGGACTACGCCCATAATTTAGCAGGATGTACTATATTTTCAGTGATCGACTTAGTGAAAGCCTTTCAGCAAATTCCAGTCCATCCTGATGATATTGCAAAAACAGCAATTATAACACCATTTGGGCTGTTTGAGTTCCCGTATATGACTTTTGGACTAAGGAATGCAGCACAAACATTTCAGCGATTTATAGATGAGGTTACACAAGGTCTGGATTTTTGTATGCATACCTAGATGATATTCTTATATCATCTACATCGCTAGAAGAACACCAAGATCATCTCCGCCAATTATTTCAACGCCTGAAAGACCACGGCGTTGTCATTAATCCAGCGAAATGCGTATTAGGTGCACCCAAAGTTACATTTCTTGGTTATGAAATTTCTAAAGATGGAACTTTGCCACCACAAGACCGTATCAACGATCTCCAAGAATATCCGCTACCGGCAACCTACTCAAAGCTGCGACGCTTCATAGGAATGATTAATTACTATCGAAGGTTTATTCCTCACATAGCTGAATTTCTTGCTCCGCTACACAAGCTGCTCTCAGGATCTACCAAATCTGGATCACAACCAATTTCTTGGACTCCACAGCTTCAAGATAACTTCGAGACTTGTAAGAAAGAATTGGCTAAAGCAACATTACTAGCACACCCAGTTCCAAATGCTCAAACAGCATTATTTAGCGATGTATCTAACCATTCTATCGGTGCAGTATTACAGCAGTACATCAATGGCACTTGGCAACCTTTGGGCTTCTTTTCAAAAAAACTATCTGAGAAACAACAACTATGGCCAGCATATTATCGAGACTTTTGGCAGGATACGAAGCAGTGCAACATTTTCGAAGCTTACTGGAAAGGGAGACATTTCATTTGGTTTACTGACCACAAACCTTTAATTCACGCCTTTGCCCAGCGAAAGGACAAGCTGCCGCCAATACAGTTAAATCAATTAAAGTTTCTTGTCGCAGTTTACAACAGATGTTCGCTATGTTAGTGGACAACAAAACATTGTAGCCGACGCTTTCTCAAGAGGAACAGAAGCCATAACATCGCCTTTGGATCACTCCGTTATTGCTAAATCTCAAGACGAAGATGAAGAACTGGTAACGCTCTTAAAATCAGATACTGCTCAACCTGAAACGCATCGCTATTCCAGGAAACAAAGAACAATTATATTGCGACATATCTCAAAATCGATTACGTCCTTATGTTCCTGCTGAACATAGACGACATATTTTTAATACTCTGCACAATCTATCTCATCCAGGTAAAAAAACCACAACTAAACTCATCACGGATAGATTTGTTTGGCCTGGCATTCGCAAGGATTGTAGAACCTGGGCTCGAAGCTGCATCTCATGTCAACGCTCCAAAATTGGTCGGCATATAGTCACACCACTTGGAGAGTTCAAAGTGCCACCCGCCAGATTTCTGCATGTTCACATTGACATTGTCGGACCACTTCCACAATCAAAAGGTTTTAAATACCTATTCACCGCTATAGACGTTACACACGCTGGCTTGAAGTTTTTCCTCTATCAGATATTACCGCAGAAAGTGTAACCTGGGCTTTCTTGTATTCTTGGATTTCACGCTTTGGTGTTCCATCTCAAGTAACTAGCGACCAAGGACGGCAATTTGTTCAGCTGTTTTTCAAGCGCAACCAAACTACTAGGAATTTCCCATACTCCTACTACAGCATATCACCCGCAATCGAATGGATTGATTGAAAATGCTCACAGGCCACTGAAAACAGCCCTCATGTGCCATGCAGACCCGTCATGGATGGATTCTCCTACCAATATTTTATTAGGAATTCGAGCTTCTGTTAAAGAAGACATTAAAAGCAGCAGCGCCGAATTAGTATACGGAGAACCGCTTCGTCTACCTGGCGAATTTTTAATTAGCACACGCAAGGAGGATACAAACAAGCGATTCTTGAGAAATCTACATCGACATTTCGAAACAATACATCCAACTCCTACATCTGCACATGGATCGAAAAAGACTTTTGTACATAAAGAACTAAGTAATGCAAAATTTGTATTCCTTAGGGAAGACGCTCTGCGACCAGCGCTTTCTTGTCCATACAGAGGTCCGTATGAAGTCATAGATCGAAACTCCAAAACATTGAAAATTAAAATTGGAGAACGCAATGTAAGAGTATCCATCGATCGTGTCAAGCCCGCTTTTACCACAGAAGACGACCAAAGTACGAGTCCAACTCCATCCAGAGCTACTGAACATACCTCCAATCAATATAAAACACGGTTTGGACGGGTAGTTCGTCCTCGCATCCAATAAAATTAATACAATTTTATTGACTCGCCAGGGGGGTATTGCAGCGACACTAGCTCTCCTACTATTGAAAATAGTAGTAAAGAGCTACACTAGCCTCCACACTATTAGGGACCCTAATATGTGGAGGGGGTCAGGCTACCAGGTATATAACCAAAGCAGTTACCATCCTCGCTCTCTTTTCTCTTCTACTGGTCGAGCAGGCAATACCTAGAAAAACTACGGAGTCCAAGCGAGGAATACCAAGAATACCAGAATTCAACCAAGAAGATTTGTAATTATTATAATTTTGTAATAAACTTTATTTTTCATTTATAGTGTCTTGATTTTTATATGTGGGACCACCCCACATATTGATTAACATTTACAGATGTTAATATTACAGAAAGTTCATGCGTAAGGGCCACTCACAGTCAGTTTAATTTTTTGAATTTTGAATGAATTTTTTTTCCTAAACTGTAATAAAACAGCTATTCGCAATACGATTGGAAAATCCTTAAATTTTAGGGATTTTGACTCCGCCATTCGTCTACAATCAGTTAAATATTTAAGTTATATAATGTGTTTGGTGAATGAAATCATTATGAAGTAATTTTGTTGTTAAATTAGTGTTTTATCTAAGTCCTACAACAGGCTCAGGGGGGGGTCATGACCCCCGTGACCCCCCCCCTGGATCCGCCACTGGTTTGATTGTATTGACAAAATATAGACAAACTAATGGGGGTTTATTGTTTTTATAATACCTCATTTTATGTATCATTCAAACAACACATCCTTATTCACTTAACCCTCCGTCGGTCGGCGTGGTCTGGCCAGACTTTTTTCGACTTCAATTAAAAAAAAAACTTCTAGTAATCCTATCGACTTGAAATTTCTTGACTTTTCCTAAATTTTCATTAGCTGTCGATCATTGAAAAAATCAGGACGAAAAAATGTACAGAAGGATAAATATAAGGATATTAACTTTTTTATACTTAGAACGGTCGGAAAGTTCTGTCCAGACCACCCATACATTTTGTATGAAATATACGCTTTTTGATATATGTAAACCAGTATTTTGTCTTTTTTCATGGTATTTTCTATTCAAACTGCGTTGTATACTTGTTTATCTATGGTTGTATATATTCTTTGCTATGTGTTGTAACATGAATGTTAGTATTTTCATGACGAGAGTTTCTTGAAAACCTACCAAACTTATTGGTAATCGCAAACACTGAAAATCGGATGAGTAATGCAAACATTATCAAAAATTTTTCTACCCGTACTGCGTTCGAAATTTTTTTTTTTGGCAAAGCTGTAGTGAAATTATATTTTCACTTTGAGTTTTATAGCTCATTTCAAAGGCGACGCACCTCATTTCGTTTTCATTTGAATTTCACATTCATTTCAAAGGCGCCGAAAAAGAATAAATTTTTCATTGATATAAAACAGAAAAATTAACAAAAAAGCAACGATTTTTTTATATTTTTTGATTTTTTTTATATAATATAATATGTAATATTTTTATTATAAGCAAGCTCAACACATGCAAAAGACGGTAAGAAAAAAAAAATCAAAACTATAAATATTTACTACTAATAATCGTTAATATATAAGACACCAAAAACTCATTTATCCCATATAAATGCATGTAAAATGAATGGTGGTCTAGCCAGACCTTTCCGACCGTTCGAAGGTGAAAAAATATCTGACCGACTTAATATTTTTGATTCTCTAGAAATTGATTAGAATATACCTTACTTAGCAAAACAACGTTTGCCGGGTCAGCTAGTTATATATACTTTTCGAGCTGAAGGGAGGATAAAAGCCAATTCTTTATATTCCTGAACATATATTCTCATATATTTGACGACTATTAAATGGTCTGTCCAATGGCAACACTAACCTAAGTAAAATTTTAATCAGCTTTGATGAATTGCTTCAATGTCGTTGAACAGTTAATGGGATTTGGGCTAAATGGAATACCAAAATTTTTACTAAAAGAATGCTCATCTAAGTTATGCAAACCTTTAAGTTTTATCCTGAATAAATCTTTAAAATGGGGTATGTTTTCAGTTGTTTGGGAAAACGTATATGCTGTCTCTGTATTCAAATTAGGCGTGAAGTAATATACTCGTATGTAATCACTGACAAATTTATATTCAATCAGCTCCACCTAGATTATTTGAAAAAATAATTTTTAGTAGAATAGAGTTTTGGTTTAGAAGCACCCTGAATAATCAACAACGCTCATAAAGGGTAATTCTACAACTTCCAATCTCATGACATTTGTAGAATATGTAATGCATCATCTTGAGAACAAAATGGGAACACGCGCTGTAAAGACAGACTTCAATAAAGCTTTTGATTAGGTTAATCATGGCGTGCTTGATGAAGCTTAAAAAATATGACATTTCTGGTCGGTTATATGATTGGTTTGATTCCGATTTGAGAGGTAGAAAGCTATGCGTGAGAACCAATGACTCCATATCTGATGAATGTACTGTCTCTTTAGGCGTGCCGTAAGGATCTCATCTTGGACCATTGCTATTTTGTATATTCTCATCTGAGTTTTTTTGGTTTGCGGATGATTCTAAAATATACAGAGGCATAAGAAACGAAGGTGATTTGTTTGCGGTCCAGGATGACTTTAATCGATTATCTAGATGGTGTAAAATAAATAAATTTAAATTGAACGTGAATAAATGCTTTTAGAAAATACTCCTTGTTAACGTGCTCGTTCGTTTTCAATTATTGAGCGTGAAAATTTGCTTTTAGAAAATATTCCGTGTTAACGTGCTCGTTCGTTTTCAATTATGTGTAATAAATCCACTCGGAATACTTTTAATCACTTATAAACTAATGTATATTTTATTGATCAAGTCGATTAATTACACATATCGGGAATTTCATGTAACTTGCCTCAAGGCAAAATACCAATACCAACTTGTTAGTTTTTACTTTATGTTATATAGTTGTAGTTTATATTATATGTATTGTGTATATAATTTAAAAGCTGCCTATGATTTCTTAAATTATTATTTTTCCTCTCATAATAATAAACGTTTTATCAATGAATACACGTGAAGAAACTTCTTAGTTTTTTTATCTCATAGTAATAATAACGTTGTAATGAATATTTTTGAACTAATTACAAATTATCTGTGTTGGAAATGCTTTTTTTCTGTTTTAATCATGGAAATTTCATATGATGAATCCAATTTGTAAAAAACTTGCAGCAAACTGAAAATTGTAGTCCAACCGGGATCAGATATCTATTACTATGTCCTGGAGGGACCAATACACCTCTGAGACATGGCATAAATAAGTATGGAATTGTACAAGAGCACATTCCGTATGAACAAATTCCAAAAGCTTTGTTAGAAGACCAAGAGTAAGTACCCACTTATTACTAATAATAAGTTAATTAATATAACTATTTTTTATTAAAACTAATATTTAATATTTTTATATAATTTTAATATCAGTTAATTTATATAAACATAATATCATTCTGCAGACCCGAATTGGTTGGAAATGCATTCATACGCATGCTTCAAGAAGCTGCTAACGGTGCCGTATGGCTGGTTAATGGTGGTAAAATTTTCGATGTGCATGTACCAACATTTGAAGAACTCAAAAAAACAGAAATATAATCACTCGATTTAGGAAAAACATGATAAAAGCATGTGTTTGAAATTATTGAATGAATTAGTATATATTCAATTCAATATTATTCAAATATTTCTTCCTTTATTTAGCACAATTTCGTGGTGACAGTTTTTATTGTAAACATTATATATACATACATATATATATACATATATATATATATATATATATATATATATGTATATTATGTACACTTAAGTTATATAATATAAATTTTATTGAATACATTTTTATAAGACTTCCAATTATTTTATATAAATTCTCTTAAACATTATAAATAGTAGGTAAGAAAAGAGGTAATATTCAGCTAATTTAGAAATGGAATCCAATAAAAAACACATAAGCAATGAGCCAAATCAATTTATTACTCGAGCATATATTTATTTGTATATTGTTAATTTGTTTCAGAGAGATAGAAAGAATAGTAAGAGAAAAAAAAATTAATACCAATTTGCTTTTAATTTTGATTCAATAGCAATTTTAATATATCAATGGCTATAAAATTTATATTTAAAAAATCTGAGAAAGTTTTTGCCAGAATATTCGATTTTGTTATCTTTCTTGACGTTTAAAGTCATTCTAAATTGTTTGATACCAAAAATCGGCAATATGTATATGTTAGAGCTTGTGTGTTTGTGTATTCAAACATTTTCAATTCTGGCCATGTTCTTTCTCTTGCAGCATCCATCTGTAGTCAGCTTGCTTCCCGAGTATTTAAAATAATTCACGTATTCCAATTCTTTGTTTCCTACCGCCATCCTCAGTTTAGTCTAGTTTCGATATTCTCATCACATAGATTTGTCGATGTTAATATCCATCCCGTATTGGATTCTGCTCATCATGGTATGTAGCTCGGTTTGGTTTTTGATATCAAAACGAGATCATCTGCCTACTTTGTAGTGGTTATTCTTCTTCCTCCAAACGACAAATTTGCAGTATCTTCAATGGTTTCTGTTGACGACCCATTTACCCTATAAGTTGAACGAGTTCGTTGACATGCAACGTCCTTACCAAATTTCTTGACCTATTCCCCTGACACCCTGGTTCACTTGAATCCTTTTTTTCTGTTTCAAACACAGTCTCTAGATCAGCTTACGTTGCTTAAATCCATAGCTGGGCACCGTTAATCAAAATGTTAACTTCGCTAATCGTTAATCCGCTACAAAAAAAGTTAGCTTCGTTAAACGTTAAAGCGTTACATTTCGGAATAATTAACGCAAGTTAACGTTAATCGTTAATCCGTTAATATGTGTAAAATTACATTTTTATATTGTTGCGTTAGTGAACTTAAAAAACTTACTGGTTTAGGTTCTGGAAGTTAACAGGTTATGAATAAAACAAAATACTTGTATAATTCAAATGTGTAATTCAACCCCTTAATGGCGCGACGCGCTTTATGCACACACCGTGTTAATAACGCTATTGGTCAACTTTCTGTTTTTATGATTGCATATTGTTTTTACAAGAATTTTTTTTTAAATAAAGGGAAAGAGTTTTTTTGCGAAAAATAGGAAACGCGCGACGGGTTAAGCGTCGGGTATTAGGCGCATATTTCTCTTCATGAACATTAACATGTTGAAGTTCTCGTCTGAAAGCGAGGCTCGTTTTGGTGTCAAAATGTCTTTACCCGTGGAAAACAAACGTTCAACTGCAGCGCTTGAGGGTATAGCAGTATTGTATTTAATAAATTGATTTATGAATATCTGTTCCCCGAGGAATGCACCATCGTTGAACAAGTCTTTTGAACATGTTGGCACTGTTCATCATTCACGAGTGGTCCAAATCTTTTCTCTATGTCATTTAATAAGGCATTGGCTAAAGCTGTGCCGTGCGGTAAATAGTAATAATTGGCAGGGCCGTGTCTGGGTATGTGGCCGCCTGCGTGCGAGCATATAAATGGCCGCCCTTAAAAATAGTATAATAGGAAAATATCCAATATGTTCTCACGAAAAAAATCGTCTTGTAATTTTCAAGTTTTCTCGACATTTTAAGTCATTCTGAATCGTTTGAAAGCCGATTTTTGAATTTTCGGCAACGTTTTCTCAAAAACGGTTAAATCCAATTCAAAAGTATAAAAGTCATTTGATGTAACTAGATAATGACTAGCGCCTGTCAGTTTTGTGCGACGATCGGCCAAGCTGTTTCTAATCAACAGAAAAATATGAAATTTATTGTACACGTTTTAGCCAAAAATTCTGCATCGATTTTAAAAATTCAGGAACTGTTTGAAAGATATCATTTAGGAATCGTGCTGATTACTTCTAAGAGATCGGTCGGTACGTTTCTTCGTGTTTAATTGGTGAATATTGCTTTACGATGATATTTATAAAACTTTTTTGGCGATAGTGATCATGGTCTCTAAGATAACTAAATATTTCGACCCACATTAAGTCATTTTAATTTTTAAAATCTGTACTATCAAAGATTGCAAAAATGAGCGGCGCTTTTTTACGTGAGTCAAAATTTCATCTTTAGTGGAACTTTTCTCAAAAATGCACAATCCCATTTGAAAAATCGTCAAAATTCGTAAATTCGATAAGCACTCGTGCTGCTTAGTTTTGCCTTTAGAATTTTCAAAAAAGTCTCAAATTTTTAATTAGTGAATTGATTTTAAAAATTCAAAAACCATTACAAACGTTTTACTTTTGTAATTTTGGTCTTTTAGATATATACAGCGGACTTTACGGCAGCGAATGAGTTCAGCGGACTTTGAGCTTGGCCGCCTCTTAATCCAACAGTCTTTTAATTTGGCCGCCTTTTAATTCAGTAGACTTTTAATGCAACAGCTATTTATTTCGACCATTTTTTGTTATGGCCGTCTTTGAATTTGTTCTTTATTTCATTTGACCGCCCCTCGGCCGTCTCAAAAGGCGGCCGCCTGCGTGCGGTGCACGCACTGCACGCTGGCCAAGCACGGTCCTGGGCATTGGATTAACGATTAACGGACTTCTGGCATTTTAACGGAAGTTAACGTGTCCGTTAACATTTTCAAAAGTTAACTTAAAAGTTAATCCGTTAATCAAAATGTTAACTTCGTTAATTAACGATTAACGGATTAACGAGTTAATGCCCAGCTATGCTTAAATCTATGTTATTAGTTTTCAAAATCCTCATCAGCCTGCTTCATTTGACATTATCGAAAACATTCTGCCCATCTATGACACAGAAGCAGTTATCTTTGTTAACGTCGAGACACCTTTTGACATTATTCTCAGTAGTCCAATGATGCTTCTTTCTTATCTAAATACAAACTGATTTTCACTCATATAGTGCACAATCTTATTTTTAAATCGTCTTATAAGGATTTCTGCAAATTCAGACTGATTCAGGCTTTTTCTGAAGAGCTATCAATGTGAAGTTAAGGAAGTTTTTTCCCATTTGCCCGTTCCGTATTTTTGGCGCAGCAGTTAGGTGACTTTTCTTAGTCTATTTTTACTCAATTTGTTCAGCAGGTCAATTTTAATCAAATATATCAATGTATTTATCTCTATCCCGAGGGTCGTGGAGGGAGGATCTAGAATGTTATCATTCTTGCACTGATTTTATATTTATCTTAGGAGCAAAGACCCATTCGCTCTTTTTTTCCATAGATCGCAGGTCAATTAGCTCATCTTTCGCAAATCCGTTCATAGTGTTCCAAGCAGCCTCAGTTGTGAGCATCACTTCTACAACAGTATTTGGAATAATTCTTCGCCTCAATATCTCTTCTACATTGTTCCGTAGAACACTAAGTTGCAGGCACACGAAGAATGCGTGCTTTGCATCTTCGATTTCGCCCAAACAATATGGGCAATCCGAGCTATCGTGCTTGAAGCCTTGAGGTCCATCTGCCTTTCACTGCAGCAGTTGCTGCTATCGGTCAATGCTTCAAATTCAATTCTTATTGATACGGAGATGCGCTAATTAGTTTTTGGCAAAGGCAGGTCCAGCCGTTTCAGAGATATTGAGAAATCGAGTTTTTGCATCCGATTTGAATGATCCAAAAACATTCAATTCGTAATGATGAGAAGAAGTTCGATTTGATTTTGCCGAGCAAAATGTGCAAAAAATGGCAGTTTTTGAGAAAATCAAGCATCCGATTTGAATGATTCGAAAAGCTTTCTGCTTATGTTGACGAAGCAATTGCTGTTGGGAAAATATTTTTTAATGAATTTTTTTTTAATTTTCAAAAAAAATTTTTCGGAAAATAATTCGGATTTTAATTATATTTCTAGCTAAAGTTCTTATGCTCACCTATATACTTTAAATAATTTTAAATTTGCGGCGTTACTTGAACCTAGGTTACAACTGAAGATTATATATGTATCTTTGAGCATCGCTTTGGTTTGTCCATATAAATCCCGTCACAGTCTAATTAACTTCCCGTAGGGCAAGTTATAGCAATCACAAAAAAATCGAAAATGAAAAGTTTTATATATCTTTACGTTTCAAAGGTTTCTGAGTATTTTGGCATACCTTATAAAAAATGTATGTGTGTGTGCGTGTGTGTGTGCGGATACAAATTTTCGTCGACGATTTCGGGAACACCGATCAACCGATTTGAATAATTCAAAAATCATTCGATTGGTATTGATAAGGAGACGTGCTGATTAGTTTTTGGCGAAGGTAGGCCTAACCGTTCCGAAGATACGAGGCAAAAAGTGACATAAATGGTAACTCAGTTTTTAAGAGAACGGAGTGTCCGATTTGAATATTTCAAAAAACATTTTACTTGTATTGACAAGATGAAGAATTGATCAAATTTTCATGAAGGCAGGTTTAGCGGTTACGGAGATCTAATGAAAAAAGTAAAAAAAAATGCCTTTTGGCGGACAGGCGAAAATGATCATTAGACATATGCACATTAAACTGTCAGATATTTTATAGAGATTTTAACAATAGGTATAAATTTTGTTTACATTCCTATGGGTTCCGTACCAATATTCATCCGTTAAACGGCGACGCGGCTTTACGCGCTTTGACATTTTGTCTCTATGCAGGTAAAGCAGTACGATTGCTTTGAAAACAATTTCAGAATTTCCAAAATATGTAAAAATAAAGAAATTTTTTTTTTAATAATTTTTTTTTCTTTCAAAAAAAGTAATTTTTTGTCAAATCTATAGTTTCTCAAAAATCTAATTTTTTCGAAGTAAATTTTTTTCAAAAAAATTTTCTCAAAATTTTTTTTTAAAAAAATAATAATTTTTGGTACGGGAAGTTCCAGCAATATGCCTTAAGGCACGATGCCATGCGCCCCACTAGTTCAATTATTGGTCCAACTGAATGCCTAGAAACTTTATTAACTCATTGCGCGGAATAATTGTTTCGTTAAGTTCAACTGCGGGGCTAGTTTGATTGCAAAGTGCTATTGACTGTGCTATTCTATCCTCCACAGTAAAATCTATGCTGGAGATTGCTTGAAGCATAGATTTGGATTTTTGTTTGCGGCGATGATGCACGATTATCAACAAATGTGGCAACATTTGCGTCAATTTAAGTTGGAAAGTCAGCCGTAAAAATTAAAACTAGTATTGGGATTAGCGAGAACGCTGGAATCAATTTCATTGATATTTGAATTATTATTATATTTATTATTAACTTCTCGAAGGGTAAGTTATTGTAATCGTCCAAAAATCGAAATTAAATTTTTTTACATTTCTCGACGTTTTGAAGGTTTCTGAACATTTTGGCATACCTCAGAAAAAATGGATGTGTGTGTGTGTGTGTGTGTGTGTATGTATGAATGTATGGATACAATTTTTTGTCCACTTTTTCGGGCGCACGGATCAACCGATTTGAATGGTTGAAAAAATATTCGATTTTTATTGATTGACATTTTTTGGCAAAGGCAGGTCCAGCCGTTTTGGAGATACGGAGCAAAGAGTGCAGAAAATAAAAATTGTGTTTTAGAGAGAACGGAGCATCCGATTTGAATGATCTAAAAATATTCAATTAGTAATGATTGGGAGAAGGGGTGATTAGTTTTTTGCAAAGGCAGGTCCAGCGGTTTCGAAGATACAGAGCTAAATGTGCAACAAATGGTAGTTTTTGAGAGAACGGAGCGACCGATTTGAATGATTTAAAGAACTTTCTGCTTGTTTTAACAAAATAATTGATTTAAGAAAAAAAATTTGTTTTAAAATTTTGAAATTAAAAAAAAATTTTTTTGTATATCGAAAATAATTCAGATTTTATTTTCAATTCTGACTAATATAAAGTTCCAATATACTTTAAACAAATAATTTCAACTTTGCAATTTATTTTATATAATTCTTATAAATATTACACAATGTTACAATATTTACTAGTTTTTAAATCAAATGAAATATTATATTTCTCAAATGATAAATCAAAATTAGTACTCAAACTAAACCAATTATATCACTCATAACTATCTGATTATGATGAGTATAACTTCGAACTAATTCACTGTAGAACATCACTGTAGAAATGTGTTTTTTGCTGGTTTCAAAAATTTGTAACTTTGTCCTTTTTACCCTACAGGAAGGGTTAATTGGGACGGCCAGAGGTAATGTTTAGGTCTAATGTTTTATTTAAATTTTAAAGGGATTTTACAAAATAATAGCTACATTATTCCACCAATGCAAAATATAATTTTCATGGGTGCATTTTTACAGAGATAACATTGTAAATAACGTTGCTCTGGTATTTCATGAGAAATATTCATCAGCAGAATTGGAATAACTATTTATTCAATTTATCTATTGTAAAATTGCTTTATTTAACTAAATTTACTTTTTGTTAATTATTTTTTATTTTTTACATCTTTGCCGTTGTAAAGTTTCAGTTGATCTTTATTACCCCACCTAGGCTTGAGCTTGCATAGAGGTTATATAAAAAAACTGTTGAATCTAACTTAAAATTAACAATACATCTTATAAAACAATTAAATAACGAATATTAAGGTCTCGTAAACTAAGCAACAGTGCTCACAACCTAAAAAAACTAACAACGAAAGAAAATACTTTTGTTATGCATTTTCAACATTGCTGTTTTTCTTCCACTTGCAACGTCTTAAGAATCAAGGTGATGGCTGGTTACACATTTTTTTCTTTCTTCTTTCAAATATTGAAGTTACAAGTTTTTTTGGGGTTTTTGAGATATCGGTGGTGGAATTTTTGATCCGCGGACCTTTAAGCCCTGGTCTATTTTTTTCTAAAAATTTGCTGTTCATGGTAATATAATATAAGATGGAACATTGAGAATAATAATAGCTAAGCACTTTATATATGAGGGAGCATAAAACTTTCACATAATCAATTTATAATTATATTAAAGATATCTCGAGTAAAGGCAAAAACTAATGTTGCATGACATCGTGTCTTAAGGCAAATTGCTGGAACTTCCAGTACCAAAAACTAAATTTTCAAAAAAAGCTTTGAAAAAATTAGATTTTTGAGAAATTTTGAAATTTTTGAAAAAAATAAATTTTATGAAAAATTAGTTTTTTTATATTTTGATTTTTTTTGTATTTTGTGTCTAATGTTCATTTTGTCAGCTGTAAAGGGACATTGTATGTTGTTTTGACATGTTAGGATAACAACTCAATAGTTCATTTTCGACCGCCAAATCGCATTATTTTTTTTAATTTCCCGAGAGAGTTTATTCTTTTTTTTACTTCCCGAAGGAGAAGTTTATGCTTTCATCAAAAAATCCGATTTGCTAATTTTATGTTTTTTCGGCGTTTCAATCATTCTGAATCGAATGAGACCAAATTTGGAAAAAGTATATGTGTGTGTATGTGAACAGATTTTTTGCCGTAAATCGACATTTTCTCAACAACGGCTGGACCGATTTCAAAAATTTAAAAGCCATTCGATGCACCACGATGAGGACTATTGTTTTGTGCGACCTCGGCCAGCCATTTCTTTATAAATAGCAGAAAAGCGAAAAAAAATTCGTCTACGTTTTAGCCCGCAATTCTGAATCGATTTTGAAAATTCATAAACCATTCGAAAGGTATTGGATGGGAATCGTGCTAATTAGTTTTTGGTAGTGATCGGCCAGGCCGTTTTCTTATAGTAAAGTGTTAAAAAAAAATTTTCAACAATTTTTATTATTATTTTTCGACGGTAGTCTTATAGATCAAACTAAAATATTACGGCTCCACAAGTCGTTCAACTTTAAACATTTATCAAAGTTTGCAAAAATTGGTATCGTGTTTTTGGCATTTGTCAAAATTAGACCTTTGATCGACGTTTTCTCAAAAACGTCTGAACTGATTTCAGAAATTTACAAGCCATTTGATGTATCTCAATGAGGACTATCATTTGTCAGTTTTGTGCGACGATCTGCCAAGCCGTTTCTTTGTAATTAAAAAAAGTGTTAAACTTTTTGTCCACATTTAAGCTCATACTACCAAATCGATTTTAATAAATCAAAAATTGTTCGAAAGATATTAGTTGGGAATGATACTGATCAGTTTTAGGTGAAAATCTACCGAGCCGTTTTCTTGTAATTAACTGTTGAAAAAAATTTAAGCCGATTTGTATGGAAGTTTTTTTGGCGATATATACCATGGTGTTATAGAACTTACTGAAATATTACAGTCTTACGACAAGTAGTTAAATTTTAAAAGTTCACCAAAGTTTGAGAAAATTAGACGATAAAACGATAAATTAAAAGTAGACGATTTACTTGGTATAACGATAGAGTACTTGGTCTTAATGAACATACTAAACCATTAAAGTCCTACGAAAACTGGTTCAATTATAAAAATTGTTGATTTTTGAAAATTTGCTCTTAGAAAATACTCCGAGTTAACGTGATTGTTCGTGTACAATGATGTGTAATAAATCCACTCGGATACTTTTAATCAATCATAAATTATATTTTATTGAGTCGTTTATTTAACAATTCGGGAAGTTAATGAACTAATCAGCACGTCTTCTTATAAGGCTCCTTATAATACTCAAATCGGTTGATCCGTGTTCGCAAAATCGTCGGCGAAAATTTGTATGTGCGCACGCACACACACATACATTCATTATAAAAATTAATTAAACTTTAATTAACTTCCCGTAGGGCAAGTTATAGTAATCGCAAAAAAATCGAAAATGAAAATTTTTGCATTTCTCGACGTTTCAAAGGTTTCTGAATATTTTGGCATACCT
>NW_020537324.1:44525243-44532743 GCF_003426905.1 Ctenocephalides felis | reverse complement strand
AAAAATTTCCTCAACGAAATTCTTAGCGCGTTTCTCTGTGCAGAGCGAGAGTAGGTTTATAACCTCCAAATGCCTTTTAAAATTGAGCAAATATCAAAATATGATAAATATGTGCGCGGTTCGACATACATGTTACTAGTGTTAGAGTAATTCTGCTGGCCCACTCCAACCTGTGGCCCACGTCTGTCCACTTTACTATTTGTACATTTAGATTTAGATTTGTATATTTACATTTTTCGGATATACGTCAAATATAATACAACAATGGCATTAAATATATATTTTGATTGCAATGTATTTATTGCAAGACTAAAATACTTTTCGAATAATTCTAATTGGATATCTCCATTTTCTCAAATACTGTCATTTTTTGCCTTATATGTCCAGAATGGCTGGACCTATCATTGCTCGAAAGTACGAATACAAATAGTCAATACGAATTGAATGTCTTTTGGATCAATCTAATCGAATGCTCTGTTCTTTTAAAAACTGCCATTATTTGCACTTGTCTCCCCATCACGAAAATTTGTCTGCGCACATGTATTCATACATTCATACATCCAATTTTTCTAAGGTAGGGTAGAGAAGAGATTAAAGGTCTACCACCAATAACTTAAAATCAAGTAAAGTTAGAATTTTTTTAGCAATCAGTATTTGCCTTAAATTCATCAAGGAAATCTATAACAAAAGTATTCTCTGTGGTTGTTACTTTTTTTGGTTGTGGGCACTTATTAAATTATTTTATAATATGTATTGTCGATTCTATGTTAAATTCAACATATGCTTTTATATAACCTCTATAACAACTCTGATTGGACTAAAAAAGACCAATTGAACCTTTACCCTGTTTTTTTTATAAAAATAAAAATTTACCAAAATAAAAATAGAGTAACCAACCCCTAACACTTGCTTTCAATCGAAATTTGCAAAAACCTACTCGAGGATATACCTAACAGTTTCCAAATTTTCACGCCGATTGAATGTATGGTTTGTAAAAAATGATATAATTACTATAATAAGTATTACAAAATCGAAATTATTCTATACTTTACGTATTTTTCTATTTTTATAAAACTATACATAATTTTTATATATGAAATTTTATGATTTATGAAAAAATAAAATAAAAAATGACTGAAAATATAAACATAAGTCTTCAGGGCATCCAACCCCTACCAACTGGTTTAGATCAGAATATGCGATAACCTGTCCTGAGATGTATCTAATATTTTCCGAATTTTTACGCCGATTGGATGTATTGATTATAAAAAACTATGTAATTATTCTAGTCATTCTTAAATGAGGTTATTTTAGGGTTATTTTTGCTTCTTATATACGTAGTATCGTAGTATTTAAATGTTAAAAAAATTAAAATTGACCAAAGAATATATAAAAGTCTTTGGGTCGGCCAAGCGTTACTATTTTTAATTTAATCAAATTTTCCGAAAACCTGATCGGGGATGTAACTAACAGTTGCCGAAATTTTCACGGCAATTGGACGTACGGTTTATGAACATTTACACACACACAGCAGCCATGCAGTCACTGCTTTTTTCTATATGCATTCAATATTATATAACAATCAAAGTTATTACAGAACTCTACAAGTTATATGGCTAAATTAACAATAATAAAAAAAAATAATAATCACAGAAAGAAATAAAAAAGAAAAAAAAATGAATTACAAATGAAGAAAAATAAATAAATAAAATAAATTATTGATTATTAAGGAGATGGACCATTGTTGCATTAGGAAAATCGTACATTTTAGCATGATGTTTAGTACTGGTATTTTTGATGACATCCACTTCAAAAGGGATGTTGAGGTTATCATGTATAACTTGTTGCTAACAAACCATGGCGCATTAGTAATTGTCCGTAGTGTTTTAAATTGTAATCGTTGAATAAGTCTCACATTTGATTTACTCAACATTCCCACAGTTAGATTCCATATGCTCATACAGGTTTAATTATGGTCTTATAAATTAGAAACTCATTATCTAACGATAATTTTGATTTTTGACCGATAAGTCAATTTAAATTTGAAAGTGTAAGTTTAATTTGTTTTATTTAGGTTAATCTGCGATCCATGTGAATACCCAAGTATTTGACAGACAACTTTGATTCGTATTTGTTTTTCATGTACACAGCTTGATAAGTTGACTTATTAAGCGTGAAGGTAATATAAATTCACTTCGTATCAACAATTTTGATGCGCCATTTATCTGTCCCGGTTACTATTTATTGAGATGATTTTGTAGGATATTAGAAGCAAGAGTAGGATTTTTATTACTAGTGTAGGTGAGGTACGAAAAGGGACCCTGAACACTCCCTTGCGGAACGCCTGATTTTATGGGAAAAAGTGTTTGAGTCACAATTGTTTCTAACTTGATACCATCTGTTAGTTAAGTACGATTCCAAAATTTCATGAAGTCAAGGCAGTAGCAACCATTTAATTTTTGCTAAAAGGCCTTCATACCATACTTTATCGAAAGCGTGGCTTACATCGAGAAACACTGCTGAGTAATATTGTTTAGATTCGAAAGCTTTGTGAATTGAATTCACAATTCTGTGGCACTGCTGAATCGTAGAATGCAGCTTGCGAAATCCAAATTGATGATCAGGTAATATACTACATTCGGATACTATATTTTCAAGCAGTAGTTTTTCAAAAACCTTCGACAGCCTGGGGAAAGGACCAATTGGCCTGTAGAACGTAACCATACTTGTATATTTTCCGTTTTTGCGTATCATTTTAATAACGGATATTTTAAAAGACTTAGGCCAGTACTCCAATTTTAGCATTGAATTAAATATGTAAGTTATGAAAATGTACGCTTTAATTGATAATTTTTTTAACATTTTGGATGAAATATTATCAATCCCAGGAGATTTTCTACTATCAAGTTTAGCAATTTCTGAAATAATCTTCTTCCGAGAGCAAAATCTTTTCTTAAAGTTGACAGAAGTATGTGGTGAGAGAGGCTGAGAATACAAGTTAAATATATTAGATTCAGCTGCATGCGGTTGAAAAACTGAACTAAGATACTCAGCAAAAAGTTCTGCTTTTTTCTTGTTATCTCTTGCCGACTTTTTCTTGTTATCTGATACACGGCTTATTACGCCGTGAGCGCGCTTTCATCATCGTTCGACTTGGCGCTGTGAGTGTCAAATAAGTACGCTCGTAGCATCATCGTAGCATGTTCGTAGCACATATTTTGCGCTCATACGTGATCCCGCCGCGGAGGTAAGGCACTTGAAAGTGTCATGCCCGTTTATCAAAACGAATGCATGGAATGCATAATCTAATCCTAATTTCATTCATTCATAGTTCAATTCTTAGTTCAATAAGCACGCAAAAATGGCGAGCTGTGCATTACAATTATTTTTTAATATTAATATTAATATTAATTAATTTTAAATTAATTAATTTTAATAATTTTAAATTCTAATTTTAATATTACTATTAATTAAGCCTAAGCTAACTAAATTTCATTTATTTATTAATTGGTAAACTCTTTATAATCCCGCAAAATGCCAAAGTGTATATCACAATTATTTTTTATGTCAATATTAATATTAATTAATTTTAAATTTTTTAATTTTAAATTTAAATTTTAATATTAATATGAATTAAGCACAAGCAAACCAAATTTCATTTATTTATCAATTGTTAAATTCTTTATAATCTCGCTGAATGATCCAGAAAGTAATAAAATTTACACAATTACCGTTACCGCCAGTTGCAGCCATTTTGATGCTTATTGACGCTCACAGTATCCAAAACGACGGAATTTAGTTATCGATTCTAAGCTTTTATCGGCCAAGTCGAACGCTAAAAATTTTGTGCTTATAAGCGTGAGCGCTCACAGCGAGAAATTTTGCTGCCTATAAGCGCAGAATAGTGCGTTGCAGTTGCAGTTGCGATATAATAAGTGATGCGCTTTAGCTCGACATGTCTTGATCTTTGTTCAGGACTATGTAGATGACAGCCAACTTCTATTGGCTGAAAATTTTCAATTCGTATTTTCTCGAGAAAACAAACTTTTTCGGAAAGTTCCGAATTACTATTACTATTAATTAAATAGTAATAGTAAATTATATTTTGTCGACGACTCAGACATAAGCAGATTTCGCGCTGCGATCACTGGGGAATCGCTTTGAGAATTGGTTCGAACAGATGGAATCAAGTGACATTCAAGAATTGCTTGAATTACAAGATGAATAATTGGCTGAAACAGGCTTTAAGAATTTGTTGAATTCAGAGCCCATTGATAAAAGAGTTTTCCATGCGAGCGTTGAAATCTGACATATAATTCAAATAATTTTAAAAACAGTTTGAGAATGCTTTTGCGATTTTTTTATTAAACATTCATTTGTTTATGAATCGCAAAAAACTAAAATTAATTTCTTTGCAGATTTTTACGTTTCAAGACCTTCTGAATATGCCTTAGAAAGAATTGATCTATGATCCACGATCCATACATAATTCTATTCGTTGTATTTACATTTGCGGTATATTTGTGGAATACATCACTCTTGAATACAGAACTCGCACTGTGAATAAAAATTAATAAATAAAAAAAATGTTTCTTACAGATGCAAGCTCCTCTAATGAGGCAGTCCATTTGCAGCAGCGGCTACGAAGCCTTAGCACTGAACTTGTTACTTTACGCAACCGACTACACGTTGGTAATCCCGGCGCTGTGAGCTGCAAAGATGATTTATCAATGCCTCGCGCAACAACAGCTGGAACTGATTGTAAAGTAACTGATACTTCAGCCTGCACGACACAGACGAAAATCTCCCACAATGTTAACGGCGCCCAGGTTATTGCACCACCAAGTCTTCCTCATTCACAACGATCCGTTGTTGTGCAGAAACTGAGCTCTCATGGTATGAATAAAGTATAGAAAGTATATTATCGTTTTATTCACAAATAAGTACATAGAGCTAGAGGAATTTTTCATAAAATTTTAGTTACATGATTTTTCACTTTAAATGATTGAGTTAACCAACGATAATTTTATTTTCACTTTTATGGATAACAAAACATTATGTCATCTCAATTATATATTTTTGTAAACAATATTTTGTAAGATATTTTTATAGAGATGAAAATACGTAATTATAAATTAAACACTAAATTAAATAGATGAATCATTGCGTCAATCCTAAAATGTATGGTATTTTACCAGCATATTTTTCAAGTCTGAACACTGTTCTTCCGTCTGCTACTGGGCGTACTACCAAGTACACCAAGGTGTCGGGTCACTACGGACTATCCATAGGGACTATCATATATTCTATTCATCACAATCATTCATTCGTTGCAGTCGTTATTGAGAATACGTCGTAGAAAACAAAATCTACATTCAGTATACACTGTTGTGCACCCTAGTGCTAACAATAAATATGTTGAGATCCCAACACCGGTACCAAATGTTGTGGATTCGCCGTTGCCAACAATTATGTTGCGTCACGCCAACGATGTCAACATTTATAATTAGGTTCTTCTGCTGCTAACATCTAAGCCTTTATCACTGTGGAAAAATTTAATTAAACATTTGAAGACGTTTATTACCTTTATTTACTTCATTATTCGGTTACACTTGAGTACAACTTAATACACAATTAATATATTGAAGTGAAGACTGATGTGAAGTGATTGAAAACTAGACTAAGAATGAACGGTTGGTTTCGTCATCCTCAAGCTTTTATAACCTCTGATGATGACGCAACCATCCTTCTAGAAATGTTCGTTAGGAATGATTCATTCTTATTTATTTGAGACGCAAAACCTTACAAAAACCGTTGCTCTGACTCGCACGTGCGTCTTATCTTTGCATACAATGTTGCAAGGCTATGAGCTGTGAGTCAATAACGTATATACTGCGTCTTTCATATTGACTGTTATATAGAATTTATAATATTATTTATATTATTACAAAGGGGTGGATAGCACTACAACACATATAAAAACACGCATAGAACCGTACATTTCCCTATTTTCATGTCAAATAATTAACCCTTTCAACTCGAATGCCGCCGCACCGGCGACAAGATGCATAAAATTTTTGAAATGCCCGAGTGGAAAGGGTTAATTTTTTTTCAAAACGTAAACATTCGTTTGGGAAACGAAATAATATTTTTCATTTCACGAAGCTCAAATAACGTAAGTATTTTATTAGGACTACATATTAGTTTGTCTTACAATTCTTACATCATACATCAAATACCTAAGTTATATAATAGCATTATTATTTATTGATCATCATTGTCAGTTTTTGGCGACATTTCTATATTATCTATAGATGGCTGATAAAAATATAATAATAGATTTTCCCTATTGCTGATTTGAATTGAAACAAATTAAACTTCATAATAATAAAAAATCATACAGATGGATCAAAAGGCAAAGAACCAAACAATAAACAGACATCACCTGCATGCAATACTACGTCAAAATTTAACAATAATACTTCAGGCATGGTGGAACAAAATGGCAATAAAACAGGATCTTCATATGATTTAGAAGATCTTATACGTCTGCCTGGACCACTGACAGAAGACGACGCTGTTGAAATCATTACAAACACGCTTTGTAAACAAAAATGTTATGTAAGTACAAATATTTATTGTATGCACATATGACACCCAAATAAGTATACACACATGTATATATATATATAGATATATTGTATATATATATATATATATATACTAGCAAACCCGACGAACTCCGTTTCGCCACCAGATAGTTTCGTGAGAAAGAATGAAGAAATTTTTTGTTTGTTTTATATTTTAAAAGGAGAAATTTGATTTTATTATACAACAGTAACGAATTTTTTTGATTACAAAAATGAAGTGTTTTTTAGTTGAACTTCTCTAAGTAAATGAAAGTGAACCCGCAAATTATCCATTTATGGAAGTGATCTTTGGTAAACCACATTTTTTGTTTTTTGGTCTGACGTTAACACAAACAAAGCGGATGGTTTCCAACTTGTGAACAGGTAACGTATAACTGCCCATGTGAAAAACATGATTTTCTAAATAATCTATTTGAAATTTATCCCGCAAACACTAAGCAATTGGCCTTGCGACATGTTATTGCGAACGCAGGTCGAACTGAATATTGCCAATCGTTTGAAGTCAAACGGAAGACCAGTCAGAATCTTCGGTATGTCACCAAATCGCCAGCAATTCTTGCCGCAAAGAATAATGATCACTTAACCAAGCATAATTCTGATAATTCTCACTAATGTCATTACTCGAATTTTTAATTACGGTGCGTAAAGTTCCAGCAGCTTGCATTAAGGCACGACGCCATGCCACAACTAATTTTCTTAGCTATAAACCTTGCGGAGCCCGAGACCTTTCGACGAATGCAAAATTGTCGAAATCGGTTCGTGCGTTCTGGAGTTATTTTGTCAGGAGAGAAAAACCGGACTTATTTTTATATATATAAAAGATAATCTATTTGAAATTATTTAAAACAGT
>NW_020537324.1:44502280-44524243 GCF_003426905.1 Ctenocephalides felis | reverse complement strand
GAAGTATTGGCCTTCTTGAAAACTTAGGCTGGTATTTGAAATTTTTGACCTAGTGCTGCTTCTGCCGCCGACCCTCTCTGTTTTTAGGGAATGATTGAGGCATCCCACAAAAACACAAGGTAAACATCGGCAAAAATCACTTTGCATTTCAAAGAATATATATCTATATAATATATTGCATATTTACTAGTATTTTTCTCGTGAAAATTTGATGACCAATCAAGTAAGAGTGTACGACGCTAAAAATTTCCTCAACGAAATTCTTAGCGCGTTTCTCTGTGCAGAGCGAGAGTAGGTTTATAACCTCCAAATGCCTTTTAAAATTGAGCAAATATCAAAATATGATAAATATGTGCGCGGTTCGACATACATGTTACTAGTGTTAGAGTAAAGGTGCGTCCCACCTAACGAACGAACATGAACGAACATAAATGAACGTACCAGAACGAACGGCAACAGCATAGTGTGGACGCCACAACGATCACGAACGAACATAAACAAACATGGCGAGCAATGTTCCGCAACTTGTCGGTACATCAAAGGGAATTGTTCGTTCATGTTTGACTCGTATGTGCAAGTGTGGACGCTACCACGAATGTTGACAACCATTTTTTCTTTTTTTATGTTAAAATGTGCATTAATGCATTAATTTATGTTGTGTTTATTATAAGATATTGCTGTTATTGACAAATTTTGTAAATTTGATGACTTAATAAAATTTTTTGCTCTTCCCGCCACTTTAAATAATAAATCTGACGTTTCACGGTACATCCTCGAACAAAAAGATTCAAGCCCTCACTCTTTGAGGCGTTTGTTTGGAATTTTTCGCGTTCGTTCGTGTTCCTGTTCGTTCTTCTTTGTATTTTCTTGTTCGACATGTCGTTCGTTAGGTGTGGACGCACCTTAATTCTGCTGGCCCACTCCAACCTGTGGCCCACGTCTGTCCACTTTACTATTTGTACATTTAGATTTAGATTTGTATATTTACATTTTTCGGATATACGTCAAATATAATACAACAATGGCATTAAATATATATTTGATTGCAATGTATTTATTGCAAGACTAAAATACTTTTCGAATAATTCTAATTGGATATCTCCATTTTCTCAAATACTGTCATTTTTGCCTTATATGTCCAGAATGGCTGGACCTATCATTGCTCGAAAGTACGAATACAAATAGTCAATACGAATTGAATGTCTTTTGGATCAATCTAATCGAATGCTCTGTTCTTTTAAAAACTACCATTATTTGCACTTGTCTCCCCATCACGAAAATTTGTCTGCGCACATGTATTCATACATTCATACATCCAATTTAATAGGGTAGTAGAGTAGAGAAGAGAAGAGATAAAGGTCTACCACCAATAACTTAAAATCAAGTAAATAGAATTTTTTTAGCAATCAGTATTTGCCTTAAATTCATCAAGGAAATCTATAACAAAAGTATTCTCTGTGGTTGTTACTTTTTTTGTTTGGGGCACTTATTAAATTATTTTATAATATGTATTGTCGATTCTAAGTTAAATTCAACATATGCTTTTATATAACCTCTATAACAACTCTGATTGGACTAAAAAAGACCAATTGAACCTTTACCCTGTTTTTTTTATAAAAATAAAAATTTACCAAAATAAAAATAGAGTAACCAACCCCTAACACTTGCTTTCAATCGAAATTTGCAAAAACCTACTCGAGGATATACCTAACAGTTTCCAAATTTTCACGCCGATTGAATGTATGGTTTGTAAAAAATGATATAATTACTATAATAAGTATTACAAAATCGAAATTATTCTATACTTTACGTATTTTTCTATTTTTATAAAACTATACATAATTTTTATATATGAAATTTTATGATTTATGAAAAAATAAAATAAAAAATGACTGAAAATATAAACATAAAGTCTTCAGGGCATCCAACCCCTACCAACTGGTTTAGATCAGAATATGCGATAACCTGTCCTGAGATGTATCTAATATTTTCCGAAATTTTTACGCCGATTGGATGTATTGATTATAAAAAACTATGTAATTATTCTAGTCATTCTTAAATGAGGTTATTTTAGGGTTATTTTTGCTTCTTATATACGTAGTATCGTAGTATTTAAATGTTAAAAAAATTAAAATTGACCAAAGAATATATAAAAGTCTTTGGGTCGGCCAAGCGTTACTATTTTTAATCAAATTTTCCGAAAACCTGATCGGGGATGTACCTAACAGTTGCCGAAATTTTCACGGCAATTGGACGTACGGTTTATGAACATTTACACACACAGCAGCCATGCAGTCACTGCTTTTTTCTATGCATTCAATATTATATAACAATCAAAGTTATTACAGAACTCTACAAGTTATATGGCTAAATTAACAATAATAAAAAAAAATAATAATCACAGAAAGAAATAAAAAAGAAAAAAAAATGAATTACAAATGAAGAAAAATAAATAAATAAAACAAATTATTGATTATTAAGGAGATGGACCATTGTTGCATTAGGAAAATCGTACATTTTAGCATGATGTTTAGTACTGGTATTTTTGATGACATCCACTTCAAAAGGGATGTTGAGGTTATCATGTATAACTTGTTGCTAACAAACCATGGCGCATTAGTAATTGTCCGTAGTGTTTTAAATTGTAATCGTTGAATAAGTCTCACATTTGATTTACTCAACATTCCCACAGTTAGATTCCATATGCTCATACAGGTTTAATTATGGTCTTATAAATTAGAAACTCATTATCTAACGATAATTTTGATTTTTGACCGATAAGTCAATTTAAATTTGAAAGTGTAAGTTTAATTTGTTTATTTTGGCAACGATGTGCGGCTGCCAGGTTAATCTGCGATCCATGTGAATACCCAAGTATTTGACAGACAACTTTGATTCGTATTTGTTTTTCATGTACACAGCTTGATAAGTTGACTTATTAAGCGTGAAGGTAATATAAATTCACTTCGTATCAACAATTTTGATGCGCCATTTATCTGTCCCGGTTACTATTTATTGAGATGATTTTGTAGGATATTAGAAGCAAGAGTAGGATTTTTATTACTAGTGTAGGTGAGGTACGAAAAGGGACCCTGAACACTCCCTTGCGGAACGCCTGATTTTATGGGAAAAAGTGTTTGAGTCACAATTGTTTCTAACTTGATACCATCTGTTAGTTAAGTACGATTCCAAAATTTCATGAAGTCAAGGCAGTAGCAACCATTTAATTTTTGCTAAAAGGCCTTCATACCATACTTTATCGAAAGCGTGGCTTACATCGAGAAACACTGCTGAGTAATATTGTTTAGATTCGAAAGCTTTGTGAATTGAATTCACAATTCTGTGGCACTGCTGAATCGTAGAATGCAGCTTGCGAAATCCAAATTGATGATCAGGTAATATACTACATTCGGATACTATATTTTCAAGCAGTAGTTTTTCAAAAACCTTCGACAGCCTGGGGAAAGGACCAATTGGCCTGTAGAACGTAACCATACTTGTATATTTTCCGTTTTTGCGTATCATAACGGATATTTTAAAAGACTTAGGCCAGTACTCCAATTTTAGCATTGAATTAAATATGTAAGTTATGAAAATGTACGCTTTAATTGATAATTTTTTTAACATTTTGGATGAAATATTATCAATCCCAGGAGATTTTCTACTATCAAGTTTAGCAATTTCTGAAATAATCTTCTTTCGAGAGCAAAATCTTTTCTTAAAGTTGACAGAAGTATGTGGTGAGAGAGGCTGAGAATACAAGTTAAATATATTAGATTCAGCTGCATGCGGTTGAAAAACTGAACTAAGATACTCAGCAAAAAAGTTCTGCTTTTTTCTTGTTATCTCTTGCCGACTTTTTCTTGTTATCTGATACACGGCTTATTACGCCGTGAGCGCGCTTTCATCGTTCGACTTGGCGCTGTGAGTGTCAAATAAGTACGCTCGTAGCATCATCGTAGCATGTTCGTAGCACATATTTTGCGCTCATACGTGATCCCGCCGCGGAGGTAAGGCACTTGAAAGTGTCATGCCCGTTTATCAAAACGAATGCATGGAATGCATAATCTAATCCTAATTTCATTCATTCATAGTTCAATTCTTAGTTCAATAAGCACGCAAAAATGGCGAGCTGTGCATTACAATTATTTTTTAATATTAATATTAATATTAATTAATTTTAAATTTAATTAATTTTAAATAATTTTAAATTCTAATTTTAATATTACTATTAATTAAGCCTAAGCTAACTAAATTTCATTTATTTATTAATTGGTAAACTCTTTATAATCCCGCAAAAATGCCAAAGTGTATATCACAATTATTTTTTAATGTCAATATTAATATTAATTAATTTTAAATTTATTTAATTTTAAATTTAAATTTTAATATTAATATGAATTAAGCACAAGCAAACCAAATTTCATTTATTTATCAATTGTTAAATTCTTTATAATCTCGCTGAATGATCCAGAAAGTAATAAAATTTACACAATTACCGTTACCGCCAGTTGCAGCCATTTTGATGCTTATTGACGCTCACAGTATCCAAAACGACGGAATTTAGTTATCGATTCTAAGCTTTTATCGGCCAAGTCGAACGCTAAAAATTTGTGCTTATAAGCGTGAGCGCTCACAGCGAGAAATTTTGCTGCCTATAAGCGCAGAATAGTGCGTTGCAGTTGCAGTTGCGATATAATAAGTGATGCGCTTTAGCTCCGACATGTCTTGATCTTTGTTCAGGACTATGTAGATGACAGCCAACTTCTATTGGCTGAAAATTTTCAATTCGTATTTTCTCGAGAAAACAAACTTTTTCGGAAAGTTCCGAATTACTATTACTATTAATTAAATAGTAATAGTGAATTATATTTTGTCGACGACTCAGACATAAGCAGATTTCGCTGCGATCACTGGGGAATCGCTTTGAGAATTGGTTCGAACAGATGGAATCAAGTGACATTCAAGAATTGCTTGAATTACAAGATGAATAATTGGCTGAAACAGGCTTTAAGAATTTGTTGAATTCAGAGCCCATTGATAAAAGAGTTTTCCATGCAAGCGTTGGAAATCTGACATATAATTCAAATAATTTTAAAAACAGTTTGAGAATGCTTTTGCGATTTTTTTATTAAACATTCATTTGTTTATGAATCGCAAAAAACTAAAATTAATTTCTTTGCAGATTTTTACGTTTCAAGACCTTCTGAATATGCCTTAGAAAGAATTGATCTATGATCCACGATCCATACATAATTCTATTCGTTGTATTTACATTTGCGGTATATTTGTGGAATACATCACTCTTGAATACAGAACTCGCACTGTGAATAAAAATTAATAAATAAAAAAAATGTTTCTTACAGATGCAAGCTCCTCTAATGAGGCAGTCCATTTGCAGCAGCGGCTACGAAGCCTTAGCACTGAACTTGTTACTTTACGCAACCGACTACACGTTGGTAATCCCGGCGCTGTGAGCTGCAAAGATGATTTATCAATGCCTCGCGCAACAACAGCTGGAACTGATTGTAAAGTAACTGATACTTCAGCCTGCACGACACAGACGAAAATCTCCCACAATGTTAACGGCGCCCAGGTTATTGCACCACCAAGTCTTCCTCATTCACAACGATCCGTTGTTGTGCAGAAACTGAGCTCTCATGGTATGAATAAAGTATAGAAAGTATATTATCGTTTTATTCACAAATAAGTACATAGAGCTAGAGGAATTTTTCATAAAATTTTAGTTACATGATTTTTCACTTTAAATTGATTGAGTTAACCAACGATAATTTTATTTTCACTTTTATGGATAACAAAACATTATGTCATCTCAATTATATATTTTTGTAAACAATATTTTGTAAGATATTTTTATAGAGATGAAAATACGTAATTATAAATTAAACACTAAATTAAATAGATGAATCATTGCGTCAATCCTAAAATGTATGGTATTTACCAGCATATTTTTCAAGTCTGAACACTGTTCTTCCGTCTGCTACTGGGCGTACTACCAAGTACATCAAGGTGTCGGGTCACTACGGACTATCCATAGGGACTATCATATATTCTATTCATCACAATCATTCATTCGTTGCAGTCGTTATTGAGAATACGTCGTAGAAAACAAAATCTACATTCAGTATACACTGTTGTGCACCCTAGTGCTAACAATAAATATGTTGAGATCCCAACACCGGTACCAAATGTTGTGGATTCGCCGTTGCCAACAATTATGTTGCGTCACGCCAACGATGTCAACATTTATAATTAGGTTCTTCTGCTGCTAACATCTAAGCCTTTATCACTGTGGAAAAATTTAATTAAACATTTGAAGACGTTTATTACCTTTATTTACTTCATTATTCGGTTACACTTGAGTACAACTTAATACACAATTAATATATTGAAGTGAAGACTGATGTGAAGTGATTGAAAACTAGACTAAGAATGAACGGTTGGTTTCGTCATCCTCAAGCTTTTATAACCTCTGATGATGACGCAACCATCCTTCTAGAAATGTTCGTTAGGAATGATTCATTCTTATTTATTTGAGACGCAAAACCTTACAAAAACCGTTGCTCTGACTCGCACGTGCGTCTTATCTTTGCATACAATGTTGCAAGGCTATGAGCTGTGAGTCAATAACGTATATACTGCGTCTTTCATATTGACTGTTATATAGAATTTATAATATTATTTATAATTATTACAAAGGGGTGGATAGCACTACAACACATATAAAAACACGCATAGAACCGTACATTTCCCTATTTTCATGTCAAATAATTAACCCTTTCAACTCGAATGCCGCCGCACCGGCGACAAGATGCATAAAATTTTTGAAATGCCCGAGTGGAAAGGGTTAATTTTTTTTCAAAACGTAAACATTCGTTTGGGAAACGAAATAATATTTTTCATTTTCACGAAGCTCAAATAAACGTAAGTATTTTATTAGGACTACATATTAGTTTGTCTTACAATTCTTACATCATACATCAAATTACCTAAGTTATATAATAGCATTATTATTTATTGATCATCATTGTCAGTTTTTGGCGACATTTCTATATTATCTATAGATGGCTGATAAAAATATAATAATAGATTTTCCCTATTGCTGATTTGAATTGAAACAAATTAAACTTCATAATTAATAAAAAATCATACAGATGGATCAAAAGGCAAAGAACCAAACAATAAACAGACATCACCTGCATGCAATACTACGTCAAAATTTAACAATAATACTTCAGGCATGGTGGAACAAGATGGCAATAAAACAGGATCTTCATATGATTTAGAAGATCTTATACGTCTGCCTGGACCACTGACAGAAGACGCTGTTATGAAATCATTACAAACACGCTTTGTAAACAAAAAATGTTATGTAAGTACAAATATTTATTGTATGCACATATGACACCCAAATAAGTATACACACATGTATATATATATATATATACATATATATGTATATATATATATATATATACTAGCAAACCCGACGAACTCCGTTTCGCCACCAGATAGTTTCGTGAGAAAGATGAAGAAATTTTTTGTTTGTTTTATATTTTAAAAGGAGAAATTTGATTTTATTATACAACAGTAACGAATTTATTTTGATTACAAAAATGAAGTGTTTTTAAGTTGAACTTCTCTAAGTAAATGAAAGTGAACCCGCAAATTATCCATTTATGGAAGTGATCTTTGGTAAACCACATTTTTTGTTTTTTGGTCTGACGTTAACACAAACAAAGCGGATGGTTTTCCAACTTGTGAACAGGTAACGTATAACTGCCCATGTGAAAAACAATGATTTTCTAAATAATCTATTTGAAATTTATCCCGCAAACACTAAGCAATTGGCCTTGCGACATGTTATTGCGAACGCAAGGCGAACTGAATATTGCAATCGTTTGAAGTCAAACGGAAGACCAGTCAGAATCTTCGGTATGTCACCAAATCGCCAGCAATTCTTGCCGCAAAGAATAATAATCACTTAACCAAGCATAATTCTGATAATTCTCACTAATGTCATTACTCGAATTTTTAATTACGGTGCGTAAAGTTCCAGCAGCTTGCATTAAGGCACGACGCCATGCACAACTAATTTTCTTAGCTATAAACCTTGCGGAGCCCGAGACCTTTCGAACGAATGCAAAATTGTCGAAATCGGTTCGTGCGTTCTGGAGTTATTTTGTCAGGAAGAAAAACCGGACTTATTTTTATATATATAAAAGATAATCTATTTGAAATTATTTAAAACAGTTATTGATTATTTTTATTACTCGAATTTTTAATTACGGTGCGTGAAGTTCCAGCAGCTTGCATTAAGGCACGATGCCATGCACAACTAATTTTCTTAGCTATAAACTTTGCGGAGCCCGAGACCTTTCCAACGAATGCAAAATTGTCGAAATCGGTTCGTGCGTTCTAGAGTTATTTCGTCAGGAAGGAAAACCCGACTTATTTTTATATATATACAAGAAGAAGATATTGAATAATGATTTTCAGCCAGTTGTCGAAATAAAAGAAACAAATAAATATAAATATTTATTTATAATATACGTTTCGACACAGATTGTGTGTCATCATTCAGCAATCCTTTGTTAACAGTATCTAAAAAATATTTATAAAGTTTAAAAAAAAAAAAAATTAACTTTATATTTAAAATAATTAAAATATATACATACCACACCAAGAAAAATCATTTTATCAATAAATACATATAGAAAAACCAATCATACATTACATATAAAATAAATATAGAAAATAAACAATATTAACTGACATGTTTTGTTTTTAATTTTAAAACTAAAAATTTTTGTAATGTACAGGGTCCGGCACTCGAAGTGCAACCAATTGCTACATTCGGCCAAATGCGATTTATTTTTGGACCATCTAAAGGCCGTAGTCAAAGCTAAAGGTGGTCATATCGAGCAAAAGTAAATTGTTTTTAAATTTTTGTAGTTATGAGCAAATAGAACGCAAACGAAAAGTCACGTGACACACAAGAAGTGTTTGGAGATGGATTTTCAGAGATAATATGATATTCATGAGATAGAACTATCCCTACTAATCAGCACATCTCCCTTTCAAAAGGAATCGAATGTTGTTTGAACCATTCAAATCGGTTGATCCATGCGCGCGAAAACGTGGACGAAAAAATGCGTACATACAAAACACACATACACACATCCATTTTTTCTGAGGTATGTCAAAATGTTCAAAAACCTTCAAAACGTCAAGAAATGCAAAAAATTTTATTTTCGATTTTTGGCCCATTACTATAACTACCTTAAGGAAAGTTAACAAATGCTTGCACCTCAATTATTCATATTCAACAATATTGCGCCACATTGCATTGCAGTACGAATTGCGTTTCCATTTGAAAAATGATCAGCTGATGTACTTATAAGTCCATTGTGTGAGCAGATGAAGAAATTAACTATCCAACGGTATTTTCAAATTTACTTGATCTGCTAAAGTTAAAACCACACACGTCAAAATGGAAAATTGATGCGCCACTTATCCTCTCGCGAAATCTTAATCAGCCAAAACTCTGCAACGGTACTCGAATTGCTGGTAAAAAATTAATGATAAACGTAGTAGAAGAAATTCTGTTCTGTTATCATTCTTGTTCGTACAAGTGTCTTGCTATTAGTTATCATACTCTTTATATTATTTTCTAAAACGGTTTTACCACGCTTTAAATGCGTATATTCAGTTATTAGTCTACGAATCGACCATTACAAACTTTTCATAGTCCTAAGTTATAAAGATAGTTTACACATACTTATATTTTTTAAATTATACTTCTTTTATATGTTATTAATAATATTTATAATTTCATTTATTTGCTGCTCTTGTTTGATCTCAAACACATACAATTTAACAGAATAATATTTTATTAACTTCCCGAAGGAGAAGTTTATGCTTTCATAAAAAAATCCGATTTGCTAACTTTATGTTTTTTCGACGTTTCAAGCCATTCTGAATCGAATGAGACCAAATTTGGGTAAAGTATGTGTGTGTGTATGTAAACAGATTTTTTGCCGTAAATAGACGTTTTCTCAAAAACGGCTGAACCAATTTCAAAAATTTAAAAGCCATTCGATGCACCTCGATGAGGACTATTGTTTGTCAGTTCTGTGCGATGATCGGCCAAGCCATTTCTTTATAAATAGCAAAAAAGTGAAAAAAATTTTGTTCACGTTTTAGCCCGCAATTCTGAATCGATTTTGAAAATTTAAAAACCATTCGAAAGATATTGGTTGGGAATCGTGCTGATTAGTTTTTGGTAGTGATCGGCCGGGCTTTCTCAAAAACGCCTGAACTGATTTCAGAAATTAAAAATCCATTTGATGTATCTCAATGACTATCGTTTGTCAGTTTTATGCGACAATCTGCCAAACCGTTTTTTTATAATTTGAAAAAAAGTGTTAAACTTTTCGTCCACATTTAAGCTCATACTACCGAATCGATTTAAAAAAATCAAAAACTGTTCGAAAGCTATTAGTTGAGAATGATACTGATCAGTTTTAGGTGAAAATCTACCGAGCCGTTTTCTTGTAATTAACAGTTGAAACATTTAAGATTTTTATGGAACTTTATTTGGCGATATATATCACGGTGTTATATAACTTATTGAAATATTACGGTCTTACGACTAGTAGTTTAATTTTAAAAAATCATCAAATTTTGAGAAAATTAGACGATTAAACGATAAATTAAAATTAGACGATTTACTTGGTATGACGATAGAGTACTTGGTCTTAATGAACATACTAACTAAACCATTGAAGTCCTACGGAAACTGGTTCAATTATAAAAAATGTTGATTTTTGAAAATTTGCTATTAGTTGATCGGATAAATATTGTGAAAAATGAGTAAAAATAATGTAAAGGATTATGTGATGAGTTTAAAGTTGTGTCAAGGTACATCTCCTTTTAATAATATCAATACTTATTAGATTTTTATTTTTGAAGGTACATTATGACGCATTTGCGTACAGTATTGATGTAAATACATATCATAGGTTTAAAACGAGAGCTATTTTTCTACGGCTGCTAATTTATAAATTTTTATAAATAGCAGGTCCGTAGCAATACGAGCAATAGAATTCGAGGAAATTTGCTGCGGAATAGGTTAATATTCTAACGTTAAAGTGATTTTAATATTTCATTATATGTCACAATAATATTAATTGAACAATTTATAAGCATAAGGAAACTGATTTTCAAGTTGCGAAATCAAATTTTTACATTTAATTATTAAGCATAATTATCATAATTTATGCTTTAGCAAATGGTATCATCTCTATTAATTTTCTTGAATGAGTTTGATTATTACTGAGGGAATAAATCTAATATGAAAATAATTTTTTGGTAGACTAACATCGGTCCTATTTTGGTGGCAGTGAACTCATATAATGACGTAGGCAATTGTTTAACGCTGACCAGTACCAGAAATGTGCATCTCGCGCCACAACTTCGACGGGTGGTGCAAGAAGCAGTGCGACAGCAAAGCGAAACTGGATACCCGCAGGCCATTATTCTGTCTGGTACATCTGGATCGGGCAAGACTTATACGAGTATGCTGTTATTGCGACAACTTTTTGAAATAGCTGGCGGAGGTCCGGAGACTGATGCTTTCAAGCACCTCGCTGCAGCTTTTACAGTTCTTCGATCTTTAGGCTCTGCTAAAACTACCACAAATTCTGAATCCAGCCGCATAGTAAGTATAACATTTAAACTCACATAGTGCACACACACACATATATATATATATATATATATATATATATATATATATATATGATATTCAGTTTTCAGGGCAATACATCAATTAAAAAAAATTTGTATGACTTTAAAACATTTTTATTTCAACATCAAAATTATATAAAAAATTTAATATATATATATATATATATATATATATATATATATATCGACGTAAAATTCTACGTCATCATCAGTGGTTATACAATTGAATTAACAGAAAAAGTGAAGTTAAAAACTAATTATAAACAGCGAAAGAAAAAAGAAATTCAATGATTAAAATGATATAATAATTTAACAAAAATTAAAAATAATAAACATTTTTTTATTTGATGTCGTAATCTATTTAAAATAGGGACAATTCATTGAAGTTCAAGTAACAGATGGTGCTTTATACCGAACCAAGATTCACTGTTACTTTTTGGACCAAACTCGAGTTATTCGATCATTGCCACAAGAAAAAAACTATCATATATTTTATCAAATGCTGGCTGGGCTTTCTAGAGAGGAGCGTATTCGATTCAATTTGGATGGATATAACCCAACAAATTTACGTTATCTACAGGCCTTCGATACGCATCAAAATCAAAAAGAAGATTCTGAAAGGTAAGCGTAATATATATATATATATATATATATATATATATATATATATAAAGGGCCGGTCCTGCCTTGCACGCGATGAATGCGAAAAATGCGGGCGCACGCCCTAAGGGGCGCCAAAACGAGATTCGGAAATGAAATTTATAATACATTATTTATATATTTTTTAATATAGAATCTAGAATACTTAATAGATTATAATAAAGGCTTATGGAAATGGAGCAAATATGAAACATGAAAGCAAAATGTACTTAGAAACAAAAATCGTGAGCTTTTTTTATACCTAGTGGTGTCCATACTAAATCTAATTATTAACTAAGCAGAAATAATGCAGATACAAAAGTAATTGTGTTTTGTTTTCAATATAGTTCAGAAAATAAATAAATTCTTTGCATCATCTAAAATACGTTAAAAATATAACTTTGAAACAATAATCTGATAATCTGAATCTGATGGGAAAGTAAAGATAAATACAATTCGTCTCTTACGTTATCAATAAGGAGAAGTTTATGTTGCAATTTTGAATATTGTTAATAATGAAAAAATAAATTAAAATAAAATTTTAAAAAATCCAAAATAAAATACGAGTGTTATGTTTAAAAATGTTAAAAATACTTCAAAATATAAAATATTTGATCATGTTCAACCCGCAAATCGCTTTGATTTTCTAAATAAAATTAAAATCAATGTATTTTATACGCTTTTAGATTATATCTAATTTTTTGTGTAGTATATCCAGAATGATTAAAAATCAATTTCAAAAAGTTAGGTAAATATTTATATAATTTTAATGATAAATGTTAAAACAGTTAAAACTATTGGGGGGGGGGGTCGCTAGAACAAATCTTGCATCTGGCGCTGAGGACCTCGGGACCGGCCCTGTATATATATATATACTCAGTCTTAGTTAATATTAACAACTATAATATAATATAATATAATAATCACTACGCCATAAATCTCATTACATTGTATGATCTCATATCAATGAACTGTAAATGTAAAAACGCAGTAATTCTCATGAATCTCGATCGGGGAAGAACATAATTTGCACATCTTTGTGATGCTTATGTAAAGACGAACTGATTAGTTTTTGGCAAAGGCAGGTCGAGCCGTTTTGCAGATACAAACCTAAACTAGTGAGGCGCTTAGCATCGTGCCTTAAGGCTAATTGCTGGAACTTCCCGTACCAAAAATTATTATTTATTTAAAAACGATTAACATTTTTGAAAAAAAAATTACTTCGAAAAAATTAGATTTTTGGGAAACTATAATTTTGACAAAAAATTACTTTTTTTGAAAAAAAAATTTAAAAAAAAAAATGTTTTCTTTATTTTGACATATTTTAGAAATTCTGAACTTTTTTTCAAAGCAATCGTACTGCTTTAACTGCATAGAGACGAGATGTAGAAGCGCGTAAGTGCCGCGTCCCGTCTAGCGGATTAACATTGGTACTGTACCCATAGGAATGTAAACAAAATTTATACTTATTGTTAAAATTTCTATGAAATATCTGATAATTTGATGTGCATATGTCTAATGATCATTTTTGACCGCCAAATGGCATTTTTTTACTTTTTTCATTAAATCTCCGAAACCGCTAGACCTGCCTTTATAAAAATTTCATCAATTCTTTATCTTGTTAATACAAGTAAAATGTAAATGTTTCTTGAATTATTAAAATTTTTGGCACTTTTTGCCCCGTATCTTCGGAACCGCTAGACCAGCCTTTGCCAAAAACTAATCAGCACTTTTCGTTATCAGTACGAATCGAATGTTTTTTGAATTATTTAAATCGGTTGATCGGTGTTCCCGAAATCGTCGACGAAAATTTGTATCCGCACACACACACACGCACACAAACACACATACATCCATTTTTTCTAAGGTATGCCAAAATATTCAGAAACGTTTGAAACGTAAAGATATATAAAAATTTTCATTTTCGATTTTTTTGCGATCACTATAACTTGCTCTACGGGAAGTTAAAAATATACAAAAATTTGTAATTTTAAGTAAACGAAACATCCGATTTGATTGAATCAAAAAACATTTTGATTATGTTAACAGTGTGAAGAAACGAATAGTTTTTGAAAAAAGCAAAAAAAATTTTTTTTAATTTCAAAAATTAAAACAATTTTTTTATTTATTTTCCAAAAAACAATATTTGAACATCAAAAATAATTCGAATTAAATTATACGCTTCAAAAAATAATTTCAACAATTCAGTTCATTAATTCTTAGAAATATGAAATAAAGTTGATTGTTCTAACTTCAGTTGATTAAAAGGGTAATTATGCAGTAACCACAGTAAATAACATAGCATTGTTATGGCAACGCTATGTTATGCTTGTTTCTTGATAGTAAAAACTGTGAAAATGTCTATCTAATTGTTGTACGATAATGCATTTTACATTTATAACATAAAACAGTATGTTACAAATGCGCATTACGAAGGTGAGGTTATCATGGCATTCTACTTGCTTGTTTTATACGGAATTGGCCCATAAGTTTTGTTTATTTATCGTTGTCGTATTTAAAAGCCCTTATGTTTTGTCTATAAAATACGAATAATGAAAGTTACAGTTTTTATAATAATCTATTTGAAAACTTTTAATACCTCAAATATTTCATTTCGGCTTAGGAAGTTCCAACAATTTGCCTTAACACACGACGCCACGCACAAATAGTTTTATTTAATTATTATATGATAATGTATTTAGTACTTAGCTTACTAATTGCAATGTCTTTTCCAGGTTTCAAGCTTGGAAGGCTTGTCTGAGTGTCCTCGGAATACCGTTTTTAGATGTGGTGAGAGTTCTTTCGGCAGTGCTGCTCTTGGGAAATGTAATATTTGTGGATGGTAAATCTTTAGAAGTATCGGTTAAAGGCGAAACTGAACTCAATTCAGTAGCGAACTTGTTAGGTAATTGTCATATCTAATAGTTGAAACATAAACGTATTTATAAATACATACGTCAGTATTTTGAGTACAGATAAATGATTGTATTTAATCTAAAAATATTTTATTTTGTGTTACATATAATTTTTTTCGAATGAAGCATTGCATTATGTATAAAGGCTGATTGCTCAAAATGATTTATAAAAAAAGTTCGTAACTCTTTATGTAAATTAAATTTTTTGGTTGTGTTTAGACTAGAGTATAGAATGAATTGAAAGTTCTAAAGTACAATTATTATTTTTATTAGGTTTAAATAATATTACGGAAATATAAAAATAGTTGTTACGGCATTTTTTGAAAGAGTATACGTTTCCGTAAACTAGTAAACCAAAAAGTTTAAAGTGTGCTAACAAGTTTCATCAAAAGTTGTCGCATTTAATAAGGATTGTAAAATGGTAAAATTGTTGATAATATTATAATTAATAATTTTCAGTTAAGAAATAAAAACTGAAAAATGACATGACTTTTGTAATACATTCTAGTCATATTTCATTTAAATGTGTCAAATTTTCTCGATCGTTAAAGGTTGCGCTTACGACCATCATTTGAAATAAGTAATTGTATTGATTGTATTTGTAACTCTTATATATATGATTAATTTATTTGAATATATTTTAGGCGTTCCGGGACCATCACTTTTTCGAGGCCTTACATCTAGAACGCATAATGCCCGTGGGCAACTTATAAAATCTGTTTGTGATGCAAACATGTCTAATATGACAAAAGATTCTTTGGCTAAAGCTTTATATTGTCGCACCGTAGCAACTATTGTGAGACGTGCAAACAGTCTAAAACGATTAGGATCAACGTTGGGAACTTTGAGTTCAGATTCAAATGAAAGTGTACATAATCAAGCTGAGGTCACAAGTCAGCATGCTAGCACTGTAGGTGGAAACTCTGGTTCAAAATCTATGGTAGCCCTCAATAACGCTGTTCGTCATGCTACGGATGGATTTATTGGTATTCTTGATATGTTTGGATTTGAAGAACCAAAATCAAGTCAATTGGAACATTTATGTATAAACCTTTGTGCTGAAACCATGCAGCATTTTTATAATACTCATATATTTAAAAGTAGTGTCGAATCTTGTAGGGATGAAAATATACAATGTGATATTGAAGTTGATTATGTAGATAATGTGCCATGCATAGATTTAATTTCTTCGCTAAGAACAGGATTATTAAGTATGCTGGATGTGGAATGTTCTATAAGGGGAACAGCTGAATCTTACATTGCTAAGGTTAAAGTGCAGCATAAGCAGAATGATAGATTATTCGAACCTAAACCATTAGAGCCGCGTTTGTTCGGAATACAACATTTTGCTGGGAAAGTTATTTATGACGCTACAGATTTTCTTGACATTAATAAAGATGTAGTACCTGATGATCTTGTAGCTACTTTTCATAAGCACACTTGTGACTTTGGTTTTGCAAGTCACCTCTTTGGCAGCGAACTGAAAGCGTTGTATTCACTAGATATTGTTCCTCGGGGTATAAGTTTCAGAATATCTCCTACATCTCATACTGACTTATCAAATGGTGATGAACCGATATCTACATTGACACAAGATTTTCACACACGTCTGGATAACTTACTGCGAACACTTGTGCACGCTAGGCCCCACTTTGTAAGGTGTATTCGTAGTAATGCTACTGAAGCATCATCCAAGTTTGAGAAAAGATCTGTAATGAAACAAATTCGATATTTACAAGTGTTGGAAACTGTAAATTTGATGGCTAGTGGATATCCACATCGAATGAGATTCAAAGCTTTTATTTCGAGATATCGTTTACTTGCACCATTCAATGAATTATGCAGGGAAGAAGATAATGCCATTGATGATTGCAAATCGATAATGCGTTATGCGATAGACGCAATTGAAAAGAAAGAGAAAATTGTTTCAATGGGGTGGGATTTAGGAAAAAGACATATATTTCTAAGTGAAGGAATTAGACAATATTTAGAGAATTTGAGATCTAAAACAAGAAATGATAGTGCGACAATGATACAATCTTTGTGGCGAGGTTGGAGATTGAGAAGAAGGTGGATAGCATTGAAAAGAGAAAGGGATGTTCACATCACTAATTCTATAACCAATGAACATTCCAAGCCTAAATCATTGGGTAAGAATAAAAAAATGTTTTGATTTAATATAAAGCTATAATATATATATATATATATATATATATATATATATATATATATTTCAAAGTAACTGGCAGCCCATTCGTCGAAATAAAAAAGGTATAAAGTATAAAAACTTTTATTTATACGTTTCGACACAAGATGCGTGAGATCATTCAGCAACACAGGACAAAAACACTCAACAAAAATTTATTTTAAAAAATTAAACTTAATAACATATTAGAGAAAAAAACATTTTTTAGAAAAAAATTATGTATAACTAAAAGATTTGAAAACTAATTTTACTAAAAGTTATGAAATACATCATTGTGAAGCTAGAAGCACGCCCATACCGAGCATCTAGACTCGACATAATTTTTTTCTAAAAAATGTTTTTTTCTCTAATATGTTATTAAGTTTAATTTTTTAAAATAAATTTTTGTTGAGTGTTTTTGTCCTGTGTTGCTGAATGATGACACGCATCTTGTGTCGAAACGTATAAATAAAAGTTTTTATACTTTATACCTTTTTTATTTCGACGAATGGGCTGCCAGTTACTTTGAAATATGTTTCAACGTCGAAAAAACTATCAAGATATATATATATATATATATATATATATATATATATATGGTATATATATGATATATATTGTACATGTAACGGCTGGCGGTCGGGTCCATATAGTGTCCGATCCGCGCGAGGTCACATGTGTCTGTGACCAATCAGGATTCCGCGTGATTTGGAGATATACCACCAGGACGGAATGAATGTTATAGAACATTATGAATATATTATATTTTAATAATCTAGGTCAGGGGTCGGCAACCTGATTGCCGTTAAGAGCGCAAAACTAAATCTGAAAATTACCGAGGGCGCATCGGTATGAAAAAAAAAAAGATTTTTCATAACTTTATTCTCTTAGCATAGTATAATATATACATTACGAACATTCAGTACATCGATAAAAGAAGAGTATTATCTAATAATACCTAATTATATACATATAATTTAGTGTGAAACTTGTGTGAAATATTTCATATTTGAAAACAAAGACTCGCAATTGTATGTTGTTGCACAATATGAGAAAATTTTTAGCGCACATTTCCTTAAAATAGGATACTTATTTTCATCGACTCAATTCCAAAACATTTTAATATTACTATGTGCTTTTAAAATAATATCATTTTGCAAGTTTATTATTTCTAACTCCACGTCTTCGATATTACTAATTTCGAAATACACTGAAACACTTTGCAGAAAATCATCTTCGGCAACTTTATATAAAATAAAGGGTTTATAAAAAAAATCCCAAAACGGGTTTTAGTGCTGCGAAATCTTGAAATCTTGAACAAAACTCTTCTGCCAATTTGTCTATAACTTCTAAATATGATGTAGTAGTAAAATTTTCTATATTTATTTTTAGACTTTCAACAATATGCCTTATATTTGGAAAATGTGAAATTGATTTGCGCTAAGGTTATCATACATTTACATTAACCGAGGGCGCATCTAAAGTTGATCGGGAGCCTCTGATCTAGATTATAGAACGTACGAACTTTGCGGTGTTAGGGATTATTGTCTGGTGTTTTTGGTGTTAATGGACTTTGTTGTGGAAGTAATATCGGCAGTAAATATAAAATGATAGGTAATTGTGTCGTTGTACAAATCACTGATCTCTTAGCCTTAGCCATGTTTTCAGGGGACTTTTCTTCCTCGAATTTGATAATCCTCTTTGATATTTTTTAAACCTTTGGAGTCTGAAAATGAATTGTTTAATAAAAAGAGTGCTTTAAGTATGAACTTTTTCTTCAAGGTTCTGTCTTTGAATATAATTTGTGTTATTGAGGTCTTCTAATTATACGGGCAACCTATTTTTGACTACAAAGGACAACGGTTCAGTACGTTGTGTGAAACGACCGTTCACGTAAAAAAAAAAAATATTGTGCGCAGCGTCTATGTGCGAGGCATACATTGCGCTTGCTGAATAGCTATTATTATTCATGATTATTTAATTAAAAAAAAGAATTATATTTTATTATTTTATTTAATTAATTTATTATATATATTGTAATATTCGCAGTTGAACGTTCAGCTGGATGTATTGGCAATACAGGATCTGGTAGGCCAAGACCACAGCCGATTGCTGGTACCCCTCCACCTGATCCGGCAGACAAGTGCGACACTAAGGTTGTTCAACAGACGTGTACCTTATTTGGACTCGACCTGGTGTGTATATAATATATAAAAAACTGGTGGTTCGTGGCATTGTGCATTAAAGCAAATTGATTGAACTTCCCGTATCGTAGTCAACATTATATAAAAACTTTAGAAAACGTAGACGTAAAAAACCTTTAATTTTACTTATAATTAGGTTGTTTTTTAAAGAGTTGTCCACCACTGACACTTTTTGTCAATTGCTTTTGAAATTTTTGTATATATATTTTTTATAATACTTTAAACCATATTTTTACCATCCTTCTAATAATTTTTAATTAAAAAACCTTTGTTTTGTAATAGTCATTTTAGTGGTTCAATCATTTTTATCCCACTTTCAGTTAGCGAAAGCGGCATAAGGATTTCTTAATAATTTTTATTGCAGTTTTCTCCAGCTTATGGAAAAGCTTGAATATTTGGATAAAAAACATTTTATTTTTATTAAGGATTGCTCGCCCTCAACCTTAATTGGTTAAAAATAAAGTTTTCGCTTTCACTTAGATCTAAACATTGTGATTTCCAATTATCTCTCAAACACATTTATAATATCTGTAATCAGGGCCGGTTCTACTTAGAATGCGATGCATGCAAAAAATTCCGGCGCACGATTTAGGGGGCGCCAAAACGAGATTCAAAAATATATAATCAAGAATACTTAATAGATTATAATAAACAATCTAACCTAACTATGGTTATGAAGATGCAAAAAGCATATTTAGTTTGCAATGTGGTGTCAGTAGAAACAATTAACCGATTTATAACTCTGCAAATAATTAGTAAATTATTGTTCTGCTTAATCGATTAAGTGCACAGTGCACAGACATGTGCTTCAATGTCCAAATATTGTAGCTTATTATTTCAAGTTTTAATAAATTTCCGTAGGACAGTTATTTCATGAATTTTATACAATTAAAATATGATGATTCTTAACTCTGAATTTTATTCTTAAAGAATATTTGAAAAAACTTTTCTTTTTTTAACTTCTGGAAGAATTTTTTTATTTTGAAAAATAAATTAAGGCCTGTTTTAGAACTTTTTTCTCTGTATTTTCTAATTCGCAAGATTTGCCTTTCCCATAAAAAAAATTTCTTCTCATTTCTTCAACATCAACATAGGGTAGGGCGGGGCTAGTTGAGCAAATTTTTACTTAAACGGATGTAGCTCCTCAATGAAAAGTCTCAATAAATTGCTATACGGCTTAAAGGATTTGTTGTTTATCGCTTAACAAAAGTGTCAATACTAGTTTTTGGTAATAAGTAAAATTTAAACGCTACAGCTGTTTAAATACAAAAAGTCAAGTATGCTCAATGTACCCCATAGGTGGGGCAAGTTGAGCAGTAAAGAAGTATAATAAAATTATAGGTTCAATGTCGATTAGTGATGAAATAAAATAAGCTTTTAATAACCAGTTCTATATTTATAGTCTTTATTGACAGAGAAAACAAAACTTATAGTAATTTGCTTTGAATAATTAACGATTAATTAAGTTAGGAATTATTTTCCATTATATTCAGTATTTTGGTTTAAAATCATTATTTCTTTATATCATTATTCATAAACTTAGCTTAAATCTTAAAAATAATAATCAATTTCTGGAAGTTAATGGTAATTGTCTTAGTGACAGAACAAGTTTAGCAACTATGCTCAACTAACCCCAACTCGGAATTTCAAAATAAAAGTGAGTTTTTAAAAAAACCGTTAGAATTATACCCAGAATCTCTGTGCATATTAAAAGTACTATAATTATATGGAAGAATAAAATTTACCTGGTTAAAAATAAATAACATTTGACTAAACCAGACGAAAACTCGTGATGAATGACTTTTTTACTTTTTGGTCTCAAAATAAACAAAACGCCCGTGAGCCTCACTCATTTGTCCAGCGGCTACTAGCAATCGCGGGATGTTTATTTCTCCCAAACCTCTATCTTTCCGCCATATAATGCCTAAACGGATGGTGAATAGTTTTCGGGATATTTCGATTGCTCAACTTGCCCCTATGCTCAACTAGCCCCGCCCTACCCTACCGTCATAAACTGCATGGCCATTTTTTGCTCCGAACTCCTGAATGGCAAACCTGGCTTTTGCAAAATCTTATCAGTATGATATCTTGCAGTAACTGCAAAACAAAAGTTTTTTGAATTATTTAATTGGGATGATTTATATTGTCGGAAATGCCGAAGAGATTTGTTTGATCTTTACAAGTGAACTCCAAACATGATAATTTCCCGTTCATTACCCAAAGAAATAAAACCTAATGGAACAAAATT
>NW_020537324.1:44481629-44501280 GCF_003426905.1 Ctenocephalides felis | reverse complement strand
AAGGGCAGACAATTATACAGTGTAATTCCCAATATAAATATGTAACGCTGTCGACGGGTACTCCAACTTACTGGCCCTCAGATCCCAAAAAGAACCAGATCTACTGGATTTTTTTATTTCTCATGGCATCAATACAAATTACACTGAAATTGAAACTAATTTTGACCTTTCATCCGACCATACTCCTGTAATTGCCAGCATCTGCTCATCTATAATAAATATTTCTCGAGCACCATGCCTTCACACTGCGAAAACTAATTGGGATATGTATCGCAAAAAAGTTGAGGACAAAATCAATTTGCAAATGAGATTGAAAACGCAAACTGACGTTAATACAGCTATCGAAACTTCAACAACATTTTGACTGAAGCTGCTTCATCCTCTACGCCTAAACCTGTGCAATCCAATCGACAATCTACTTCCTTAGAAATCAAAAAAGCTTATCGCTGAAAACGGACGGAGAGCAAGAAGAAAATGGCATAACAGCCATTACCTTCAGATAAAACCTACTTTAACAACATCAGTAATAAGCTGAAGAATAGATTGAAAGAAATGAGCAATATTAATTTCACTAACTATGTAGCCAGCCTTAACCGCTTCGATAATTCGATTTGGAAACCAGTGAAAAACCGACTCAAACCATGTGTGCGAAACCCGCCAATTCGTTGGGATGCCGACAACGACTCGACTTGGTCACGAAGTGATAAAGATAAAACTGAAGTTTTTGCCAAGTATTTATCCTCTGTGTTTCAGCCTAATTTACCTTCTGATAATCAAATTCCTGATTGTGACATGGTTTATCGAACGATTCCTGTTAGAAATAATAAAAAATTCTTCTCTCTGAGAAGGGTTGTCGGGGAAATTTCTAAACTTAAAAACAAAAAATCTCCAGGAATCGACTTAATCTCGTCGAGAATGTTGAAAGAATTGCCTAAAAAAGGTATTATTTGTTTAACATATATATATAATGCTATATTAAGACTGGAATTTTGGCCTAAATCCTTTAAAACCTCTATAGTTAAAATGATTCCAAAGACTGGAAAGGATCCATATTTGGTTTCATCTTATAGGCCCATAAGCCTTCTACCTATTACCTCAAAAATTTTCGAAAAACTTTTACTTCAAGATATATTATCAGAATCAAATAATATTCCAGACCATCAATTTGGCTTCCGCAAGCAACATTCGACAACACAACAGTGTCACAGACTTGTTAATATTATTAATAACTCTTTCGAAGCCAAGGAATACTGTTCCGCCGTGTTTCTGGATGTAAGGCAGGCATTTGACAAAGTGTGGCATGAGGGATTACTTTTAAAAATAAAATATAACCTTCCGTCATCCTACTATGAAATTCTTAAGTCATACCTAACAGACAGAACATTCAAAGTCAGGGTTAACTGTGAAACTTCTAATTCCTTTCCGATAAGTGCAGGCGTTCCACAAGGAAGTGTGCTGGGTCAGTTCCTTTATTTACTATTTACTAGCGATTTTCCTTCATTGCCAACTACATCAATTGCTACATTTGCTGATGACATTGCAATACTTTCCTCAGATATCAACCCAATGGTTGCATCTATCAAGCTCCAGTTACATTTATATGCTGTCGAGCGATGGACGAAAAAATGGCGCATTGTTATTAATGAGAGCAAATCTTGCCATATTACATTTTCTTTAAACAAACTAACCTGTCCTGAAGTTTACTTTAATTGCCAGAAAATTCCACCAGCTGAAAATGTAAAATATCTGGGAATATACTTAGATCGAAAACTAACATGAAAAACCCACATTATGGCAAAAATTAAACAAATCAAACAGAAGATTGCAGACCTGAATTGGCTAATGAGGCGCAAATCAATCCTATCGCTTGACAACAAGCTATTGATTTATAAATCTGTAATAAAGCCCATCTGGACATATGGTATAGAGCTTTGGGGTTGCGCCAGCATGTCCAATATTGTTTTAATGCAACGGATGCAATCCAAAATCCTAAGGCAGATCACCAACGCACCTTGGTATGTAAGCAATAAAATCATCCACGACGACCTCAATGTTCCTTTTATTAAGGATGTAATTAGCAGCAGAAGTTTATTCCATCACTCCAAGCTTGAAAACCATCCAAATCAACTTATAGCACCTCTACTTATGACTCCGTCTAGTAGAAGGTTGAAGCGAAAAATTCCATTGGACTTAACATAACATATTGAGCTGCTCATTGGAACAGTTTCACGGATTATTTAGTTTATATTATAATTTTACCTTTAGTTTTAATTATGTTATGAGTTGTAATTATTATTATTTTTTGTTTACTTTTTATTTTGATTTATTATATATTATTTTTATATATCAGCTCTGTAACTCATAGAGTCATTCTGACTCTGATTGTTATTATTAATGAAATAAAGAAAAAAAAAAAAAAAAAAAAAAAAAAAAAAAAAAAAAAAAAAGTGCACATTTCCTATGAGTGTATTTTAACGTAACCTAGATGATTGCATATAACATATGAATATATTATATTCTCATATTATCTAGGGATACTAGACAAGCGGTTGAATAACTACACGTTAAAAATGTACATTTTACATTTAAACGCCATATCAAATTCGTAAGGGTTGTGTGTTTTTTTGCTAATATTATCTCAAATGAATCTCTCGTTTGATGGGATTCTTACATCTTGTGTTTAAGTCGTATGTTAAAATCTATTTATGAGTTTTTTCTCAATAAACTCATCATAAACACCTGTTATACACATTCTATATTTTGTGAAATAAAATAATCAGGTGGCTTCAAAACGTAAATAATTTCTATAATCACTTTATGATAAATATTATTTGTTTACAAATGATAATGACATGGGAGTATTAAATAGGTGCGTGCGATTTGTTTAAAATTAAAAATGATCAATTTCGATAAATTATCTAAATCAGATAAAGGGATTAAACGAATTTAAGTAAATTAATCGCATTGCTAGACATACTCTAGACGATAATCTAATCATTTGTTAGCAATACTTTTGTATGTTTATTGTTTATTTATTATTAAGCTTTCAAGTTGTTTTAACTTTCGTACAGTAACTCTAAATTCTGACAGTATACATAATTTTAATCTTTGATTTTACATTATTTAAATTCGTTTTAACTACCATGCTACACGTGTTGTAACAATTTTTTGAAATTTAATATTTTTTGTGATCCACTAATTACATTTATATAAAATAAGGATGGATGGTTGCTGTAACTATCCTTTTACTGAATTGAGTAAAAATAATTCCACAGCTGTTGTTCATCATTTCACAATTAATTATTTTCTAAAAATCAGTTCGGTATTGGGTAATTGGCATTATGCGGTAACGTCTACTAAGTCTAATGACAAAATACGACAATGATGCATCTGATATTTTATTCTTTACTTATTTTTAAGAGAATTGACTTGTTTCTAAGTAATTCTTTTTATAAATCAACGCCGTGAACTATAACTAATATAACAGAAAAATACAGTGCCTTCCGTAATAGAAATGCTTAGCATATATCAACGTAATTTACAATTATTATCATAATTGAAATCAAAGATATAGTGGTTTCTGTTTCTCAATTTACAGGTACCTACATCTTATAAACTACACATTCCGTTGTAATTTTTTTACATTAATCAAGATATCTATTTGTACATTTTAGCAATCACATTATCAAAGATTGATAAATTTGAAGCGAAATAAGATATATAAAATATAAACTTAGTTGATAATAATAACGCAAACCAAAATTTTATGATAGATCAATTTTGAATTACCTATCAAAAAATGTCGTACCTGCGCAGTTCTTTCATTTTTGGAAAGGTAGGTGTAGCGGTTATGGACTCTCAATAAAAATAATTTAAAAAAATGTCATTTGGCGGTCAAAAATGTTTATTGGACATATGTACATCAAATTATCAGATATTATATAGAGATTTTAATATTGTGTACACATTTTGTGTAATTTTTTTTTGGGTTCCGTACCAAGATTTTTAATTTCGAAGTTTTGTTATATGGTTCAAACAAATGTCCTCGACATTTTCGACAGTATGAAATAACCGATTTGTATGATTAAAAAATCATTCGGTTCGTACTCGATCGCAAAGCGTTTTTGCAAAAGGCTATTTTGCCGTTTCGGAGGTATGGAGCGTAAAGGGTGTAAAAACGGTTATGTAGTTCTTGAGTGAACAGATTATCCGATTAGATGAATTCAAAAAACATTTTGCTTGAGTAGATGGTGTGCAAAAAATGCATTTACAGACAATTTAGTGATTTTGAAAATTAAAAAAAATAATCAAAATTTTCAAAAAAAAATTCAAAGTTTCAACAAATTCAAATTTTCGAAATTTTTCATCTTTTTTAAAAAAAACTGAATTTCAAAAAATTACAAAATAAATTATTTCTTACAAAAATTTAAGAATTTTTCGAAAATTAAAAAAAAATCGAATATTTTTAAAATTTTCTAATTCTCAAAATATTTAAAAAAACGTTTCTTTTAGATTCCAAAGAATTTTAAACTTCTAAAAAAAAATTGAAAAAAAAAATCTAAATTATTAAAAAATTTCTAAATTATCAAAAAAAATCTAATTCAAAAAAATGGACTCTTGTAAACGTACATATAAGTTGTTTATAAAATACACTCATCACCCAATTTAAATATTATAAATTTACAGTATGTATTTGTAATAAATAATCTATTTGAAAATCTTCAAAACAATTATTGATTATTTTTTCATTTCTCGAATGTTTAATTACGGTACGGAAAGTTCCATCAATTTGCCTTAAGACACGATGCCGTGCACTCTACTAGTTAAGTTTTAATTGGTATATTTAAATAAATTCTGTATACTTTTGAATTTGATATTGATTTGTTGAACAAAGTCTAATATTCGGGCATATCATTAATAAAAGACATAAATATCATTTGAGAATTTATTTTACGAATATAAAATTTAAAAACTAAAACAATTGATATTGAAAAATTATAAGGAGTAAAAAAGTACTTACAATTTACTAATCGCAGTGTTTAAAAAAGAAAATTCGATAATCGATACGGTATAAGTTTATTATACTACACTATGTAATATAAACAATAAACTAGTAATTATATAAGACTATACTCGTATATCACAATTATACTTACATTAAATTAATAAAATTAGTAATGTTTTGTATTAGAAAGCCAGTATTCTCGGAACTAAGCTTGCTGCCGAGCTTATGGCAGGCCACGATGGTGTTATTGTGAATACCAGCTCAATAGCAGCTCTTCTACCACATCGCTGGTTACCTGTCTACACTAGCACCAAAAGTAGTTTGCTGACATTCACACAATGTTTAGCGGTCAGTATGCTTTCAAGTATGTTTGTAAATACTACATATGTTATCAAATATTACATATTAATTATTACATAAAACACTTAAATGCAAAAAAACAAACAGCTTTATATCTTATATATAAAAATGGAGCTCTCGATCAAATGATTCGATAAAACTCGAAAACGGCCAAACCGATTTGGCCAGTCTTAGTCTTGAAAAATTCGTGCCAATCCAGAGATGGTCGGAAAGATGTGATATTATTTCAAAATCGCGTAGAAACTTTACAATTTTAATTTGAAAGTTTGTGTAGAATTTAAATAAAACAATGAACGGTGGCGAATACGTGAAATGTCAAACGTTTTTGACAGATGATGTTCAATTACGTTTAATAAGATGTTTTACGTGAATATTATTTAATTTTGATTAAATTGTAGTAAGTAGTTTTGCGTGTAGTTTTATTTATACACAAAAACGTTAGTAAACGGGCCGCAAGGCCCGCAAGTGTTACTAGAGACTCAAAATATCAACTTTTTTGAAATGTTAATATGAAAATGCACTTTTGGGCATATTTTTCTCAAACACGGTGCTCTGAAAAATCTCATTTGTATAATTATATACTTATTGGTATTTATAAAACATTTTCAAGGTTATATTATTTTTTATTTATGTTATTTAAATTCAGAACCTAAAGGTATCGAAAGATCAAATGGACATTTTGTCGAATAACATTTTCTCAGTTAGGGGCCGTTCAAGTATTACGTAAGCACTTTAGGGGGGCGGGAGGGGATTGTTGATTTGCTTATTTTGGGTTGACATGGGGGCCAGGGGAGTCTAGATGATGATTACGTCATAGGTAGTATTTTTATTTTTTTACATTAATTGCAAAATGTTTACGTAAGCATGGGGGTAGAGGGTAAGAGTTTTGCTTACTTTTGCTGACAAGGGGGATGGGGGGGGGGTAAATAATTGTAATAAATCTGCTTACGTAATACTTGAACGATCCCTTATAATTTCCTAGAATTTATCGAAGAATAGATAGTAATATATGAAGGTCCGGGGTTAAAAAGGTCCACCACCGATGTGTCAAAAATCAGTAAAGTTAAGCATTGTTTAACAACAAAATTTGAATGTAGAGGAAAAAAGATGTATAACCAGCAGAGGTGGGGAACCTTTTTGCCATTAGAGGCCACACTTAAATTAGGCAGCAATAAAGGAGGCCGCATAAGCTGATTGACCTAAAAAAGTGACTTTTCTAAAATTATTATAGTTTTTTTATAGTTTTAACAATTTATTGCATTATATAGAAAAAAGTAAATAAAATACTTCAAAATTTTAAAAAATGTCGAGATTTTTTAAAATGGAAAGAAATCGAAAATTTCTGGGTGTCGAAGGAAATCGAACAAAATTTCATTCATTTTTCTTGAAGATAAAATCGACTTCGTTTCGATAAACTCGAATTTTAGTTCGTCTTAATTTCATTTAAACATTCATTTTTTATATAAAAATGGCATTAAAGGCTTTTGATTTGAATTTGATTTTCATATTCTTATTGTTGCATAATTCTTTGAAATAAAAAATTATATATTATTCTTATATCATTGAATTCACTGATAGATTTTTATTTTGCAAACTAAGGTGTTAATGGTTAATTTAGGGAATTTTGAGTTTTGGAAAACCAGATTAAATTCAATTGCACACTTTCTGTATGAATATTTCTGCTTGTTGTCATTCATTACAATAGTTATCATAAAAAAAAGGATTAATGCATTAAACGCAACGTTACCCCTTTCCAAAAGAAATATACGTTCTATTGACAGACATTTAAGAATATAATTTAAAAAATATTATTGATAAATGATGTACCTACTCCATTTAAAGAATAATGATGTTTATAAACTAAATATAAACTAACAATAATAAACGTGAAAGAAATATTTTAATTAAAATATGTATTTATTTTGCTCAAAATGTATTGTTAATTTATATTTTGCATTTGAGTTGTTCTCATTTCAAATACCTTACTCTATATTTATATTTCAAGATTTAAATATAAATAAATTCTATATACTTATTATGTGCAAATAAATACAAACACATATTTTGCTTACAGCAATTTTTAAAAATATAGTTTTGTATTTTATGAAAAAAGGTATAGTTTTGTGTCATTTTTAAACTATGGTGTCATAAAATTGCCAATATATCTAGGTAAAATCTGGTTGCCCCGATCTCCGCCAAAGCTGCGGATTTGCTTTTGATTGCGAGAAGCATAAATTTTTATCATTTTACTACGGATACGCATACAAATCTTCAACCCGGGTGCTAACGATTCTTTTGCACTGTTATTTTTTTATAATACTTCTTGAATAAATATAATAGGCGATGTCTTGCGAAATCGAAAATATTGCTTATATTAAATAATATTAATATAATATATTACATCTCTTTTTTGTATCTGCCTAAGAGTCTGTGTTTCAGGCTAGTAATCTGATGTCATGTTACAATATGACTGTTTTTGGTGGGATTTTTTGCGGAACTGTCATGACGTTGATGTACAATAGTTGTTTGAAAGTAACTCTGCTATTTTGTACTAGACGGCAAGGGGCCGCACAAGAACCTCCCGGAGGCCGCATGCGGCCTCGAGGCCGCATGTTCCCCACCTATGAGCTATACCCTTGATTTGAAAGCGGTGATCTTTGAAATAGGGGAGATAAACGGTAATCTTTGAAAATCCATAATAAAAGTATTTTCTTCCTTTGGTAGTTTTTTAGCATTAGTTAAAAATGTAATTATTTTGTAAAATACCTTTAAAATTATAATAAGACTAAATTTTTTTGCCACCTGCCCGTTTCAAGTTACCCCGCCTATAGGATAAAAAGGTCTAGATAACAACTTTTTGAAAGACATCAAAAAAGCACATTTCTACAATGATGAAGTAGAAGGCAGTTTACTGAACGTAGTCAGATAATTGTTCGTTTGAAATGTGTTATTTGTTGCGATATAATTGGTTTGATTTTCATAATATAATTTATAATTGCTCAAAGTTAAATTGTACTTTTGTTCTCCGTCCTCCATATATTTTTTTATTAAATTTACTTTAATTTATGGGATGTTACTTGAAACTTCTCAAAAAGCAAGTCAAAGAAGAAATACTTAATACATTTTCTATCTCTCCTCGCAGAAATTTGAAAATTTTGATAAGCTCAGTAGTATTATTTACAATTATACACAAAATCCAGAATCCAAAAAGAATCTGAAAAACTTGAAACGTAATCAATAAGTCGAAAGACCAAAAAGACTTCTAGTTTGATTGTATTGACAAAATATAGACAAACTAATGGGGGTTTATTGTTTTTATAATACCTCATTTTATGTATCATTCAAACAACACATCCTTATTCACTTAACCCTCCGTCGGTCGGCGTGGTCTGGCCAGACTTTTTTCGACTTCAATTAAAAAAAAAAACTTCTAGTAATCCTATCGACTTGAAATTTCTTGACTTTTCCTAAATTTTCATTAGCTGTCGATCATTGAAAAAATCAGGACGAAAAAATGTACAGAAGGATAATTATAAGGATATTAACTTTTTTATACTTCGAATGGTCGGAAAGGTCTGTCTAGACCACCCATACATTTTGTATGAAATATACGCTTTTTGATATATGTAAACCAGTATTTTGTCTTTTTTCATGGTATTTTCTATTCAAACTGCGTTGTATACTTGTTTACCTATGGTTGTATATATTCTTTGCTATGTGTTGTAACATGAATGTTAGTATTTTCATGACGAGAGTTTCTTGAAAACCTACCAAACTTATTGGTAATCGCAAACACTGAAAATCGGATGAGTAATGCAAACATTATCAAAAATTTTTCTACCCGTACTTTTTTTGGCAAAGCTGTAGTGAAATTATATTTTTCACTTTACAGCTCATTTCAAAGGCGACGCACCTCATTTCGTTTTCATTTGAATTTCACATTCATTTCAAAGGCGCCGAAAAAGAATAAATTTTTCATTGAAATAAAACAGAAAAATTAACAAAAAAGCAACGATTTTTTAATATTTTTTGATCTTTTTTATATAATATAATATGTAATATTTTTATTATAAGCAAGCTCAACACATGCAAAAGACGGTAAGAAAAAGAAAAAATCAAAACTATAAATATTTACTACTAATAATCGTTAATATATAAGACACCAAAAACTCATTTATCCCATATAAATGCATGTAAAATGAATGGTGGTCTAGCCAGACCTTTCCGACCGTTCGAAGGTGAAAAAATATCTGACAGACGGAGGGTTAAAGTATTAATATTTTTGATTCTCTAGAAATTGATTAGAATATACCTTACTTAGCAAAACAACGTTTGCCGGGTCAGCTAGTTATATATACTTTTCGAGCTGAAGGGAGGATAAAAGCCAATTCTTTATATTCCTGAACATATATTCTCATCTTGGACCATTGCTATTTTGTATATTCTCATCTGAGTTTTTTTTGGTTTGCGGATGATTCTAAAATATACAGAGGCATAAGAAACGAAGGTGATTTGTTTGCGGTCCAGGATGACTTTAATCGATTATCTAGATGGTCAAATTTAAATTGAACGTGAATAAATGCTTTTAGAAAATACTCCTTGTTAACGTGCTCGTTCGTTTTCAATTATTGAGCGTGAAAATTTGTTTTTAGAAAATATTCCGTGTTAACGTGCTCGTTCGTTTTCAATTATGTGTAATAAATCCACTCGGAATACTTTTAATCACTTATAAACTAATGTATATTTTATTGATCAAGTCGATTAATTACACATATCGGGAATTTCATGTAACTTGCCTCAAGGCAAAATACCAATACCAACTTGTTAGTTTTTACTTTATGTTATATAGTTGTAGTTTATATTATATGTATTGTGTATATAATTTAAAAGCTGCCTATGATTTCTTAAATTATTATTTTTCCTCTCATAATAATAAACGTTTTATCAATGAATACACGTGAAGAGACTTCTTAGTTTTTTTATCTCATAGTAATAATAACGTTGTAATGAATATTTTTGAACTAATTACAAATTATCTGTGTTGGAAATGCTTTTTTTCTGTTTTAATCATGGAAATTTCATATGATGAATCTAATTTGTAAAAAACTTGCAGCAAACTGAAAATTGTAGTCCAACCGGGATCAGATATCTATTACTATGTCCTGGAGGGACCAATACACCTCTGAGACATGGCATAAATAAGTATGGAATTGTACAAGAGCACATTCCGTATGAACAAATTCCAAAAGCTTTGTTAGAAGACCAAGAGTAAGTACCCACTTATTACTGATAATAAGTTAATTAATATAACTATTTTTTATTAAAACTAATATTTAATATTTTTATATAATTTTAATATCAGTTAATTTATATAAACATAATATCATTCTCCAGACCCGAATTGGTTGGAAATGCATTCATACGCATGCTTCAAGAAGCTGCTAACGGTGCCGTATGGCTGGTTAATGGTGGTAAAATTTTCGATGTGCATGTACCAACATTTGAAGAACTCAAAAAAACAGAAATATAATCACTCAATTTAGGAAAAACATGATAAAAGCATGTGTTTGAAATTATTGAATGAATTAGTATGTATTCAATTCAATATTATTCAAATATTTCTTCCTTTATTTAGCACAATTTCGTGGTGACAGTTTTTATTGTAAACATTATATATATATACATACATATATATATATATATATATATATATATATACATATATATATATATATGTATGTATGTATGTATATTATGTACACTTAATTTATATAATATAAATTTTATTGAATACATTTTTATAAGATTTCCAATTATTTTATATAAATTCTCTTAAACATTATAAATAGTAGGTAAGAAAAGAGGTAATATTGAGCTAATTTAGAAATGGAATCCAATAAAAAACACATAAGCAATGAGCCAAATCAATTTATAATTTTGATTCAATAGCAATTTTAATATATCAATGGCTATAAAATTTATATTTAAAAAATCTGAGAAAGTTTTTGCCAGAATATTCGATTTTGTTATCTTTCTTGACGTTTAAAGTCATTCTAAATTGTTTGATACCAAAAATCGGCAATATGTATATGTATGAGCTTGTGTGTTTGTGTATTCAAACATTTTCAATTCTGGCCATGATCTTTCTCTTGCAGCATCCATCTGTAGTCAGCGTGCTTCCCGAGTATTTAAAATAATCCACGTATTCCAATTCTTTGTTTCCTACCGCCATCCTCAGTTTAGTCTAGTTTCGATATTCTCATAACTTAGATTTGTCAATGTTAATATCCATCCCGTATTGTCGATGATTCTGCTCATCATGCTATGTAGCACGGTTTGGTTTTTGATATCAAAACGAGATCATCTGCCTACTTTGTAGTGGTTATTCTTCTACCTCCAAACGACAAATTTGCAGTATCTTCATTGGTTTGTGTTGACGACCCATTTACCTTATAAGTTGAACGAGTTCGTTGACATGCAACGTCCTTACCAAATTTCTTGACCTATTTCAACAATGTTTGTATCACCCTGGTTCACTTGAATCCTTTTTTCCAGTCTATAGATCAGCTTACGTTGCATAAATCTATGTTATTAGTTTTCAAAATCTTCATCAGCCTGCTTCATTTGACTTTATCGAAAACATTCTGCCCATCTATGAAACAGAAGCAATTATCTTTGTTAACGTCGAGACACCTTTTGGCATTATTCTCAGTAGTCCAATGATGCTTCTTTTTTATCTAAATACAAACTGATTTTCACTCATATAGTGCACAATCTTATTTTTAAATCGTCTTATAAGGATTTTGACTAAAAACTTTTCTGCAAATTCAGACTGATTCAGGCTCTTTCTAAAGAGCTATTAATTTGAAATTAAGGAAGTTTTTTCCCATTTGCCCGTTCCGTATTTTTGGCGCAGCAGTTAGGTGACTTTTCTTAGTCTATTTTTACTCAATTTGTTTAGCAGATCAATTTTAATCAAATATATCAATGTATTTATCTCTATCCCGAGAGTCGTGGAGGGGGGATCTAGAATGTTATTATTCTTGCACTGATTTTATATTTATCTTAAGAGCAAAGACCCATTCGCTTTTTTTTTCCATAGATCGCAGGTCAATTAGCTCATCTCTCGCAAATCCGTTCATAGTGTTCCAAGCAGCCTCAGTTGTGAGCATCACTTCTACAACAGTATTTGGGATAATTCTTCGCCTCAATATCTCTTCTACATTGTTCCGTAGAACACTAAGTTGCGGGCACACGAAGAATGCGTGCTTTGCTTCTTCGATTTCGCCCAAACAATATGGGCAATCCGAGCTATCGTGCTTGAAGCCTTGAAGTCCATTTGCCTTTCACTGCTGCAGTTGCTGCTATCGGTCAATACTGTTCTATTTATTTGTGTATGTATTGTGTCCGCATTTTTTCGTCCACGTTTTCGGGCGCACGAATCAACCGATTTGAATGGGTCAAAAAACATTCAATTCTTATTGATACGGAGATGCGCTAATTAGTTTTTGGCAAAGGCAGGTCCAGCCGTTTCAGAAATATTAAGCATAGAGAGCATAAAATAGAAATCGAGTTTTTGAGAGAACAGAACATCCGATTTGAATGATCCAAAAACATTCAATTAGTAATGATGAGAAGAAGTTCGATTTGATTTTGCCGAGCAAAATGTGCAAAAAATGGCACATTTTGAGAAAATAAAGCATCCGATTTGAATGATTCAAAAAGCTTTCTGCTTATGTTGACGAAGCAATTGCTGTTGGGAAAATATTTTTTAGTGATTTTTTTTTTAATTTCCAAAAAAAAAAATTTCGGAAAATAATTCGGATTTTAATTTTATTTCTAGCTAAAGTTCTTATGCTCACCTATATACTTTAAATAATTTTAAATTTGCGGCGTTACTTGTGACCTAGGTTACAACTGAAGTTTATTTATGTATCTTTGAGCATTGCTTTGGTTTGTCCATATAAATCCCGTCACAGTCTAATTAACTTCCCGTAGGGCAATTTATAGCAATCACAAAAAAATCGAAAATGAAAATTTTAATATATCTTTACGTTTCAAAGGTTTCTGAGTATTTTGGCATACCTTATAAAAAATGGATGTATGTGTGTGTGTGCGGATACAAATTTTCGTCGACGATTTCGGGAACACCGATCAACCGATTTGAATAATTCAAAAAATATTCGATTTGTATTGATAAGGAGGCGTGCTGATTATTTTTTGGCGAAGGTAGTCCTAGCCGTTCCGAAGATACGAGGCAAAAAATGCCATAAATGGTAACTCAGTTTTTAAGAGAACGGAGCGTCCGATTTTAATATTTCAAAAAGCATTTTACTTGTATTGACAAGATGAAGAATTGATCAAATTTTCATGAAGGCAGGTTTAGCGGTTACGGAGATCTAATGAAAAAAGTAAAAAAAAATGCCTTTTGGCGGACAGGCAAAATTGATCATTAGACATATGCACATCAAATTGTCAGATATTTTATAGAGATTTTAACAATAGGTATAAATTTTGTTTACATTCCTATGGGTTCCGTACCAATATTCATCCGTTAAACGGCGACGCGGCTTTACGCGCTTTGACATTTTGTCTCTATGCAGGTAAAGCAGTACGATTGCTTTGAAAACAATTTCAGAATTTCCAAAATATGTCAAAATAAAGAAATTTTTTTTTTTAATAATTTTTTTTTCTTTCAAAAAAAGTAATTTTTTGTCAAATCTATAGTTTCTCAAAAATCTAATTTTTTCGAAGTAAATTTTTTTCAAAAAAATTTTCTCAAAATTTTTTTTTAAAAAAATAATAATTTTTGGTACGGGAAGTTCCAGCAATATGCCTTAAGGCACGATGCCATGCGCCCCACTAGTTCAATTATTGGTCCAACTGAATGCCTAGAAACTTTATTAACTCATTGCGCGGAATAATTGTTTCGTTAAGTTCAACTGCGGGGCTAGTTTGATTGCAAAGTGCTATTGACTGTGCTATTCTATCCTCCACAGTAAAATCTATGCTGGAGATTGCTTGAAGCTGTATTTGGATTTTTGTTTGCGGCGATGATGCACGATTATCAACAAATGTGGCAACATTTGCGTCAATTTAAGTTGGAAAGTCAGCCGTAAAAATTAAAACTAGTATTGGGATTAGCGAGAACGCTGGAATCAATTTCATTGATATTTGAATTATTATTATATTTATTATTAACTTCTCGAAGGGTAAGTTATTGTAATCGTCCAAAAATCGAAATTAAATTTTTTTACATTTCTCGACGTTTTGAAGGTTTCTGAACATTTTGGCATACCTCAGAAAAAATGGATGTGTGTGTGTGTGTGTGTGTGTATGTATGTATGAATGTATGGATACAATTTTTTGTCCACTTTTTCGGGCGCACGGATCAACCGATTTGAATGGTTGAAAAAATATTCGATTTTTATTGATTGACATTTTTTGGCAAAGGCAGGTCCAGCCGTTTTGGAGATACGGAGCAAAGAGTGCAGAAAATAAAAATTGTGTTTTTGAGAGAACGGAGCATCCGATTTGAATGATCTAAAAAATATTCAATTAGTAATGATTCGGAGAAGGGGTGATTAGTTTTTTGCAAAGGCAGGTCCAGCGGTTTCGGAAATACAGAGCTAAATGTGCAAAAAATTGTAGTTTTTTGAGAGAACGGAACGACCGATTTGAATGATTCAAAGAACTTTCTGCTTGTTTTAACAAAATAATTGATTTAAGAAAAAAATTTTGTTTTAAAATTTTAAAATTTAAAAAAAAATTTTTTTTGTATATCGAAAATAATTCAGATTTTATTTTCAATTCTGACTAATATAAAGTTCTAATATACTTTAAACAAATAATTTCAACTTTGCAATTCATTTTATATAATTCTTATAAATATTACACAATGTTACAATATTTACTAGTTTTTAAATCAAATGAAATATTATATTTCTCAAATGATAAATCAAAATTAGTACTCAAACTAAACCAATTATATCACTCATAACCATCTGATTATGATGAGTATAACTTCGAACTAATTCACTGTAGAACATCACTGTAGAAATGTGTTTTTTGCTGCTTTCAAAAATTTGTAACTTTGTCCTTTTTACCCTACAGGAAGGGTTAATTGGGACGGCCAGAGGTAATGTTTAGGTCTAATGTTTTATTTAAATTTTAAAGGGATTTTACAAAATAATAGCTACATTATTCCACCAATGCAAAATATAATTTTCATGGGTGCATTTTTACAGAGATAACATTGTAAATAACGTTGCTCTGGTATTTCATGAGAAATATTCATCAGCAGAATTGGAATAACTATTTATTCAATTTATCTATTGTGAAATTGCTTTATTTAACTAAATTTACTTTTTGTTAATTATTTTTCATTTTTTACATCTTTGCCATTGTAAAGTTTCAGTTGATCTTTTTTATCCCACCTAGGCTTGAGCTTGCATAGAGGTTATATAAAAAAACTGTTGAATCTAACTTAAAATTAACAATACATCTTATAAAACAATTAAATAACGAATATTAAGGTCTCGTAAACTAAGCAACAGTGCTCACAACCTAAAAAAACTAACAACGAAAGAAAATACTTTTGTTATGCATATTCAACATTGCTGTTTTTCTTCCACTTGCAACGTCTTAAGAATCAAGGTGATGGCTGGTTACACATTTTTTTCTTTCTTCTTTCAAATATTGAAGTTAAAAATTTTTTTGGGGTTTTTGAGATATCGGTGGTGGAATTTTTGATCCGCGGACCTTTAAGCCCTGGTCTATTTTTTTCTGAAAATTTGCTGTTCATGGTAATATAATATAAGATGGAACATTGAGAATAATAATAGCTAAGCACTTTATATATGAGGGAGCATAAAACTTTCACATAATCAATTTATAATTATATTAAAGATATCTCGGGTAGAGGCAAAAACTAATGTTGCATGACATCGTGTCTTAAGGCAAATTGCTGGAACTTCCAGTACCAAAAACTAAATTTTCAAAAAAAGCTTTGAAAAAATTAGATTTTTGAGAAATTTTGAAATTTTTGAAAAAATTAAATTTTATGAAAAATTAGTTTTTTTATATTTTGAATTTTTTCGTATTTTGTGTCTAATGTTCATTTTGTCAGCTGTAAAGGGACATTGCATGTTGTTTGACATGTTAGGATAACAACTCAATAGTTCATTTTCGACCGCCAAATCGCATTATTTTTTTTAACTTCCCGAGAGAGTTTATTCTTTTTTTTACTTCCCGAAGGAGAAGTTTATGCTTTCATCAAAAAATCCGATTTGCTAATTTTATGTTTTTTCGGCGTTTCAAGTCATTCTGAATCGAATGAGACCAAATTTGGAAAAAGTATATGTGTGTGTGTATGTGAACAGATTTTTTGCCGTAAATCGACGTTTTCTCAACAACGGCTGGACCGATTTCAAAAATTTAAAAGCCATTCGATGCACCACGATGAGGACTATTGTTTTGTGCAACCTCGGCCAGCCATTTCTTTATAAATAGCAGAAAAGCGAAAAAAAATTCGTCTACGTTTTAGCCCGAAATTCTGAATCGATTTTGAAAATTCATAAACCATTCGAAAGGTATTGGTTAGGAATCGTGCTAATTAGTTTTTGGTAGTGATCGGCCAGGCCGTTTTCTTATAGTAAAGTGTTAAAAAAAATTTTTCAACAATTTTTATTATTATTTTTTAACGGTAGTCTTATAGATCAAACTAAAATATTACGGCTCTACAACAAGTCGTTCAACTTTAAAAATTTATCAAAGTTTGCAAAAATTGGTATCGTGTTTTTGGCATTTGTCAAAATTAGACCTTTGATCGACGTTTTCTCAAAAACGTCTGAACTGATTTCAGAAATTTACAAGCCATTTGATGTATCTCAATGAGGACTATCATTTGTCAGTTTTGTGCGACGATCTGCCGAGCCGTTTCTTTGTAATTGAAAAAAGTGTTAAACTTTTCGTCCACATTTAAGCTCATACTACCAAATCGATTTTAATAAATCAAAAATTGTTCGAAAGATATTAGTTGGGAATGATACTGATCAGTTTTAGGTGAAAATCTACCGAGCCGTTTTCTTGTAATTAACTGTTGAAAAAAATTTAAGCCGATTTGTATGGAAGTTTTTTTGGCGATATATCATGGTGTTATAGAAACTTACTGAAATATTACAGTCTTACGACAAGTAGTTAAATTTTAAAAGTTCACCAAAGTTTGAGAAAATTAGACGAATAAACAATAAATTAAAAGTAGACGATTTACTTGGTATAACAATAGAGTACTTGGTCTTAATGAACATACTAAACCATTAAGTCCTACGAAACTGGTTCAATTATAAAAATTGTTGATTTTTGAAAATTTGCTCTTAGAAAATACTCGAGTTATCGTGATTGTTCGTGTACAATGATGTGTATTAAATCCACTCGGATACCTTTAATCAATCATAAATTATATTTTATTGAGTCGTTTATTTAACAATTCGGGAAGTTAATGAACTAATCAGCACGTCTTCTTATAAGGCTTCTTATAATACTCAAATCGGGGTTGATCCGTGTTCGCAAAATCGTCGGCGAAAATTTGTATGTGCGCACGCACACACACATACATTCATTATAAAAATTAATTAAAAACTTTAATTAACTTCCCGTAGGGCAAGTTATATAATCGCAAAAAAATCGAAAATGAAAATTTTTGCATTTCTCGACGTTTCAAAGGTTTCTGAATATTTGGCATACCTAAAAAAATGGATGTATGTGTGTGTATGTGTGTTGTGTATGTATATATGTGTGTGTATGTATGTGCGGATACAAATTTTCGTCGACGATTTCAGGAACACCAATCAACCGATTTGAATAATTCAAAGAACATTCGATTCGTATTGATAAGGAGACGTGCTGGTTAGTTTTTGGCAAAGGCAGGTCTAGCCGTTCCGAAGATACGGGGCAAAAAGTGCCAAAAACGGTAACTCAGTTTTTAAGAGAAACGGAGCGTCCGATTTGAATAATTCAAAAAACATTTTACTTGTATTGACAAGGTGAGAAACCGATCAAATTTTCATAAAGGCAGGTCTAGCGGTTTCGGAGATCTAATGAAAAAAGTAAAAAAAAAATGCCATTTGGCGGTCAAAAATGATCATTAGACATATGCACATCAAATTATCAGATATTTTTAGAGATTTTAACAATAAGTATAAAATTTGGTTTACATTCCTATGGGTTCCGTACCAATGCTTACGCGTTAGACGGCGACGCGGCGCTTACGCGCTTTGATATTTCGTCTTTATGCAGTTAAAGCAGTACGATTGCTTTGAAAAAAAGTTTAGATCTTCCAAAAATATGTCAAAATAAAGAAAATTTTTTTTTCAAAAAAATTTAAAAAAAAAAAAAATTTTTTTTTCAAAAAAAAGTAATTTTTGTCCAATTTATAGTTCTCAAAAATCTTATTTTTCGAAGTAAAATTTTTTCAAAAATGTTAATTGTTTTTAAAAAATAATATTTTTTGGTACGGGAAGTTTCAGCAATTTGCCTTAAGGCACGATGCCTTATTGCCTTAAGACAGAATTCGACTTACAGCTAGTTAATTTTTATCATTAAACCGCTTTTCCAAGGCCTCTAATATTTTACCACGGTCAGTTGTGCATTAAGTCTACCATCATGCCAAGTTTCATCAAAATCCGAGACGAGCAACGCCAAAATGTTTAGAAACCGCTGAATCGTAAAGAAAATATAAATATTTTCATTTTCTTTTTGCGATTACTGTAACTTACCCTACGGGAATTAATAAATGCGTTTAATAATGAATTAGTTATATGAATGAAGAACACAAGTTAGATGTAGTCCGTTTCGAGTAAAGGTGATTCGCAATACGTAACAAATAACTAACAGAATGGACAGAAAAGAGCACGGCAGGTAAGCGGCTCTCGAGAGATCCAGAGAGCCGTAGAAAGGGACCGCAAATAGCGCAAAGAAAGGGATGGCAAGAAAACAAGAAAACAAGAAAACGAGAATTAGTCTTTAGTGGATAGTGGAACAGTGAAGATACGTGTCGCGTATTCTTATGCTTCTTAACGTGGCCATTTACTAAATAACTTGCTCGAATTGTTAACTAATGTAATATCTAACATTTCATAATGAACGATAGAAATATTCAGTGCAGTGGTTTAGTGATGAAGCGAATTGGAGTAATCTTCCCCAGCATAGTCGAAGATCTGTGTTTGATGATTTACGACTTTGAACATGGCCACCTTAGGGCTATCCAAAGTATTCATACTCGATAAG
>NW_020537324.1:44446573-44480629 GCF_003426905.1 Ctenocephalides felis | reverse complement strand
TACCCTACAGGAAGGGTTAATTGGGACGGCCAGAGGTAATGTTTAGGTCTAATGTTTTATTTAAATTTTAAAGGGATTTGACAAAATAATAGCTACATTATTCCACCATGCAAAATATAATTTTCATGGGTGCATTTTACAGAGATAACATTGTAAATAAACGTTGCTCTGGTATTTCATGAGAAATATTCATCAGCAGAATTGGAATAACTATTTATTTCAATTTATCTATTGTGAAAATTGCTTTATTTAAACTAAATTTACTTTTTGTTAATTATTTTTCATTTTTTACATCTTGCCATTGTAAAGTTTCAGTTGATCTTTTTTACCCACCTAGGCTTGAGCTTGCATAGAGGTTATATAAAAAAACTGTTGAATCTAACTTAAAATTAACATACATCTTATAAAACAATTAAATAACGAATATTAAGGTCTCGTAAACTAAGCAACAGTGCTCACAAACCTAAAAAAACTAACAACGAAAGAAAATACTTTTGTTATGCATTTTCAACATTGCTGTTTTTCTTCCACTTGCAACGTCTTAAGAATCAAGGTGATGGCTGGTTACACATTTTTTTCTTTCTTCTTTTCAAATATTGAAGTTAAAAATTTTTTTTGGGGTTTTTGAGATATCGGTGGTGGAATTTTTGATCCGCGGACCTTTAAGCCCTGGTCTATTTTTTTCTGAAAATTTGCTGTTCATGGTAATATAATAAAGATGGAACATTGAGAATAATATAGCTAAGCACTTTATATATGAGGGAGCATAAAACTTTCACATAATCAATTTATAATTATTAAAGATATCTCGGGTAGAGGCAAAAACTAATGTTGCATGACATCGTGTCTTAAGGCAAATTGCTGGAACTTCCAGTACCAAAAACTAAATTTTCAAAAAAAGCTTGAAAAAATTAGATTTTTGAGAAATTTTGAAATTTTTGAAAAAATTAAATTTTATGAAAAATTAGTTTTTTATATTTTGAATTTTTTCGTATTTTGTGTCTAATGTTCATTTTGTCAGCTGTAAAGGGACATTTGCATGTTGTTTGACATGTTAGGATAACAACTCAATAGTTCATTTTCGACCGCCAATCGCATTATTTTTTTTAATTTCCCGAGAGAGTTTATTCTTTTTTTTACTTCCCGAAGGAGAAGTTTATGCTTTCATCAAAAAATCCGATTTGCTAATTTTATGTTTTTTCGGCGTTTCAAGTCATTCTGAATCGAATGAGACCAAATTTGGAAAAAGTATATGTGTGTGTGTATGTGAACAGATTTTTTGCCGTAAATCGACGTTTTCTCACAACGGCTGGACCGATTTCAAAAATTTAAAAGCCATTCGATGCACCACGATGAGGACTATTGTTTTGTGCAACCTCGGCCAGCCATTTCTTTATAAATAGCAGAAAAGCGAAAAAAAATTCGTCTACGTTTTAGCCCGAAATCTGAATCGATTTTGAAAATTCATAAACCATTCGAAAGGTATTGGTTAGGAATCGTGCTAATTAGTTTTTGGTAGTGATCGGCCAGGCCGTTTTCTTATAGTAAAGTGTTAAAAAAAATTTTTCAACAATTTTTATTATTATTTTTTAACGGTAGTCTTATAGATCAAACTAAAATATTACGGCTCTACAACAAGTCGTTCAACTTTAAAAATTTATCAAAGTTTGCAAAAATTGGTATCGTGTTTTTGGCATTTGTCAAAATTAGACCTTTGATCGACGTTTTCTCAAAAACGTCTGAACTGATTTCAGAAATTTACAAGCCATTTGATGTATCTCAATGAGGACTATCATTTGTCAGTTTTGTGCGACGATCTGCCGAGCCGTTTCTTTGTAATTTGAAAAAAGTGTTAAACTTTTCGTCCACATTTAAGCTCATACTACCAAATCGATTTTAATAAATCAAAAATTGTTCGAAAGATATTAGTTGGGAATGATACTGATCAGTTTTAGGTGAAAATCTACCGAGCCGTTTTCTTGTAATTAACTGTTGAAAAAAATTTAAGCCGATTTGTATGGAAGTTTTTTGGCGATATATCATGGTGTTATAGAACTTACTGAAATATTACAGTCTTACGACAAGTAGTTAAATTTTAAAAGTTCACCAAAGTTTGAGAAAATTAGACGATAAAACAATAAATTAAAAGTAGACGATTTACTTGGTATAACAATAGAGTACTTGGTCTTAATGAACATACTAAACCATTAAAGTCCTACGAAAACTGGTTCAATTATAAAAATTGTTGATTTTTGAAAATTTGCTCTTAGAAAATACTCCGAGTTATCGTGATTGTTCGTGTACAATGATGTGTATTAAATCCACTCGGATACCTTTAATCAATCATAAATTATATTTTATTGAGTCGTTTATTTAACAATTCGGGAAGTTAATGAACTAATCAGCACGTCTTCTTATAAGGCTTCTTATAATACTCAAATCGGTTGATCCGTGTTCGCAAAATCGTCGGCGAAAATTTGTATGTGCGCACGCACACACACATACATTCATTATAAAAATTAATTAAACTTTAATTAACTTCCCGTAGGGCAAGTTATAGTAATCGCAAAAAAATCGAAAATGAAAATTTTTGCATTTCTCGACGTTTCAAAGGTTTCTGAATATTTTGGCATACCTTAAAAAAAATGGATGTATGTGTGTGTATGTGTGTGTGTATGTATATATGTGTGTGTATGTATGTGCGGATACAAATTTTCGTCGACGATTTCAGGAACACCAATCAACCGATTTGAATAATTCAAAGAACATTCGATTCGTATTGATAAGGAGACGAGCTGGTTAGTTTTTGGCAAAGGCAGGTCTAGCCGTTCCGAAGATACGGGGCAAAAAGTGCCAAAAACGGTAACTCAGTTTTTAAGAGAACGGAGCGTCCGATTTGAATAATTCGAAAACATTTTACTTGTATTGACAAGGTGAAGAACCGATCAGATTTTCATAAAGGCAGGTCTAGCGGTTTCGGAGATCTAATGAAAAAAGTAAAAAAAAATGCCATTTGGCGGTCAAAAATGATCATTAGACATATGCACATCAAATTATCAGATATTTTTTAGAGATTTTAACAATAAGTATAAATTTGGTTTACATTCCTATGGGTTCCGTACCAATGCTTACGCGTTAGACGGCGACGCGGCGCTTACGCGCTTTGATATTTCGTCTTTATGCAGTTAAAGCAGTACGATTGCTTTGAAAAAAAGTTTAGATCTTCCAAAATATGTCAAAATAAAGAAAATTTTTTTTTCAAAAAAAATTTAAAAAAAAAAAAAAATTTTTTTTTTCAAAAAAAAGTAATTTTTTGTCCAATTTATAGTTTCTCAAAAATCTTATTTTTTCGAAGTAAAATTTTTTCAAAAATGTTAATTGTTTTTAAAAAATAATATTTTTTGGTACGGGAAGTTTCAGCAATTTGCCTTAAGGCACGATGCCTTTATTGCCTTAAGACAGAATTCGACTTACAGCTAGTTAATTTTTATCATTAAACCGCTTTTCCAAGGCCTCTAATATTTTACCACGGTCAGTTTGTGCATTAAGTCTACCATCATGCCAAGTTTAATCAAAATCCGAGACGAGCAACGCCAAAATGTTTAGAAACCGCTGAATCGTAAAGAAAATATACATATTTTCATTTTCTTTTTGCGGTTACTGTCACTTACCCTACGGGAATTTAATAAATGCGTTTAATAATGAATTAGTTATATGAAATGAAGAACACAAGTTAAGATGTAGTCCGTTTCGAGTAAAGGTGATTCGCAATACGTAACAAATAACTAACAGCATGGACAGAAAGAGCACGGCAGGTAAGCGGCTCTCGAGAGATCCAGAGAGCCGTAGAAAGGGACCGCAATAGCGCAAAGAAAGGGATGGCAAGAAAACAAGAAAACAAGAAAACGAGAATTAGTCTTTAGTGGATAGTGGAACAGTGAAGATACGTGTCGCGTATTCTTATGCTTCTTAACGTGGCCATTTTACTAAATAACTTGCTCGAATTGTTAACTAAATGTAATATCTAACATTTCAAAATGAACGATAGAAACTATTCAGTGCAGTGGTTTAGTGATGGAAGCGAATTGGAGTAAATCTTACCCAGCATAGTCGAAGATCTGTGTTTGATGATTTACGACTTTGAACATGGCCACCTTAGGGCTATCCAAAGTATTCATACTCGATAAGTATTTTACTGAGTTGCAGAAGTTTTGGGAAACCGAGAAAAAGCTTCAAGGTATTTCAAAATGAAATGTTATTAATATTTAAAATTTCTGATATCTTTTCATAGATCTCAAGCACCATACATTAGTTTCTTAGATATGCACACTGGCAAGAATTTTAACGCTTTGTGCAACACGGACGTAAACAGATTTACTGTATCTGTTATGAAAAGTTAGAAAAGGCCAAGAATCGAATTAGATTTTTGTATTAAATTATGGTAAAAATAAAATGAGCATTTCACAATGCTGTGTGATGTTTTAAGAGTAAATGTTTTATATGCAATGACACTTTATACAATATGATTGAATCTTGTCACTTCTATAAAATGCGATTATATAATTATTAACTTCACAGTCGCATTTGATACTGATACTATTTATGTAAGATAAAATTATAAATGAAAATGGGATAACTATAAAATAATTTAATCTTGCAGGCTCATATCAATCATACATCAGTAGTTGAAAACTGTGAATTTAACTTTAAAAAAATTCTAATGATTAGTACTAAAATTCGTCGAACACAAGAAAAAATATGACACTATAAGATCATATACATTTTTATGTTAACTCTCATGCAATTGATTTAATCCTGAAATGTGTTGTAGCAAATATGTTTAAGTTTTTGTATATAAATGTATATATATTTTTATATCGACATGTATTCCTAGGCTATTAGTTGATATTCATCATTATTGTTTTCCATTATTAAGTACTTCATGTAAATATATTGCAAACCTAGTTAGCACTACATATCACTATAAAAATTGTTATGACATTATAAATGTCATACTATAATATGTAGTGCAACAAATACAAAATTTCTTGAAAATTATTTCAACACATCCTAGAAAAATTCAATAGAATGATCAATAAAGGAAAACTTCAGTTAGAAATTAAACCCCAATTGTATACACACACACACACACACATATATATATATATATATATATATATTATATATTATATATTATATATTTATATATATATATATATATATTATATAGAAATTTTCAAATATCCATATTAAGGACCACTCTTATATATATTTTGTATATATATAATATATATATATATATATATATACATATATATATATATACAAAATATATATAATATGGATATTTGAAAATTTCTTTACTCCTAGGGACTCAAATGCTACCAAATTGATAAAAAAATCTCTGAAAGTTGTGGCTCTTAATATTGATTCCAAGATAGTCCGCACTTCTGCCAAAGTTTCTTATGGCGTTACTAAAATTTTATTTCATTTCATATTACACAAAATAATTTATTAAGTTTCTTTAAAAAATGTTTCAACGTTTATATAAAATTTAATATGGCGATAAAGTTCATCATCTAAGAACTGTAATTAATGTAATTACAGATCATTTTTTAAATGTGTTTGTGAGATATCAATTGGAAATTGTAATAAGCAAAAACTTTATTCTCGAAATAAACAGTTGAAAACATTATCTGAATATATAAATATCAATTTTGGAGGATTAAGTCAATTCTTACACATTACGGGACTTGCAACTTGCCTTGAGGCATTATGCCACTTTCAACTTGTTAACTTACCGTAAGGTAAGTTATAGTAATCGCAAAAGAATCGAAAATGAAAATGTTTGCATATCTTTTCGTTTCAAAGATTTTTGAACGTGTTTATGAGAGTGTATGTTTGGATACAATTTTTCGTCCACGATTTCGGGAGCATGGATCAACCGATTTGAATGATTTAAAAATCATTCGATTCCTATTAATAAAAAGATGTGCTCTTTAGTTTTTGGCGGTGACAGGTCTAATTCAAAGATACGGGCCGAAAACGGTAAAACAGTTTGTTCTAGCCTCACAAATTTTATTAATCCATCTCCCTCTACCTATATACTAAATACCCTCTACTCTATAATAAAATAATTTCCTACCCTACTTTAGGTACAAAGATAGTTTTTAAGAAATTCATCATTTTTCTGTACGCATAACTTGAACCGTGAACATCAAACAAATAAATACTATTAATAACTAAACCAACTTATTTAACTTACTTATTTTTAAAGGTCTGATATAGCCATTCTAATATTAGGTGTACAACTTTGCTTCCGCCGTTTTTTTCCAAAATTAAAAGCATTATTGCGTAAAAGTGCTTACTGATGTACTATTCAAAGTATTGTCCGTCGCTAGCGACAACTTTCTCCCATCTTTCCGGCAATTTTTGGATCCCGGATCGAAAAAAGGAGTCCTCTTTTGACGCTATCCATGAAGCAATCCATTTTTCCAATTCTTCGAAGGATTGAAGATGTTGATCTGCCAGGCCGTGTGCCATCGAACGGAATAGGTGGAAGTCAGAAGGGGCGACTTCTGGGGAATACAGCGGATGGGGCAAGACTTCCCATTTCAGCGTTTTCAGGTACTTTTTGACCACTTTTGCGACGTGAGGCCGAGCATTATCGTGTTGGAGGATGACTTTGTAATGTCGCTCTTGATACTGTGGCCGCTTTTCTTTTAGCTCGCGACTAAGGCGCATCAGTTGCGTTCGATAGCGATCCTCTGTGATGGTTTCACCCGGTTTTAAGAGCTAATTGTTCATCTTTGTAGGTTTTTTTGGTTCTACCACCATGTTTGTCTTCGGCATCGAAATCACCATTTTTAAAACGTTGAAACCACTCCCGACACGTTCTTTCACTCAGAGCAGCATCACCTAAGTTTCTGAGAGCATTCGATGCGCTTCAGCTCCATTTTTTTTTCGAATTGTAACAGAAAAGTAAAACTTCCCGCAAATGGCGAGAATTGGGGCAAAAACGGACATTTTCGAGCGTGAATAATACGAAAACAAGAACAACTGTCACTGAAACGGAGATGACAATTCGTTAGGCATTGTCCACACTCACTTTAAAGGCATTATCATCTATGTATTTCAACCAACCTCAGCCGGTACAGCCACATATCGGAAACGGCGGAAGCAAAGTTGTACACCTAATAATAAATTATATCTGGTCCTTTGAGGTAGTAAAGTGTCCGTGTGTAGTAATTTTTAATTGACTTTTTTTAATAAACATTGCGCCGGGCGCGTACACCGTTTTTGAGAGAATGGAGCGCCCGATTCGAATGATTCAAAAAACAGTTTGCTTGTTTTGTCAAGATATACAACTGATTAAATTTTTAGAAATGTAGGTCCAGCGGTTTCATGCCTTGCACCACTAGTTTTTTTTATTTTTACTGATATTTGAACATTTGAAATCATTCAATTTAGAGAATCAGGAGAAATATATACCTATTACTCCAGACCAACGATGTGAACAAGAAACGTATTATTGAAATCCTGAAAATAAGATTTTAAACTGTGAACTTCGTGGTCAAATAAATTTTGGATATTTGTTGAATGTCAGGATGACGCTTAAATCTTGATTCTGTCAGAGTATATTTTTTCTTGATTAAGGAGTGCTGATGTTGTATGACAGCCACAAGAATTATATGTTTTATTTTTGATGCTTTTTTTTGAATTTTTTTATTTTGTAATTTTTATTTTCAGTAAATATATGTTTGAACGCAAAGATAGGTCATCAAAAGAATATGAAACATAAAATCTTTGTTTATAACTATTGCGGATATTAATTATGAATATATCATTATCTTTCATGGCTTGTTTGAGTATAAATTTCTCATCTACAACTATTATCTTCAGCATCGTTGGGCAGGAATTCATTTTTGGCACACTTGCGATCATTGTCTCGTCAAAAATTATGTCTACTAAAGCAGTTTTTCAAGATCATCGCAATCGATCCACACATTTGGTACTATAGTGAAGTGGACTGAAGTGAGCCACGTTTTTATTTTTGGATGTAAAATTGTTAAAAATGAAAATATTTTCTTAATTTTGTTGTAGTTGTAAGGGTACTGCAAAATGCTACTTTTTATTATAGATTTAGATGTTTGCAATTATTTTTGGAAGTTTCTCTTTTTTGAATGGCAAGAAAAGTGCATTTAACGTGTTTTTCAAAAATGTAGGGAGAAGTGGGCCACCCAAATGTTTGTCTGAAAAAATACTGCTTTATGCTTCAAATTCTTATCTGAGAAGTTCCAAATATGCTGATTACGAACGTGTTGTCGAATTTATAAAATTCAAAATTGTTGACTTGAAATGAAGGGTAGAAATTGTAAAAAAAAACACGACTTTAGTAAAAATGTTCATTTAATGTATGAAAAGAAGTAATAAAGTAGGAATGATAAAATTGTTGAAAAAAAACATTTTGCAACAATCAAGCACAGATTCTAGGCGTAATTGGTGCACGTCAAGTCGGTGCGGTTGGTTATATCCACGCGCTTCAAATGGAAGGGTCTGTCCTAGTTATCGCACTAGAAGGAGTTTTTTCTTGACAGATATGCCAACATCAATTATTGCAAATCATGCCAAAATCGTTGTCTTCACTTGAAGAAATCGTAGAATTTCGTTTTTTGCCTTATTTACAGCTGATTATAAAGTATTGGCCTTCTTGAAAACTTAGGCTGGTATTTGAAATTTTTGACCCTGTGCTGCTTCTGCCGCGACCTCTCTGTTTTTAGCGAATGTATTGAGGCATCCCACAAAAACACAAGGTAAACAATCGGCAAAAATCACTTTGCATTTCAAAGAATATATATCTATATAATATATTGCATATTTACTAGTATTTTTCTCGAGAATTTGATTTTTCTAGAAAATTTGATGACAAATCAAGTAAGAGTGTACGACACTAAAAATTTCCACAACGAAATTCTTAGCGCGTTTCTCTGTGCAGTGCGAGAGTAGGTTTATAACCTCCAAATGCCTTTTAAAATTGAGCAAATATCAAAATATGATAAATATGTGCGCGGTTCGACATACATGTTACTAGTGTTAGAGTAATTCTGCTGGCCCACTCCAACCTGTGGCCCACGTCTGTCCACTTTACTACTATTTGTACATTTAGATTTAGATTTGTATATTTACATTTTCCGGATATACTTCAAATATGATACAACAATGGCATTAAATATATATTTTGATTGCAATGTATTTATTGCAAGACTAAAATACTTTTCGAATAATTCTAATTGGATATCTCCATTTTCTCAAATACTGTCATTTTTTGCCTTATATGTCCAGAATGGCTGGACCTATCATTGCTCGAAAGTACGAATACAAATAGTCAATACGAATTGAATGTCTTTTGGATCAATCTAATCGAATGCTCTGTTCTTTTAAAAACTGCCATTATTTGCACTTGTCTCCCCATCACGAAAATTTGTGTGCGCACATGTATTTATACATTCATACATCCAATTTTTCTAAGGTAGGGTAGAGATGAGATTAAAGGCTACCACCAATAACTTAAAATCAAGTAAAGTTAGAAATTTTTTAGCAATCAGTCTTTGCCTTAAATTCATCAAGGAAATCTATAACAAAAGTATTCTCTGTGGTTGTTACTTTTTTTGGTTGTGGGCACTGTTGGTTATTTTATGAGACCACTATTTAATATTTAAGTATACCTTATTAAATTATTTTATAATATGTATTGTCGATTCTAAGTTAAATTCAACATATGCTTTTATATAACCTCTATAACAACTCTGATTGGACTAAAAAAGACCAATTGAACCTTTACCCTGTTTTTTTATAAAAATAAAAATTTACCAAAATAAAAATAGAGTAACCAACCCCTAACACTTGCTTTCAATCGAAATTTGCAAAAACCTACTCGAGGATATACCTAACAGTTTCCAAATTTTCACGCCGATTGAATGTATGGTTTGTAAAAAATGATATAATTACTATAATAAGTATTACGAAATCGAAATTATTCTATACTTTACGTATTTTTCTATTTTTATAAAACTATACATAATTTTTATATATGAAATTTTATGATTTATGAAAAAAAAAAAAAAAAAATGACTGAAAATATAAACATAAAGTCTTCAGGGCATCCAACCCCTACCAACTGGTTTTGATCAGAATATGCGATAACCTGTCCTGAGATGTATCTAATATTTACCGAAATTTTTACGCCGATTGGATGTATTGATTATAAAAAACTATGTAATTATTCTAGTCATTCTTAAATGACGTTATTTTAGGGTTATTTTTGTTTCTTATATACGTAGTATCGTAGTATTTGAATGTTAAAAAAATTAAAATTGACCAAAGAATATATAAAAGTCTTTGGGTCGGCCAAGCGTTACCATTTTTAATCAAATTTTCCGAAAACCTGATCGGGGATGTACCTAACAGTTGCCGAAATTTTCACGGCAATTGGACGTACGGTTTATGAACATTTACACACACAGCAGCCATGCAGTCACTGCTTTTTTCTATGCATTCAATATTATATAACAATCAAAGTTATTACAGAACTCTACAAGTTATATGGCTAAATTAACAATAATAAAAAAAATAATAATTACAGAAAGAAATAAACAAGAAAAAAAAAAGAATTACAAATGAAGAAAAATAAATAAATAAAACAAATTATTGATTATTAAGGAGATGGACCATTGTTGCATTAGGAAAATCGTACATTTTAGCATGATGTTTAGTACTGGTATTTTTGATGACATCCACTTCAAAAGGGATGTTGAGGTTATCATGTATAACTTGTTGCTAACAAACCATGGCGCATTAGTAATTGTCCGTAGTGTTTTAAATTGTAATCGTTGAATAAGTCTCACATTTGATTTACTACAACATTCCCACAGTTAGATTCCATATGCTCATACAGGTTTAATTATGGTCTTATAAATTAGAAACTCATTATCTAACAATAATTTTGATTTTTGACCGATAAGCCAACTTAAATTTGAAAGTGTACGTGTAATTTGTTTTATTTTGGCAACGATGTGCGGCTGCCAGGTAATCTGCGATCCATGTAAATACCCAAGTATTTGACAGTGTCTTTGATTGGTATTTGTTTTTTATATACACAGCTTGATAAGTTGACTTATTAAGTGTGAACGTAATATAAATCTACTTTGCATCATTAATTTTGATGTGCCATTTCTCTGTCCAGGTTACTATTTGATTGAGATAATTTTGTAGGATATTAGAAGCGAGAGTAGGATTTTTATTACCAGCCAACATCGCAATATCATCAGCAAAAGTAGCAGTGGTAGATCTCGTAATGGTTACAGAATCACTAGTGTAGGTGAGGTACGAAAAAGGACCCAAAACACTCCCTTGCGGAACGCCTGATTTTATAGGAAAAAGTGCTGAAGAGTCACAATTGTTTCTAAATTTATACCATCTGTTAGTTAAGTACGATTCCAAATTTTTATGAAAGCAAGGCTGCAGCAACCATTTAAGTTTTGCTAAAAGGCCTTCGTGCCATACTTTATCGAAAGCGTGGCTTACATCGAGAAACACTGCTGAGCAATATTGTTTAGATTCGAAACCTTTGTGAATTGAATTCACAATTCTGTGGCACTGCTGAATGCAGCTTGCGAAATCCAAATTGATGATCAGGTAATATATTAGATTCGGATACTATATCATCAAGCAGTAGTTTTTCAAAAACCTTCGACAGTATGGGGAAAAGACGAATTGACCTCTTTAACGTAACCATACTTGTATATTTTCCGTTTTTGCGTATCATTTCAATAACGGATATTTTAAAAGACTTAGGCCAGTACTCCAATTTTAGCATTAAATTAAATATGTAAGTTATGAAAATGTACGCTTTAATTGGCAATTCTTTCAATTTTGGATGAAATATTATCAATCCCAGGAGATTTTCTACTATCAAGTTTAGCAATTTCTGAAATAGTTTTCTTCCGAGAGTAAAATCTTTTCTTGAAGTTCACAAAAGTATGTGGTGAGAGAGGCTGAGGATACAAGTTAAATATATTATATTCAGCTGCATGCAAATACTCAGCAAAAAGTTCTGCTTTTTTCTTGTTATCTCTTGCCGGCTTTTTCTTGTTATCTGATACACGGCCAAATAGAATTGTCAAAGAGATTGAGGTTAGACACGTAGTTGGCGAAGCTATTATCATTTAATTCGTTAAGTGGCACTGCAACGCACTATTTTGCTGCATGTAAGCGTAAAATAGAGCGTTGCAGTTGCAGTTGCGATATAATAAGTGATGCGCTTTAGCTCCGACATGTCTTGATCTTTGTTCAGGACTATGTAGATGACAGCCAACTTTTATTGGCTGAAAATTTTCAAGTCGTATTTTCTCGAGAAAACAAACTTTTTCGGAAAGTTCCGAATTACTATTACTATTAATTAAATAGTAATAGTAAATTATATTTTGTCGACGACTCAGACATAAGCAGATTTCGCTGCGATCACTGGGGAATCGCTTTGAGAATTGGTTCAAACAGATGGAATCAAGTGACATTCAAGAATTGCTTGAATTACAAGATGAATATTTGGCTGAAACAGGCTTGAAGAATTTGTTGAATTCAGAGCCCATTGATAAAAGAGTTTTCCATGCAAGCGTTGGAAATCTGACATATAATTTGTTTATGAATCGCAAAAAACTAAAATTAATTTCTTTGCAAATCTTTACGTTTCAAGACCTTCTGAATATGCCTTAGAAAGAATTGATCTATGATCCACGATCCATTCATAATTCTATTCGTTGTATTTACATTTGCGGCATATTTGTGGAATACTACACTCATGAATAAAGAACTCGCACTGTGAATAAAAATTAATAAATAAAAAAATGTTTCTTACAGATGCAAGCTCCTCTAATGAGGCAGTCCATTTGCAGCAGCGGCTACGAAGCCTTAGCACTGAACTTGTTACTTTACGCAACCGACTACACGTTGGTAATCCCGGCGCTGTGAGCTGCAAAGATGATTTATCAATGTCTCGCGCAACAACAGCTGGAACTGATTGTAAAGTAACTGATACTTCAGCCTGCACGACACAGACCAAAATCTCCCACAATGTTATCGGCGCCCAGGTTATAGCACCACCAAGTCTTCCTCATTCACAACGATCCGTTGCTGTGCAGAAACTGAGCTCTCATGGTATAAATAAAGTATAGACAGTATATTATCGTTTTATTCACAAATAAGTACATAGAGCTAAAGGAATTTTTCATAAAATTTTAGTTATGTGATTTTTCACTTTAAATTGATTGAGTTAACCAACGATAATTTTATTTTCACTTTTATAGATAACAAAACATTATGTCATGTCTAATAGATATTTTTGTAAACAATATTTTGTAAGATATTTTTATAGAGATAAAAATACGTAATTATAAATTAAACACTAAATTAAATAGATGAATCATTGCGTCAATCCTAAAATTTATGGTATTTACCAGCATATTTTTCAAGTGTGACCGTCTGCTACTTCCGTCTACTACTGGGCGTACTACCAAGTACGCCCAGGACTATCACATTTTCCATTCCTCACAATCATTAATTTGGTGCAGTCGTTATTGAGAATACGTCGTAAAAAGCAAAATTTACATTCAGTATATTAAAACACGCACATTTCCCTATTTTCATGTCAAATAATTCACATGATTCTTGTTCTTTCGCTAATTTGGGGTTAACCCTTTCAAGTCGGATACCGCCCCACCGGCGACAAAATGCATACAATTTTTTAAATGCCCGAGTAGAAAGGGTTAATTTCTTTTCAAAACGTAAACATCCGTTTGGGAAACGAAATAATATTTTTCATTGTCACAAAGCTCAAATAAACGTAAATATTTTATTAGGACTACATATTAGTTTGTCTTACATCTTTATTGTATACATCAAATTAGCTCAGTTATATAATAGCATTATTATTTATTGATCATCATTGTCAGTTTTTGGCGACATTTATATATTATTTATATATGGTTGATAAAAATATAGTAATAGGTTTTCCTTATTGCTGATTTGAATTGAAACAAATTATTCTTCATTATTAAAAAATTATACAGATGGATCAAAAGGCAAAGAACCAAACAATAAACAAACATCACCTGCATGCAATACTACGTCAAAATTTAACAATAATACTTCAGGCATGGTGGAACAAGATGGCAATAAAACAGGATCTTCATATGATTTAGAAGATCTTATACGTCTGCCTGGACCACTGACAGAAGACGCTGTTATGAAATCATTACAAACACGCTTTGTAAACAAAAAATGTTATGTAAGTGTATTTAAATGTATTTATTGTATGCACATATGACACCCAAATAAGTATACACACATGTATATATATATATATATATGAAGCGGTTGATGGATTAAAACAGTTGGTATAGTTTGTTATTGTTTATTCGCCGTGAAATATAGGTACAACATTTATATCGTGCTGTATATCTCTCCTGGCTGCCGAATGGTAGAATAGGCCTTTTGCTTCTATGGACGGTTCTTTTATTCAGGCCGGAGACGGCCATCTTGATGCGTGCGCATTCCCAAATGCTGCAGGCCCGTACTTAATGCAGGGCTGTACTTGGGTGTCGCCGCACAGCCCCCTACTGTAAAAAAGAAAGAAAATTATTATTCTTTGTAGTTCTGAAATCGTACCTACCGTCCTCGTCTTGTTGTATATTTTTCAGATGTGACGTGCTCTGCTGTTGTGCGTTCTTCGGCAGTCATGTATGCAGGCTTCAGTCTGTCTTTAGAAAAGGATGGCCCGAAACGTTCAGTTTAAAAGTCTTTTCTCCTCTTTCCAAAACCTTGTAAGGTCCTTTATAAGGTTGCGGTTTTATCATATCTTGCCTGATGAAAACATGACTAGACTTGTCCAGATCTTTATGGATGAAACTCTTTTTCGGGCTATGAGATGACGTAGGTTGTGGCTTTAAATTTCTAAAGATCCTATGTAAATTATCCATGACGGTTGCAGTTGATATGTCCGTGTGATCTTTAAAAAATTTACCAGGAAGTCTCGAAAGTTCTCCAAAGGTGAGTTCTGCGCTAGAATTCTTTAAGTCTTCTTTCGCCACTGCTCGCAATCCTAATAGAACCCATGGCAATGCTTCTAACCATGACTCATTTTCGCGGCACATAAGGGCAGACTTTAGTGTTCGGTGTATGTTTTCAATGATGCCATTAGACTACGGGTGATACGACGACGCATGTATTAGTTTTGTTCCACAAAATTGTGCCATATTGCGGAATGTTGCTCCGTCGAATTGTCTTCCTCTGTCGGTTGTTATTGTTGCCGGTATTCCGAATCTGGATATCCAACAAAAAATAAAAGCCCAAGTCACTGTTTCTGCAGTTATGTCTGATAATGGATAAACTTCTATCCATCTGGTGTATCTATCTATGCAGGTTAGTAAATATCGCACATTTTTGCAAATTGGTAGAGGACCTACGATGTCAATATGTACATGTAGAAATCTTGCAGATGGAACGTTAAATTTTTGTAAAGGTGTGATTGTATGTCTACCTATTTTGCTGCGTTGACATTGTATGCAATTCTTTGACCAGGTCCGGCAGTCACGCCGTATATATGGCCAAACAAAGCGTTTCGTCAGCATTTTGACTGTTGCTCTAACACCCGGATGACTTAAGTTGTGCACGTTGTCAAAGATCTTCTTTCTTAAAGCTGCTGGAACAAATGGTCTTGGTAAATGTTGCGATATGTCACAAAATATCTCGTGTGTTGTTCCTGGGATGGCTTGGCTTTCGAGCTGCAATGAACTTTCTTTTGAAAGAAAATTTTTTAGTTCCTGGTCCTCTTTTGGCGCTTCAGCAATTTCAATTATGTTTGTAAGGCTGCTAACTGCTTCGATTCTCGAAAATGTATCAGCGGTTATGTTTTTTGCTCCGCTTATGTGCCTAACATCGGTTGTAAATTGAGAAATGAAAGTGACTTGATTCAATTGTATTGGAGGTAGGCGTTACTGTTTTTGTTGAAAAATATAAGTTAATGGCTTATGATCTGTAAACCAGATGAAATTGCGACCTTCCAACATGTGTCTAAAATATTTCAAAGATGTATAACCGGCTAATAATTCTCTATAAAATGCGGGCCATTCTTGTTGCTTTTCGGTCAGTCTTTTGGAGAAATATGCGAGTGGTTCACAGATATTATTTATCCGTTGTTGTAAGACGGCGCCAATGCATGTGTTCGAAGCATCTGTGAACATTGCGAGTTGCGCCTCTGGCTTTGGATGTGCTAATAGAGTAGCTTCTTCTAGATTCACTTTACACTTTTCAAATGCCTCTGAGAGTTTTTCGTTCCACTCTATTTCAGTTTCTCCTTTAGTACTAGGTACAGATAACAAAGATTGTAATTCTGCTTGGTATTGTGCAGCGTTTGGACAAAATCTATAAAAATTAATCATACCCCGAAATCTACGAAGAGATTTGATGGTACTTGGTTTCGGGAATGCTCGTAGTGCACTTATTCTCTCGATTGGTGGTTTAGTGCCATGTTCTGTGATATGATAACCAAGAAATTTTACTTCTGGCACTCCTAGAATACATTTGGAAGCGTTGACTACTACACCATAATCCGTAAGTCGTTGGAAGAGACAACGAAGATGTTGCTTGTGTTTTTCCGGGTTTTTAGATGAAACCAAAATATCATCCACGTATGGAAAACAGTAGTCCAATCCTTGAGTCACTTCATCGACAAAACGCTGGAAGGTTTGAGCCGCATTCCTCAGACCGAAGGTCATGAAAGGAAACTCAAATAATCCAAATGGTATTGTTATGGCGGTTTTCGGTATGTCTTCTTTGTACACTGGTATTTGTTGGTATATTTTTTTTAAAATCAATTATGGAAAAAATTTTGCAGCCCGCTAAATTCTGCGAGTAATCAGATATGAGTCGCACTGGATATCTGTCAGGAATGGTTCTATTGTTCAACATTCTAAAATCTCCACAGGGTCTCCATATCATCTTTTTTCTTAGTGAAGACCAAGGGCTATTTGACGGTCGCGCTATTCCTAGCTGCATCATGTCCTGGAATTCCTGCTTAGCTATTTTTAACATTTCTGTGCTCAATGGACGAGGTCGCGATCTAACAGGCGGTCCAGGAGTTGTTTTGATGTAATGTACCGTCGTGTGCTTAATTTCTTGTGGTAGGCCAGGTAATTTAGTCAAATTTGAAAATTCTGAAAGAATTTTGCTAAATCGGCATGTTACGTTGACCGTTTTGATGCTTCCCTGTTGTATTGTTCCTTTGTTTATTGTTTTTGCCTGTAGGTTTGTAGTACCGTCTACTAGTCTTAAATTCTTTGTGTCGACGATTATGTTGTAATATGACAGAAAATCTGCGCCTATTATGGGTGTTGACACATCAGCAATAACAAAATTCCAGATGAATTTGCGCCTTAGACCTAAGTCGAGATTCAACTGTATATCTCCATATGTACGAATCTCGGTATTGTTTGCTGCAGACAGTTTGTAATCGGACTCGAAAACTTTGTGTTGTATAAACATGCGTGGGTATATACACAGATCACTACCTGTGTCTATCAAAAATTGTACTTTGGTTGGTTTATCTGAGATGAACATGCGGCGTGAAAGTGTTTGACAAACACTTGCCGCATCTAGTGCCTGTCTTCTTCGTTTCCCGACATTTTGCATGGTTGCGTGCATTTCTTGGCTTTGTTTCCAAATTTGTAGTGGTAACAGCACGTATCAAAGCTTCGTCTGCTACCATCTCTTTAGCGTGAAAAACTTCTTGTGCGCGAGATTTTCCTAGAACGAGAATTATGCCGATATCTAGGACGTCTATTTTGCAATTCAGCTACCATTTGTGTTAGGTCTTCTACTCGTTTTAATAATTCAGACGTTGTACTGTCGGTAAGGCTTGTGGCGGCCACAGTTGGCGCGATGTTAACCTCACCGATGCTATCTGCAATGGCAGCTAAGGTCTTCAATTTTCATGGTCGGATGGGCCTTTAATATTTGTAGTGTATGCGTAGGTAATCTTTGTAGCCACAAGGTTCTTAAAATATTTTCATCTAGTAGTGGGCCAGCTAATGATGTTAGGTGTCGTAAAAATTGCGACGGTTTTTGATCACCCAGTTCCTCTTGCTGTAGCAACCTTCGAATCTTTTGGTCCTGTGACTGTGGTAAACGTTGTATTATTTCTTTCTTTAACTTAAAATTAGTATAGGGTTCGACTTTCGGTGGATTTAATATTATATCTTCCACTTCACTGGCTAATTTGGCATCTAAATATGATAATATAAATTCATATTTGACATCTTCTGTTTTTATTCGTGATCGATTAAAATGTGCCTCGATCATCGCGAACCATAATTGAGGTTTTTCATACCAAAATGTTGGATAGGCCTCGCAATTCCATGTGATATGCCTGCATTTGCGTGGTTTGGATTTTCTGATTTCACTTTCTTATGTTCTTCACTCATTTCACAAATAATTGAGAAAAACAAATTAAATATTCACTAAAAAAATGTCACTGAATGTTCAAAAAAGAAAAATTACACTTCTTATGAAAAAAAATTAAAAATGTTGTTGAATCTTGAATAATACACTTAAGTTAAGTTACTATTGTTCTGTTTTACTCACGTCAGGTAGATGAATATACCTTTTATCACGTCGGGTCACCAATGAAGCGGTTGATGGATTAAAACAGTTGGTATAGTTTGTTATTGTTTATTCGCAGTGAAATATAGGTACAATATTTATATCGTGCTGTGTATCTCTCTTGGCTGCCGAATGGTAGAATAGGCCTTTTGCTTCGATGGCCGGTTTTTTTTATTCAGGCCGGAGACGGCCATCTTGATGCGTGCGCATTTCCAAATGCTGCAGGCCCGTACTTAATGCAGGGCTGTACTTGAGTGTCGCCGCATATATATATATATATATATATATATATATATGTGTATATATATATACATATATGTATATATATATATATATGTGTGTGTGTGTGTGTATATATATTGAATAATGATTTTCAGCCAGTCGTCGAAATAAAACAAACAAATAAATATAAATATTTATTTATAATATACGTTTCGGCACGGATTTTGTTTCATCATTCAGCAATTCTTTGTTAACAGTATCTAAAAAATATTTGCAAAGATTTAAAAAAATAAATTTAATTTTATATTTAAAATAATTAAAAGATATACATACCACACCAGGAAAAACCATTTTATAAATCAATACATATAGAAAAACCAATCATACATTACATATAAAATAAATATAGAAAATAAACAATATTAACTGACATGTTTTGTTTCTAATTTTAAAACTGAAAATTTGTGTAATGTAGTTATGAGTAAATGGAACGCAAACGAAAAGTCACGTGACACACAAAAAGTGTTTGGAGAGGGATTTTCAGCGATTGTGATATTCATGGGATAGAACTATCCCTACTAATCAGCACATCTCTCTTTCAAAAGGAATCGAATGTTGTTTGAGCCATTCAAATCGGTTGATCCATGCGCCCGAAAACGTGGACGAAAAAATGCGGACATACAAAACACACACACACACATCCATTTTTTCTGAGGTATGTCAAAATGTTTAGAAACCTTCAAAACGTCGAGAAATGCAAACATTTTCATTTTCGTTTTTCGGCCCATTACTATAGCTACCTTAAGGAAAGTTAACAAATGCTTACACCTCAAATATTCATATTCAACAATATTGCGCCACATTGCATTGCAGTACGAATTGCGTTTCCATTTGAAAAATGATCAGCTGAGGTACTTATAAGTCCATTGTGTAAGCAGATGAAGAAATTAACTATCCAACGGTATTTTAAAATTTACTTGATCTGCTAGAGTTAAAACCACACACGTCAAAATGGAAAATTGATGTGCCAATTATCCTCTCGCGAAATCTTGATCAGCCAAAACTCTGAAACGGCACTCGAATTGCTGGTAAAAAAATTAATGATGAACGTAGTAGAAGAAATTCTGCTTTCATTCTTGTTCGTACAAGTGTCTTCGATGCAGCTCGATGAGGACTATTGTTTGTCAGTTTTGTGCGATGATTGGCCAAGCCATTTCTTTATAAATAGCAGAAAAGTGAAAAAGAAATCGTCCACGTTTTAGCCCGCAATTCTGAATTGATTTTGAAAATTCAAAAACCATTCGAAAGATATTGATTGGGAATCATGCTGATTAGTTTTTGGTAGTGAACGGCCGGGCTTTCTCAAAAACGCCTCAACTGATTTTAGAAATTAAAAATCCATTTGATGTATCTCAATGACTATCGTTTGTCAGTTTTGTGCGACGATCTGCCAAGCCGTTTCTTTGTAATTTGAAAAAAAGTGTTAAACTTTTCGTCCACATTTAAGCTCATACTACCGAATCGATTTGAAAAAACTGTTCGAAAGATATTAGTTGGGAATGATACTGATCAGTTTTAGGTGAAAATCTACCGAACCGTTTTCTTGTAATTAACAGTTGAAAAAAAATTTAAGCCGATTTTTATGGAACTTTTTTTGGCGTATATATCACCGTGTTATAGAACTTATTGAAATATTACGGTCTTACGACTAGTAGTTTAATTTTAAAAAATCATCAAAGTTTGAGAAATTAGACGATTAAACGATAATTAGACGATTTACTTGGTATAACGATAGAATACTTGATCTTAATGAACATACTAAACCATTGAAGTCCTACGGAAACTGGTTCAATTATAAAAAGTGTTCATTTTTGAAAATTTGCTATTAGAAAATATTCCGAGTGATTGTTACCAACTATTAGGGGATAAATATTGTGAAAAATGAGTGAAAATAATGTAATGGATAATGTGATGAGTTTAAGGTTGTGTCAAGATACATCTCTTTAATAATATCAATACTTATTAGATTTTTATTTTTGAAGGTACATTATGAAGCATTTGCGCACACTATTGATGCAAATACATATCATAGGTTTAAAACGAGAGCTATTTTTCTACGGCTGCTAATTTTTGAAGTAAAACTTCTTTAGGCGCGATATGGGTGTATAAAAATTTTTAGGCGCGACACGGGTGTAAATCCGTACAAATGCAACGAAAATGCCAACGTGTAGTTGAACACTACGACGCCGTAAGCGCTGATGTCGCGAGTATCCACTCCCGTCATGTCATGCGTAAGTCGAGCGCTAACCCGCTAAACCCTATATGAACTTGCATTAATTGAATCACGTTTTTTTACAAAAGAAGAGGTTGCTGTATTATGTCCTCATGGAATAAGACTTTTCTTAGAGAATAAATGTGCCATGGAATATAATAAATTATATTGAATCTCGTGTTGAAGACAAAATAATATCTACTGCCACGGATATTTATGTAGGTTGCCATGCGACAGATCAACAATCATACATTCGTCAGCAGTTTCAAAAAAATCGGTTATTGATACCGGGCTTTGCCGTATGAAATAATTTTAGTTCTGAATAAATTACATAATAACAACTAATATCGATGTAAGTGATGGCTTAGCTAATGGTTGTGTGGGAAAATTAGTGTACATAGAACGTGGCGATAATGATGAACTTCTACGTTTATGGTTTGAATTTCCCGGTAAGATAGGTAACAAAATTAGGAAGAAAGCTTCACATCATATTCAAACTCTTAATATCAGTAGGACAGCTGTGCCGATGCTCAGGAGATCTTATTATTATTGATGTTATATGATTATTAAAAGATGATTTTTAAAATTCAAATATGATGTTTTTTTTTATTTTTATCTTAATTGCCTACTCATACAATATTAAAAGTTTTACTTCAATCGCGTGTGATCCTTACGCGCACTCTTTTTTTTTATAAATAGCAGGTCCGTAGCAATACGAGCAATAGAATTCGAGGAAATTTGATGCGGAATAGGTAAATATTCTAACGTTAAAGTGATTTTAAAAATTCATTATATGTCACAATAATATTAATTAAATAATTTATATGCATAAGAAAACTTATTTTCAAGTGGTAAAATCAAATTTTTACATTTAATTATTAAGCATAATTATCATAATTTATGTTTTAGCAAATGGTATCAACTCTATTAATTTTCTTGAAAAAGTTTGATTATTACTGAGGGAATAAATCTAATATGAAAATATTTGTGTAGACTAACATCGGTCCTATTTTGGTGGCAGTGAACTCATATATATGACGTAGGCAATTGTTTAACGCTGACCAGTACCAGAAATGTGCATCTCGCGCCACAACTTCGACGGGTGGTGCAAGAAGCAGTGCGACAGCAAAGCGAAACTGGATACCCGCAGGCCATTATTCTGTCTGGTACATCTGGATCGGGCAGACTTATACGAGTATGCTGTTATTGCGACAACTTTTGAAATAGCTGGCGGAGGTCCGGAGACTGATGCTTTCAAGCACCTCGCTGCAGCTTTTACAGTTCTTCGATCTTTAGGCTCTGCTAAAACTACCACAAATTCTGAATCCAGCCGCATAGTAAGTATAAACATTTAAACTCACATGGTGCACACACTCACACACACATATATATATATATATATCATATATATATATATAATCGACGTAAAATTCTACGTCATCATCAGGGGTATACAATGAATTAACAGAAAAAGTGAAGTTAAAAACTAATTATAAACAGCGAAAGAAAAAAGAAATTCATGATTAAAATGATTAATAATTTAACAAAAATTAAAATATCTAAAACATTTTTTATTTGATGTCGTAATCTATTTAAAATAGGGACAATTCATTGAAGTTCAAGTAACAGATGGTGCTTTATACCGAACCAAGATTCACTGTTACTTTTGGACCAAACTCGAGTTATTCGATCATTGCCACAAGAAAAAACTATCATATTTTTATCAAATGCTGGCGGGCTTTCTAGAGAGGAGCGTATCGATTCAATTGGATGGATATAACCCAACAAATTTACGTATCTACAGGCCTCGATACGCATCAAAATCAAAAAGAAGATTCTGAAAGGTAAGCGTAATATATTATATATATATATATATAGATATATATATATACGAGGTCTGTTCAAAAAGTACCCGGAATTTTCGTTTTTCAAAAAATATTTATTTATTCGTCTACATAATGTGGTCCCCTTCAAAGTAGTCCCCCCCAGATATAATACACTCATGCCAGCGTTTTTTCCAATTTTCGAAGCACCCTTGATATTCACTTTTGATATGTCCTTGAGCACTCTCAGCGATTCGGCCTTTATTTCTTCAATCGAGGAAAACCGCCGTCCTTTCATGGGTCTCTTCAACTTGGGAATAGGAAAAAGTCACACGGAGCCATATCTGGTGAATATGGAGGTTGGGGCATGACTACGGTATTGTTTTTGGCCAAAAAATTACGAACAAGCAACGACGAGTGAGCAGGTGCGTTATCGTGGTGCAACAGCCATGAATTGTTTTTCCATAAATCGGAGCGTTTTTTTCGGATTGCTTCACGCAAACGTCGCATCACTTCAAGGTAATACTCCTTATTAACCGTACGACCTTGTGGTAAGAACTCTTGATGCACTATGCCGTTATAATCAAAGAAAACAGTAAGCAAAACCTGACATTCGATCGAACTTGACGTGCTTTTTTCGGTCTTGGCTCACCTGGGCTCTTCCATTGGGACGATTGGGCTTTGGTTTCGACATCATAACCGTACACCCATGTTTCATCACCAGTTATGACCCTTTCAAGCAAACTTGGATCGTTGTTGACGTCATTTAACAGCTCTTGAGCGATGTTCATGCGATTGCTTTTTTGGTCAAAATTTAGCAGTTTTGGAATGAATTTTGCTGCCACTCGTTTCATGCCCAAAACATTTGAAAAAATGTTATGACATGAGCCAATTGATATGCCAACTTCATCAGCAACTTCTCTAATTGTGATTCGGCGATCATTCATAACCATTTTTTTCCACTTCTTTCACATTTTCATCGTTTGTTGACGTGCTGGGTCGACCGGAGCGTTCGTCATCTTCAACGTCTTCGCGGCCATCTTGGAAACGCTTATACCACTCGAAAACACTTGTTTTTCATAGCAGACTCACCATCATAGGCTTTTTGTAACATTTCACACACTTTGTTACACTTTATTTCATTTTTTACGCAAAATTTAATACAAATTCTTTGACTTTTCAATTCTTCATTGTAAAAATCGCCGAGCTCAGAAAAACACGTCGAACCTAGCGACTACCACAGACAAAGTAAACAGTGAATATAGCTGAAGATTTCATCATACTTTAGGGGCATGTATACCAACACATAAAAAAAATTTTTTGACAATCAGACACTCCAGACCGCGAAATTTAAAATTCCGGGTACTTTTTGAACACACCTCGTATATATATATATATAAAGGGCCGGTCCTGCCTTGCATGCGATGAATGCGAAAAATGCGGGCGCACGCCCTAAGGGGCGCCAAACGAGATTCGGAAATGAAATTTATAATACATTATTTATATATTTTTTAATATAGAATCTAGAATACTTAATAGATTATAATAAAGGCTTATGGAAATGGAGCAAATATGAAACATGAAAGCAAAATGTACTTTGAAACAATAATCTGATAATCTGAATCTGATGGGAAAGTAAAGATAAATACAATTCGTCTCTACGTTATCAATAAGGAGAAGTTTATGTTGCAATTTTGAATATTGTAAATAATGAAAAAATAAATTAAAATAAAATTTTAAAAAATCCAAAATAAAATACGAGTGTTATGTTTACAAATGTTAAAAATACTTCAATATATAAAATATGTGATCATGTTCAACCCGCAAATCGCTTCGATTTTCTAAATAAAATTAAAATCAATGTATTTTATACGCTTTTAGATTATATCTAATTTTTTGTGTAGTATATCCAGAATGATTAAAAATCAATTTCAAAAAGTTAGGTAAATATTTATATAATTTTAATGATAAATGTTAAAACAGTTAAAACTATTGGGGCGGGGGGGGGGTTTCGCTAGAACAAATCTTGCATCTTTTTTAAAAAAAAATGTTTTCTTTATTTTGACATATTTTAGAAATTCATTTTTTTACTTTTTTCATTAGATCTCCGAAACCGCTAGACCTGCCTTTATAAAAATTTCATCAATTCTTTATCTTGTTAATACAAGTAAAATGTAAATGTTTCTTGAATTATTAAAATTCTTGGCACTTTTTGAACCGTATCTTCGGAACCGCTAGACCAGCCTTTGCCAAAAACTAATCAGCACTTTTCGTTATCAGTACGAATCGAATGTTTTTTGAATTATTTAAATCGGTTGATCGGTGTTCCCGAAATCGTCGACGAAATTTTGTATCCGCACACACACACACGCACACACACTCACATACATCCATTTTTTCTAAGGTATGCCAAAATATTCAGAAACGTTTGAAACGTAAAGATATATAAAAATTTTCATTTTCGATGTTTTTGCGATCACTATAACTTGCTCTACGGGAAGTTAAAAATATACAAAAAATTTGTAATTTTAAGTAAACGAAACATCCGATTTGATTGAATCAAAAAACATTTTGATTATGTTAACAGTGTGAAGAAACGAATAGTTTTTGAAAAAAGCAAAAAATTTTTTTTTTAATTTCAAAAATTAAAACAATTTTTTTATTTATTTTCCAAAAAACAATATTTGAACATCAAAAATAATTCGAATTAAATTATACGCTTCAAAAAATAATTTCAACAATTCAGTTCATTAATTCTTAGAAATATGAAATAAAGTTGATTGTTCTAACTTCGGTTGATTAAAAGGGTAATTATGCAGTAACCACAGTAAATAACATAGCATTGTTATGGCAACGCTATGTTATGCTTGTTTCTTGATAGTAAAAACTGTGAAAATGTCTATCTAATTGTTGTACGATAATGCATTTTACATTTATAACATAAAACAGTATGTTATAAATGCGCATTACGAAGGTGAGGTTATCATAGCATTCTTCTTGCTTGTTTTATGCGGAATTGGCCCATAAGTTTTGTTTATTTATCGTTGTCGTATTTAAAAGCTCTTATGTTTTGTCTATAAAATACGAATAATGAAAGTTACAGTTTTTATATAATAATCTATTTGAAAACTTTTAATATACCTCAAGTATTTCATTTCGGCTCAGGAAGTTCCAACAATTTGCCCTAACACACGACGCCACGCACAAATAGTTTTATTTAATTATTATATGATAATGTATTTAGTACTTAGCTTACTAATTGCAATGTCTTTTCCAGGTTTCAAGCTTGGAAGGCTTGTCTGAGTGTCCTCGGAATACCGTTTTTAGATGTGGTGAGAGTTCTTTCGGCAGTGTTGCTCTTGGGAAATGTAATATTTGTGGATGGTAAATCTTTAGAAGTATCGGTTAAAGGCGAAACTGAACTCAATTCAGTAGCGAACTTGTTAGGTAATTGTCATATCTAATAGTTGAAACATAAACGTATTTATAAATACATACGTCAGTATTTTGAGTACAGATAAATGATTGTATTTAATCTAAAAAGATTTTATTTTGTGTTACATATAATTTTTTTCGAATGAAGCATTGCATTATGTATAAAGGCTGATTACTCAAAATGATTTATAAAAAAAGTTCGTAACTCTTTATGTAAATTAAATTTTTTGGTTGTGTTTAGACTAGAGTATAGAATGAATTGAAAGTTCTAAAGTACAATTATTATTTTTATTAGGTTTAAATAATATTACGGAAATATAAAAATAGTTGTTACGGCATTTTTCAAAAGAGTTTACGTTTCCGTAAACTAGTGCTAACAAGTTTCATCAAAAGTTGTCGCATTTAATAAGGATTGTAAAATGGTAAAATTGTTGATAATATTATAATTAATAATTTTCAGTTAAGAAATAAAAACTGAAAAATGACATGACTTTTGAAATACATTCTAGTCATATTTCATTTAAATGTGTCAAATTTTCTCGATCGTTAAAGGTTGCGCTTACGACCATCATTTGAAATAAGTAATTGTATTGATTGTATTTGTAACTCTTATATATATGATTAATTTATTTGAATATATTTTAGGCGTTCCGGGACCATCACTTTTTCGAGGCCTTACATCTAGAACGCATAATGCCCGTGGGCAACTTATAAAATCGGTTTGTGATGCAAACATGTCTAATATGACAAAAGATTCTTTGGCTAAAGCTTTATATTGTCGCACCGTAGCAACTATTGTGAGACGTGCAAACAGTCTAAAACGATTAGGATCAACGTTGGGAACTTTGAGTTCAGATTCAAATGAAAGTGTACATAATCAAGCTGAGGTCACAAGTCAGCATGCTAGCACTGTAGGTGGAAACTCCGGTTCAAAGTCTATGGTAGCCCTCAACAACGCTGTTCGTCATGCCACGGATGGATTTATTGGTATTCTTGATATGTTTGGATTTGAAGAACCAAAATCAAGTCAATTGGAACATTTATGTATAAATCTTTGTGCTGAAACCATGCAGCATTTTTATAATACTCATATATTTAAAAGTAGTGTCGAATCATGTAGGGATGAAAATATACAATGTGATATTGAAGTTGATTATGTAGATAATGTGCCATGCATAGATTTAATTTCTTCGCTAAGAACAGGATTATTAAGTATGCTGGATGTGGAATGTTCTATAAGGGGAACAGCTGAGTCTTACATTGCTAAGGTTAAAGTGCAGCATAAGCAGAATGATAGATTATTCGAACCTAAACCATTAGAGCCGCGTTTGTTCGGAATACAACATTTTGCTGGGAAGGTTATTTATGACGCTACAGATTTTCTTGACATTAATAAAGATGTAGTACCTGATGATCTTGTAGCTACTTTTCATAAGCACACTTGTGACTTTGGTTTTGCAAGTCACCTCTTTGGCAGCGAACTAAAAGCTTTGTATTCACTAGATATTGTTCCTCGGGGTATAAGTTTCAGAATATCTCCTACATCTCATACTGACTTATCAAATGGTGATGAACCGATATCTACATTGACACAAGATTTTCACACGTCTGGATAACCTACTGCGAACACTTGTGCACGCTAGGCCCCACTTTGTAAGGTGTATTCGTAGTAATGCTACTGAAGCATCATCCAAGTTTGAGAAAAGATCTGTAATGAAACAAATTCGATATTTACAAGTGTTGGAAACTGTAAATTTGATGGCTAGTGGATATCCACATCGAATGAGATTCAAAGCTTTTATTTCGAGATATCGTTTGCTTGCACCATTCAATGAATTATGCAGGGAAGAAGATAATGCCATTGATGATTGCAAATCGATAATGCGTTATGCGATAGACGCAATTGAAAAGAAAGAGAAAATTGTTTCAATGGGGTGGGATTTAGGAAAAAGACATATATTTCTAAGTGAAGGAATTAGACAATATTTAGAGAATTTGAGATCTAAAACAAGAAATGATAGTGCGACAATGATACAATCTTTGTGGCGAGGTTGGAGATTAAGAAGAAGGTGGATAGCCTTGAAAAGAGAAAGGGATGTTCACATCACTAATTCTATAACCAATGAACATTCCAAGCCTAAATCATTAGGTAAGAATAAAAAAATCTTTTGATTTAATATAATGCTATAATATATATATATATATATATATATATATATATATATATATATATGGTATATATATGATATATTGTACATGTAACGGCTGGCGGACGTCTATATACTTGGCACCGCGATGGTGCAAATTGGAAAAACTAATATGATCTGATTTTTTGACGATTTTTTTGCTGTCGATTGGTGCAAACTAAAATTTTTTTGCTCTGCCCGTTCTCGAGATAAATGGGTGGGGCCAAATTCGGTGCTAACTATATATATAGTCAGCACCGACCCCTTTAAAAATGCAAAAAAATTAAAATTTCTTTTTACTATCGTTATCAGTGATTTTTTTGCTGTCGAATGATGCAATTAATTTTTGGAAAAGTTTTGCCCATCATAGATTTTCACGCATAGGAAAATTCCCAAATTTGCCAATTTAAAAAAATTGTCAATTTTAAAAATGCCCAATTTTTTTGCTCGCTTACTTAAATATAAAACAAAAAAAAAATTTCAAAAAAATGATTTTTTCACCCCTTTTCAGAGAGGTTGCCAATTTTTTGGGGTGTCCACAGGTCACTTTTTCAAAAGTTTAAAATTTGTTTCGGAAATCTGTGATTTTTTTGCTCTGCGATACAAAAAAGAAAAATTCAAAAAAATAGATTTCAATTTTTAATTTTTTCCATATAGTGTCCGATTCGCGCGAGGTCACATGTGTCTGTGACCAATCAGGATTCCGCGCGATTTGGAGATATACCACCAGGACGGAACGAATGTTATAGAACATTATGAATATATTATATTTTAATAATCTAGGTTATAGAACGTACAAACTTTGCGGTGTTAGGGATTATTGTCTGGTGTTTTTGGTGTTAATGGACTTTGTTGTGGAAGTAATATCGGCAGTAAATATAAAATGATAGGTAATTGTGTCGTTGTACAAATCACTGATCTCTTAGCCTTAGCCATGTTTTCAGGGGACTTTTCTTCCTCGAATTTGATAATCCTCTTTGATATTTTTTTAAACCTTTGGAGTCTGAAAATGAATTGTTTAATAAAAAGAATGCTTTAAGTATGAACTTTTTCTTCAAGTTTTTGTCTTTGAATATAATTTGTGTTATTGAGGTCTTCTAATTATACTGCTACTGAACAGGCAACCTATTTTTGACTACAAAGGGCAACGGTTCAGTACGTTGTGTGAAACGACCGTTCACGTGAAAAAAAAAAATTGTGCGCAGCGTCTATTGTGCGAGGCACACATTGCGCTTGCTGAATAGCTATTATTATTCATGATTATTTCATTTAAAAACAAGAATTATATTTTATTATTTTATTTAATTAGTTTATTATATATATTTTGTAATATTTGCAGTTGAACGTTCAGCTGGATGTATTGGCAATACAGGATCTGGTAGGCCAAGACCACAGCCAATTGCTGGTACGCCTCCACCTGATCCGGCAGACAAGTGCGACACTAAGGTCGTTCAGCAGACGTGTACCTTATTTGGACTCGACCTGGTGTGTATGTAATCTATGAAAAACTGGTGGTTCGTGGCATTGTGCATTAAAGCAAATTGATTGAACTTTCCGTACCGTAGTCAACATTATATAAAAACTTTAGAAAACGTAGACGTAAAAAAACCTTTAATTTTACTTATAATTAGGTTGTTTCTTTTATTTCATATGTTGCCACTTGATATTGGCACATTTATTGAAAATTATGACTTTGGATTGTCATCAAACCCTCTGCATTCCTGTATTATTAACTTCCTGTAGGGTAAGTTATAGTAATCGCAAAAAGAATCTTAAATGAAAATTTTAATATATCTTTTCGTTTAAGAGGTTTCTGAACATTTTGGCATACCTTAGAAACAATGGAAGTATGTGTGTGTGTGTTCAGATACAAATTTCCGTCGACGATTTTGGAAACACGTTTCAACTGATTTGAATGATTCAAAAAGCATTCGATACATATTAATAAGAAGTAGGGTTGTTTAGTTTTTGGCAAAGCCGTTTCGAACATACGGGGCAAAAAGTGCCAAAAATGGTATTTCAGTTTTGAAGAGAACGTAGCGATAAAATACGATTTCAATAATTCAAACAAAACATTTTACTTGTATTGACAAAATGAAAAACTGATTAAATTTTGAGGAATGCAGGTCTAGCGGTTTCGGATATCGAGTGAAAAAAGTGAAGAAAATGACATTTGGCGGTCAAAAATGATCATTGGACATATGCACATCACATTATTAGATACTTTATAGAGATTTTAATAATAAGTATAAATTTTGTTTACATTTCTATAGATTCCGTACCAGTGTTTATCGGTCTCTATGCAGCTAATGCAGCGCTATTGCATTGAAAAAAAAGTTCACAAGTTCCAAATTATTTCTAAATATAAAAAAAAAAAATTTTTTTCAAAAAAGTCAATTTATTTAAAAATTTTAAAATTCACGAAAATCAATTTTTTTCAAAGTCATTTCAATACTTGGATTTTTTTTTTTTGAAAAATTTTTATTTTTGGTACGGGAAGTTCTAGCAATTTTCTTTAAAGCTCGATGCCATACACCACTAGCTCCGTTTATTCTCTTCAAAAACAGTCATATATGTGACCCTCCCACACTATGAAAATGACATAGCTGGCGGGTGTTGCTCAAGAACTAAAGTAATTAGGGGCTGACACTATAGTTTTATACTTCAAAAATTTCACTAAACTTATACTATTTAAATAGAAACCATCAGACTCTTATTTTTTACTTATATTACACGTTTGATGACGTATAAAGGCTGCATATTATGAATAATATGAATTTTTCAACTTTTCAAACGGCAATATCTCAGAAACGGTGATTCAAAGGAAAAAAATTAATAATAACAATTTATTAGAAAATTTTATAATAAATAAACCTATCTAACATAATTTTTTCAAATTTTTCATGGTTTCGGCGGAAAATGGGGAAAACTAGATTTTTGCACCTTTGAACTTGAATAAAAAAAATCGCAGATGTCGGATCACATTTCATTTGTAATGGCCTATTTAACATCTGTACCAAATTTCAGCTCTATGCGAATTGTTCCTAACTGACGGCTTTTTTAGCTTTAATTTGACTGGGGGAGAAAACGGAGTATCCGATTTGAATGATATAAGAAACATTCAGTTTCCATTTTTTTTCTCTCACATTTTTTTTGTATATCGTATTTAAATTGTATATCGAAAAAATTTCAGATTTTAATTTTAATTCTGGCTAAAGTTCTAAATATTTTTAAACAAATAATTTCAACTTTGCGATTCAGTATATATAATTCTTATAAATAAATGTTACAGTATTTATAATGATCTATTTGAAAACATTGAATATTTCTTGAACATTTCGTTACAGTACGGGAAGTTCCAGCAATTTGCCTTAAGGCACGATGCCATACACCACTAGTTTAAATTGAATTGGCAAATTTTGATATTCAATACCACATTATAAAATATTAAAATTTAAAGATAATTGGCTTCAAAAATTAAAAATTAGTGTTAGATGTGTACAACTCTTGATAAAAATAAATTGCGTTTAATGAAAAATTTAATCTAAAATTCAGTGCAAAACATTCACTGACTAAAAGCAAGATAAAAAAGTATTCGATTGACTATTACGTAATAGAGGTTTGAGGTAAGAGAATGAAAATTTAGATTTAAAAATTGGTCCCAAAAATTAGTGGTGAACAAACCTTAATTAATTTCTGGTAGGGCAAGTTATAGAAATCGCAAGAAAATCGATAATGAAAATTTTCATATATCTTTACGTTTCAAAGGTTTCTGAATGTTTTAGAATACAAATTTTTGTCGACGATTTCGGGAATACCGATCAACCGATTTTAATAATTCAAAAAACATTTGATTCGTATTGATAAAGAAGACGTGCTGATTAGGTTCAAACAAAGGTCGTCGACATTTTCGAAAGTATCGAATCACCGTTTTGTACGAAATGAAAATCATTCGGTTCATACTCGATCGCGAAGGTTTTTGCAAAAGGCATGTCTAATTGTTTGGGAGGTATGGAGCGGAAAAGTTGTAAAGACGGTTATGCAGTTTTTGAGAGAACGGATCATCCGATTAGATAAATTCAAAAAATATTTTGCTTGAGTAGACGATGTGAAAAAATACTTTTACAGAAAATTTCGTAATATTGAAATTTTTTTTTAAAAAAAATCAAAATTTTCAATAAAATACTAAAAAAATATCAAAATTTAAAAAAATCGATTTCTTACAAAAAATGAGGATATTTCGAAATTTTCAAAAAAAATTGCATATTTTCAAAAATTTCCAAATTCTGAAAACATTTTTTTTTAAATTCCAAATAATTACAAACTTCTAAAAAAATTCTAAATTTTTAAAAGAATCCTAAATTATAAAAAAAAACAAATTTAAAAAAAATTCGTATAAACATATACATAAGTTGTTTGTAAAATACGCTCGTCGCTCAATATAAAAAGCACCTATAAGTTGTAATAAAAAAATCTATTTGAAATTATTAAATTAAATTTCTTGAATGTTTAAATACGGTACGGGAAGTACGGGTACGATGCCATGCGCCCCACTAGTTATGATGATTTTTTTTCAGTTAAATTTAATTTTGCATGAGTTTGAGAAAATCCTAATCAATAGGTGAGAAACATTCATTGACCGAAAGCGAGTCGAAAAATTATTTGATTACTAAAATGACTATTACAAAATCGGGTTATGTGGTAGGAGAGTAAAAGTTTAGTCCTGTATGCGTTTTTTAATAACAAATTACAAAAGAAACTAGTGGGGTGTATGGCATCGTGCCTTAAGGCAAATTCCTGGAACTTTCCGTACCGTAACAAAATGTTCGAGGAATACTGAATGTTTTCAAATAGATTATTATTAATATTGTAACATTGTCTAATATTTATAAGAATTATATAAACTGAATTGCAAAGTTAAAATAATTTGTTTAAAGTATATTAGAACTTTAGTCAGAATTAAAAATAAAATCTGAATTATTTTCGATATACCAAAAAAACTAAAAAAAAAAAAATTATCAATTATTTTGTTAAAACAAGCTGAAAGTTCTTTGAATCATTTAAATTGGACGCTTAGTTCTTTTAAAAACTGACATTTTTGCACATTTAGCTTTGTATCTTCGAAATGGCTGGGCCTGCCATTGCCAAAAACTAATAATCACTTCTCCCAATCATTACTAATTAAATGTTTTTTAGATCTTTCAAATCGAATGCTTCTTTCACTCAAAAACTCGATTTCTATTTTCTGCACTCTTTGCTCCGAATCTCTGTAACGGCTGGACCTGCCTTTGGCCAAAAACTAATCAACACATCTCCTTATCAATAGAATCGAATGTTTTTTGAACCATTCAAATCGGTTGATTCGTGCGCCCAAAAACGTGACGAAAAATTGTATCCATACATACAT
>NW_020537324.1:44427166-44445573 GCF_003426905.1 Ctenocephalides felis | reverse complement strand
ATGTGCATATGCCAAGTAGCTCTTTTTTACTTATTTCATTGGATCTTCGTAACCGCTAGACGGGCCTTCCTAAAAATTTAATCACCTCTTTATTTTGTCATACAAGTAAAATGATTTCTAAATTATTGAAATTGGTCGCTCCGTTCTTACAGAAACTGAATTACCATCTTTCGCGCTTTTGGCCCTGTATCTCTAAAATGGCTGCACCTTTGTTAAAAGCTAATCTTGCTGATTAGTTTTTCACAAAGGTGCAGTCTCCTTATCAATAGGAATTGAAGGTTTTTTGATTGATCCTTGTTCCCGAAATTTTTGACAAAAAAACTGTATCGGAACACAAACACACACACACATACATCCATATTTTCTAAGGTATGCTAAAATGTTCAGAAATTATTGAAATTAAAAAGAAACTAGTGAGTGCATGGCATCGTGCCTCAAGCAAATGCTGCTGGACTTCCCGCACCGTAGTTAAAAATCTTGGTACAAAAAATCCAAAAAAAGTACACAAAATGTGCATACATTATGAAAATCTCTATAAAATATCTGATAATTTGATGTGCATAAGTCCAATAACATTTTTGACCGCCAAATGACATTTTTTTAAACTTATTTCATTTTTAAATTTATATTATTTTTATCATATTACTTGATGTTAATAAATTAGCAGTGTTAATCATTATTGAAATTAAAAAAAAAAAAAAAAATTCATTGAGAGTTTATTACCGCTGGACCTGCTTTCCCAAAAATGTAATCAGTTCTTCAGCTTGTCAATAGAAGTAAAATGTTTTTTGAATTATTAAAATCGGACGCTCCGTTCACTTTAAAACTGAGTTACCGTTTTCGGCACTTTTGCCCCGTATCTTCGGATCGGCTAGACCTGCTTCCGCCAAAGCTAATCAGCACGTCTCCTTATCAATACGAATCGAATGTTTTTTTTAAATTATTCAAATCGGTTGATCCGTGTTCCCGAAATCGACGACGAAAATTTACACACACATACACAAATAAATCCATTTTTTTAAAGGTAAAGTGTAAAGACCAAAATATTCATAAACTAGAACGTCATACAAATTATATAGTCACTCAGCTTTTTGAGACACCAACTTCAAGAAGACTGAAGAAAAAACTGCCCAAAGATAATATGGAGGATCCTTAGCGCTATTCTAACTTTATGTGCACAGAATAGTAGAATTACTCATTGAAGTATTCTCTAACAATGTAATATTTAGTAGATTAATTTATATGTGTTTGTATGTGTGCGAGTGAATGACATAAGCCAAATAGCCCATAGAATTGCCATGTATTCTGATTGCTATTGAAAAAGAGATAAAAAAAATCGATTTTTTTGCGATTACTATAACTTACCATATGGGAAATTAAAAACTTGTGTTGACGGTATGAAGAAATGATTAGTTTTTAGGGAAGGCAATTCCAGTAGTATAAAAAATTATGATTGATTGGTTCAGTTAAATTCAATATAGTTTTAATTTTAGGTCATTGTGGTGCATTGGTATAGAAACTAAATACATTGATTTTTCTTATTTTCAATTATATTTTTATTTATTTTAATTTAAATATAGAGTTGAGCCAAGAAAATGTTTAGTTGCATTTACTTTTTTTCTATAATAAAAAAATAATATTTTTATTATAACTGTTGAAATTTAAAATAAAAATATCAATCATTTAGTACTGAGCTTTCATAAAAATAAATTTAAAAAGATGGTGGCTTTATATATTTGATTCTAAATTTTACAAAACTTTATACCCATAATTTGTTAGTAATATTTATTGTTCAAATAAAAATTAAACTAGTGGGGTGTATGGCATCGTGTCTTAAGGCAAATTGCTGGAACTTCCCGTACCGTAACGAAATGTTCGAGAAATACTGAATGTTTTCAAATAGATTATTATAAATATTGTAACATTGTCTAATATTTATAAAAATTAAATAAACTGAATTGCAAAGTTGTTTAAAGTATATGAGAACTATAGTCAGAATCAAAAATAAAATCTGAATTATTTTCGATATACAAAAAAAAATTTTTTTTGAAAAAAAAATTGAAAAAAAAGTTGAAAAGTTTTTTTCCAAAATCAATTATTTTGCTAAGACAAGCAAGTTCTTTGAATTATTTAAATCGGACGCTTAGTTCTCTCAAAAACTGCCATTTTTTGCACATTTAGCTCCGTATCTTCAAAATGGCTGAGCCTGCCTTTGCCAAAAACTAATAAACACTTCTCCCAATCATTACTACTTGAATGTATTTTAGATCATTCAAATCGGATGCTCCGTTCTCTCAAAAACTCGATTTCTATTTTCTGCACTCTTTGCTCCTTATCTCCGTAACTGCTGGACCTGCCTTTGCCAAATCAGCACATCTCCCTATCAATAGGAATCGAAAGTTTTTTGAGCCATTTAAAAATCGGTTGATCCGTGCGCCCGAAAACGTGACCGTAAAATTGTATCCATACATACATACCCACATATACATCCAAAAGTATAAAATCAAGTTAAGAATTATAACATTTTAGATCCTCCCCCCACGAATTGGCTAACGGCGGTTTCCGTGGGGACCAGAGGCAAGGGCAAAGAGAAGGTTTTAGTCGGTATTATACCAGGGCGGTATTGAGTCCGACATACCCAGAAAAAACACCAGTCTGGGATGCATAAAGGCATTTCCTTCGCTATACAAAAAAAAACGCACACACATCCATTTTTTCTCAGTTATGCCAGAATGTTCAGAAACCTTCAAAACATTGAGAAATGTAAAAATTTTCTATTTCGATTTTCGGCCCATTACAATAACTTACCCCACGGGAAGTTAATTATTTAAGTATTAGTTTAATCAAAAGTAAAAGTATTTTAATATTTTAATATTTAAAATAATTGTAAAAAAATAGAAAACTAGAAAAAAGAGTAGTGGAACTATAAAAAAATAGTTTAACATTTTCTGAAGAGGTGGATATTGATCCATATCCCCAAAAGGTCGAAAATTAAACAAGTTTTATTTTTGAATTAGATGGTGTGATAATTGCTAAATAAACTTATTTACCTGCGGGTCATATTTCAGATATTCATATAATACCATTTCATAAATTTGAGGATCTAGTTTTGTTTCTAATGTTCTTGGTAGATAGGGACTAATGGATCTGAAAGTAACATATTTCATTATGATATGTAATACTAAAATTATACTTCAATATATAAATATACAAAGTAGTTATACAGAAATAAATAAAAAAAAATCAAAAGGTATTTTAATATAAATTAGAAATAGTCAGTACCTTAAATTATGTGATACTGCAAATTTGTAGGACTGTTCTTCCCATAGTGTTTTATCGTTAGTGAAAACAGTGAAACAAAGTTTTGCTGCTTTGTCATAGTTATTTTCTGATATTAAAAAGTCAATATATTTTCGACCAATTTGTATATCATTCCAGCGACTTGAAGTACAATTATTTTTTACCAAAACTGCCATCGCTTGGTCATATTTGCTATGAGTAAAGTAATTTATATAATAACACAATATAATATATTACAAAACAATCTAATAATTTATTGTAAATATTTTAAATACTCAGTTTTGACTATAATATTTTGCAGATTTTCTTTAGGTCAATTTGAAATGGGTTCTTTGTAAAAACATTCTGTTCTCACTACTGATTTTATTTTCGAACCATTTCTCAAAGAAGTATTTTAATTATACTTTTCATAAGCATTTAAGCTAATTTTTGTGTGAAAAACGGAAAGAAATGCACAAAAACGTTCTTGGAGAGGATATGAGTATAGGTACAAGATAAAATGAAGATCTTACTTGTGATCTATTAGCCATTGCAATTTGTCATCCTGGTCATATAGGCTCGCAATTATAACATCTTTTGGGGACATAATAAACAATTGATTTTCTTCAATTAAACAATCAAGATGGTAATCATTGCAAGTATACTCTTGATAGCTGTACAATATTTTTATAGCATTAATACAACACTACTGATAAAGATTCAAAATTGAATAATGTTATAAAAGGCAAAAAATTACCCACGTAGCGTCAGAGTATCTGTACATACTTCTACGTAATCCGAATCTTTATAATGTAAAACAGATAAAACAGGACGCAGTGCTTTCCCTGTGCTGGGATCTTTTTCTTTTGGATATCCTAAAACTACCAGCTGGTCTGGCAATTCTAAGGGACCGAGACCGGAGATAAAAAAGTCCATCTGGAATGTAGATACTAAAACAAAAATTAAAGTTATTGTAATATTCTATAAAATACTAAATAAAAATTACTTTACGAAAAATAATCATTTCATAAATATTTCTTAAGAATTTATATTTATATTCATTTCAGTGAGTATTTCAGTGGTTTCTATTTCTCATACCCCTAAGTGATAGGTTTAGCCACCCTTCCCGAAGGAGTATTTTCTTTTTTTTTAATTCTGGAACGAAATCTTTGGGCTTTTATTTTTTTATAATATGGCAATGAAAAATGCATACGACCCTAAATTTTGAAGTATAACTTCTTTAGGCGCGACTAGGGAGTAAAGCTGTACAAATGCTAAGGAAATAGCGTTACGCCCGGACAGTTTGTCATTCGTTCTCGATGAAATCATTTGTATACGCGTCGATTGTGATTAGTCGCCGTGTCGCGTGAATAGAGATCTGCCGTTGTATGCGTAAGGATACAAGAAAGAAATTGGAATGGCATTATTAGTTTTGATGTTACATCGTAGTACAAATCTTGATTTAATAAAAAAAAACGCCTGAATCTGAAAAATATTTTACACTGTGCCCCGTGAATAATTATAATGAAAATAATAAAATAAATGAAACATTTGTGCCGTGTACGAAATATAAGTTTATTGAAATAATTTCTATATTATTCGTAGTTTCTATAAATCTTTGAAGTTATTGAAATGGAAAATATTTTTATGAGATTGTAACGTCAGCAGAAAAGTAAAAAAAAAACAAGCAGTCAATGAATGTATGTTAATTTTATTACATGAAGTTCTTCAAACACAATTACATGATGAGTGAAATTGTGTAAACAATATTTGTTTAGGCGTTGTTTAACATAATCTACTGTGTAAACGAATATTATAGAATTTATTAATCAGCAATTACTTCATTTCTCTAATGAATGTTCAAGTCGTAAATGCTAATTACAATGACAAACCAATCATGTCATATTTAAAATAAGCATGACTATGATTACATTATTGTTTTCAAATATTATACATATTTTTAATGCTATCATTAATATATAATTTATAATTTATCATTATATAAATGTGTATAATAGTCAACACTAATAAATGTGTGCATCACGAGTGTTACAATATTACTAATAAACAATATAAATAAAAATAGTTTTTTGATGTATTTATTTTTAACATAAATGCTATCTCGCACAATAGCAAAACAGTTTTACTTCAATCGCGCGTGAATCTAACGCGCACTATTTTTTTTCTTTTTTATCAGCAACTTCTACTTTTTATTGCCATTTTATTAATTGAATCAATTTTTATCTCGCGTTCGGTCATTGAATATTTTTGACATAATTTTAGTTCAGATTCATGAGCTGGAAGAAAAAGTTTGAAGCTTACTTTAAAATATAATTTATTATTAAGGGTTGTTTAATTTTCTAAATTAATAAAAAACGTGGTAATAATATGTATTTAAATTTTGGTTTTTAACTTCCCGAAGGAGAAGTTTATGTTTTCATAAAAAAATCCGGTTCCCTAATGACAACGAGACCTAATTTGGAAAAAGTATGTGGGTGTGTGTGTATGTGAACAGATTTTTTGACGTAAATCGACGTTTTCTCGAAAACGGCTAGATCGATTTCAAAAATTTAAAAGCCATTCGATGTATCTCGATGAGGACTGGCGGTTATCACCCAAGCCGTTTCAAAAAAATTTCGTCCACGTTTTAGCCCGCAATTCTGAATCGATTTTGAAAATTCAAAAACTGTTCGAAAGATATTGGTTGGGAATCGTGCTGATTAGTTTTTTGGTAAAGATCGGCCGAAACGTTATCTTGTAATAAAGTGATAAAAAAGATTTTTTCGACGATTTTTATGATTTTTTTTTGACGTTAGACACCACAGTCTTATAGATCATACTAAAATGTTATGGCACTTTAAAAAAAATCATAAAATTCCGTAAGAAAATTTATATGTACATACATACGGAAGTGTTAATTTCTTAATAAACATTGATTTTCGTTGATATATTTGTATGCATTTGTTATTATTAATAAATGCACAACATAATTCTTCATACATTCGATTATACGAATGCCTATCGACAACAATTAGTCCAGTTAATCGAGTTTCTAGTGTATATAAAATTTGCTCGTAACAAAGTTTGTTCCCATACTCCTCCGAAATGGCTTTACCGATTTTTACCAAATTTTATATTCGTATTCAGTAGGTCTGAGGATTGGTAATTATCTATTTTCCATACTCCTAAAAGTGATAAGGGTTGTTCACCTTTATTTTTTTTGTAATTTTTGGTCAGAGTTCTATTGTTTTTATTTTTTTATAATGGGGAGCATTGGGGAGCTAGTACCATATAAATCTATATCAGAGCTGAAACATTTTCCATTCTCTAATATTTTATTCAATCTCAGTCTATTCTGTGTGCATGCCAGATAATAGTATAATTTAAAAATATTGGATTTTGCTTATTAGTAATTTAATAGTAAATGAATGCAAATGCAATTAATGCAAACGCTCTGTAAAAAAATATAATCAGTTTCATATTAGGTTAGCACTTGCAATTATTAGTACTTGCAGTTATTAATATTCATTTATTTATTTATTTATACGCCAATCGGCGTATTTCTAAGAATTCTGGTGATTCAATAAAGCCGTTTACTATCTTGTAAAAGAAAAGCAAGTCCGTGATTTTTCTACGCGCGGTAAAGGTGTTATTTCTGCTTTTCTTTATGATGTCATCAGCATTGCATTTCCCTGCATTTTATAGTAGGCAAAGTTCGATACATATTTCTCAAACTTATACTGCACCTTATTCAGTCTATTAATCAATTGTTCAGTGTTCGTAGACCAGACGATTGAACAGTAGTCCAGAGTCCAGAATAGGTCTAATTAGGGAAGAATATAGACAGTAAAGTGTTTCCAGTTTATGGAAGTCATTGCAGCATCTTGTTATGAAGCTGAGTGTACGAAAGGCTTTTAGAATGAGTTTGTCTATGTGTTCAGTAAAGCAGAGTTTGTTATCCATAATGACTCCTGGATCTTTTATTGTCATTACTTCATTAATTTTCTGATTACCCAGAAAGTAGGTGTGAGGACAATAATTGTGGGATCTAGAGAAGGTCATTACGGCACATTTCTTGAAGTTTAAATTTAATTTGTTAATTTGACACCATGTATTCAGTCTCGCGATATCTTGTTGTAGTATTGTAACGTCGCTCTCACTTAATATCTTTTTATAAATTTTTAGATAATCCGTGTAAAGCAGAAATTCGAACTTGAGGTCTATTCCGATGTCATTGATAAAAATTACAAACAAAAGGCCTTACTGAAATCGGTGTAAATTGCGTGTACATCCAATCCGGAGTTAAAAGCATTAATGATATATTCTATGTACAGAACCAAATTTGTCGCTGTTGATCGCCCGCCTACGAAACCATGCTGTCTGGTAGAGATTATATTTTCAAAAGTCAATTTTATAAGTACAGATTTTTCGAATAGTTTTGAAATTGAAGATTGAATGCAAATTGGTCTGTAATTGTCGACTATTGATTTAGAACCGGACTTGTGTATAGGGGTAATAAAAGCCATTTTCCAAGCAGTTGGAAAGATTCCTGTTTTTAATGATTCCTGAAATATATGCGTGATTCGTTCACAAAGACTAGCTGAACAATTTTTGAGAAACATATTATGCAAGCCATCAGGTCCAGCACCCTTTTTGATATTCAGTTTAAGCATAATCTGCACTAGTTCATCATAGTTCACGTTAAGATAAGATAGATTGGCATCGAGTGTTCTGTGACATGTGTTTACATCTTTGTGTACTATTCTGCTGTCCGTTTTCAAAGCATATATATTCTTGAAAAATGATCCAAATAGGTAACTGATGCTGTCTCCGTTGTGGGAGGTGGTTTCATTCCATGACATAGGAATGACATAGGAATACTGCAATCGTTACGTTTTTTTGTTTTCACACAGTTCCAGAAGTCATTGGTGTTAACTATCAGCATTTTCCACTTTTCTTATATAGTCAGTGTAACATATTTTGCTTAGTTTTTTACATTCGGATCGTAGTATGCTAAATTCAGTATAAATCTTGTCTGAGCTATATTTTTTGTATTTAGAGTGCGCTACTTTTTTAAGCTTAATCTTCTTAGTCAAATCTTTTGTAAACCATTTGGGGTATTTATTCTGTTTTGGAGTGATTGCTGGAACAAACAGTTTGAATTAAGACCACTTTGAATTATATCATTTCTTAGTTTCAATATCTCTATCCAGTTTATTCTGTAGAAATAAATGTTTAATCCAAGGTAGTCTGCTTTGTTGAATAGATAAATGGGCTTTGAGTAATAGCAGTTTGGTTATTTATGATAACGGTTAATGCTGGGTGGTATTTGTCCTCTTCTATTATTGCTATTGCTCTATTTATTGAAGCATTCATGTTACTAAAACAGAGATCTAGAAACTTATCATTACAGTTTGGAATATGATTACTTGTTGGCAGTTTAGAGCAGCAAATTCATCGTAAATCAGTCTGTAACACTCGGTTTGTTTAATACTACTTGGTAAATTAAAATCTCCTAGCAGTAGTATTTTACATTTTGGGAGTTTTTCGCAAAGATATGAAATCGCAGATATAAAGTTAAGAAATGCTTCTAATATGACTCGCGATCCCGCGAACATTTGTCCATATCACATAAAAAATTCGTTTGAGCTTGTCAAACATCTCAATAACATTTCTATTCTCAATAATTATAAACTAATTAGCCTAGACGTTATATCCTTATTTACAAATGTTCCACTAGACTTAATACTAGATGCCATCACTATCAGATGGAGTGAAATCAGCCTTCACACCATAATATCCCTACATTGATATAGAGAAGTCATCAAATTCATTGTCTCTAACACCTATTTTGAATTTAACGGATCCATTTATTACTAAATTTTTGGCACCCCAATGGGATCGCCCGCATCTCCCTCATTAGTAGAAATTTCCTTGCAACTAATAGAAAACAAAATATTTAAAAATTAAAACAAACTTTCTTTTTAACAAAATCTTTTATTTCTGCTATGTAGACGATATTATTACTTGCATTTCAGAAGAAGACATTATCATCTTTACTGATAATTTTAACAATTTCAATAAAAAAACTACAGTTTACTGTGGAATTAGAGACAATGAATTCGATCAGCTTTCTAGACATCAGACTAATATATACAAATGACCACCGACTAATTACTAACTGGTACCAGAACTAGCTCCGGACGATACATAAATTACCACTCATAGAACCCTCTTAAAATGAAAAAAGCAAAAATCATAAATCTAACAGACCACCCATACTACTATCTGATAAAAATTTCTGGGGCACCAACATTGACCTGGTAATAAGCACACTAATAAATAAATCTTACCCTACAAACATAATTAACTACATATACCATAATTAAGTTCATTTTCAACAAACAAAACGACCTCACCGACCATAAAAACCGTTTAGACTAGGAGTCATATACTGGTTCATTTGCCTATCGTACGTAAAAGATTTATATTTTTCATGGAGAACTGTTTCAAAAATGTGGCATTTTGTTGGTATGTAATTGCGATACAACCCTTAGTTCAATTTTTACACAAATTAAATCTAAGTTTAATTCTGACCGCCTCAGGAACTTGGTTTATCAGATTAATTGCTCTAATTGCGAACTTTTTTATATCGGAGAAACTATCCAAAACCTGAGTAAACGCCTTCATCAACATAGAAATAACTCAAAAAATCCTAAACAATATAAAACGATAGATTTTTTCAACCCTAAAAGTTTACATTTTGAAGGAAACGTGATTAAAAAAAGATTCGCTGAGGGGTTGTTTTTACAATTACATAACGACAAAGTTATAAACAAACGTTTTGACAATACGGCCCTGAACAACACTAACACATGGTTCCTTAATAGCGAGTCAAAATTTCTTACCCATCGCTTTTTAAATTTCGCGTAAAATTTGAGCACATGCTAAAAACTGCTTTAAAAGAAAAACTATGACATTTCTATCTCAAACTCCGAACAGTAAATACATAGTTTCGACAACCTGTTAAGTTAACATGTTTATTAGTGTGCATTACCATCTGTGATGCTAAAAAATATATATTTTATCAATGTGCACATACTCATACCATGGATTAATAATGGTTTCATATGTTATATTAGGATACAAAATTGTAAGTGTTTTATCATTATTATTATTGTTTTTATATGAAATTTCTTACATATTATTTATTTAGTTTTAATTTTTATAGTTAATTTGATTACCACTGAATAAAGACTAAGATGCTAGCCGAAACGTATGGATTTTAAATAAATAAACTTTTAAAAAACCCTCATACTATTTTTATTGATGTAACACTCGACTTTTTAACTCAGATTAAACATATATGTATATATATATATATATATATATATATATAAATATATTAATATATATATTTATAGATATATATATTTATATATATATATATATATATATATATACACGTGTGTGTGTTTTTACCTGCATCTACAATATACTCTGGCATATTTCCATTGGATATTTCTATTGTGTGTCTTTTTCGAATGACACATACCCGAACTGTGTCAACCCAGCCAATCAGAAGTGTCTTTGAATCTGACCACTTTAGGTTGCAACGGTACTTCTGTATATCATCACTAGAATTTGAAAAAAGTTATATAAATATAAATATAAATAAATAAATAAATAAATATATATATATATATATATATATATATATATGTATGATTCTGAATTTGATGTTGACATATGTATTAACAAAGTCTAGTAATCGGGCATAACATAAAAAAAACATGAATTTCTTTCAAAACTTTATTTTAAATCCATATGTTTCGGCTGTAATCCTAGTCTTCATTCAGTGGAAAAATTAGTTAATCTTAATTAGTTTTAAGGCATGATGCCATATACCACTAGTTATTAATTAGATATATGTATAGGCTAACAACTGTCTCCTGGTTGCTAACTTGACACATGTATCGTGTAGAACAATATGAATATACATCAAATTGCCCCATCGGAATCATGATATCAAAATTAGCTGCCAGGCTGAACGTGTTAAAGATTAAACTTTCGATCCGTAACTGTAAATAACATTTCTAGAATCATAGTCAAAAATAATCACACAATTGCATTAAGTTTTCTAGAATTAAGAAAGTTTTAAAAACTGGTCAATTTTGAAAAACCCTCCTCTACAAAATGCACAAACTATTTATTTTTAGGTTCATTCTTTTTATTATTAATTAATCAAATATTTTATAATCATGTATAAATGTGTCAATACACTTTGAAACATTTTTTTCAATCAAGAAAAAATGTACAATCAGCCTTCACTTATGTGCTTACATGTAATTAACTTAAAGGTTTACCTTCGAGATTCCCAATTAATTAATCCTAAAGAACAGCGTTCATTTATGTCATAAACTCGTACTCCTTCTTCAGAAGACCATGCTATAAATTGATTATTCCAAACTGCTGATAGTACCAAACTACTTGATTCGCATAAAATTGTTGTTCGTGTTCTACCCAAGAATGTTTTTTCATGCAATGCTAGATTTTTACCTCCTGTCAATTAAAATAACAATGTATTGAACTATGGCATAAATATTTATATATATATATATATATATATATATATATACTCGTATATATATGAATATAGTTCTTTATGGACTTAATGCACTAAAAATCTGCTGACTGGTTTCTGTCTGTCTTTTCTAGGTTTAATCCACATTCAAAATTTTTACAAGATGAATGAGATGAAATAATAGTGTTTTTTTCCGACAAGAATATTTTCACAGGGGAACAAAAATTTCAAAAGCCGACTCTTTGAATTAATTTGAGCAACATATTTTTTTTGACTACAAATGACAACGATTTAGTATGTTGTGTGGTCTATTGTGCGAGCCCTTTGTTATGCGGGGTATCACTGTATATATATGTATATGTACATATATATATATATATATATATATATATATATATAATTTGAGTTGAGTATGTACATATATATATATATATATATATATATATATATAATTTGAGTTGAGTATGTACATATATATATATATATATATATATATATATATATATATATATATATATTTGAGTTGAGCTTATAATATCCAAAATCGCATCGGTTGGGATTGGACTCTGCTTCAGAGAGGTGTATATCCGCCTAACTACTCCATGACTCCGACAACTTTGAAACCCAATACTCGATATAAATGTGTTCTATAGTGAGTTTACTTCCGATCCGTAACTAATAGCATAGTCATCAGACTTTTTACTAAACTTTGAATTTAGAATTTTCAAAATGGGTATTCTTGGTCAAACCCTACATTAAGAAAAAATTGAGAAAAGTGTCTTATCAAGTTTCATCAAAAGTTGCTGCATTTAACCAGGATTGCAAAATGAGAAAACACTTGATAGTTTCATAATAAAAAAATCTAGTAAAAAAATTAAAAAATTTGCTAGTGCATTTTACTTACAATCAGTTCAAATGTTTGTTAATTCCACAAGCTGTGAGAGAAAGAAACATTTTAACCGAATGCGAGAAAAATAAATTGTGATAATTTTACTTTTTTCATAATAAAACCATCAGGATTTAAAACTATTTTCAATATATATAAAATTTCATGCATTTTGTATTGAGATAAAATGCCATTTAAACATTTGTACAACCTAAATATTTTCAAGACGTTGACTACATTCAGAGAATTATTATTAATACACAGCTATAAACAAAATTGTTTAATAATTTTCAAACAAAAAATATACTGAGATTTTCTTTTCTTAAATCAATTATCTACTTTAAACGCACATAATATTTAATTATTGAGACAGAATTAAATTAGATACTCAATAATATAAAATGATATTTCCCACAATAACTGAAAAGTGAAGCCATATAGTTGAAATATTTGCTCAATGTATTTTCATCTGTATATATTATCTTGCAAGTATGTTGTGAATATTATAATAAACGCAATTATTAAAAATTAAATGACTTAATAAACTTATTTTTATATCAGTTACCTGTAATAAATCTGTGGCCCGCATTAGGTTTATGATAAATTGGATCTAAAGAAACACAGAGAATGCAAGTACTTAAACGCAAATTGACATTGACGTCTGAAGAGTATAAACCAATGACAATAACCTACAATTGAAAATACATTTATATTTACCAACTCATATTGCAAATTGAAATAGCTGAAAATATGTGTACAAACATGTTCTCCTGAGCAAGCAGCTATAAATTCTCCTTTTTCATCAATATTTATTTGATTGATGGGCAATGGCATAATAGGTAAATCTTTAGAATTAGAATTTAATGTTACTATATTTCCTTGATGATCGAACAAGTATATTTTTCCAAAATGAGTACCTAAACATAAAAACTGCAAATAGATAAAAAAAAGTTATTAAATATTGAAAACGATATTTAAAACAAATAAAAAAAACCTTTGGATGTACAGCAACACAACTAGCGGCATCACTACTCAAAATTTTACGCAAATCGTTGCTAATTCTTACATATTTAAGTTTTGGCTCGATATCATCTTCGCACTCTGATTCCTGTAGAAGAAGAATATTAGCAAAAAAAAAAAAATAATAAAATTAATTGTATGTTGACATTACCTGAGACATTTCTGAAAATAAAACTGTTTTCCAACGAGTTTGTGCGTGTTAAGAGCCTCAAAAGAAAAAATATTGAACCACATATGATTGTAAACATTTATTCAACAGTTCGAATTGCCTATACACATCTTACAATCACATCAACACAATCAATATATACATTTACTTATTGTGACTGATAAATTACTTTGACGTTTCTTGACAGTCAGTGATGCCAATATAATACAATTCATGCAACATGTTCTTTTAGTCATGGTTAGCAGTAATTAAACATGAATGAAACTAGTGATGTGCCAAGTCGAATCAAGTGATTCGAATCATTCAAATAAAGCCTTTAACGACTTGATTCGAATCAGATTTTACTTGATTCGAATCAAGCCGCAAAATATTTACTGTGATAAAATATGCATGAACACAATTTTTTCATAAATGTAAAAAAAATGTTTTAATTTAATTCAATATTATAATGATATAAAAAAAATAATAAATAACATAAATGACATAAATATAAAAAATAATCATGAATTAAATCATGCGAGCCAACCGACGCTTAAATGTATCAACCGACTCCAATCGACTTTAACCGCATTCATCGACTTACTATATCATCCGACTTTATACGGCTCAAACCGAATCATTCCGACTTCAAGCAATAAGACTTCATTCAATTTCATATGACTCAAACCGAATCATTCCGACTTCGAGCAATAAGACTTCAATCGACTTCATATGACTCAAACCGAATCATTCCGACTTCGAGCGATAAGACTTCAAACGACTTCATATGACTCAAACCAAATCATTCCGACTTCGAGCGATAAGACTTCAAACGACTTCATATGACTCAAACCAAATCATTCCGACTTCGAGCGATAAGACTTCAATCGACTTCATATGACTCAAACCGAATCATTCCGACTTCGAGCGATAAGACTTCAATCGACTTCATATGACTCAAACCGAATCATTCCGACTTTGAGCGATAAGACTTCAATCGACTTCATATTCGAACGATATGAGTTCGAAACAGATACAATGCGTCGTCGTTCTAGCGTGTTTATTTATTTTACAGAGCGTTGAGAGCGATTTTGTTCGTGAAGTATCAATACCCAATTTTGATAATAATTAAGTGTTTTAGATTTTAGATGTTATCAGAATAATCCATTCAAAATTATGAAACAAGTTTCGAGAATCATTCAATATAATACTCTTTTGAAACAATTACTAAACAACAGAAAGCCAGTAAATTATATTCAACTTCTGATTATGTGAATAATGGCAAATTCACATTAATGAAATTAACTTTCAGCCCTCAGTTTAGACGCGATCCTTTACTGATTACATAGTAAAATAAACAATTGACCCATGATTTCTTATAATATTTTATATGCTTTAGTGATGCACAATTGTTTGGTAATCTATTATTGTAAATCAACTTGTAGATATGTATCAACCGCCTTTAAAATTAAATCATGTTTAACAATTTTCAAAATATACTTTTTGATTGCAATTTATGTTTACAATTTCTACTTTATCTGTTATATTGGTTAAACTAACAATTTTGATTATAAATTTGAATCCCTTTTACTAAATAAATACATCCATGATTTTTTTTGTCCATATATATACTTGATTTGAATCAGGTTTTTTTCTGATTCGAATCATTCGAATCGGGAATTTTCCGAGTCGGCACATCACTAAATGAAACCATAGATAAATAAGCATAAACGTTAAACGAATGAAACGTTAGACGTATTTTTGAATTATAGTATGTTAGTTTTGAAGTATAGTAGTAATTTTATTAACTGCCCGAAGGAGAAGTTTATGTTTTCATAGTAAAATCCGATTCGCTAATTTCATGTTTTCTCGATGTTTTAAGCCATTCTGAACTGAATGAGACAATATTTTTATCAAGATTATTTGCCCCTCCCATTATCCCATTAAACAAATATTTCCCGGACGGCCTTTGCGATACCGGAAAGTACATTATTATCAGCAGACTTGTTTGTTATCAGAAATAACCAGACAAATCATTTTGCCAACTAAGAATGACCATACACCATCACTCACCGAATCAAGAAAAGTGTTCTCAATCTGTCAATTATTTGGGTATCCCGACCTGGTGAGGTTTTCGCATTGATTTAAATTAACCCGCAGAGTCTACTCCTTGTAAAGCCCTTCCAACAATTCTTTCAAGTTTCAGCTTTGCAACCATACTTTCCTTGGAAATCTTGGAACTCGGAAACTTTGGTATCCCGGAAGCTGCCCACCGAGTCATCGAAGGAACTTCGGCAGAATGCTAGCTGGCATAGCTTCCCAGACATGCCAGTTGAACACCGCGAGCGGTGAGCTAAAAGTATGGGACGCATGCACAACTACGAGCTTTTTAACCGCAACAACTTTTGCAACGCCATTGGAGCTGGAATGAGCGCGGCTGCTGGCACCACACGGGCCGCCTAATAGAATCTCGGTAAAGGATTTAAAGTGTACTCATTACAATTATGTAACTGTGCAGGGAGTTGGTGATGCGCGTGCATCGAACTCTATTTTCCTGGTACATGTTACAACCACAGTAGTCGCAGCAACTTCTATTAACAGTTGATAAGGCTGGAAACACTTAAAATACTAGATGTAAGTGGAATTCTGTCTTAAGGCAATTAAGGCATCGTGCCTTAAGGCAAATTGCTGGAACTTCCCGTACCAAAAATTATATTTTTTTTAAAAACGATTAACATTTTTGAAAAAAAAATTACTTTGAAAAAATAAGATTTTTGAGAAACTATAAATTGGACAAAAAATTACTTTTTTTTGAAAAAAAAAATTTGAAAAAAAATAATTTTTTTTTAAATTTTTTTTTTTTTTGAAAAAAATTTTTTTCTTTATTTTGACATATTGTGGAAGATCTGAACTTTTTTTCAAAGCAATCGTACTGCTTTAACTGCATAGGGACAAAATATAAAGCGCCGCGTCGCTGTCTAACGCATAAGCATTGGTACGGAACCCATAGGAATGTTAACAAAATGTATACTTATTGTTAAAATTTCTATAAAATATCTGATAATTTGATGTGCATATGTCTAATGATCATTTTTGACCGCCAAATGGCTCATTTTTTACTTTTTCCTCCATTATCTCCGAAACCGCTAGACCTATCTTCATGAAAATTTTATCGATTTTTCATCTTGTCAATACAAGTGAATTATTCAAATCGGACGCTCCGTTCTCTTAAAAACTGAGTTACCGTTTTCGGCACTTTTGCCCCGTATCTTCGGAAACGGCTAGACCTGCCTCGCCAAAAACTAATCAGCACGTCTCCTTATCAATATGAATCGAATGTTTTTTGAATTATTCAAATGGGTTGATCCGTGTTCCCGAAATCGTCGACGAAAATTTGTTTCCGCACATACATACACACACGTACATACATACACACACATACACACACACACACACACACATACATCCATTTTCTCTAAGGTATGCCAAAATGTTCGGAAAACTTTGAAACGTAAAGATATATAAAAATTTTCATTTTCGATTTTTTTGCGATTACTATAACTTGCCCTACGGGAAGTTAAAAATATGTGCAATTAATAAAGCCAACTAAAAAGAAGAAAGAGATTTTGTAAGCTGCACCCAGTATTGCTACTATACGCATTGTTCTTATAGAGTCAAAGTTTCTTCCTTCGTTTTTTTTAATAACTATTCCTAACTATACAGATAGATTTCTTTGTTGAATATTCTGCTAAATGTTGAACATTAGTAGTCAATTGCCAGCAATTAGTTTTGCAACACCGTTGTGTTGCGTTTGTGACCATACTGTATTGGATATTTTAAGCGGCGCTTACTCGCTTCGATTTCACCTGTAAAACAATTAATAATATATATATATATATATAAATATAATATAATATATATATATATATCTATCTACTCCTAAAAATACATACAATATAATTCTACGATAAGAATACTTTGAAGCGTGAATATGTTTTTGCTAGTTCAACGGTTTTAATCTGAAATACAATTGCCTATTTTTTATATATTTTAAACAAAATATATATGTAATCAATATTTTGAATTTATTAATTAAAATAAGTTTACATTAATCTACTTAACTTCATATTATTCATAAATTAATTTTGAATTTGCACAAAAGTATAACATTTCAAAAGTAAATAATTGATGGGTATATGTACAAGTTTAAACTACTTTTAAAATCTTATCTGATAATCCGTGCCTATTTGGGTTAATTTGATTTCATTTTATGACATTCATGAATTTTTCTTATATTCAATGCTTCAATTAGAGGCATGTCAAACTGTATTTTCTATTTATTGCTTTACATATATAGTTTCCAGTATATAGATGAGTTACTGGTTACTAATTGAGTATAAATATCCTTAATCCCTAATTTAATCAGGTATAAAATAATACATAAAAATATAAAAGCAACTAGTATTTTTATATAATAATACGAAAAATAT
>NW_020537324.1:44377297-44426166 GCF_003426905.1 Ctenocephalides felis | reverse complement strand
TTGAACTTCTCTAAGTAAATGAAAGTGAACCCGCAAATTATCCATTTATGGAAGTGATCTTTGGTAAACCACATTTTTTGTTTTTTGGTCTGACGTTAACACAAACAAAGCGGATGGTTTTCCAACTTGTGAACAGGTAACGTATAACTGCCCATGTGAAAAACAATGATTTTCTAAATAATCTATTTGAAATTTATCCCGCAAACACTAAGCAATTGGCCTTGCGACATGTTATTGCGAACGCAAGGCGAACTGAATATTGCAATCGTTTGAAGTCAAACGGAAGACCAGTCAGAATCTTCGGTATGTCACCAAATCGCCAGCAATTCTTGCCGCAAAGAATAATAATCACTTACCAAGCATAATTCTGATAATTCTCACTAATGTCATTACTCGAATTTTTAATTACGGTGCGTAAAGTTCCAGCAGCTTGCATTAAGGCACGACGCCATGCACAACTAATTTTCTTAGCTATAAACCTTGCGGAGCCCGAGACCTTTCGAACGAATGCAAAATTGTCGAAATCGGTTCGTGCGTTCTGGAGTTATTTTGTCAGGAAGAAAAACCGGACTTATTTTTATATATATAAAAGATAATCTATTTGAAATTATTTAAAACAGTTATTGATTATTTTTATTACTAATTTTTAATTACGGTGCGTGAAGTTCCAGCAGCTTGCATTAAGGCACGATGCCATGCACAACTAATTTTCTTAGCTATAAACTTTGCGGAGCCCGAGACCTTTCCAACGAATGCAAATTGTCGAAATCGGTTCGTGCGTTCTAGAGTTATTTCGTCAGGAAGGAAAACCCGACTTATTTTTATATATATAAGAAGAAGATATTGAATAATGATTTTCAGCCAGTTGTCGAAATAAAAGAAACAAATAAATATAAATATTTATTTATAATATACGTTTCGACACAGATTGTGTGTCATCATTCAGCAATCCTTTGTTAACAGTATCTAAAAATATTTATAAAGTTTAAAAAAAAAAAAAATTAACTTTATATTTAAAATAATTAAATATATACATACCACACCAAGAAAAATCATTTTATCAATAAATACATATAGAAAAACCAATCATACATTACATATAAATAAATATAGAAAATAAACAATATTAACTGACATGTTTTGTTTTTAATTTTAAAACTAAAAATTTTTGTAATGTACAGGGTCCGGCACTCGAAGTGCAACCAATTGCTACATTCGGCCAAATGCGATTTATTTTTGGACCATCTAAAGGCCGTAGTCAAAGCTAAAGGTGGTCATATCGAGCAAAAGTAAATTGTTTTTAAATTTTTGTAGTTATGAGCAAATAGAACGCAAACGAAAAGTCACGTGACACACAAGAAGTGTTTGGAGATGGATTTTCAGAGATAATATGATATTCATGAGATAGAACTATCCCTACTAATCAGCACATCTCCCTTTCAAAAGGAATCGAATGTTGTTTGAACCATTCAAATCGGTTGATCCATGCGCGCGAAAACGTGGACGAAAAAATGCGTACATACAAAACACACATACACACATCCATTTTTTCTGAGGTATGTCAAAATGTTCAAAAACCTTCAAAACGTCAAGAAATGCAAAAAATTTTATTTTCGATTTTTGGCCCATTACTATAACTACCTTAAGGAAAGTTAACAAATGCTTGCACCTCAATTATTCATATTCAACAATATTGCGCCACATTGCATTGCAGTACGAATTGCGTTTCCATTTGAAAAATGATCAGCTGATGTACTTATAAGTCCATTGTGTGAGCAGATGAAGAAATTAACTATCCAACGGTATTTTCAAATTTACTTGATCTGCTAAAGTTAAAACCACACACGTCAAAATGGAAAATTGATGCGCCACTTATCCTCTCGCGAAATCTTAATCAGCCAAAACTCTGCAACGGTACTCGAATTGCTGGTAAAAAATTAATGATAAACGTAGTAGAAGAAATTCTGTTCTGTTATCATTCTTGTTCGTACAAGTGTCTTGCTATTAGTTATCATACTCTTTATATTATTTTCTAAAACGGTTTTACCACGCTTTAAATGCGTATATTCAGTTATTAGTCTACGAATCGACCATTACAAACTTTTCATAGTCCTAAGTTATAAAGATAGTTTACACATACTTATATTTTTTAAATTATACTTCTTTTATATGTTATTAATAATATTTATAATTTCATTTATTTGCTGCTCTTGTTTGATCTCAAACACATACAATTTAACAGAATAATATTTTATTAACTTCCCGAAGGAGAAGTTTATGCTTTCATAAAAAAATCCGATTTGCTAACTTTATGTTTTTCGACGTTTCAAGCCATTCTGAATCGAATGAGACCAAATTTGGGTAAAGTATGTGTGTGTGTATGTAAACAGATTTTTTGCCGTAAATAGACGTTTTCTCAAAAACGGCTGAACCAATTTCAAAAATTTAAAAGCCATTCGATGCACCTCGATGAGGACTATTGTTTGTCAGTTCTGTGCGATGATCGGCCAAGCCATTTCTTTATAAATAGCAAAAAAGTGAAAAAAATTTTGTTCACGTTTTAGCCCGCAATTCTGAATCGATTTTGAAAATTTAAAAACCATTCGAAAGATATTGGTTGGGAATCGTGCTGATTAGTTTTTGGTAGTGATCGGCCGGGCTTTCTCAAAAACGCCTGAACTGATTTCAGAAATTAAAAATCCATTTGATGTATCTCAATGACTATCGTTTGTCAGTTTTATGCGACAATCTGCCAAACCGTTTTTTTATAATTTGAAAAAAAGTGTTAAACTTTTCGTCCACATTTAAGCTCATACTACCGAATCGATTTAAAAAAATCAAAAACTGTTCGAAAGCTATTAGTTGAGAATGATACTGATCAGTTTTAGGTGAAAATCTACCGAGCCGTTTTCTTGTAATTAACAGTTGAAACATTTAAGATTTTTATGGAACTTTATTTGGCGATATATATCACGGTGTTATATAACTTATTGAAATATTACGGTCTTACGACTAGTAGTTTAATTTTAAAAAATCATCAAATTTTGAGAAAATTAGACGATTAAACGATAAATTAAAATTAGACGATTTACTTGGTATGACGATAGAGTACTTGGTCTTAATGAACATACTAACTAAACCATTGAAGTCCTACGGAAACTGGTTCAATTATAAAAAATGTTGATTTTTGAAAATTTGCTATTAGTTGATCGGATAAATATTGTGAAAAATGAGTAAAAATAATGTAAAGGATTATGTGATGAGTTTAAAGTTGTGTCAAGGTACATCTCCTTTTAATAATATCAATACTTATTAGATTTTTATTTTTGAAGGTACATTATGACGCATTTGCGTACAGTATTGATGTAAATACATATCATAGGTTTAAAACGAGAGCTATTTTTCTACGGCTGCTAATTTATAAATTTTTATAAATAGCAGGTCCGTAGCAATACGAGCAATAGAATTCGAGGAAATTTGCTGCGGAATAGGTTAATATTCTAACGTTAAAGTGATTTTAATATTTCATTATATGTCACAATAATATTAATTGAACAATTTATAAGCATAAGGAAACTGATTTTCAAGTTGCGAAATCAAATTTTTACATTTAATTATTAAGCATAATTATCATAATTTATGCTTTAGCAAATGGTATCATCTCTATTAATTTTCTTGAATGAGTTTGATTATTACTGAGGGAATAAATCTAATATGAAAATAATTTTTTGGTAGACTAACATCGGTCCTATTTTGGTGGCAGTGAACTCATATAATGACGTAGGCAATTGTTTAACGCTGACCAGTACCAGAAATGTGCATCTCGCGCCACAACTTCGACGGGTGGTGCAAGAAGCAGTGCGACAGCAAAGCGAAACTGGATACCCGCAGGCCATTATTCTGTCTGGTACATCTGGATCGGGCAAGACTTATACGAGTATGCTGTTATTGCGACAACTTTTTGAAATAGCTGGCGGAGGTCCGGAGACTGATGCTTTCAAGCACCTCGCTGCAGCTTTTACAGTTCTTCGATCTTTAGGCTCTGCTAAAACTACCACAAATTCTGAATCCAGCCGCATAGTAAGTATAACATTTAAACTCACATAGTGCACACACACACATATATATATATATATATATATATATATATATATATATATGATATTCAGTTTTCAGGGCAATACATCAATTAAAAAAAATTTGTATGACTTTAAAACATTTTTATTTCAACATCAAAATTATATAAAAAAATTTAATATATATATATATATATATATATATATATATATATCGACGTAAAATTCTACGTCATCATCAGTGGTTATACAATTGAATTAACAGAAAAAGTGAAGTTAAAAACTAATTATAAACAGCGAAAGAAAAAAGAAATTCAATGATTAAAATGATATAATAATTTAACAAAAATTAAAAATAATAAACATTTTTTATTTGATGTCGTAATCTATTTAAAATAGGGACAATTCATTGAAGTTCAAGTAACAGATGGTGCTTTATACCGAACCAAGATTCACTGTTACTTTTTGGACCAAACTCGAGTTATTCGATCATTGCCACAAGAAAAAAACTATCATATATTTTATCAAATGCTGGCTGGGCTTTCTAGAGAGGAGCGTATTCGATTCAATTTGGATGGATATAACCCAACAAATTTACGTTATCTACAGGCCTTCGATACGCATCAAAATCAAAAAGAAGATTCTGAAAGGTAAGCGTAATATATATATATATATATATATATATATATATATATATAAAGGGCCGGTCCTGCCTTGCACGCGATGAATGCGAAAAATGCGGGCGCACGCCCTAAGGGGCGCCAAAACGAGATTCGGAAATGAAATTTATAATACATTATTTATATATTTTTTAATATAGAATCTAGAATACTTAATAGATTATAATAAAGGCTTATGGAAATGGAGCAAATATGAAACATGAAAGCAAAATGTACTTAGAAACAAAAATCGTGAGCTTTTTTTATACCTAGTGGTGTCCATACTAAATCTAATTATTAACTAAGCAGAAATAATGCAGATACAAAAGTAATTGTGTTTTGTTTTCAATATAGTTCAGAAAATAAATAAATTCTTTGCATCATCTAAAATACGTTAAAAATATAACTTTGAAACAATAATCTGATAATCTGAATCTGATGGGAAAGTAAAGATAAATACAATTCGTCTCTTACGTTATCAATAAGGAGAAGTTTATGTTGCAATTTTGAATATTGTTAATAATGAAAAAATAAATTAAAATAAAATTTTAAAAAATCCAAAATAAAATACGAGTGTTATGTTTAAAAATGTTAAAAATACTTCAAAATATAAAATATTTGATCATGTTCAACCCGCAAATCGCTTTGATTTTCTAAATAAAATTAAAATCAATGTATTTTATACGCTTTTAGATTATATCTAATTTTTTGTGTAGTATATCCAGAATGATTAAAAATCAATTTCAAAAAGTTAGGTAAATATTTATATAATTTTAATGATAAATGTTAAAACAGTTAAAACTATTGGGGGGGGGGGTCGCTAGAACAAATCTTGCATCTGGCGCTGAGGACCTCGGGACCGGCCCTGTATATATATATATACTCAGTCTTAGTTAATATTAACAACTATAATATAATATAATATAATAATCACTACGCCATAAATCTCATTACATTGTATGATCTCATATCAATGAACTGTAAATGTAAAAACGCAGTAATTCTCATGAATCTCGATCGGGGAAGAACATAATTTGCACATCTTTGTGATGCTTATGTAAAGACGAACTGATTAGTTTTTGGCAAAGGCAGGTCGAGCCGTTTTGCAGATACAAACCTAAACTAGTGAGGCGCTTAGCATCGTGCCTTAAGGCTAATTGCTGGAACTTCCCGTACCAAAAATTATTATTTATTTAAAAACGATTAACATTTTTGAAAAAAAAATTACTTCGAAAAAATTAGATTTTTGGGAAACTATAATTTTGACAAAAAATTACTTTTTTTGAAAAAAAAATTTAAAAAAAAAAATGTTTTCTTTATTTTGACATATTTTAGAAATTCTGAACTTTTTTTCAAAGCAATCGTACTGCTTTAACTGCATAGAGACGAGATGTAGAAGCGCGTAAGTGCCGCGTCCCGTCTAGCGGATTAACATTGGTACTGTACCCATAGGAATGTAAACAAAATTTATACTTATTGTTAAAATTTCTATGAAATATCTGATAATTTGATGTGCATATGTCTAATGATCATTTTTGACCGCCAAATGGCATTTTTTTACTTTTTTCATTAAATCTCCGAAACCGCTAGACCTGCCTTTATAAAAATTTCATCAATTCTTTATCTTGTTAATACAAGTAAAATGTAAATGTTTCTTGAATTATTAAAATTTTTGGCACTTTTTGCCCCGTATCTTCGGAACCGCTAGACCAGCCTTTGCCAAAAACTAATCAGCACTTTTCGTTATCAGTACGAATCGAATGTTTTTTGAATTATTTAAATCGGTTGATCGGTGTTCCCGAAATCGTCGACGAAAATTTGTATCCGCACACACACACACGCACACAAACACACATACATCCATTTTTTCTAAGGTATGCCAAAATATTCAGAAACGTTTGAAACGTAAAGATATATAAAAATTTTCATTTTCGATTTTTTTGCGATCACTATAACTTGCTCTACGGGAAGTTAAAAATATACAAAAATTTGTAATTTTAAGTAAACGAAACATCCGATTTGATTGAATCAAAAAACATTTTGATTATGTTAACAGTGTGAAGAAACGAATAGTTTTTGAAAAAAGCAAAAAAAATTTTTTTTAATTTCAAAAATTAAAACAATTTTTTTATTTATTTTCCAAAAAACAATATTTGAACATCAAAAATAATTCGAATTAAATTATACGCTTCAAAAAATAATTTCAACAATTCAGTTCATTAATTCTTAGAAATATGAAATAAAGTTGATTGTTCTAACTTCAGTTGATTAAAAGGGTAATTATGCAGTAACCACAGTAAATAACATAGCATTGTTATGGCAACGCTATGTTATGCTTGTTTCTTGATAGTAAAAACTGTGAAAATGTCTATCTAATTGTTGTACGATAATGCATTTTACATTTATAACATAAAACAGTATGTTACAAATGCGCATTACGAAGGTGAGGTTATCATGGCATTCTACTTGCTTGTTTTATACGGAATTGGCCCATAAGTTTTGTTTATTTATCGTTGTCGTATTTAAAAGCCCTTATGTTTTGTCTATAAAATACGAATAATGAAAGTTACAGTTTTTATAATAATCTATTTGAAAACTTTTAATACCTCAAATATTTCATTTCGGCTTAGGAAGTTCCAACAATTTGCCTTAACACACGACGCCACGCACAAATAGTTTTATTTAATTATTATATGATAATGTATTTAGTACTTAGCTTACTAATTGCAATGTCTTTTCCAGGTTTCAAGCTTGGAAGGCTTGTCTGAGTGTCCTCGGAATACCGTTTTTAGATGTGGTGAGAGTTCTTTCGGCAGTGCTGCTCTTGGGAAATGTAATATTTGTGGATGGTAAATCTTTAGAAGTATCGGTTAAAGGCGAAACTGAACTCAATTCAGTAGCGAACTTGTTAGGTAATTGTCATATCTAATAGTTGAAACATAAACGTATTTATAAATACATACGTCAGTATTTTGAGTACAGATAAATGATTGTATTTAATCTAAAAATATTTTATTTTGTGTTACATATAATTTTTTTCGAATGAAGCATTGCATTATGTATAAAGGCTGATTGCTCAAAATGATTTATAAAAAAAGTTCGTAACTCTTTATGTAAATTAAATTTTTTGGTTGTGTTTAGACTAGAGTATAGAATGAATTGAAAGTTCTAAAGTACAATTATTATTTTTATTAGGTTTAAATAATATTACGGAAATATAAAAATAGTTGTTACGGCATTTTTTGAAAGAGTATACGTTTCCGTAAACTAGTAAACCAAAAAGTTTAAAGTGTGCTAACAAGTTTCATCAAAAGTTGTCGCATTTAATAAGGATTGTAAAATGGTAAAATTGTTGATAATATTATAATTAATAATTTTCAGTTAAGAAATAAAAACTGAAAAATGACATGACTTTTGTAATACATTCTAGTCATATTTCATTTAAATGTGTCAAATTTTCTCGATCGTTAAAGGTTGCGCTTACGACCATCATTTGAAATAAGTAATTGTATTGATTGTATTTGTAACTCTTATATATATGATTAATTTATTTGAATATATTTTAGGCGTTCCGGGACCATCACTTTTTCGAGGCCTTACATCTAGAACGCATAATGCCCGTGGGCAACTTATAAAATCTGTTTGTGATGCAAACATGTCTAATATGACAAAAGATTCTTTGGCTAAAGCTTTATATTGTCGCACCGTAGCAACTATTGTGAGACGTGCAAACAGTCTAAAACGATTAGGATCAACGTTGGGAACTTTGAGTTCAGATTCAAATGAAAGTGTACATAATCAAGCTGAGGTCACAAGTCAGCATGCTAGCACTGTAGGTGGAAACTCTGGTTCAAAATCTATGGTAGCCCTCAATAACGCTGTTCGTCATGCTACGGATGGATTTATTGGTATTCTTGATATGTTTGGATTTGAAGAACCAAAATCAAGTCAATTGGAACATTTATGTATAAACCTTTGTGCTGAAACCATGCAGCATTTTTATAATACTCATATATTTAAAAGTAGTGTCGAATCTTGTAGGGATGAAAATATACAATGTGATATTGAAGTTGATTATGTAGATAATGTGCCATGCATAGATTTAATTTCTTCGCTAAGAACAGGATTATTAAGTATGCTGGATGTGGAATGTTCTATAAGGGGAACAGCTGAATCTTACATTGCTAAGGTTAAAGTGCAGCATAAGCAGAATGATAGATTATTCGAACCTAAACCATTAGAGCCGCGTTTGTTCGGAATACAACATTTTGCTGGGAAAGTTATTTATGACGCTACAGATTTTCTTGACATTAATAAAGATGTAGTACCTGATGATCTTGTAGCTACTTTTCATAAGCACACTTGTGACTTTGGTTTTGCAAGTCACCTCTTTGGCAGCGAACTGAAAGCGTTGTATTCACTAGATATTGTTCCTCGGGGTATAAGTTTCAGAATATCTCCTACATCTCATACTGACTTATCAAATGGTGATGAACCGATATCTACATTGACACAAGATTTTCACACACGTCTGGATAACTTACTGCGAACACTTGTGCACGCTAGGCCCCACTTTGTAAGGTGTATTCGTAGTAATGCTACTGAAGCATCATCCAAGTTTGAGAAAAGATCTGTAATGAAACAAATTCGATATTTACAAGTGTTGGAAACTGTAAATTTGATGGCTAGTGGATATCCACATCGAATGAGATTCAAAGCTTTTATTTCGAGATATCGTTTACTTGCACCATTCAATGAATTATGCAGGGAAGAAGATAATGCCATTGATGATTGCAAATCGATAATGCGTTATGCGATAGACGCAATTGAAAAGAAAGAGAAAATTGTTTCAATGGGGTGGGATTTAGGAAAAAGACATATATTTCTAAGTGAAGGAATTAGACAATATTTAGAGAATTTGAGATCTAAAACAAGAAATGATAGTGCGACAATGATACAATCTTTGTGGCGAGGTTGGAGATTGAGAAGAAGGTGGATAGCATTGAAAAGAGAAAGGGATGTTCACATCACTAATTCTATAACCAATGAACATTCCAAGCCTAAATCATTGGGTAAGAATAAAAAAATCTTTTGATTTAATATAAAGCTATAATATATATATATATATATATATATATATATATATATATATTTCAAAGTAACTGGCAGCCCATTCGTCGAAATAAAAAAGGTATAAAGTATAAAAACTTTTATTTATACGTTTCGACACAAGATGCGTGAGATCATTCAGCAACACAGGACAAAAACACTCAACAAAAATTTATTTTAAAAAATTAAACTTAATAACATATTAGAGAAAAAAACATTTTTTAGAAAAAAATTATGTATAACTAAAAGATTTGAAAACTAATTTTACTAAAAGTTATGAAATACATCATTGTGAAGCTAGAAGCACGCCCATACCGAGCATCTAGACTCGACATAATTTTTTTCTAAAAAATGTTTTTTTCTCTAATATGTTATTAAGTTTAATTTTTTAAAATAAATTTTTGTTGAGTGTTTTTGTCCTGTGTTGCTGAATGATGACACGCATCTTGTGTCGAAACGTATAAATAAAAGTTTTTATACTTTATACCTTTTTTATTTCGACGAATGGGCTGCCAGTTACTTTGAAATATGTTTTAACGTCGAAAAAACTATCAAGATATATATATATATATATATATATATATATATATATATATATATGGTATATATATGATATATATTGTACATGTAACGGCTGGCGGTCGGGTCCATATAGTGTCCGATCCGCGCGAGGTCACATGTGTCTGTGACCAATCAGGATTCCGCGTGATTTGGAGATATACCACCAGGACGGAATGAATGTTATAGAACATTATGAATATATTATATTTTAATAATCTAGGTCAGGGGTCGGCAACCTGATTGCCGTTAAGAGCGCAAAACTAAATCTGAAAATTACCGAGGGCGCATCGGTATGAAAAAAAAAAGATTTTTCATAACTTTATTCTCTTAGCATAGTATAATATATACATTACGAACATTCAGTACATCGATAAAAGAAGAGTATTATCTAATAATACCTAATTATATACATATAATTTAGTGTGAAACTTGTGTGAAATATTTCATATTTGAAAACAAAGACTCGCAATTGTATGTTGTTGCACAATATGAGAAAATTTTTAGCGCACATTTCCTTAAAATAGGATACTTATTTTCATCGACTCAATTCCAAAACATTTTAATATTACTATGTGCTTTTAAAATAATATCATTTTGCAAGTTTATTATTTCTAACTCCACGTCTTCGATATTACTAATTTCGAAATACACTGAAACACTTTGCAGAAAATCATCTTCGGCAACTTTATATAAAATAAAGGGTTTATAAAAAAAATCCCAAAACGGGTTTTAGTGCTGCGAAATCTTGAAATCTTGAACAAAACTCTTCTGCCAATTTGTCTATAACTTCTAAATATGATGTAGTAGTAAAATTTTCTATATTTATTTTTAGACTTTCAACAATATGCCTTATATTTGGAAAATGTGAAATTGATTTGCGCTAAGGTTATCATACATTTACATTAACCGAGGGCGCATCTAAAGTTGATCGGGAGCCTCTGATCTAGATTATAGAACGTACGAACTTTGCGGTGTTAGGGATTATTGTCTGGTGTTTTTGGTGTTAATGGACTTTGTTGTGGAAGTAATATCGGCAGTAAATATAAAATGATAGGTAATTGTGTCGTTGTACAAATCACTGATCTCTTAGCCTTAGCCATGTTTTCAGGGGACTTTTCTTCCTCGAATTTGATAATCCTCTTTGATATTTTTTAAACCTTTGGAGTCTGAAAATGAATTGTTTAATAAAAAGAGTGCTTTAAGTATGAACTTTTTCTTCAAGGTTCTGTCTTTGAATATAATTTGTGTTATTGAGGTCTTCTAATTATACGGGCAACCTATTTTTGACTACAAAGGACAACGGTTCAGTACGTTGTGTGAAACGACCGTTCACGTAAAAAAAAAAAATATTGTGCGCAGCGTCTATGTGCGAGGCATACATTGCGCTTGCTGAATAGCTATTATTATTCATGATTATTTAATTAAAAAAAAGAATTATATTTTATTATTTTATTTAATTAATTTATTATATATATTGTAATATTCGCAGTTGAACGTTCAGCTGGATGTATTGGCAATACAGGATCTGGTAGGCCAAGACCACAGCCGATTGCTGGTACCCCTCCACCTGATCCGGCAGACAAGTGCGACACTAAGGTTGTTCAACAGACGTGTACCTTATTTGGACTCGACCTGGTGTGTATATAATATATAAAAAACTGGTGGTTCGTGGCATTGTGCATTAAAGCAAATTGATTGAACTTCCCGTATCGTAGTCAACATTATATAAAAACTTTAGAAAACGTAGACGTAAAAAACCTTTAATTTTACTTATAATTAGGTTGTTTTTTAAAGAGTTGTCCACCACTGACACTTTTTGTCAATTGCTTTTGAAATTTTTGTATATATATTTTTTATAATACTTTAAACCATATTTTTACCATCCTTCTAATAATTTTTAATTAAAAAACCTTTGTTTTGTAATAGTCATTTTAGTGGTTCAATCATTTTTTATCCCACTTTCAGTTAGCGAAAGCGGCATAAGGATTTCTTAATAATTTTTATTGCAGTTTTCTCCAGCTTATGGAAAAGCTTGAATATTTGGATAAAAAACATTTTATTTTTATTAAGGATTGCTCGCCCTCAACCTTAATTGGTTAAAAATAAAGTTTTCGCTTTCACTTAGATCTAAACATTGTGATTTCCAATTATCTCTCAAACACATTTATAATATCTGTAATCAGGGCCGGTTCTACTTAGAATGCGATGCATGCAAAAAATTCCGGCGCACGATTTAGGGGGCGCCAAAACGAGATTCAAAAATATATAATCAAGAATACTTAATAGATTATAATAAACAATCTAACCTAACTATGGTTATGAAGATGCAAAAAGCATATTTAGTTTGCAATGTGGTGTCAGTAGAAACAATTAACCGATTTATAACTCTGCAAATAATTAGTAAATTATTGTTCTGCTTAATCGATTAAGTGCACAGTGCACAGACATGTGCTTCAATGTCCAAATATTGTAGCTTATTATTTCAAGTTTTAATAAATTTCCGTAGGACAGTTATTTCATGAATTTTATACAATTAAAATATGATGATTCTTAACTCTGAATTTTATTCTTAAAGAATATTTGAAAAAACTTTTCTTTTTTTTAACTTCTGGAAGAATTTTTTTTATTTTGAAAAATAAATTAAGGCCTGTTTTAGAACTTTTTTCTCTGTATTTTCTAATTCGCAAGATTTGCCTTTCCCATAAAAAAAATTTCTTCTCATTTCTTCAACATCAACATAGGGTAGGGCGGGGCTAGTTGAGCAAATTTTTACTTAAACGGATGTAGCTCCTCAATGAAAAGTCTCAATAAATTGCTATACGGCTTAAAGGATTTGTTGTTTATCGCTTAACAAAAGTGTCAATACTAGTTTTTGGTAATAAGTAAAATTTAAACGCTACAGCTGTTTAAATACAAAAAGTCAAGTATGCTCAATGTACCCCATAGGTGGGGCAAGTTGAGCAGTAAAGAAGTATAATAAAATTATAGGTTCAATGTCGATTAGTGATGAAATAAAATAAGCTTTTAATAACCAGTTCTATATTTATAGTCTTTATTGACAGAGAAAACAAAACTTATAGTAATTTGCTTTGAATAATTAACGATTAATTAAGAATTATTTTCCATTATATTCAGTATTTTGGTTTAAAATCATTATTTCTTTATATCATTATTCATAAACTTAGCTTAAATCTTAAAAATAATAATCAATTTCTGGAAGTTAATGGTAATTGTCTTAGTGACAGAACAAGTTTAGCAACTATGCTCAACTAACCCCAACTCGGAATTTCAAAATAAAAGTGAGTTTTTAAAAAAACCGTTAGAATTATACCCAGAATCTCTGTGCATATTAAAAGTACTATAATTATATGGAAGAATAAAATTTACCTGGTTAAAAATAAATAACATTTGACTAAACCAGACGAAAACTCGTGATGAATGACTTTTTTACTTTTTGGTCTCAAAATAAACAAAACGCCCGTGAGCCTCACTCATTTGTCCAGCGGCTACTAGCAATCGCGGGATGTTTATTTCTCCCAAACCTCTATCTTTCCGCCATATAATGCCTAAACGGATGGTGAATAGTTTTCGGGATATTTCGATTGCTCAACTTGCCCCTATGCTCAACTAGCCCCGCCCTACCCTACCGTCATAAACTGCATGGCCATTTTTTGCTCCGAACTCCTGAATGGCAAACCTGGCTTTTGCAAAATCTTATCAGTATGATATCTTGCAGTAACTGCAAAACAAAAGTTTTTTGAATTATTTAATTGGGATGATTTATATTGTCGGAAATGCCGAAGAGATTTGTTTGATCTTTACAAGTGAACTCCAAACATGATAATTTCCCGTTCATTACCCAAAGAAATAAAACCTAATGGAACAAAATTTGAACTTACCATTAATATCTGTATAAAATAAATGAAAATTTGATGTTCATATGTCTAATGATTATTTTTGATCACAAATGTAAATTTTTAGAACTTTTTTTGCTTTTCCAAAACGAGATAAAAATTGGTCAAGCCGTTTCGGAAATGTATTGCTGACCCAGCAAACGAAAAAACATTCGATTCCTATTGATAAGGAGATGTGCTGAGTTTTTGGCAAAGGCAGGTCCAGCCGTTACGGAGATACGGAGCAAAGAGTGTAGAAAATGCAAATCGAGTTTTTGAGAGAACGGAGTATCCGATATGAATGATCTAAAAAACATTTAGTTTCAATTTTTTTTCTGTCACATTTTTTAAATTGTATATCGAAAATATTTCAGATTTTAATTCTTATTCTGGCTAAAGTTCTAATATTCTTTAAACAAATAATTTCAACTTTGCGATTCAGTATATATAATTCTTATAAATAAATGTTACAGTATTGATAATGATCTATTTGAAAACATTGAATATTCCTCGAGCATTTCGTTACAGTAAGGTAAGTTCCAGCAATTTGCCTTAAGGCACGATGCCATACACCACCAGTTTAAATTGAATTGGCAAATTTTGATATTCAATACCACATTATGAAATATTAAAATTTAAAGATAATTGGCTTCAAAAATTAAAAATTAGTGTTAGATGTGTACAACTCTTGATAAAAATAAATCGCCTTTAAAGAAAAATCTAATCTAAAATTCAGTGCGAAACATTCACCGACTAAAAGCACGATGAAAAATTATTCGATTGACTATTACGAAATAGAGGTTTGAGGTAAGAGGGTGAAAATTTAAATTTAAAAATAGGTTCCAAAAATTAGTGGTGGACAAACCTTAGTTAATTTCTGGTAGGGCAAGTTATATAAATCGCAAGGAAATCGAAAATGAAAATTTTCATATATATTTACGTTTTAAAGGTTTCTGAATGTTTTGGAATACAAATTTTTGTCGACGATTTCAGGAATACCGATCAATCGATTTTAATAATTCAAAAAACATTCGATTTGTATTGGTAAGGAGACGTGCTGATTAGGTTCAAACAAAGGTGGTCGGGTTTTTGCAAAAGGCACGTCTAACCGTTTGGGAGGTATGGAGAGAAAAAGTTGTAAAGACGGTTATGCAGTTTTTGAGAGAACGGATCATCCGATTAAATAAATTGAAAAAACATTTTGGTTGAGCAGACGGTGCGCAAAAAATGCTTTTACAGAAAACTTCGTAATTTAAAAAAAAAATAAAAAAAATCAAAATTTTCAAAAAAATACTAAATTTTGAAAAATTTCAAAAAAAAATCAAAATTTAAAAAAATCGATTTCTTACAAAAATTTGAAGATATTTCGAAATTTTCAAAAAAAATGCATTATTTCAAAAATTTCTAAATTTTCAAATTATCATAAAAATCTAATTAAAAAAAAATTCTTATAAACATATACATAAGTTGTTTGTAAAATACTCTCGTCGCTCAATATAAAAATAAGCACCTATAAGTTATAATAAATAATCTATTTGAAATTATTAAATTAAATTTTTCGGATGTTTAATTACGGTACGGGAAGTTCCAGCAATTTGCCAATGATTTTTTTTCAGTCAAATTTAATTTGGCATGAGTTTGAGAAAATCCTAATCAATAGGTGAGAAACATTCATTCCCGAAAGCGAGTCGAAAAATTATTTGATTACTAAAATGACTATTACAAAATCGGGTTATATAGTAGGAGGGTAAAAGTTTAGTTCTGTACGCGTTTTTTAACGAAAGAAATGAGTTATAAAAAATCTTTCCAGTCCTTGATATCAAGTGGTATGAAAAATCGATGATGTTCAGTTATACTGAACGTGATTGTAAAATTTTATAAAAATTAGTCAATCCATTGCGAAGGAGTATTGTGGTGAACAACTCTATGATTCGAAAATTCCATATTAAGATATATAAACATATTTACATGTTTATGGTAAATTTTCAGGAGAGACCACCACCAGTACCACCAAGTCGGTCGTATACTGTAGCCGGAAATAGTAAATTGGGTTACCCTCAAACACGAGTTATGAAGATGACTTTTCCGGAAGAGCTTGTCAGCAACAACAACAACTCTAAGGACTCTGCAAATGTTGTCCTGCGCAAAGGTGACTCTGTCTTAGTTATAGGCGCTTCACATAGAAGAGGCCACCTAATTGTAGAACATAATAACGTTACGTTACATGTACCTTACCAGTTCATGGAGCTTGTAAAAAAGAACTTCATATCTTGATAACAAATTATAATATTTCTATATTGACATATATATATATATATATATATATATATATATTAATTGTTTAATATGAACAAAACAGCACTCAGATTTGTTTAACACAACTTTATTTTATGATTACAGACGTTTCGAGACCATGGTGTGTCTCATCTTCAGTGTAATTTCAAAAACAGTTACTTATATACTACACATTCTTTAATAATTTATTTAAATTTCATTTAATTTTTGATATATTACCATGGTCTCGAAACGTCTGTAATCATAAAATAAAGTTGTGTTAAACAAATCTGAGTGCTGTTTTGTTCATATTAAACAATTAATATTCGTTCCACTCATATCATAAAATTCTATATATATATATATATATATATATATATATATATATATATATATGTATGCGCAATAATTTTGTTTCTCTATTATATGTTTAAATTATTAGTAAATTTTATGAAAGCTACATATGGTAAAACAAATTAAGATCCATTATATATAACACTACCGCGCTGTTTCAAAAACGATATTGCCATAATACAAAAAGATCCAAATACATTCAAAACGCCAAAAAATATATAGATAATTTAAAAGCAATAAAAATGTGCAAATTTGACGGCATAAAGAAAAATAAGAACATTTATCAACTTAGTTTAGACATTTACATATTAATAAAGATGATCGTTATAAGTGATCAAGCCAAACATGTCTTTAAACGAAAATTTTAATTAATAATTTTAAATAATCCTTCATTTGATATGATAATATCAATTAATTCTAAAATATAACATGTTTTGGATATTTCCAAAAAACCTAGAACAACTTTTAACGACTTATGGACAATTTAGAATATTATTCAATTTAAAATTATTTGACTGATCTATGGACAAAAATTATATCACACGTACTTCTATATGTACAAATGGAAAATTGTACATTAATTTTATTAACATTTTTAATCTATATTTTTCGTATTATTATATAAAAAATACTAGTTGGCTTTTATATTTTTATGTATTATTTTATACCTGATTAAATTAGGGATTAAGGATATTTATACTCAATTAGTAACCAGTAACTCATCTATATACTGGGAACTATATATGTAAAGCAATAAATAGAAAATACAGTTTGACATGCCTCTAATTGAAGCATTGAATATAAGAAAAATTCATGAATGTCATAAAATGAAATCAAATCAACCCAAATAGGCACGGATTATCAGATAAGATTTTAAAAGTAGTCTAAACTTGTACATATACCCATCAATTATTTACTTTTGAAATGTTAGACTTTTATGTGCAAATTCAAAATTAATTTATGAATAATATGAAGTTAAGTAGATTAATGTAAACTTATTTTAATTAATAAATTCAAAATATTGATTACATATCTATATATATTTTGTTTAAAGTACTCGTATATAAAATATATGCAATTGTATTTCAGATTAAGACCATTGAACTAGCAAAAACATATTCACGTTTCAAAGTATTCTTATCGTAGAATTATATTGTATATATTTTTAGGAGTAGATATATATATATATATATATATATATATATATAATTGTTTTACAGGTGAAATCGAAGCGAGTAAGCGCCGCTTAAAATATTCAGTACAGTATGGTCACAAACGCAACGCAACGGTTGTGACTGAACTAAATGTATTATTATGTATGTAAAAATTAATTGCAGGCAATTGACTACTAATGTTCAACATTTAGCAGAATATTCAACAAAGAAATCTATCCGTATATAAGAAATAGTTATTTAAAAAAAAAACGAAGGAAGAAACTTTTTTTGACTCTTTAAAAACAATGCGGTCAATTGTTATGGCGGCTGTCTCTACCGTACCCTGGCACAATCAAACCTAGCCCCCCTACTCACATTCGTTTCATCAATGAGTTGATTTTTGCGCCCGAATGTTTCCTTTTTCTGGTCACATAGTCCTCAAGTCCAGTTTCCATCATCTTTACCATTTGTGTTGATTGATTGTTTTGCACGGGTCGATTTTGTAGGTAATAACGTGCTAACAACTGTATCACAGAATGTTTCAGTTTTACGTTGATCTGATTTCTTTAAAACAATTATTGCTACTGCAACAATTACCTGTTCTTTTGCAATCTCATTTGAATTAAGTGATTCATATTTAGACATCTTAGATGTTACTGCTCGGTATTAGTAGCAATACTAGGTGCAGCTTATAAAATCTCTTTTTTTTTTTCAGTTGGCTTTATTAATTGCACATATTTTATTTTAATGTTTCCAACCTTATCAACTGTTAATAGAAGTTGCTGCGACTACTGTGGTTGTAACATGTAACAGGAAAATAGAGTTCGATGCACGCGCATCACCAACTCCCTGCACAGTTACATAATTGTAATGAGTTCACTTTAAGGGGTTAGGGGTACTTGCAGGCACGAAAAAATGAGTGTTTTCAGTATTTTTTTTTGGTTATTAAACGATGTTTTTTTACAAAAATATTAATACAGCCTTATTATACAATGTTTTGACTTGATGTAACAAAAATTTCAGAAAAAAAAAATCAATATTCCCACAGTTATAGCTGTTTTTGTTGACCCTGTTTCAAAAAACGGTCTTGGCGGTGACCATCATAACTCCTTAGAGATTCATCTAAAATCAATCAAATTAAAAAAATAGTTTTATGAATAGTTAATCCCGCGCCGGATCGAAGGTTTTCTTTTTTTTGCAAAAATTAACAAAATGGCAGCGTCAGAAAGAAAAAATCTAGATTTTGGGGTTAAAAATCAATAGTTAATTGGTCTTAAAAAATTCAAATTTTTGAAAAAATAAAAATCCTTCGATCAGGCACGAGTTTATTATGTATTCTAAAAGCTGTATGAATTTCATTAAAATTTACTAAGTGGTTTTCGAGTTACAGTGGTCACCGTTTCAAAAAACATAGTTTTGAGAAAAACGCGTTTAAAGTTTCACATTGGATTTACGTACAGAAATTCGAATTATTGAATTACTTAAACCGAGTCATCTATATCTGGGCCATATAATAGTTTATCAGTCATTGTGCAAGTTTCCAAAATTTCTATTTGCTGTTGCCTACAAAGCATTCTGGCCTCCTGAGTGTTCTCGTTGGCGCGCTGATCTGCCACTTTCACACGTGCAGCATCCAATTTTTCAGCATACCAATGGGAATTATACCCACAATTAGGTTCTAGGGTATCCATAATCAATAATGATAATTATGTATATGCATTCAGCAATTTGTACGATAGTAAAACTAGTATTCACGGTTTTTAGGTATATTTTTTACACTAGTTGGTTGAAACTTTTAATTTTTTCTGATTATGGATTTAATCTTGAACTACACATCTTAAAAGTAAATTATCATTGTTGAGATCGTCGTAAATCGGTTTGAAAGCGTTTAAAACATCAGGAGGTGAGGGAGAATGATCTTGAGTATAAGTATCGAGCTCTCCACTTGCGTCAACGCGCTGGTAAAAGTCCAATAACTCAAAAAGTAATCATCGGATCAACTTGAAATTTTCAGAGAATATTTTCAAGATGTTACCCTTAATGAAAATGCAAAAAAATAAAAATCGATTTTTCAAAAATCCCAAGTACCCCTAATCCCTTAAGCAAAAAAACAGTTATATTTGCGAACACTTGACCGTAGATTCTATTAGGTGGCCCGTGTGGTGCCAGCAACCGCGCTCATTCCAGCTCGAATGGCGTTGCAAAAGTTGTTGCGGTTAAAAAGCTCGTAGTTGTGCATGCGTTCCAAACTTTTAGCTCACCAATCGCGGTGTTCAACTGGCATGTCTGAGAAGCTATGCCAGCTAGCAATCCGCCGAAGTTCCTTCGATGACTCGGTGGGCAGCTTCCGGGATACCAAAGTTTCCGAGTTCCAAGATTTCCAAGGAAAGTATGGTTGCAAAGCTGAAACTTAAAAGAATTGTTGGAAGGGCTTTACAAGGAGTGGACTCTGCGGGTTAATTTAAATCAACACGAAAACCTCACCAGGTCCGGATACCCAAATAATTAACAGATTGAGAACTTCTTGATTCGGTGAGTGATGGTGCATGGTCATTCTTAGTTGGTAAAGTGATTTGTCTGGTTATTTCTGATAATAAACAAGTCTGCTGATAATAATGTACTTTCCGCGGTATCGTAAAGGCCCTCCGGGAAATATTTGTATAATGGGATAATGGGAGGGTCAAACAACTCTTGATAAAAATAATTTTTTTTTATAAGTAAAATTAATAGTTTGTCATAAAATCAGAAAAAAAAGTATTATAATTCAGTAAACAAAACACTCACTGACTGAAAGCGTGGTGATAAATTTGTGGAAGGAGGGTGAAAATTTAAAGTTGTATACATTTTGTAATTCCGTATTATGAAAATTAAAATGAAAAGAAAATCAATTCCAAAATTTAAAAAAAAAATCATAATTCTATAAATATTTTTTCACCATTGATAAAATTCAATAGTTTTTTGAAGTAAAAAGAGTTCATGTATTTTTCAATTTCACACTATAGATAATCAAAATAAAGAAAAGAAAATTGGTCCCAAAATTTAAAAAAAAATATTAAGGGTGAACAACCCTTGATAAAAAATAAATAGTAATTTGAAGTAAAAAGAATTGTATGTATTTTTCAAATCCGCATTACAAAAATTACAGTAAATAAATGACCTCGATGACATCATAATTGAAAAAATGTATTAGGCTTGAACACTCTGAATATTTTTTTTTAAGTAACATTTAACTATTTTCATATACTCAAAAAAATCTTAACTAAAATTATATCAAATAAACGTTCAATTAAATCTAAAAGAAAATTGATTCCAAAATTTAAAAAAATATCCGTGGGCGACCTTGATATAAACTAGATGGTATTGGTATTTTGCCTTGAGGCAAGTTACATGAACTTCCCGATATGTGTAAATAATTGATTTAATCAATAAAAATAAATTAATTTATGAGTGATTAAAAGTATTCCGAGTGAATTCATTACACATAATTAAAAGCGAACAAAGACGTTAACTCGAAGTATTTTCTAAAAGCAAATTTTCAAAAATTAACCATTTTTATATTTGAACCAGTTTTCGTAGAACTTTAATGGTTTAGTATGTTCATTAATTCTATCGTTATACCAAGTAAATCGTCTAATTTTAATTTTAACAAACGTCAGAAAGCTACTCATTTTCTCAAACTTTTCTCAAAGACCTAGAAGACCATGATATATATCGCCAAAAAAAGTTCTATAAAAATCGGCTTAAATTTTTTTCAACAGTTAATTACAAGAAACCCGCTCGGTAGATTTTCGCCCAAAACTAATCAGTATCATTCCCAACTAATATCTTTCGAACAGTTTTTGATTTTTTAAAATCGATTCGGTAGTATGAGCTTAAATGTGGACGGAAAGTTTAACACTTTTTTTCTAATTACAAAGAAACGGTTCGGCCAATCGACGCACAAAACAGAGAAACGAGATTCATCAAATGGCTTTTAAATTTCTGAAATCGGTTCAGGCGTTGGAGCCGTAATATTTTAGTATGATCTATAAGACTATGGTATCTATCATCAAAAAAAAATTATAAAAAAATTGTCGAAAAAAAATACTATATTACAAGAAAACGGCCCGGCCAATCTCTACCCAAAACTATAATCAGCATGATTCCCAACCAATATCTTTCGAACGATTTTTTAATTTTCAAAATCAATTCAGAATTGCGGGCTAAAACGTGGACGAATTTTTTTTTTCACTTTTCTGCTAAGTGAGATATCTCATAGGAGATAATCTCTTAATGCATTAACTCCAACATCATATTGTCTTAAAAAATGTATTTTATTTTGTTTGACAATGAAACTATGCGTAAAAAAAAAACTTTTCTGCTATTTATTAAGAAACGGCTTGGCCGATCATCGTACAAAACTGACAAACAATAGTCCTCATAGAGATACATAGATTGGCTGTTAAATTTTTGAAATCCGTTCAGCCGTTTTTGAGAAAACATCAATTTACGGCAAAAAATTGTGCACACAGTCACACACACACAGAAACCTTTTCCAAATTTCGTCTCATTCAGTTCAGAATGGCTTAAAACGTCGAGAAAACATGAAATTAGCGAATCGGATTTTACTATGAAAACATAAACTTCTCCTTCGGGCAGTTAATAAAATTAATACTATACTTCAAAATTAACATACTATAATTCAAAAATACATCTAACGCTTCATTCGTTTAACGTTTATGCTTATTTATCTATGGTTTCATTTAGTGACGTGCCGACTCGGAAAATTCCCGATTCGAATGATTCGAATCAGAAAAAAACCTGATTCAAATCAAGTATATATATGGACAAAAAAAATCATGGATGTATTTATTTAGTAAAAGTGATTCAAATTTATAATCAAAATTGTTAGTTTAACCAATATAACAGATAAAGTAAAAATTGTAAACATAAATTGCTATCAAAAAGTATATTTTGAAAATTGTTAAACATGATTTAATTTTAAAGGCGGTTGATACATATCTACAAGTTGATTTACAATAATAGATTACCAAACAATTGTGCATCACTAAAGCATATAAAATATTATTTGGAATCATGGGTCAATTGTTTATTTTACTATGTAATCAGTAAAGGATCGCGTCTAAACTGAGAGCTGAAAGTTAATTTCATTAATGTGAATTTGCCATTATTCACATAATCAGAAGTTGAATATAATTTACTGGCTTTCTGTTGTTTAGTAATTGTTTCAAAAGAGTATTATATTGAAAGATTCTTGAAACTCGTTTCATAATTTTGAATGGATTATTCTGATAACATCTAAAATCTAAAACACTGAATTATTATCAAAATTGGGTATTGATACTTCACGAACAAAATCGCTCTCAGCGCTCTGTAAAATAAATAAACACGCAAGAACGACGACGCATTGTATCTGTTTCGAACTCATATCGCTCGAACCGCTTGAAGTCGGAATGATTCGGTTTGAGTCATATGAAATCGATTGAAGTCTTATTGCTTGAAGTCGGAATGATTCGGTTTGAGCCATATGAAGTCGAATGATATAGTTTGTTGATGAATGCGGTTAAAGTCGATTGGTATGGAGTCGGTTGATACATTTATGCGCCGGTTGTCTCGCATGATTTAATTCATGATTATTTTTTATATTTATGTCATTTATGTTATTCATTATTATTTTTTATATCATTATAATATTGAATTGAATTAAAACATTTCTTTATATTTATGAAAAAATTGTGTTCATGCATATTTTATCACAGTAAATATTTTGCGGCTTGATACGAGTTGATTAGAATCAAGTAAAACAAGTTAAAGGCTTGTTTCGAATGATTCGAATCACTTGATTCGACTTGTCACATCACTAGTTCATTCATGTTTACTGCTAAACCATGACTAAAAGCATAGATAAGTAAACATAAAACTAAAAGAACATGTTGCATGAATTGTATTATATTGGCATCACTGACTGTCAAGAAACGTCAAAGTGATTTATCAGTTTTATCAGTCACAATAAGTAAATGTATATATTGATTGTGGATATATATTTAAAAACAATAAGATGTGTATAGGCAATTCGAACTGTTGAATAAATGTTTACAATCATATGTGGTTCAATATTTTTTCTTTTGAGGCCCTTAACACGCACAAACTCGTTGAAAAACAGTTTTATTTTCAGAAATGTCTCAGGTAGTGTTAACATACAATAAATTTTATTTTTTTTTTTTTGCTAATATTCTTCTTCTTCAGGAATCAGAGTGCGAAGATGATATTGAGCCAAAACTTAAATATGTAAGAATTAGCAACGATTTGCGTAAAATTTTGAGTAGTGATGCTGCTAGTTGTGTTGCTGTACATCCAAAGGTTTTTTTTATTTGTTTTAAATATCGTTTTCAATATTTAATAACTTTTTTTTATCTATTTGCAGTTTTTATGTTTAGGTACTCATTTTGGAAAAATATACTTGTTCGATCATCAAGGAAATATAGTAACATTAAATTCTAATTCTAAAGATTTACCTATTATGCCATTGCCCATCAATCAAATAAATATTGATGAAAAAGGAGAATTTATAGCTGCTTGCTCAGGAGAACATGTTTGTACACATATTTTCAGCTATTTCAATTTGCAATATGAGTTGGTAAATATAAATGTATTTTCAATTGTAGGTTATTGTCATTGGTTTATACTCTTCAGACGTCAATGTCAATTTGCGTTTAAGTACTTGCATTCTCTGTGTTTCTTTAGATCCAATTTATCATAAACCTAATGCAGGCCACAGATTTATTACAGGTAACTGATATAAAAATAAGTTTATTAAGTCATTTAATTTTTAATAATTGCGTTTATTATAATATTCACAACATACTTGCAAGATAATATACACAGATGAAAATACTTTGAGCAAATATTTCAACTATATGGCTTCACTTTTCGGTTATTGTGGGAAATATTTTATATTATTGAGAATCTAATTTAATTATGTCTCACTAAATAAATATTATGTGCATTTAAAGTAGATTGATTTAAGAAAAGGAATTCTTAGTATCTTTTTTGTTTGAAAATTATTAAACAATTTCGTTCATAGTTGTGTATTAATAATAATTCTCTGAATGTATTCAACGTCTTGAAAATATTTAGGTTGTACAAATGTTTAATTGGCATTTTATCTCAATACAAAATGCATGAAATTTTATATATATATTGAAAATAGTTTTAAATCCTGATGGCTTTATTATGAAAAAAGTAAAATTATCACAATACCGGTTAACTTATTTTCCTCACATTCAGTTCAAGGTGTCTTTCTCTCACAGCTTGTGGGATTGACAAACATTTGAACTGATTGTAAGTAAAATGCACTAACCAATTTTTTATTTTTTTACTAGATTTTTTATTGTGAAACTATCAAATGTTTTCTCAATCCTGGTTAAATGCAGCAACTTTTGATGAAACTTGATAAGACACTTTTGTCAATTTTTTCTTAATGTATGGTTTGACCAAGAATACCCATTTTGAAAATTCTAAATTCAAAGTTTAGTAAAAAGTCTGATGACTATGCTATTAGTTACGGATCGGAAGTAAACTCACTATAGAACACATTTATGTCGAGTATTGGGTTTCAAAGTTGTCGGAGTCGTGGAGTAGTTAAGCAGTGATTTCCAACCTGTGGGGCGCGCCCCCCATGGGGGGCGCCGTACCGTTCCAGGGAGGGCGCGAAGCTGTTACAAAAATATTTTTTTTAAATGCTGAGTAAGTGTCAAAAAAAAAAAAAAAAAATCAGCAAAATACTTAAAGTACTTCTAAGAGTGTTTGAGCTCAAAAAAGAAATTGCTATATTTCTTGCTGATGACAAAAGAGACGGAGCAATCTTGTTTTAGGACACAAAGTTCCTCGCAAAATTTGCGTATACAGTTGATATTATTCAAAGACTTACCGATTTAATTAAATCAATGCAAGGATCTCAAATTCGTGCTTTTGTGCAGAAAGACAAGATTATGGCTTTAATGAAAAAATTAGAACTGTGTATAGCTAGTATCAAATAACTTTATAACTTTAACATGTTTCCCACTTTTAAAATTACTTGTGTTACTGATGAAATAGAAGTAAGTAAAGATCTTATTATTATATCAGTCATATGACTAGTCTACGAAACCAATTTTCGCATTACTTTATCAAATTGCGTCCAAATACGAATGGATTAGAAATCCATTTATCATTGAGAAACATGATGATTTTGATCATTCAACAGCAGAGCAGAAAATGATAATTGATTTATCTAGTGATAGCACATTGAAGCAGATGTTTTAGGACGAAAATATATTGTTAAGTTTTGGTTACCAGTAAAGGACGATTTTCCTACTTTGGCAAATAATACTTTAGAAATTTTATTACCATTTGTGAGATCTTACTTATGTGAATCAGAAAATTCTTATAATAAATAGTTATGTTTGTATGTATATTTTTTATAATACTGTCTATTATTTGGCATAATTTCAGTTATATTAAGTATATTTAAATTAAATTGTTAGAAAAATAAGAAAGGGAGGGGGGCGCAATATGTTTTTCATTCGATAGGGGGGCGCAAGGAAGAAAAGGTTGGAAACCGCTGAGTTAAGCGGATATACTCCTCTCTGAAGCAGAGTCAAATCCCAACCGATGCGATTTCGGATATGATAAGCTCAACTCAACTTATATATATATATATATATATGTACATATACATATATATACAGTGATACCCCGCATAACGAAGGGCTCGAACAATAGACCACACAACATACTAAATCGTTGTCATTTGTAGTCAAAAAAAATATGTTGCTCAAATTAATTCAAAGAGTCGACTTTTGAAATTTTTGTTCTCCTGTGAAAATATTCTTGTCAGAAAAAACACTATTATTTCATCTCATTCATCTTGTAAAAATTTTGAATGTGGATTAAACCTAGACAAGACAGACAGAAACCAGTCAGCAAATTTTTAGTACATTAAGTTCATAAAGAACTATCTTATCTTCATATATATATATATATATATATATATATATATATAAAGATTTATGCCATAGTTCAATACATTGTTATTTTAATTGACAGGAGGTAAAAATCTAGCATTGCATGAAAAAACATTCTTGGGTAGAACACGAACAACAATTTTATGCGAGTCAAGTAGTTTGGTATTATCAGCAGTTTGGAATAATCAATTTATAGCATGGTCTTCTGAAGAAGGAGTACGAGTTTATGACATAAATGAACGCTGTTCTTTGGGATTAATTAATTGGGAATCTCGAAGGTAAACCTTTAAGGGGGGCGGGCGATACATGTAATCGCCTTAATTTTTACCATTTTTTGAGGACTTTTTAAACTGGGAAGGAATGATTGAATCTTTTTGAACTTTTTTAGGGTTATTTATTATATATTAGAATACACAAAAAAAAATTTTTTTTAATTTTTTTTTTTTAATGGCTGCCGTAAAAATAAATCTGCCAAGACCCTCTCGGAAAACGCCATCAATTTGCGGACGTTCTCACTTTTCGTACGGTGATCTGAATTTAAAAAAATTAGTTTGTACGTGTTCATAAAACATATATCTTCTAGTTAAACCAAAAAAAAATTAAAAAGGTCACAAAATCGTAAATTGGCACACCTTAGGAAAAAAAGTTCGATTTTTCACCTTTTTTTCAATGGTTTTTTTTGGTAAAAGGGTTAATTTTTGAAATTTTTTTTGGAATGTTTGAGGTTTAACTAGAAGCTATTACTGTAAAGTAGATGTGTGCAAAATTTCATTGGAATCGGTTGAGAACTTTTTGAGTTATCCCGCCCGCAAATTTCAAAAATGTCGTTTTGAGAAAAACGCGTTTAAAGTTTTGACACAGAAACAGATAAGAGTACAATAGCACTCAAGCGTCGAGTTGAGGCGTGGCACTTAAATGAGTTTTTATTGTATAAATAATGATAATTTTGTTTTGAATATTTACAGGCATATTTTTGAGATGTTATTGTAATGATTTATGAAAAAAAAAATCGATTTTTTTTCTTGTTACATGTATCGCCCCCTTAAGTTAATTACATTAAGCACATAAGTGAAGGCTGATTGTACATTTGTTTCTTGATTAAAAAAAAATGTTTCAAAGTGTATTGACACATTTATACATGATTATAAAATATTTGATTAATTAATAATAAAAAGAATGAACCTAAAAATAAACAGTTTGTGCATATTGTAGAGGAGGGTTTTTCACAATTGACCGGTTTTTAAAACTTTCTTAATTTTAGAAAACTTAATGCAATTGTGTGATTATTTTTGACTATGGTTCTAGAAATGTTATTTACAGTTACGGATAGAAAGTTTAACCTTTAACACGTTGTTACCCTATATCTAATTAATAACTAGTGGTATATGGCATCATGCCTTAAAACTAATTAAGATTAACTAATTTTTCCACTGAATGAAGACTAGGATTACAGCCGAAACATATGGATTTAAAATAAAGTTTTGAAAGAAATTCATGTTTTTTTTATGTTATGCCCGATTACTAGACTTTGTTAATGCATATGTTAACATCAAATTCAGAATCATACAATATATATATATATATATATATATCATATATATATATATATATATATATATATATATTTATTTATTTATTTATTTATTTATATTTATATAACTTTTTTTCAAATTCTAGTGATGATATACAGAAGTACCGTTGCAACCTAAAGTGGTCAGATTCAAAGACACTTCTGATTGGCTGGGTTGACACAGTTCGGGTATGTGTCATTCGAAAAAGACACACAATAGAAATATCCAATGGAAATATGCCAGAGTATATTGTAGATGCAGGTAAAAACACACACACGTGTATATATATATATATATATATATATATATATATATATATATTTAATCTGAGTTAAAAAGTCGAGTGTTACATCAATGAAAATAGTATGAGGGTTTTTTAAAAATTTATTTATTTAAAATCCATACGTTTCGGCTAGCATCTTAGTCTTTATTCAGTGGTAATCAAATCAACTATAAAAATTAAAACTAAATAAATAATATGTAAGAAATTTCATAGAAAAACAATAATAATAATAATAAAACACTTACAATTTTGTATCCTAATATAACATATGAAACCATTATTAATCCATGGTATGAGTATGTGCACATTGATAAAATATATATTTTTTAGCATCACAGATGGTAAAGCACACTAAAAAACATGTTAACTTAACAGGTTGTCGAAACTATGTATTTACTGTTCGGAGTTTGATATAGAAATGTCACATTTTTTCTTTTAAAGCAGTTTTTAGCATGTGTTCAAATTTTACGAGACATTTAAAAAGCGATGGGTAAGAAATTTTGACTTGCTATTAAGGAACCATGTGTTACTGTTGTTCAGGGCCGTATTGTCAAAACGTTTGTTTATAACTTTGTCGTTATGTAATTGGAAAAACAACCCCTCAGCAAATCTTTTTTTAATCACGTTCCCTTCAAAATGTAAACTTTTAGGGTTGAAAAAATAAGGCGTTTACTCAGGTTTTGGATAGTTTCTCCGATATAAAATAGTTCGCAATTAGAGCAATTAATCTGATAAACCAAGTTCCTGAGGCGGTCAGAATTAAACTTAGATTTAATTTGTATAAAAATTGAACTAAGGGTTGTATTGCAATTACATACCAACAAAATGCCACATTGTTGAAACAGTTTTCTCCACGAAAAATATAAATCTTTTACGTATGATAGGCAAATGAACCAGTATATGACTCCTAGTCTAAACTGTTTTTATGGTCGGTGAGGCCGTTTTGTTTGTTGAAAATGAACTTAATTATTGTATATGTAGTTAATTATGTTTGTAGGGTAAGAGTTATTTATTAGTGTGCTTATTACCAGGTTAATGTTGGTGCCCCAGAAATTTTTATCAGATAGTAGTATGGCGTGGTCTGTTAGATTTATGATTGTTGCTATTTTCATTTTGAGAGGGTGGTATGAGTGGTAATTTATGTATCGTCCGGAGCTAGTTCTGGTACCAGTTAGTAATTAGTCGGTGGTCATTTGTACGTATTAGTCTGATGTCTAGAAAGCTGATCGAATTTATTGTCTCTAATTCCACAGTAAACTGTAGTTTTTTTATTGAAATTGTTCAAATTATCAGTAATGATGCTAATGTCTTCTTCTGGAATACAAGTAATAATATCGTCTACATAGCAGAAATAAAAGATTTTGTTAAAAAGAAAGTTTGTTTTAATTTTTAAATATTTTGTTTTCTATTAGTTGCAAGGAAATTTCTACTAATGAGGGAGATGCGGGCGATCCCATTGGGGTGCCAAAAATTTAGTAATAAATGGATCTGTTAAATTCAAAATAGGTGTTAGAGACAATGAATTTGATGACTTCTCTATATCAATGTAGGGATAATATGGTGTGAAGGCTGATTTCTTTCCATCTGATAGTGATGGCATCTAGTACTAAGTCTAGTGGAATATTTGTAAATAAGGATATAACGTCTAGGCTAATTAGTTTATAATTATTGAGAATAGAAATGTTATTGAGATGTTTGACAAGCTCAAACGATTTTTTTTATGTGATATGGACAAATGTTCGCGGGATCGCGAGTTATATTAGAAGCATTTCTTAACTTTATATCTGCGATTTCATATCTTAGCGAAAAACACCCAAAATGTAAAATACTACTGCTAGGAGATTTTAATTTACCAAGTAGTATTAAACAAACTGAGTGTCACAGACTGATTTACGATGAATTTGCTGCTCTAAACTGCCAACAAGTAAATCATATTCCAAACTGTAATGATAAGTTTCTAGATCTCTGTTTTAGTAACATGAATGCTTCAATAAATAGAGCAATAGCAATAATAGAAGAGGACAAATACCACCCAGCATTAACCGTTATCATAAATAAACAAACTGCTATTACTCAAAGCCCATTTATCTATTCAACAAAGCAGACTACCTTGGATTAAACGATTATTTCTACAGAATAAACTGGATAGAGATATTTAAACTAAGCAATTTAGACAACAAAGTGAACAAATTATATGATATAATTCAAAGTGGTCTCAATTCAAACTGTTTGTTCCAGCAATCACTCCAAAACAGAATAAATACCCCAAATGGTTTACAAAAGATTTGATTAAGAAGATTAAGCTTAAAAAAGTAGCGTACTCTAAATACAAAAGCTCAGACAAGATTTATACTGAATTTAGCATACTACGATCCGAATGTAAAAAACTAAGCAAAATATGTTACACTGACTTTATAAGAAAAGTGGAAAATGCTGATAGTTAACACCAATGACTTCTGGAACTTTGTGAAAACAAAAAAACGTAACGATTGCAGTATTCCCTATACTATGTCATGGAATGAAACCACAGCCCACAACGGAGACAGCATCAGTAACCTATTTGGATCATTTTTCAAGAATATATATGCTTCGAAAACGGACAGCAGAATAGTATACAAAGATGTAAACATAGGTCACAGAACACTCGATGCCAATCTATGTTATCTCGTGAACGTGAACTCCGATGAACTAGTGCAGATTATGCTTAAACTGAATATCAAAAAGGGTGCTGGACCTGATGGCTTGCATAATATGTTTCTCAAAAATTGTTCAGCTAGTCTTTGTGAACGAATTACGCATATATTTCAGGAATCATTAAAAACAGGAATCCTTCCAACTGCTTGGAAAATGGCTTTTATTACCCCTATACACAAGTCCGGTTCTAAATTAATAGTCGACAATTACAGACCAATTTGCATTCAATCTTCAATTTCAAAACTATTCGAAAAATCTGTACTTATAAAATTGACTTTTAAAAATATAATCTCTACCAGACAGCATGGTTTCGTAGGCGGGCGATCAACAGCGACAAATTTGGTTCTGTACACAGAATATATCATTAATGCTTTTAACTCCGGATTGGATGTACACGCAATTTACACCGATTTCAGTAAGGCCTTTTGTTTGTAATTTTTATCAAAAACATCGGAATAGACCTCAAGTCCGAATTTCTGCTTTACGCGGATGATCTAAAAATTTATAAAAAGATATTAAGTGAGAGCAACGTTACAATACTACAACAAGATATCGCGAGACTGAATACATGGTGTCAAATTAACAAATTAAATTTAAACTTCAAGAAATGTGCCGTAATGACCTTCTCTAGATTCCACAATTATTGTCCTCACACCTACTTTCTGGGTAATCAGAAAATTAATGAAGTAATGACCATAAAAGATCCAGGAGTCATTATGGATAACAAACTCTGCTTTACTGAACACATAGGCAAACTCATTCTAAAAGCCTTTCGTACACTCAGCTTCATAACAAGATGCTGCAATGACTTCCATAAACTGGAAACACTTTACTGTCTATATTCTTCCCTAATTAGACTTATTCTGGACTACTGTTCAATCGTCTGGTCTCCGAACACTGAACAATTGATTAATAGACTAAATAAGGTGCAGTATAAGTTTGAGAAATATGTGTCGAACTTTGCCTACTATAAAATGCAGGGGAATGCAATGCTGATGACATCATAAAGAAAAGCAGAAATAACACCTTTACCGCGCGTAGAAAAATCACGGACTTGCTTTTCTTTTACAAGATAGTAAACGGCTTTATTGAATCACCAGAATTCTTAGAAATACGCCGATTGGCGTATAAATAAATAAATAAATAAATATTAATAGTCTTTGCAAGTGCTAACCTAATATGAAACTGATTATATTTTTTTACAGAGCGTTTGCATTAATTCATTAACTATTAAATTACTAATAAGCAAAATCCAATATTTTTAAATTATACTATTATCTGGCATGCACACAGAATAGACTGAGATTGAATAAAATATTAGAGAATGGAAAATGTTTCAGCTCTGATATAGATTTATATGGTACTAGCTCCCCAATGCTCCCCATTATAAAAAAATAAAAACAATAGAACTCTGACCAAAAATTACAAAAAAAATAAAGGTGAACAACCCTTATCACTTTTAGGAGTATGGAAAATAGATAATTACCAATCCTCAGACCTACTGAATACGAATATAAAATTTGGTAAAAATCGGTAAAGCCATTTCGGAGGAGTATGGGAACAAACTTTGTTACGAGCAAATTTTATATACACTAGAAACTCGATTAACTGGACTAATTGTTGTCGATAGGCATTCGTATAATCGAATGTATGAAGAATTATGTTGTGCATTTATTAATAATAACAAATGCATACAAATATATCAACGAAAATCAATGTTTATTAAGAAATTAACACTTCCGTATGTATGTACATATAAATTTTCTTACGGAATTTTATGATTTTTTTTAAAGTGCCATAACATTTTAGTATGATCTATAAGACTATGGTGTCTAACGTCAAAAAAAATCATAAAAATCGTCGAAAAAATCTTTTTTATCACTTTATTACAAGATAACGGTTCGGCCGATCTTTACCAAAAAACTTATCAGCACGATTCCCAACCAATATCTTTCGAACAGTTTTTGAATTTTCAAAATCGATTCAGAATTGCGGGCTAAAACGTGGACGAAATTTTTTTGAAACGGCTTGGGTGATAACCGCCAGTCCTCATCGAGATACATCGAATGGCTTTTAAATTTTTGAAATTGATCTAGCCGTTTTCGAGAAAACGTCGATTTACGTCAAAAAATCTGTTCACATACACACACACCCACATACTTTTTCCAAATTAAGTCTCGTTATCATTAGAGAACCGGATTTTTTTATGAAAACATAAACTTCTCCTTCGGGAAGTTAAAAACCAAAATTTAAATACATATTATTACCACGTTTTTTATTAATTTAGAAAATTAAACAACCCTTAATAATAAATTATATTTTAAAGTAAGCTTCAAACTTTTTCTTCCAGCTCATGAATCTGAACTAAAATTATGTCAAAAATATTCAATGACCGAACGCGAGATAAAAATTGATTCAATTAATAAAATGGCAATAAAAAGTAGAAGTTGCTGATAAAAAAGAAAAAAAATAGTGCGCGTTAGATTCACGCGCGATTGAAGTAAAACTGTTTTGCTATTGTGCGAGATGGCATTTATGTTAAAAATAAATACATCAAAAAACTATTTTTATTTATATTGTTTATTAGTAATATTGTAACACTCGTGATGCACACATTTATTAGTGTTGACTATTATACACATTTATATAATGATAAATTATAAATTATATATTAATGATAGCATTAAAAATATGTATAATATTTGAAAACAATAATGTAATCATAGTCATGCTTATTTTAAATATGACATGATTGGTTTGTCATTGTAATTAGCATTTACGACTTGAACATTCATTAGAGAAATGAAGTAATTGCTGATTAATAAATTCTATAATATTCGTTTACACAGTAGATTATGTTAAACAACGCCTAAACAAATATTGTTTACACAATTTCACTCATCATGTAATTGTGTTTGAAGAACTTCATGTAATAAAATTAACATACATTCATTGACTGCTTGTTTTTTTTTACTTTTCTGCTGACGATACAATCTCATAAAAATATTTTCCATTTCAATAACTTCAAAGATTTATAGAAACTACGAATAATATAGAAATTATTTCAATAAACTTACATTTCGTACACGGCACAAATGTTTCATTTATTTTATTATTTTCATTATAATTATTTACGGGGCACAGTGTAAAATATTTTTCAGATTCAGGCGTTTTTTTTTATTAAATCAAGATTTGTACTACGATGTAACATCAAAACTAATAATGCCATTCCAATTTCCTTCTAGTATCCTTACGCATACAACGGCAGATCTCTATTCACGTGACACGGCGACTAATCACAATCGACGCGTATACAAATGATTTCATCGAGAGCGAATGACAAACTGTCCGGGCGTAACGCTATTTCCTTAGCATTTGTACAGCTTTACTCCCTAGTCGCGCCTAAAGAAGTTTTACTTCAAAATTTAGGGTCGTATGCATTTTTCATTGCCATATTATAAAAAAATGAAAGCGAAAGATTTCGTCCCAGAATTAAAAAAAGAAAATATTAACTTCTCCTTCGGGAAGTTTATAAGAGTGGCTAAACCTTATCACTTAGGGGTATGAGAAATAGATCGTTACCGTATATCAGACCTACTGAAATGAATATAAATATAAATTCTTAAGAAATATTTATGAAATGATTATTTTACGAAAGTAATTTTTATTTGGTATTTTAAAGCATATTACTACACATCTCAATCATTCTGCAATGCCAATAACTTTAATTTTTGTTTTAGTATCTACATTCCAGATGGACTTTTTTATATCTGGTCTCGGTCCCTTAGAATTGCCAGACCAGCTGGTAGTTTTAGGATATCCAAAAGAAAAAGATCCCAGCACAGGGAAAGCACTGCGTCCTGTTTTATCTGTTTTACATTATAAAGATTCGGATTACGTAGAAGTATGTACAGATACTCTGACGCTACGTGGGTAATTTATTGCCTTTTATAACATTATGCAATTTTGAATCTTTATCAGTAGTGTTGTATTAATGCTATAAAAATATTGTACAGCTATCAAGAGTATACTTGCAATGATTACCATCTTGACTGTTTAATTGAAGAAAATCAATTGTTTATTATGTCCCCAAAAGATGTTATAATTGCGAGCCTATATGACCAGGATGACAAATTGCAATGGCTAATCGATCACAAGTAAGATCTTCATTTTATCTTGTAATTATACTCATATCCTCTCCAAGAACGTTTTAGTGCATTTCTTTCCGTTTTTCACACAAAAATTAGCTTAAAAATGCTTATGAAAAGTATAATTAAAATACTTCTTTGAGAAATGGTCCGAAAATAAAATCAGTAGTGAGACCAGAAGGAACCCATTTCAAATTGACCTAAAGAAAATCTGCAAAATATTATAGTCAAAACTGAGTATTTAAAATATCTACAATAAATTATTAGATTGTTTTGTAATGTATTATATTGGGTTATTATATTAATTACTTTACTCATAGCAAATATGACCAAGCGATGGCAGTTTTGGTAAAAAATAATTGTACTTCAAGTCGCTGGAATGATATACAAATTGGTCGAAAATATATTGACTTTTTAATATCAGAAAATAACTATGATAAAGCAGCAAAACTTTGTTTCACTGTTTTCACTAACGATAAAACACTATGGGAAGAACAGTCCTACAAATTTGCAGTGTCTCATAATTTAAGGTACTGACTATTTCTAACTTATATTAAATAAAATACCTTTTGATTTATTATACTTTTTTATTTATTTCTGTATAACTACTTTGTATATTTATATATTGAAGTATAATTTTAGTATTACATATTATAATGAAATATGTTACTTTCAGATCCATTAGTCCATATTTACCAAGAACATTAGAAACAAAACTAGATCCTCAAATTTATGAAATGGTATTATATGAATATCTGAAATATGACCCGCAGGTAAATAAGTTTATTAAGCAATTATCACATCATCTCATTTAAAAATAAAATTTATTTAATTTTCAACTTTTTGGGGATATGGATTAATATCCACCTCTTCAGAAATATTAAAATAAACTTAAATAAAATATTAAATTAAATATTAAAGGAATTTACTTTTACCTTTGATTAAACTAGTACTTAATTAATTAACTTCGTAGGGTAAGTTATTGTAATGGGCCGAAAATCGAAATTGAAAATTTTTACATTTCTCGACGTTTTGGAGGTTTCTGAACATTTTGGCATACCTCAGAAAAAATGGATGTGTGTGTGTTTTTTATGTATAGCGAAGGAAATGCCTTTATGCATTTCAGACTGGTGTTTTGTCTGGGTATGTCGGACTCAATACCGCCCTGGTATAATACCGACTAAAACCACTGCTTTGCCCTTGCCTATGGTCCCCACGGAAACCGCCGTTAGGCATTACTTTATGGGGGGAGGATCTAAAATGTTATAATTCTTAACTTGATTTTTTATTTAAATATGTGTGTGTATGTATGTATGGATACAATTTTTCGGTCACGTTTTCGGGCGCACAGATCAACCGATTTAAATCGCTCAAAAAACATTCGATTCCTATTGATAGGAAGAGATAGCTGATTAGTTTTTGGCAAAGGCAGGTCCAGCAGTTACGGAGATAAAGAGCAAAGAGTGCAGAAAATAGAAATCGAGTTTTTGAGAAAACGGAGCATCCGATTTGAATGATTTAAAAAACATTCAATTAGTAATGATTGGGAGAAGTTTTTATTAGTTTTTGGCAAAGGCAAGCCCGGCCATTTCGAAGATACGGAGCTAAATGTCCAAAAAATGGCAGTTTTTGAGAAAACTAAGCGTCCGATTTAAATAATTCAAAGAACTTTCTGCTTGTCTTAATAAAATAATTGATTTTGGAAAAAAAAAATTGTTTCAACTTTATTTTTCAATTTTTTTTTTCAAAAAAAAATTTTTTGTATATCGAAAATAATTCAGATTTTTTAAAATTCTGACTATAGTTCTTTGCAATTCAATTTATATAATTCTTATAAATATTAGACAATGTTACAATATTTATGATAATCTATTTGAAAACATTCAGTATTCCTCGAACATTTCGTTACAGCAATTTGCCTTAAGGCACGATGCCATACACCCCACTAGTTTAATTTTTATTTGAACAGTAAATATTACTAACAAATTATGGGCATAAAATTTTGTAAACTTTAGAATCAAATATATAAAGTCACCATCGTTTTAAATTTATTTTTTTATAAGCTTAGTACTAAATGATTGACAATTTTTTTTAAATTTCAACAGTTATAATAAAAATATTATTTTTTTATTATAGAAAAAAAGTAAATGCAACTAAAAATTTTTTAGGCTCAACTCTATATTTAAATTAAAATAAATAAAAATATAATTGAAAATTAGAAAAATCCATGTATTTAGTTTTTATACCAATGCACCACAATGACCTAAAATTAAAACTATATTTCATTTAACTAAACCAATCTCAATCATAATTTTTTATACCACTGGAATTGCCTTCCCTAAAAACTAATCATTTCTTCATACCGTCAACACAAGCTTTTAATTTCCCATATGGTAAGTTATAGTAATCGCAAAAAAAACGATTTTTTTATTTTATTTTCAATAGCAATCAGAATACATGGTCATTCTATGGGCTATTTGGCTTATGTCATTCTCTCGCACACATACACACACATATAAATTAATCTGCTAAATATTACATTGTTAGGGAATACTTCAATAAGTAATTCTACTATTCTGTGCACATGAAGTTACAATAGTTCTAAGGATCCTCCATATTATCTTTGGGCAGTTTCTTCTTCAGTCTTCTTGAAGTTGGTGTCTCAAGAAGCTGAGTGACTATATAATTTGTATGATGTTCCAGTTTATGATTTTTTTTATATATCTTTACATTTCAAAGGTTTCTGAATATTTTGGCGTACCTTACGTTACCTTGCGTTAGAAAAATGGATTTATGTGTGTATGTGTGTGTGTGTGTGCTGATACAAATTTTCGTCGTCGATTTCGGAAACACGGATCAACCGATTTCAATAATTTAAAAAAACATTCGATTCGTATTGATAAGGAGACGTGCTGATTAGCTTTGGCGGAAGCAGGTCTAGCCGTTCTGAAGATACGGGGCAAAAAGTGCCAAAAACGGTAACTCAGTTTTTAAAAGAGCGGAGCGTCCGATTTTAATAATTCATTAAAATTAATTCATTAAAAACATTTACTTCTATTGACAAGATGAAAAACTGATTAAGTTTTTGGGAAAGCAGGTCCAGCGGTAATGGACTCTCAATAAAAATAAGTTTAAAAAATGTCATTTGGCAGTCAAAAATGTTTATTGGACTTATGCACATCAAATTATCAGATATTTTATAGAGATTTTCATAATGTGTGCACATTTTGTGCATTTTTTTTGGGTTTTGTACCAAGATTTTTAATTACGGTGCGGGAAGTTCCAGCAATTTGCTTTGAGGCACGATGCCATGCACCTCACTAGTATATCTTTACGTTTCAATAGTTTCTGAACATTTTAGCATACCTTAGAAAAAATGTATGTATGTGTGTGTGTGTGTGTGTTCGGATACAATTTTTTGTAAAAATTTCGTGAACAAGGATCAACCAAAAAACCTTCAATTCCTATTGATAAGGAGACTGCACCTTTGTTAAAAACTAATCAGCACGATTAATTTTTAACAAAGGTGCAGCCATTTCGGAGATACGGGGCCAAAAGCGCGAAAAATGGTATGGTTCTCACAGTTTCTGTGAGAACGGAGCGTCCAATATCAATAATTTAGAAATCATTTTACTTGTATTGACAAAATGAAGAGCTGATTAAATTTTTGGAAAGGTCCGTCTAGCGGTTTCGAAGATCCAATGCAAAAAGTAAAAAAAAAGCTATTTGGCATATGCACATCATATAATCAGATATTTTATACGGATGTTAATAATAAGTACAAATTTTGTTTACATTTCTACGGGTGTTTTGCATTTTTACGCACTTCAATATTTCATCTCAAAAAAGTTCTAAAAAAAGTTCAAAATTTTCAATAATTTGAACATATTTCGAATTTTTAAAAAAAAATCACAATTTAAGAAATTTGTAAGTTTTCAAAAAAATTTATTTTTGATACGGAAAGTTTCAGCAATTTTCCTTAAAGGCTCGACGCCCATGCTTCACTAGTTGAACCATTATTCTAATCGCATTCTCTCAAATATGCATGACCATTTTTTGCTATCTTGGCTTTATACCTCCGAAACGGATCACCACTCTTCACCGACAGTACGAACAAAATACTTTTTAAATCATTTGAATCGGTTGATCCATACTGTTAAAAATGTCAAGAATATTGTTTTTTTTTAACAATTGTTTGAACTATTTAAATAAAGTTTATTATAATATCAATTATAAATTTTGATACAAAACCTAAAAAAGTGGAAACAAAATTTGTACTTATTATCATAATCTCTATACAATATCTGATAATTTAAAATGTATATGAGTTATGTTCAATTTTGACCGCCAAATGCCACTTTTTTTTAACTTTATTACTATATCTCCAAAAACGCTGGACCTACCATCCGAAATTATAATAAATTATTCATTCAGTAAAATGGTTCTTCAATCATTCTGGATGCTCGGTTTTCTCAAAAAACGGAATTGACATTTTTTGCACTATTTGCTCCGTATCTCCGATTAAGGTTTATGATATTTGTATAAATATGCGATTGTGTATAGGAATGAAATCGCATTATGTATATGTATAACGATTTGTAATGTATTATTTGAATTTAATACATGCTTTTATTTCAGGGTTTTTTGCAGCTAATAAGTGAATGGAATCCGGAATTATATAATACTTCAGCAGTAGTGTCAGCGGTGTTAGAGCATTTACTAATTTGCAAAAAAGATAATGTTGATAATACAATTTTGCTTGAAGCATTGGCTGTTCTTTATTCACACGAGAAAAAATATGATAAAGCTTTATCCATGTATCTCACGTGAGTGTTTTATGCCTTATTCTCTCTATCTTTCACTATATATATATATATATATATATATATATATATATATATATATATATATATATATATATATATATATATATATATATAAATAAATATTGTGTGTTTCTTTTCCGAACAGTAAATCCATTAATAAAAAACAATTTGTTTTTTTTTTGAAGATGTTTAATGACAACGTTTTGGAACTAGATACGTCCCATCATCAGGTTTATTCTGTCAAAGACAATGTTTTTTATGAACTATTGACTAATATTATTTAATGATGGTTATTACAGATTATTTAGAAAAATTATAAAGGAATAGATTTGCACCTGTAATAATTTATATATCCATATCACTAATATTTTGTTAAAAACACTCGTTTTTTATATTATTTAATACACAAAACTAATTAATTTCCTATAAATAAATACTCACCACGTATTTTCGTAAAAATTGAAATAGCTTATAGGCAATAGCCAAATATCATGATTGATGCAAGCTTTTCGATTTTATGAATGAATCATGGTTGCGCATTATGTGTGCTATCTATTGTTTAATTTAGATACTTTATCAGTTCGACACGTATAAGTTCATCATCATTATAAATCATATTTCATTAAACAAAAACAAAATAGAATATTTAATATTTATTAAAACAATTAATATGATCCTTTAAAATATTCAATATTTATATTTTATTCAATTTTTGAATATTTTATTGGATTACATAGGCTCATAGAAATTCGTATTTATGATTGTCTATAATAAATAAATAAAGAAAATAAACAAAAAAAATAAATTGAATATTTCAACTTGTATTGAATATTGTAAACTTGTATTAACTTTAAATTGCTCGAAATGAAAAATACTCTTCTTTTCTTTTGTTTAGTTTTTTTATCTAAAATTGACTTAAATAAGTGTGTTTTATTGTTTCTATTTTTACAAAAATTTAATAAATCGTTATACGTAATTACGGCTGGTCTTTATAAACTGATTGCCACAGCTGCGCTGAAAACATATTGCGCTTGGAAACTACTTGTAATAAAAGCTTTATTAGCAATTAATATTTTTTTGCATCATTTGTAGAATAAAGCATAAAGAAGTATTCGACTTGATTCGAAAATATGATCTATACGATCACATCGTTGACAAGATTCCAACGCTAATGAATGTGGATGTCGATCATGCTTTAACACTGCTGATGGAACGAAAGATACCGTCGGAAGCAGTCGTTGCGAATTTACAAACACATCAGGAGTACTTATATTTGGTATTATTTTTGATTTTCTAAATAGCACTTATATTCTTGGTATTATTTCCGAATATGCAAATAGCACTATTGTGCTTGTTTTTTTTCATATTTTTTCTAAAGCAATTTAAACTTTTTAGAACTATAATGAAAGTTACATGAAGTTATGAAAATGTTACATTTAATCATCTATTATCACTTCCTAATATTAATTTTCACTGAAAAATAATAAGTTGGATTTGGCTCGCAATTCAATGGGTGGCTTTGTGCTTGTTAGTTTTCTACTTCCAATATAGTTCATAAGTGATTTTTGGAGTATTTTTTTTAAATAGCACATTATTAACCATATTTTGCTGTGATTTTAGTAATTATGTATCTCAGGTTTACTGTTCTGGGATTTTGATGAAACTTCGCATGGTGTAAAGTGAAATCGAATAGCTTAAAATATTATAGGACTATGAGAAGTGTTTTAATTATCAAAATTACTTAATTTTAGCTTTGCTCAGTCAGTTCAAGCTCTTGCTTCCACTTTTTGCGTTCGAATTCATAGATAAGAAAGTTAATTAGTTAAACATGATCGGGTTCAAACCACAGGATTATACGTATTAACATCGGATATTGTGTTTTGTCAATTAGCATGAGAGCTTGGGTTTGCTACGTGATTGTGAGTCTTCTGAGTAGTTGAAACATGTCATCAGTGCCCGTGAGGCCCGGGCCTAGGGTGGCACAATTTAGGGGCGGCAAATTTTTCAGAATGTCAAAGTTTTAAACACGATAACATGAAACACGACAATTCATTTTAAGAATGGATCCTGAACTTTTTTGTAAATTTAGAGATCATTTTTTATGAAATAGAACGTAATACGTTTACTAATCAAATTTATTATTCGTGGGTGCCGCATTGATATTTTCTTGATGTATCATATTTAATACAATAATTATCAGACTGATAAGCTTTTTTGGAGAAATATTGAAAAGCTATTCGTTTTTTGCAATTTTGTTAAAGTAAATCTTATATATAAAACGCTTTAAAAATTGTTCGATGGTTTCTTATTTTATTTTCTGTATAAAATCAAACCATGGCGAATTAATATAATATATTAATTGTTGTTCATTAATTTATTATGTTAAAATTCATTTCTTGTTTGTATATGAAAATATATTTTTTTAAATAACCTGTAGGATAAAATTGAATCCTAAACAGTATCTGACAATTTGGTATGCTTCCTGCAATTGGTATTTTTTTCAACTTCAGGAAGGCTAAGTTATAATAATCCCAAAAAATCGTAAATAAAATTGTTTATATATCTCTACGCTTCAAGATCTCCTGAACATTTTGACATACCTTAGAAAAAATGGATGTATACATGTGTTTGTGCGGTTACAATTTTTTGCCAATTGACATTCGATTTATAATATCGCGAAGACGCGCTTTTTTTGCAAAGTTATTTTGCAAAGACAGTCTCATCCATTTCGGTATAAGGGGCAAAAAGGTAAAAAATGCCAATTCAATTTTTCAAAAGGAGTGTCCGATTTGAATAATTCAAGACACATTTCACTTGTATGACGAAATAAAGAACTATCGAAAATTTTGTGAGAGCGTCATTTGGTGGTAAAAAAATGATTATCGGACAATATGCATATCAAATTGAATATGAAAACTGTTTTTCATAATCTCTCATACCAGGCACCTCTGCCTGACTGAGATATGAAAATAATGTATATATATATATATATATTAATTTGGAAATATGAACAAACAACACTCTTTTTGCACTAATTTATTAAATAATAATTTTGACAAACGTTTCGAGACTAGGTTTGTCTCATCATCAGTGTGTTATAATTAAAAAAATTTTAAAATATGGAAATCTAAATTAGCATGTTGTGTTTTTCATTACACGTCGTTCACTGCACGTTGTTCTTTTAATACCAATGTCTTCGGTATTCGTATTCTCTCCTACTTGAAACCACTTGAAATTGTAAAGTCACTCAATCAGATAGGAAAAAAAGGATTAGGTTCCAGTTGAAAAATAGATGTCGTTAGGAGAAAAAATATTCTATGATGAGATGGTTTGTTTATAAGATTTGTTATACATTGTTGTAATTAAAAGTGTATGTACATCTATATATAAGCTACAAAGTATGAATGAGATTCAGGTATGTATCATGTAATATATTGGTATCTGTCCGTAAATTTACTGTGTTACTTGTATGGGCTATTAACATCGATTCTGCAATACTTCTTTTAAATAAATCTTGTTCATAATATAAAATGAGTGGATTATTGAAATCGAAACTATGGCTGTTAGAGATAGCGTGGTCTACAAGTGTACTTTTTTGTTGAATGTTATTATTCTTACTTTGTTTGCTTTGTAATTCGTGCTGTCTTAATCTTTTTTCTAAATTTTGGCATGTTTGCCCAATATAAGATGACTCACAGTTCAAACAGTTTATTTTGTATACCACATCTTTTCTTTTTTAATAGGTGTATTGTCTTTAATGTTTGTGTATATGTCTTGCAGTTGTAGTAAGGGTGACACGGATATGTTAATATTATGTTTATTAAAAAGCCTTTTAGATAAAAGGTGTAAATCTTTGTCTATATATGGAAAATTCACAAAAGATTTATTTTCTGATACAGACAAGTGATTTGAGCAATGTGTGGTTATTGATTGTTTGTCTAATAAAAATTTAACTCTATTTTTAATTATTGGACTGATTATTTTGTAAGGGAAACTATTCATGAGTAATGTGTTAATGACTAATTTGATATTGTGATTATGAAATTTTGGGTTAGATAAAAGAATTGCATGGTCTACTAAACTGAGAACTGTGGATATCTTTATATTGAGAGGTGTAAAAGAATTAAAATTAATATACCTGCCTGACCAGCTATCTTTCCTGAACCAATTGGTAATGCAAATACCGCTGTCGTTAATGAGCTGAACATCAAGAAAATGTATAGAGTTATCTTTTTCTGATTCTTGTGTAAATTGTAAATGAGAATTATAATTATTAAATTTTTGAAATATGTTCTCTATATCATTTTTGTTAATTAATAGAAGCGTGTCATCGACATATCGAAAATATAGTAGTGGTTTGCAAATTGTAGAATTCAACACACTGTTCTCTAAATCTTGTAGTACTAAGTCTGCTAAAACGGGACTTAAAGGACTTCCCATAGGACATCCTCTAATCATAGTATAAAATTTATTATTGAATTGGAAATATGAGGCCTTCAGTAGTAAATCTATTCCAGAAATGAATGTTTCGAGAGGTAGTGAAGTGTATTCAACAATTTGCAACCATCTTCTCCTAATGGCGGTGATAACTAATTTATGTGGAATGTTGCTGAAAAGATTAATAACATCAAAACTAACGAAGGAAAAATTATGAGGGATTTTGAAGTCCTTTACGCGATCTACTAAACTGTATGAATTGTTCAAAAAATATGGCGAATTAATCGTAACATTTTTTAAAATTTTGGAAAAGAATTTAGATAAATTATAATAAGGTGAATCAATGTATGAAACTATAGGTCTGAAAGGGCAGTTAGGTTTATGGATTTTGGGAAGGCAATAGAATTTAGGTACTAGAGGGTGTTGGATTTTTAATTTTAGGGCAATAGAATTGTTGATGTGACCTTTTTTTTCCAAAAGATTGATGTATTTAAAAGCTTGTCTATGGTGGTAATTGTTCGGATCACTCGGTAACTCTTCATACATTGTTTTATCTTCTAAGATGTTCATTGCTTCATTTTCATAATTATTCCTTAACAGAATTACTGAAATATTTCCTTTATCAGCTTTACATAAAATTAATTGGCTATTCTCTTTTAGGAAGGTTTTTGCAGCTTTTATGTCCCGATGAATGTATGCTAGGTTATTTATTGAATTAATGTTTTGTTTATTATTCTTCAAAATCTTCAATAATTTTTGTATGAAAGTGACTCTGATGAAATTTATATCCTTTTCCGTTGGATTCTTAATCAATTTAAGTCCTGCTTCCAGACTACTTATGGTTTTTATTATGTCATTGTATTTTAAATGTTTTTTATGAATGGCAAATTTTGGTCCTAAGGCTAGAATATATTTTATGTTATCTGGTATAATTGTTTCTGTTTTATTAATGAGCCATTTGTTCCAATCTAGTCCTACGTTTAATATTGGATGTAATTTGTCTCTATTTTCTATTAATGGTTGTTCTATTGATGGTTGCAAATTGTTGAATACACTTCACTACCTCTCGAAACATTCATTTCTGGAATAGATTTACTACTGAAGGCCTCATATTTCCAATTCAATAATAAATTTTATACTATGATTAGAGGATGTCCTATGGGAAGTCCTTTAAGTCCCGTTTTAGCAGACTTAGTACTACAAGATTTAGAGAACAGTGTGTTGAATTCTACAATTTGCAAACCACTACTATATTTTCGATATGTCGATGACACGCTTCTATTAATTAACAAAAATGATATAGAGAACATATTTCAAAAATTTAATAATTATAATTCTCATTTACAATTTACACAAGAATCAGAAAAAGATAACTCTATACATTTTCTTGATGTTCAGCTCATTAACGACAGCGGTATTTGCATTACCAATTGGTTCAGGAAAGATAGCTGGTCAGGCAGGTATATTAATTTTAATTCTTTTACACCTCTCAATATAAAGATATCCACAGTTCTCAGTTTAGTAGACCATGCAATTCTTTTATCTAACCCAAAATTTCATAATCACAATATCAAATTAGTCATTAACACATTACTCATGAATAGTTTCCCTTACAAAATAATCAGTCCAATAATTAAAAATAGAGTTAAATTTTTATTAGACAAACAATCAATAACCACACATTGCTCAAATCACTTGTCTGTATCAGAAAATAAATGTTTTGTGAATTTTCCATATATAGACAAAGATTTACACCTTTTATCTAAAAGGCTTTTTAATAAACATAATATTAACATATCCGTGTCACCCTTACTACAACTGCAAGACATATACACAAACATTAAAGACAATACACCTATTAAAAAAAGAAAAGATGTGGTATACAAAATAAACTGTTTGAACTGTGAGTCATCTTATATTGGGCAAACATGCCAAAATTTAGAAAAAAGATTAAGACAGCACGAATTACAAAGCAAACAAAGTAAGAATAATAACATTCAACAAAAAAGTACACTTGTAGACCACGCTATCTCTAACAGCCATAGTTTCGATTTCAATAATCCACTCATTTTATATTATGAACAAGATTTATTTAAAAGAAGTATTGCAGAATCGATGTTAATAGCCCATACAAGTAACACAGTAAATTTACGGACAGATACCAATATATTACATGATACATACCTGAATCTCATTCATACTTTGTAGCTTATATATAGATGTACATACACTTTTAATTACAACAATGTATAACAAATCTTATAAACAAACCATCTCATCATAGAATATTTTTTCTCCTAACGACATCTATTTTTCAACTGGAACCTAATCCTTTTTTTCCTATCTGATTGAGTGACTTTACAATTTCAAGTGGTTTCAAGTAGGAGAAAATACGAATACCGAAGACATTGGTATTAAAAGAACAACGTGCAGTGAACGACGTGTAATGAAAAACACAACATGCTAATTTAGATTTCCATATTTTAAAATTTTTTTAATTATAACACACTGATGATGAGACAAACCTAGTCTCGAAACGTTTGTGAAAATTATTATTTAATAAATTAGTGCAAAAAGAGTGTTGTTTGTTCATATTTCCAAATTAATATCTATTATCCACTCAGAATACATTTGTAATATATATATATATATATATATAATATATATATATATATATATATATAAATAAATAAATAATGATATATAAAAAATATCCGATTTTTTTATAAAATATTATTAATTACAGTTTAGTAGATCGCGTAAAGGACTTCAAAATCCCTCATAATTTTTCCTTCGTTAGTTTTGATGTTATTAATCTTTCAGCAACATTCCACATAAATTAGTTATCACCGCCATTAGGAGAAATGGTTGCAAATTGTTGAATACACTTCACTACCTCCCCTCCTCTCGAAACATTCATTTCTGAATAGATTTACTACTGAAGGCCTCATATTTCCCATTCAATAATAAATTTTATACTATGATTAGAGGATGTCCTATGGGAAGTCCTTTAAGTCCCGTTTTAGCAGACTTAGTACTACAAGATTTAGAGAACAGTGTGTTGAATTCTACAATTTGCAAACCACTACTATATTTTTCGATATGTCGATGACACGCTTCTATAATTAACAAAATGATATAGAGAACATATTTCAAAAATTTAATAATTATAATTCTCATTTACAATTTACACAAGAATCAGAAAAGATACTCTATACATTTTCTTGATGTTCAGCTCATTAACGACAGCGGTATTTGCATTACCAATTGGTTCAGGAAAGATAGCTGGTCAGGCAGGTATATTAATTTTAATTCTTTTACACCTCTCAATATAAAGATATCCACAGTTCTCAGTTTAGTAGACCATGCAATTCTTTTATCTAACCCAAAATTTCATAATCACAATATCAAATTAGTCATTAACACATTACTCATGAATAGTTTCCCTTACAAAATAATCGCAATAATTAAAAATAGAGTTAAATTTTTATTAGACAAACATCAATAACCACACATTGCTCAAATCACTTGTCTGTATCAGAAAATAAATTTTTGTGAATGTTCCATATATAGACAAAGATTTACACCTTTTATCTAAAAGGCTTTTTAATAAACATAATATTAACATATCCGTGTCACCCTTACTACAACTGCAAGACATATACACAAACATTAAAGACAATACACCTATTAAAAAAGAAAAGATGTGGTATACAAAATAACTGTTTGAACTGTGAGTCATCTTATATTGGGCAAACATGCCAAATTTAGAAAAAAAGATTAAGACAGCACGAATTACAAGCAACAAAGTAAGAATAATAACAT
>NW_020537324.1:44304568-44376297 GCF_003426905.1 Ctenocephalides felis | reverse complement strand
AATATAAGTTTGAGAAATATGTGTCGAACTTTGCCTACTATAAAATGCAGGGGAATGCAATGCTGATGACATCATAAAGAAAAGCAGAAATAACACCTTTACCGCGCGTAGAAAAATCACGGACTTGCTTTTCTTTTACAAGATAGTAAACGGCTTTATTGAATCACCAGAATTCTTAGAAATACGCCGATTGGCGTATAAATAAATAAATAAATAAATATTAATAGTCTTTGCAAGTGCTAACCTAATATGAAACTGATTATATTTTTTTACAGAGCGTTTGCATTAATTCATTAACTATTAAATTACTAATAAGCAAAATCCAATATTTTTAAATTATACTATTATCTGGCATGCACACAGAATAGACTGAGATTGAATAAAATATTAGAGAATGGAAAATGTTTCAGCTCTGATATAGATTTATATGGTACTAGCTCCCCAATGCTCCCCATTATAAAAAAATAAAAACAATAGAACTCTGACCAAAAATTACAAAAAAAATAAAGGTGAACAACCCTTATCACTTTTAGGAGTATGGAAAATAGATAATTACCAATCCTCAGACCTACTGAATACGAATATAAAATTTGGTAAAAATCGGTAAAGCCATTTCGGAGGAGTATGGGAACAAACTTTGTTACGAGCAAATTTTATATACACTAGAAACTCGATTAACTGGACTAATTGTTGTCGATAGGCATTCGTATAATCGAATGTATGAAGAATTATGTTGTGCATTTATTAATAATAACAAATGCATACAAATATATCAACGAAAATCAATGTTTATTAAGAAATTAACACTTCCGTATGTATGTACATATAAATTTTCTTACGGAATTTTATGATTTTTTTAAAGTGCCATAACATTTTAGTATGATCTATAAGACTATGGTGTCTAACGTCAAAAAAAATCATAAAAATCGTCGAAAAATCTCTTTTTATCACTTTATTACAAGATAACGGTTCGGCCGATCTTTACCAAAAAACTTATCAGCACGATTCCCAACCAATATCTTTCGAACAGTTTTTGAATTTGAATTTCAAAATCGATTCAGAATTGCGGGCTAAAACGTGGACGAAATTTTTTTGAAACGGCTTGGGTGATAACCGCCAGTCCTCATCGAGATACATCGAATGGCTTTTAAATTTTTGAAATTGATCTAGCCGTTTTCGAGAAAACGTCGATTTACGTCAAAAAATCTGTTCACATACACACACACCCACATACTTTTTCCAAATTAAGTCTCGTTATCATTAGAGAACCGGATTTTTTTATGAAAACATAAACTTCTCCTTCGGGAAGTTAAAAACCAAAATTTAAATACATATTATTACCACGTTTTTTATTAATTTAGAAAATTAAACAACCCTTAATAATAAATTATATTTTAAAGTAAGCTTCAAACTTTTTCTTCCAGCTCATGAATCTGAACTAAAATTATGTCAAAAATATTCAATGACCGAACGCGAGATAAAAATTGATTCAATTAATAAAATGGCAATAAAAAGTAGAAGTTGCTGATAAAAAAGAAAAAAAATAGTGCGCGTTAGATTCACGCGCGATTGAAGTAAAACTGTTTTGCTATTGTGCGAGATGGCATTTATGTTAAAAATAAATACATCAAAAAACTATTTTTATTTATATTGTTTATTAGTAATATTGTAACACTCGTGATGCACACATTTATTAGTGTTGACTATTATACACATTTATATAATGATAAATTATAAATTATATATTAATGATAGCATTAAAAATATGTATAATATTTGAAAACAATAATGTAATCATAGTCATGCTTATTTTAAATATGACATGATTGGTTTGTCATTGTAATTAGCATTTACGACTTGAACATTCATTAGAGAAATGAAGTAATTGCTGATTAATAAATTCTATAATATTCGTTTACACAGTAGATTATGTTAAACAACGCCTAAACAAATATTGTTTACACAATTTCACTCATCATGTAATTGTGTTTGAAGAACTTCATGTAATAAAATTAACATACATTCATTGACTGCTTGTTTTTTTTACTTTTCTGCTGACGATACAATCTCATAAAAATATTTTCCATTTCAATAACTTCAAAGATTTATAGAAACTACGAATAATATAGAAATTATTTCAATAAACTTACATTTCGTACACGGCACAAATGTTTCATTTATTTTATTATTTTCATTATAATTATTTACGGGGCACAGTGTAAAATATTTTTCAGATTCAGGCGTTTTTTTTTATTAAATCAAGATTTGTACTACGATGTAACATCAAAACTAATAATGCCATTCCAATTTCCTTCTAGTATCCTTACGCATACAACGGCAGATCTCTATTCACGTGACACGGCGACTAATCACAATCGACGCGTATACAAATGATTTCATCGAGAGCGAATGACAAACTGTCCGGGCGTAACGCTATTTCCTTAGCATTTGTACAGCTTTACTCCCTAGTCGCGCCTAAAGAAGTTTTACTTCAAAATTTAGGGTCGTATGCATTTTTCATTGCCATATTATAAAAAAATGAAAGCGAAAGATTTCGTCCCAGAATTAAAAAAAAGAAAATATTAACTTCTCCTTCGGGAAGTTTATAAGAGTGGCTAAACCTTATCACTTAGGGGTATGAGAAATAGATCGTTACCGTATATCAGACCTACTGAAATGAATATAAATATAAATTCTTAAGAAATATTTATGAAATGATTATTTTACGAAAGTAATTTTTATTTGGTATTTTAAAGCATATTACTACACATCTCAATCATTCTGCAATGCCAATAACTTTAATTTTTGTTTTAGTATCTACATTCCAGATGGACTTTTTTATATCTGGTCTCGGTCCCTTAGAATTGCCAGACCAGCTGGTAGTTTTAGGATATCCAAAAGAAAAAGATCCCAGCACAGGGAAAGCACTGCGTCCTGTTTTATCTGTTTTACATTATAAAGATTCGGATTACGTAGAAGTATGTACAGATACTCTGACGCTACGTGGGTAATTTATTGCCTTTTATAACATTATGCAATTTTGAATCTTTATCAGTAGTGTTGTATTAATGCTATAAAAATATTGTACAGCTATCAAGAGTATACTTGCAATGATTACCATCTTGACTGTTTAATTGAAGAAAATCAATTGTTTATTATGTCCCCAAAAGATGTTATAATTGCGAGCCTATATGACCAGGATGACAAATTGCAATGGCTAATCGATCACAAGTAAGATCTTCATTTTATCTTGTAATTATACTATATCCTCTCCAAGAACGTTTTAGTGCATTTCTTTCCGTTTTTCACACAAAAATTAGCTTAAAAATGCTTATGAAAAGTATAATTAAAATACTTCTTTGAGAAATGGTCCGAAAATAAAATCAGTAGTGAGACCAGAAGGAACCCATTTCAAATTGACCTAAAGAAAATCTGCAAAATATTATAGTCAAAACTGAGTATTTAAAATATCTACAATAAATTATTAGATTGTTTTGTAATGTATTATATTGGGTTATTATATTAATTACTTTACTCATAGCAAATATGACCAAGCGATGGCAGTTTTGGTAAAAAATAATTGTACTTCAAGTCGCTGGAATGATATACAAATTGGTCGAAAATATATTGACTTTTTAATATCAGAAAATAACTATGATAAAGCAGCAAAACTTTGTTTCACTGTTTTCACTAACGATAAAACACTATGGGAAGAACAGTCCTACAAATTTGCAGTGTCTCATAATTTAAGGTACTGACTATTTCTAACTTATATTAAATAAAATACCTTTTGATTTATTATACTTTTTTATTTATTTCTGTATAACTACTTTGTATATTTATATATTGAAGTATAATTTTAGTATTACATATTATAATGAAATATGTTACTTTCAGATCCATTAGTCCATATTTACCAAGAACATTAGAAACAAAACTAGATCCTCAAATTTATGAAATGGTATTATATGAATATCTGAAATATGACCCGCAGGTAAATAAGTTTATTAAGCAATTATCACATCATCTCATTTAAAAATAAAATTTATTTAATTTTCAACTTTTTGGGGATATGGATTAATATCCACCTCTTCAGAAATATTAAAATAAACTTAAATAAAATATTAAATTAAATATTAAAGGAATTTACTTTTACCTTTGATTAAACTAGTACTTAATTAATTAACTTCGTAGGGTAAGTTATTGTAATGGGCCGAAAATCGAAATTGAAAATTTTTACATTTCTCGACGTTTTGGAGGTTTCTGAACATTTTGGCATACCTCAGAAAAAATGGATGTGTGTGTGTTTTTTATGTATAGCGAAGGAAATGCCTTTATGCATTTCAGACTGGTGTTTTGTCTGGGTATGTCGGACTCAATACCGCCCTGGTATAATACCGACTAAAACCACTGCTTTGCCCTTGCCTATGGTCCCCACGGAAACCGCCGTTAGGCATTACTTTATGGGGGGAGGATCTAAAATGTTATAATTCTTAACTTGATTTTTTATTTAAATATGTGTGTGTATGTATGTATGGATACAATTTTTCGGTCACGTTTTCGGGCGCACAGATCAACCGATTTAAATGGCTCAAAAAACATTCGATTCCTATTGATAGGAAGAGATAGCTGATTAGTTTTTGGCAAAGGCAGGTCCAGCAGTTACGGAGATAAAGAGCAAAGAGTGCAGAAAATAGAAATCGAGTTTTTGAGAAAACGGAGCATCCGATTTGAATGATTTAAAAAACATTCAATTAGTAATGATTGGGAGAAGTTTTTATTAGTTTTTGGCAAAGGCAAGCCCGGCCATTTCGAAGATACGGAGCTAAATGTCCAAAAAATGGCAGTTTTTGAGAAAACTAAGCGTCCGATTTAAATAATTCAAAGAACTTTCTGCTTGTCTTAATAAAATAATTGATTTTGGAAAAAAAAATTGTTTCAACTTTATTTTTCAATTTTTTTTTTCAAAAAAAAATTTTTTGTATATCGAAAATAATTCAGATTTTTTAAAATTCTGACTATAGTTCTTTGCAATTCAATTTATATAATTCTTATAAATATTAGACAATGTTACAATATTTATGATAATCTATTTGAAAACATTCAGTATTCCTCGAACATTTCGTTACAGCAATTTGCCTTAAGGCACGATGCCATACACCCCACTAGTTTAATTTTATTTGAACAGTAAATATTACTAACAAATTATGGGCATAAAATTTTGTAAACTTTAGAATCAAATATATAAAGTCACCATCGTTTTAAATTTATTTTTTTATAAGCTTAGTACTAAATGATTGACAATTTTTTTTAAATTTCAACAGTTATAAAAAATATTATTTTTTTATTATAGAAAAAAAGTAAATGCAACTAAAAATTTTTTAGGCTCAACTCTATATTTAAATTAAAATAAATAAAAATATAATTGAAAATTAGAAAAATCCATGTATTTAGTTTTTATACCAATGCACCACAATGACCTAAAATTAAAACTATATTTCATTTAACTAAACCAATCTCAATCATAATTTTTTATACCACTGGAATTGCCTTCCCTAAAAACTAATCATTTCTTCATACCGTCAACACAAGCTTTTAATTTCCCATATGGTAAGTTATAGTAATCGCAAAAAAAACGATTTTTTTATTTTATTTTCAATAGCAATCAGAATACATGGTCATTCTATGGGCTATTTGGCTTATGTCATTCTCTCGCACACATACACACACATATAAATTAATCTGCTAAATATTACATTGTTAGGGAATACTTCAATAAGTAATTCTACTATTCTGTGCACATGAAGTTACAATAGTTCTAAGGGTCCTCCATATTATCTTTGGGCAGTTTCTTCTTCAGTCTTCTTGAAGTTGGTGTCTCAAGAAGCTGAGTGACTATATAATTTGTATGATGTTCCAGTTTATGATTTTTTTTATATATCTTTACATTTCAAAGGTTTCTGAATATTTTGGCGTACCTTACGTTACCTTGCGTTAGAAAAATGGATTTATGTGTGTATGTGTGTGTGTGTGTGCTGATACAAATTTTCGTCGTCGATTTCGGAAACACGGATCAACCGATTTCAATAATTTAAAAAAACATTCGATTCGTATTGATAAGGAGACGTGCTGATTAGCTTTGGCGGAAGCAGGTCTAGCCGTTCTGAAGATACGGGGCAAAAAGTGCCAAAAACGGTAACTCAGTTTTTAAAAGAGCGGAGCGTCCGATTTTAATAATCCATTAAAATTAATTCATTAAAAACATTTACTTCTATTGACAAGATGAAAAACTGATTAAGTTTTTGGGAAAGCAGGTCCAGCGGTAATGGACTCTCAATAAAAATAAGTTTAAAAAATGTCATTTGGCAGTCAAAAATGTTTATTGGACTTATGCACATCAAATTATCAGATATTTTATAGAGATTTTCATAATGTGTGCACATTTTGTGTATTTTTTTTGGGTTTTGTACCAAGATTTTTAATTACGGTGCGGGAAGTTCCAGCAATTTGCTTTGAGGCACGATGCCATGCACCTCACTAGTATATCTTTCCGTTTTAATAGTTTCTGAACATTTTAGCATACCTTAGAAAAAATGTATGTATGTGTGTGTGTGTGTGTGTTCGGATACAATTTTTTGTAAAAATTTCGTGAACAAGGATCAACCAAAAAACCTTCAATTCCTATTGATAAGGAGACTGCACCTTTGTTAAAAACTAATCAGCACGATTAATTTTTAACAAAGGTGCAGCCATTTCGGAGATACGGGGCCAAAAGCGCGAAAAATGGTATGGTTCTCACAGTTTCTGTGAGAACGGAGCGTCCAATATCAATAATTTAGAAATCATTTTACTTGTATTGACAAAATGAAGAGCTGATTAAATTTTTGGAAAGGTCCGTCTAGCGGTTTCGAAGATCCAATGCAAAAAGTAAAAAAAAAGCTATTTGGCATATGCACATCATATAATCAGATATTTTATACGGATGTTAATAATAAGTACAAATTTTGTTTACATTTCTACGGGTGTTTTGCATTTTTACGCACTTCAATATTTCATCTCAAAAAAGTTCTAAAAAAAGTTCAAAATTTTCAATAATTTGAACATATTTCGAATTTTTAAAAAAAAATCACAATTTAAGAAATTTGTAAGTTTTCAAAAAAATTTATTTTTGATACGGAAAGTTTCAGCAATTTTCCTTAAAGGCTCGACGCCCATGCTTCACTAGTTGAACCATTATTCTAATCGCATTCTCTCAAATATGCATGACCATTTTTTGCTATCTTGGCTTTATACCTCCGAAACGGATCACCACTCTTCACCGACAGTACGAACAAAATACTTTTTAAATCATTTGAATCGGTTGATCCATACTGTTAAAAATGTCAAGAATATTGTTTTTTTTTAACAATTGTTTGAACTATTTAAATAAAGTTTATTATAATATCAATTATAAATTTTGATACAAAACCTAAAAAAGTGGAAACAAAATTTGTACTTATTATCATAATCTCTATACAATATCTGATAATTTAAAATGTATATGAGTTATGTTCAATTTTGACCGCCAAATGCCACTTTTTTTTAACTTTATTACTATATCTCCAAAAACGCTGGACCTACCATCCGAAATTATAATAAATTATTCATTCAGTAAAATGGTTCTTCAATCATTCTGGATGCTCGGTTTTCTCAAAAAACGGAATTGACATTTTTTGCACTATTTGCTCCGTATCTCCGATTAAGGTTTATGATATTTGTATAAATATGCGATTGTGTATAGGAATGAAATCGCATTATGTATATGTATAACGATTTGTAATGTATTATTTGAATTTAATACATGCTTTTATTTCAGGGTTTTTTGCAGCTAATAAGTGAATGGAATCCGGAATTATATAATACTTCAGCAGTAGTGTCAGCGGTGTTAGAGCATTTACTAATTTGCAAAAAAGATAATGTTGATAATACAATTTTGCTTGAAGCATTGGCTGTTCTTTATTCACACGAGAAAAAATATGATAAAGCTTTATCCATGTATCTCACGTGAGTGTTTTATGCCTTATTCTCTCTATCTTTCACTCTATATATATATATATATATATATATATATATATATATATATATATATATATATATATATATATATATATATATATATATAAATAAATATTGTGTGTTTCTTTTCCGAACAGTAAATCCATTAATAAAAAACAATTTGTTTTTTTTTTGAAGATGTTTAATGACAACGTTTTGGAACTAGATACGTCCCATCATCAGGTTTATTCTGTCAAAGACAATGTTTTTTATGAACTATTGACTAATATTAATTAATGATGGTTATTACAGATTATTTAGAAAAATTATAAAGGAATAGATTATGCACCTGTAATAATTTATATATCCATATCACTAATATTTTGTTAAAAACACTCGTTTTTTATATTATTTAATACACAAAACTAATTAATTTCCTATAAATAAATACTCACCACGTATTTTCGTAAAAATTGAAATAGCTTATAGGCAATAGCCAAATATCATGATTGATGCAAGCTTTTCGATTTTATGAATGAATCATGGTTGCGCATTATGTGTGCTATCTATTGTTTAATTTAGATACTTTATCAGTTCGACACGTATAAGTTCATCATCATTATAAATCATATTTCATTAAACAAAAACAAAATAGAATATTTAATATTTATTAAAACAATTAATATGATCCTTTAAAATATTCAATATTTATATTTTATTCAATTTTTGAATATTTTATTGGATTACATAGGCTCATAGAAATTCGTATTTATGATTGTCTATAATAAATAAATAAAGAAAATAAACAAAAAAAATAAATTGAATATTTCAACTTGTATTGAATATTGTAAACTTGTATTAACTTTAAATTGCTCGAAATGAAAAATACTCTTCTTTTCTTTTGTTTAGTTTTTTTATCTAAAATTGACTTAAATAAGTGTGTTTTCTTGTTTCTATTTTTACAAAAATTTAATAAATCGTTATACGTAATTACGGCTGGTCTTTATAAACTGATTGCCACAGCTGCGCTGAAAACATATTGCGCTTGGAAACTACTTGTAATAAAAGCTTTATTAGAAATTAATATTTTTTGCATTATTTGTAGAATAAAGCATAAAGAAGTATTCGACTTGATTCGAAAATATGATCTATACGATCACATCGTTGACAAGATTCCAACGCTAATGAATGTGGATGTCGATCATGCTTTAACACTGCTGATGGAACGAAAGATACCGTCGGAAGCAGTCGTTGCGAATTTACAAACACATCAGGAGTACTTATATTTGGTATTATTTTTGATTTTCTAAATAGCACTTATATTCTTGGTATTATTTCCGAATATGCAAATAGCACTATTGTGCTTGTTTTTTTTCATATTTTTTCTAAAGCAATTTAAACTTTTTAGAACTATAATGAAAGTTACATGAAGTTATGAAAATGTTACATTTAATCATCTATTATCACTTCCTAATATTAATTTTCACTGAAAAATAATAAGTTGGATTTGGCTCGCAATTCAATGGGTGGCTTTGTGCTTGTTAGTTTTCTACTTCCAATATAGTTCATAAGTGATTTTTGGAGTATTTTTTTTAAATAGCACATTATTAACCATATTTTGCTGTGATTTTAGTAATTATGTATCTCAGGTTTACTGTTCTGGGATTTTGATGAAACTTCGCATGGTGTAAAGTGAAATCGAATAGCTTAAAATATTATAGGACTATGAGAAGTGTTTTAATTATCAAAATTACTTAATTTTAGCTTTGCTCAGTCAGTTCAAGCTCTTGCTTCCACTTTTTGCGTTCGAATTCATAGATAAGAAAGTTAATTAGTTAAACATGATCGGGTTCAAACCACAGGATTATACGTATTAACATCGGATATTGTGTTTTGTCAATTAGCATGAGAGCTTGGGTTTGCTACGTGATTGTGAGTCTTCTGAGTAGTTGAAACATGTCATCAGTGCCCGTGAGGCCCGGGCCTAGGGTGGCACAATTTAGGGGCGGCAAATTTTTCAGAATGTCAAAGTTTTAAACACGATAACATGAAACACGACAATTCATTTTAAGAATGGATCCTGAACTTTTTTGTAAATTTAGAGATCATTTTTTATGAAATAGAACGTAATACGTTTACTAATCAAATTTATTATTCGTGGGTGCCGCATTGATATTTTCTTGATGTATCATATTTAATACAATAATTATCAGACTGATAAGCTTTTTTGGAGAAATATTGAAAAGCTATTCGTTTTTTGCAATTTTGTTAAAGTAAATCTTATATATAAAACGCTTTAAAAATTGTTCGATGGTTTCTTATTTTATTTTCTGTATAAAATCAAACCATGGCGAATTAATATAATATATTAATTGTTGTTCATTAATTTATTATGTTAAAATTCATTTCTCATTTGTATATGAAAATATATTTTTTTAAATAACCTGTAGGATAAAATTGAATCCTAAACAGTATCTGACAATTTGGTATGCTTCCTGCAATTGGTATTTTTTTCAACTTCAGGAAGGCTAAGTTATAATAATCCCAAAAAATCGTAAATAAAATTGTTTATATATCTCTACGCTTCAAGATCTCCTGAACATTTTGACATACCTTAGAAAAAATGGATGTATACATGTGTTTGTCCGGTTACAATTTTTTGCCAATTGACATTCGATTTATAATATCGCGAAGACGCGCTTTTTTTGCAAAGTTATTTTGCAAAGACAGTCTCATCCATTTCGGTATAAGGGGCAAAAAGGTAAAAAATGCCAATTCAATTTTTCAAAAGGAGTGTCCGATTTGAATAATTCAAGACACATTTCACTTGTATGACGAAATAAAGAACTATCGAAAATTTTGTGAGAGCGTCATTTGGTGGTAAAAAAATGATTATCGGACAATATGCATATCAAATTGAATATGAAAACTGTTTTTCATAATCTCTCATACCAGGCACCTCTGCCTGACTGAGATATGAAAATAATGTATATATATATATATATATATATATATATATATATATAAATAAATAATGATATATAAAAAAATATCCGATTTTTTATAAAAATATTATTAATTACTACAAATTTTGTCTTCATTATTTTGAATCATTCCGTATCAAAATTTTTAATTTTTAAAGTTTTCTTAGATAGTTCAAGTGTCCTTTGCAAAGATCAAGCGACATGAATGATTAAAAAAATATTCGCTTGGCCTTGACCGCGAGGCGAACTGTTTATGTCAAAGGCAGGTTTAGCATTTTTGGAGATAGCAGAAGGTGCAAAAGTGGTCATGAAGTTTTGAGGGTACAGATCATCCGATTGGACTGACTCAAAAAATATTTTGTTTGTAGTATTTTAATTGTATGAAGAAGTGATTAGTTTTCCGAAAAGGCAAGTCCACTGGTTTGAATTTTTAATTCTTCATTCCGTTAATACAAGTAAATTTTTTTTGAATTATTCGGAAATCAGTCTCTCGGTTCTTTCAAAAACTGAATTGCAATTTTTGCACTTTTGCTCTGTATTCTTCAAACGGCTTGACCTGTCTTTGCCAAAAACTAATCAGAATTTTCTTATCTATGGGAATAAAACAAACTTATCTTATGGGAAAATGTCTGTAACGTAAAAACATACAAAAATTTTCATTTTAGATCTTTTGCGATTACTATAACTCACGAATACTTTACGCAAAGTTAAAAATTGTATTTAAGTAATTTATAATAAAAATAGCTGTAAGTGGAATTCTGTCTTGAGGCAATTATGGCATCGTGCCTTAAGGCAAATTGCTGGAACTTCCCGTACCGTAACGAAATGTTCGAGGAATACTGAATGTTTTCAAATAGATTATTATAAATATTGTAACATTGTCTAATATTTATAAGAATTATATAAACTGAATTGCAGAGTTGAAATTATTTAGAAAGTATATTAGAACTATAGTCAGAAATAAAAATAAAATCTGAAATATTTAAAGGAACATAATAATTTTTTCCAAAATCAATTATTTTGTTAAGACAAGCAGAAAGTTCTTTGAATCATTTAATTCAGACGCTTAGTTCTCTCAAAAACTGCCATTTTTTACATATTTAGCTCCGTATCTTCAAAATGGCTGGGCCTGCCTTCGCCAAAAACTAATAAACACTTCTCCCAATCATTACCAATTGAATGTTTTTTAGATCATTCAAATCGGATACTCCGTTCTCTCAAAAATTCGATTTCTATTTTCTGCACTCTTTGCTCTGTATCTCCGAAACGGCTGGACCTGCCTTTGCCGAAAACTAATCAGTTCTTTTCCCTATCAATAGGAATCGAATGTTTTTTGGTCCATTCAAATCGGTTGATCCGTGCGCCCTAAAACGTGACTGTAAATCACACACATCCATTTTTTCTGAGGTATGCCAAAACGTTCAGAAACCTTCAAAACGTCGAGAAATGTAAAAATTTTCAATTCCGATTTTCGGCCCATTACAATAACTTACCCTACGGGAAGTTAATTATAGTTTAATTAAAAAAGTAAAAGTTTGTCTATTAAAAAGGGCGCTTGATCAGATAGGGCCTAGGGCGGCACAAAGCTTAATCCGCCACTGCATGTCATGTCGTCCCTATCGAATCGTTGGCATACCCGATATGCTCACGAGCAGCTCATATTAGATTTGTGATTTTTTCGGAAAATAAATAGGTCTGTAGAGTGTGGGTGGAATCGCAAAGAATACACTGTGTATTACACCTATCGAATCGTTGGCATACCCGATATGCTCACGAGCAGCTCATATTAGATTTGTGATTCTTTCGGAAAATAAATAGGTTTAGATGGTTCGAATGATTATTTTGTTTAACTGTAGCGTTGTCTCGTCAAAGGTTTTGATTTCTGATTTCGTGCATTATTATCAAGTAGGATTTTTTCACATTTCTTGAGTTGGGTGGAGTTAGCAATATAATATTTCAATTTTATGTAGTACTGATCAGGAAGAATGTTACCGGAGATGAATGCACGCCGAAGTCTTCATTTAGTCGATCTTCCTATATCCTTGCAAGCCAGTAGTTATCTAATTCAGCCGTGACTCAATTAACTATATCCGAAGTATTTGTTGGCATTTATTATATAAGCAGCTATATCCGAGATCCGAGATCTATAACCTCAAGTGGAATTTTGACATGAAAGTTGCTTGATGTCGAGCTTTGGCGGTAGCGGCAATCGAACCAGTGAACCCAGGATTAGTTTGTGCTAGCCCACCTTCTACCGCCGCCTGGGCCATCTACTGTTCATGGTGTTAAATTGATGCGTTTATGTCAAATCTTATATTATATGACTTATAAAAAATAATTATTATAAAAAGTTATACTACAACATGAACGTAAAATTTTATCGCATTTTGGTTAGTTTAATTTTATAAATTTTAGTTATTATTTCTAATTAATATTTCGATTCCAAAATGAGTCTCAAGACATTTTATGTAAGCTTTTGGTTTCATAAATCAATTTTAAAAATTAATTTAAATTTGAAATCTGCCCAAAATATAAAATAAGGCACATAATGACATGAATGAAATATGCGATTCTTTCAGATTTGTTTGAGTAGTATTATCCATTAATGGATAATAATAATAATAATTAAAATTCAAATTAAAATCCATTAATGGATAATAATAATAATTAAAATTTTAATAATCTCAATCGGAATATGAGAAATTAAGTTTACTATAACCTTTCATTTGTTTTGAACATTAATATTATAGGATAGGGCGGGGCACAAAGGTATATATAGAAACCAAACCAATTATATCACAACAAATAACACATATCAAACAAACAACTGTCTGACCATGTTCTACTACTACTTTGTTATTTGCTATTTTTTATATTTTACAACTTTGCCAGGGTGAAGCTTTAGTTGGGCTCTTTTATCACTTCCACGTGTAAACTTTTAAAGAGATTATGAAAAAACTGTTGAATCTAACTTAGAATTAACAATACATCTTACAAAACAATTAAGTAACTAAAAACTAACCACATAAGAAAATACTTTTGTTGTGGATTTTCAAACATTGCCGTTTATCGGGAGAAGATAACAACGTCGTAAGAATCAAGAATCAAGGTTATATATCCTTATTCCTCTACTTTCAAATATTGTTGTTAAAAATTAGTATATTTACTCATTTTTTTGGAAACCTTTAGGCGCAGACCTTAAGCACCGCTCTACCCTATAATTTTTTTTTTACATAAGCATGAATATAGCGATGCTGATGTTTTTATAAAGCTTTACACATTGAAATAATTTTTTAATTGGTATAGTGGACTACTGGGGTATATATTTTTAAATTTTAAATTCTAGCTGTGCTTATATATTTATTTTTGTACTTTAGTATTTAGATCGTTACGACAAGGTCGACACATGTGGTTGTAGTCAATATCATGGATTGCTAGTTGAACTGTATGCAACTTATTGCAGAGCTAAACTGTTACCATTTTTGAGAAGTAGTAATAGCTATCCAATACAACTCGCTTTAAATATTTGTCAAGAAAATAAATTCTATCAGGAAACGGTATATTTATTAGGTTAGTTTAATTTTCCCGCATGAATTAACGATGATAAAATTGATTATTTTTTATTATTTTTCCAGGTCGCATCGGTGAAACGAATGAAGCTTTACAGATTATTATACATGATTTGAACGATATTAATTTCGCGATTAATTTTTGTCAAGAAAATAATGATCTGGAATTATGGGATGGTTTGATCGAGCATTCGCTAAATAAGCCTGAGTTCATCATACATTTACTAAAAGCCATTGGTGCTTACGTAGATCCGAAACGTCTAGTTCAAAAAATAGCTTCTGGTTTGATAATACCAAACCTTAAAGACGCATTAATAAAGATGATGTGCGATTATAATTTACAGGTTAGTCATTATATTTATTATGTAAAAATATTATGTTTATTCTGGTACTTATAACTCGAGCGCGTAGAGACAGTTTTTCATGTGTTATTTTTAACTTTTAACTTTCCGAAGGAAAAGTTTATGTTTTTATTAAAAATCCGATAAGCCAATTTTATGGTTTCTCGGAGTTTAAAGTCATTCTGAATCGAATGAGACCAAATTTGGAAAAAATATGTGTGTGTCTGTATATATATATATATATTACACGAACAGATCGATGTTTTCTCAAAAAATGCTGGACCGATTTGAAAAATTTGAATGCCATTTCATGCGTCTCGATTAGGACTATCGTTTTCAAGTTTGTTTGACGATAGGCCGAACCGTTTCTTTGTAATTTGCGAAAAAGTGTAAACCTTTCCGTCCACGTTTTAGCTCACAATCCTGAATCGATTTAAATAAATAAAAAATTATTTGGAAGATATAATAACAGGGTAGGAATGATACTGATTAGTTTCAGGTAAAAATCGACTGAGCCGTTTTTTCGTAATTAACTGTTAAAAAAAAATTCTTGATGAAACTTTTGATAGATATCATGATCCTAAAGAACATACTAAAATTTTACAACTATGCGGCAAATAGTTTAATATTAAAAATTCATCAAAGTTTGAAAAAAATATTATAGTCATTTGTGTCAGAAGTTGCTTTTATGATATGTTAAGTCAAACATTAACAAGTCATTAAAATTTGGAATAATTAACTATAATTTTAGGGCATATGAACATTTTATTTTTGAAATAGTTGAAAATTTTATCTAAATACCTAAAACTCAATTTCGGTTGATTAATATTATAACACGTTTCGGAAAGTTCATGCAACTTGCCTTCAGGTTTAATGCCACTTTCAACTAATTTTGTGAGCTAAGAAGTGAGTTTAAGAAAAAGCTCATTTTCAATTATATAGCTACAAATGATGAGTTTGGAAATTGAAAATTGATATATCGGATTTTTTCGAAAAGACCTATGAATACCATGATGGGGCCGATGTTGTATGGTATGACGTCTATAACCCCCTATATTAAATATTTTAACTGTGAATAAACGGAAAGTAAATAATGTCTGTTTAGAAATCGCGTTAATTGTATATTTTTTGCTGGCACCTTAACAAATTCATAATTGAGTAGAGAATAAATATCTACATAAAAAACATGAGTTTTTATTTTTTAATACATTTTCCTAAATTGTAGCTTATACTTAACATATACTGTGCCTCAAGAAACAATAATTATTTCATGTAAAAACTGATATGTGAATAATAAAGTTTTAAACAAAAAGTTATTAGTAAACTTTCTTGATAGATTAAAATATGTCGATTATTTACAATTATACATCTCAAAAGCACTCACAAGACAAATAATACATACTGAATTTGGTTTCTGTAGTAGACGATTATTTATTTGCACTTAAGTTTGTGTAGATACTTTAAAATCAAATTCATTTATATTTCATCTATATCAAAATAAAATTTATAAATTTACATCATGTTTTATATGTTAATAGGTATCAATTCAAGCAGGTTGTAATCAAATATTAGTATGCGATTACTTTAATATGCACGAGAAGCTGACATTCAAACAACAACAAGGAATTGCTATAACTGATGAACAGCATTGTGAAGCCTGTCGTAAAAGAATTATCATTAAAGGTAAATTTAATTTTCGAATTTATATGTTATATATATATATATATATATATATATTAATTGTTTAATATGAACAAAACAGCACTCAGATTTGTTTAACACAACTTTATTTTATGATTACAGACGTTTCGAGACCATGGTGTGTCTCATCTTCAGTGTAATTTCAAAAACAGTTACTTATATACTACACATTCTTTAATAATTTATTTAAATTTCATTAAATTTTTGATATACAAAAAACACCAACTATTCCTTGCAATGCTTGACACAGTACTAAAGAAACATATAACACTTACAGAAATATTCTAAACAAATTTGAAGTACTTATCTAGATGGAGACAGAATGGGTATCATTATAATGTAAACAAAAGGAGTGCTGTCGCATACAAAAATCGATAAAAATGAAAAAACAAATTAATTTATTGAAAAGAATAAGATAAATGAAAAATTTTTTATAAATTATTAATGATGTTTATATAAGTGTCATGTAAAATATTTGTGTCGGTTCTTAGATTTATGCTATTGTTAGTCCGAACTATTAACATTGATTCTGCCATGCTCAGAATTGCCAGAATGCCAGAATGCCAGAATTGGCATCGGATCCGAACAACTATCACCATAGACAAGTTTTTAAATTTATAAATTTATTAGAGAAAAAGGGACATATCAATAATACCATATCATTAAAGTTAAAAGTACAACATCCTTTAACCCCAAAATTCTATTGCCTTCCAAAGATCCATAAACCTAATTGCCCATTTAGACCAATTGTTTCCTACATTGATTCGCCATACTACTTTTTAGCAAAATATTTTTCAGATATTTTAAAGAATGTCACCATAGATTCTCCATACCGTTTAAATAACTCTTTCCAGTTAATAGAACATATAAAACATAAAGTAATTCCTCCTGATTGTTCCTTTATGAGTCTGGACGTCATTAATTTATTTAATAATCTTCCACATTATCTAATTATTACAGCTATAAAGAAAAGATGGATGCAAATAGTTGAATTCACATGTTTACCGATGGAAATTTTTATTTCAGGAATAGAATTACTTTTAAAAGCATCATATTTCACTTTTAATAAAAAATATTATACGATGAAGAGAGGTTGTCCAATGGGCAGCCCATTAAGTCCTGTTTTGGCGGATTTAGTATTACAAGATTTGGAAAATCATGTCTTAAATTCTTTACCTTCCAAACCTATGGTTTATTTCAGATATGTCGATGACACATTAATATTACTTAAAAAAAGATATAGATAATGTTTTCAACAAATTCAATGAGTACAATTCTTTTTTACAATTCACTCAGGAACTTGAAAATGATTCGACGTTACATTTTCTTGACGTAAAACTCATTAATAGAGGCGGTGTATGTTATACAGACTGGTACAGAAAAGATAGTTGGTCCGGGAGATACATTAATTTTAATTCGCATGTTCCTCTCAATATAAAAATTTCTACCATTCTAAATCTTGTAGATCACGCTATTTTATTATCTGATCCTCTGTTTTATGATACAAACATAAAATTAGTTAAAACGATCCTACTTGGCAATAATTTTCCATATAAGTTAATTTGTCCAATTATTAAAAATAGTAATTGGACAAATTAGTTAATTAGTCCAATTATCGCAAAATTACTTGAACCTTTTGATAAGAAACCGGAAGAGCCTGGCAAAACAAGTGTTCCTGAAAAAACTTTTTTCATTAATTTTCCATATCTTGACAATAATTTTAACCAATTATCAAAAAGACTTTTCAAAAAACACAATATTCGTATTACTTTTTCTTCATTAAAACAATTAAAATTTTTATATTCCAAAATTAAAGATGAAACTCCATTAACAAAAAAGAAAGATATAGTTTATAAAGTAAATTGTTTGGATTGTAATTGCTCTTATATTGGCCAGACCTGCCAGAACTTAGAAAAGAGACTCAGGCAACATGAATTACAATGTGAAAAAATAGATAACAAAAAATTTAAAAGTACACTTGTGGATCATGCTAATATCAACAACCATAAGTTTGATTTTGACAATCCCCAAATTTTATTCCATGAGAAAGACTTATTTAAACGGAGCATGGCAGAATCAATGTTGATAGTTCGGACTAACAATAGCATAAATCTAAGAACCGACACAAATATTTTACATGACACTTATATAAACATCATTAATAATTTATAAAAAATTTTTCATTTATCTTATTCTTTTCAATAAATTAATTTGTTTTTTTCATTTTTATCGATTTTTGTATGCGACAGCACTCCTTTTGTTTACATTATAATGATACCCATTCTGTCTCCATCTAGATAAGTACTTGAAATTTGTTTAGAATATTTCTGTAAGTGTTATATGTTTCTTTAGTACTGTGTCAAGCATTGCAAGGAATAGTTGGTGTTTTTTGTATATCAAAAATTTAATGAAATTTAAATAAATTATTAAAGAATGTGTAGTATATAAGTAACTGTTTTTGAAATTACACTGAAGATGAGACACACCATGGTCTCGAAACGTCTGTAATCATAAAATAAAGTTGTGTTAAACAAATCTGAGTGCTGTTTTGTTCATATTAAACAATTAATATTCGTTCCACTCATATCATAAAATTCTATATATATATATATATATATATATATATATATATGCATATATGTGTGTGTATGTGTGTGTGTTAAAATAGTTTAATAATTTTGATATTGAAACATGTGAGAGTCAATCTTCAGGAAAATACATCAATTAATAAATTGTAAAAATTTATAAAAATATTATTATTCCATATGTTTTGACACTTTATTTTAATAAGTCATCTTCAGTGCACTACAATTTGAAAGAAACAGAATATAAAACTAGTGGGGTGCATGACATCGTGCCAAGGCAAATTGCTGGAACTTTTCGTACCGTAATTAAAAATCTTGGTACGGAACCCAAAAAAAATTTACACAAAATGTGTACACATTATGAAAATCTCTATAAAATATCTGATAATTTGATGTACATATGACCAATAAACATATTTGACCGCCAAATGTCATTTTTTTAAATTATTTTTATTGAAAGTCCATAACCGCTGGATCTATCTTCCCAAAAATTTAATCAGTTCTTTATCTTGTCAATACATGTAAAATGTTTTTTGAATTATTAAAATCGGACGCTCTATTCTCTTAAAAACTGAGTTACCATTTTGGCTCTTTTTGCCCCGTATCTTCGGAACGACTAAACCTTCGCCAAAAACTAATCAGCTGGACTCCTTATCAATACGAATCGAGTGTTTTTTGAATTATTCAAATCGGTTGATCGGTGTTCCCGAAATCGTCGGCGAAAATTTGTATCCGCACACATACACACATACACACACACATACATTTTTTTTAAGGTATGCCAAAATATTCAGAAACCTTTGAAACGTTTCGGAGATCTAATGAAAAAAGTAAAAAAAAAAGCCATTTGGCAGTCAAAAATGATCATTAGACATATGCACATCAAATTATGAAATATTTTATAGAGATTTTAACAATAAGTATAAATTTTGTTTACATTCCTATAGGTTCCGTACCAATGTTTATCCGTTAGATGGCGACGCGGCGCTTACGCGCTTTGATATTTTGTCTCTATGCAGTTAAAGTAGTACGATTGCTTTGAAAACTAGCTCTAAGTGAAATTCTGTCTTAAGGCAATTAAGGCATCGTGCCTTAAGGCAAATTGCTGGTACTTCCCGTACCAAAAATTATTATTTTTTTAAAAAAGATTAACATTTTTGAAAAAATTTTACTTCGAAAAAATTAGATTTTTGAGAAACTATAAATTTGACAAAAAATTACTAATTTGAAAAAAAAATTTTTTTTGAAAACAAAATTTTTTTGAAAAGAAAAATGTTTTCTTCATTTTGACTTATTTTGGAAATTCTGAACTTTTTTTCAAAGCAATCGTACTGCTTGAACTGCATAGAGACGAAATGTCAAAGCGCGCAAGTGCCGCGCCGCCGTCTAACGGATAAGCATTGGTACGGAACCCATAAAAATGTAAAAAAAATTTATGCTTATTGTTAAAATCTCTATAAAATTTCTGATAATTTGATGTGCATATGTCTAATGATCATTTTTGACCGCCAAATGGCATTTTTTTTTACTTTTATCATTAGATCTCCAAAACCGCTAGACCTGCCTTCATGAAAATGTGATTCCTTCATGAAAATTCTTCATCTTGTCAATACAAGTAAAATGTTTTTTGAATTATTCAAATCGGACGCTCCGTTCTCTTGAAAACTGAGTTACCGTTTTCGGCACTTTTTGCCCCGTATCTTCGAAACGGCTAGACCTGCCTTCGCCAAAAACTAATCAGCATGTCTCCTTATCAATACGAATCGATTGTTTTTTGAATTATTAAAATCGGTTGATCCGTGTTCCCGAAATCGTCGACGAAAATTTGTATCTGCACATACATACACACATACACATACATACACACACACACACATACACACACATACATCCATTTTTTCTAAGGTATGCCGAAATGTTCAGAAACCTCTGAAACGTAAAGAAATATAAAAATTTTCATTTTCGATTTTTTTGCGATTACTATAACTTGCTCTACGAGAAGTTAAAAAGTTCAGAATTTCCAAAGTATGTCAAAATAAAGAAAACATTTTTTTTTTCAAAAAAAAGTAATTTTTTATCAAATGTATAGTTTCTCAAAAATCTAATTTTTTCGAAGTAATTTTTTTTTCAAAAATGTTTATCGTTTTTAAATAAATAGTAATTTTTGGTACGGGAAGTTCCAGCAATTTGCCTCAAGGCATAATGCCATGCGCCCCACTAGTTCGAATAGTGATTTAGTAAAGTAAGGCAAAACACGACTAACATTAGTTAAAAGATAATAATTCCTGCAAATTGAATTATATAGGGCTAGGGTATGTACGATCACTGAAAGTCCACAACCGTAAGACGCATGCGCAGACTGTTCATCTGCCAAAGATATACTGCCATGTTGACTGTATCTTATATTATTTTAATTTATGGCACATTTTAGCCGCTTTTCAGCAATAATAATGTTGACATTATATTTTTCTTATTCTTAATCATAAATATATTATGTTAATATTGTCTTAGCTCATAAGTGAATTGAAATTTTTGGCAGATGACGGTTTTCATTTGTTTTCAATGCCAAACAATGCCTCAAATATTTTCAATGACAAACAATGATGTGTTTTTTTGTATTTTTTTTTCATTTATTTCTACAATCTAACTAACTATATTTCTATAATCACAACATTCTAAAAAATTCCCTTAACAAACTTCAAAAAGATTTATCAAAATCCGAATAATTGTTTAGGAGGAATATCCTTTCATACATCATTACAGAAAAATTTTATATATGATATATATATATATATATATATATGTGTGTGTGTGTATATATATGTGTGTGTGTGTGTGTGTGAGAGAGAGAGAGAGAGAGAGTTGAGCTTATCGTATCCGAAGCTTATCGGTTGGGATTTGACATTACTTTAATGAGTTTACTTTTCTTAAAATTCAATACAGACAGAGATGAAAATTGGTTGAGCATCTTTAGCTCACACAATAATTATATTTCAGATGCAGCGCGGATGAGTGGTCTAATCATCTTCAATTGTTACCATTTATTTCATGAACGATGCCTGCCTTCATTGTCTTCAACTTCATGTGCAGTTTGTAATCCCACTAGTTAGAATTCTTATAATAATGCGTTAATTGTATATCTGATTTGTTTTTCATAATTATAGTTTTCTAATAAACGTTATAAAAAATTTGATGTTGAAACTTGTTGCTTGTGAAGAACTCTATTCATGTTAAAATATTTAAAAACGCGAGTCAGAACCCCACCCGTGTTGATTCAATCGTGTGCAGTTTTATAATATTACCAAAAAATGTCACGCAACGCAGTCCTGAAGTCATAGATAAACTAGTTGAAAGTGGCATTTAGTCTAAATTTGCATGAACTTCCCGAAATGTCTAAGAATTGACTTAATCAAACGAAATTGAAAATTAGATATTTAGATAAAATTTTTAACTGTTTATTTCAAAAATAAAGTTATCGCTTTTAATTAAATCTAAACATTGCGATTTCGAATTAAATTTTATCAAACACATTTAAATTTTGTATGTCCTAGAATTGTAGCTTATTATTTTAAATTTCAATGAATTGATAATGTTTCACAAAACATCACAAAATAGTTTCTCAAACTTTGACGAATTTTTACCATTAAACTATTTGTCGCAGGGCCGTAACATTTTAGTATGTTTTATAAGACCATGATATCCATATGTATTGCCAAAAAAATGTTCATGAAAATCGGCAAAAAAAATTCAACAGTTAATTTCAAGAAAACGGCTCGATAGATTTTTAGCTAAAACTAATCAGTATCATTCCCAAGCAGGGCCGGCTTTAACACTACCAGCGCCCTGGGCGAGATTTCTACGGCGCCCTCCACCTGCAATTCAAACCCATTTAGAAAAAAGAAAAACATCTAATGAAATAACCGTTTATTAAAAAAAAATTATTTATTATAAAAGATAACCATTTATTACATAAACACTAATAGAATTTTACTTTTCTGGCCTTTCTATCAGCGAACTCTTTTATAAGGTTGTCGAAGTCGATGTTTTCAGCAATTTCGTTTTAGATTGACAAAGTTGCTAAGTTTGTCAATCTAGATTGAGAAATCGCTGATCGTAGATAGATTTTATCAGCTTCAGCTTTGAAAAGCTCCGCTCTCCACTAGCAACCGTTACAGGTATAGTTAATAAAATTCGCAATGATATCCATACATTTGGATACAGTTCTTGTAAGTTGAATTAGTTGATGAAATTTAAAATAAAAATGGGAGTAACCACATTTTTATCAGGTAAAAAGGATGCCAGACTTATAAGTTCATTACACAACATACAACCATCTATGTCTGATTTAGAGTCTACAGTTAATTTTAATTGGAGATCACTACAGAGCTTGAGAAGGTCGCGTTTTTCTGGAATCTGTTTAATATTGTACGAAAAAGACCAAGATTCCGAGTACTCATTTAACTGTTCGAACCTTTCATTGATTGAAATTAATATAGTGTCTAAAAGACAGTTGAAAGATTCAACCTCAATTTTTTTTCTGGAGAAGTTATAGGGTCATCGCTCGCAATTTCACTAGCTTGACGCTAATACGTCGAATTCTTGTTGTAGCTCGAAATTCAGGTTCAATTTCTAGCTTTTTGGCCAACTCCTTCGTAGTTAAAATGGCGCTTTTAAAGCCCGTATTTCTGTAGTCTTCCAAAAAATTTCAGCATTATTTCAACATTCGTGTACATATACCAATTTCCATATCTGTTGACTGTAGAGATTTACTTACAACATTTATTTGATGAAGTATGTCATACCAAACAACCAATGAAACTATGAAGCTGAAATCTTTTAGTTGTTCGGCTAGAGTAGTAGCCTCATGAGACATTTAAACATCAGTTTTCTGAGTTTCAAGAGCCAAAGTAGTCAAAGCATCATGGATAGTACTAATTTGATAACGGACAGCTTTAACACTACTTATTCTTGCTTCCCAACGAGTGTCACTGTGCTTTTTTATAGTATATAGTCTCAAGTGATCGGTTAGAATTTTCCATCGATGAACAGAAGCTGAGTGGTCTGAAATATCACCCTTCATAGCTGATCGCAAGTGCTCCTGCATGACTAGATCAAATTTGGCTAGTAGTTGTTCTAAGCATAAGAACTTTTCGTTATTTGGCGTATATAGTTTGTCAGAAGTGCGTCTGAACGCCATATTGTTTTCGGCTAAATAAAGTGTGATATGCATCAATCTAGACAAAACATTATTCCATCTTATAGTTTCCTTTCTAATCAAGTGTTGCTCTTGGCAGTCTATTGTTTTTCCTATTTTTAATCGTAGTTCAGCTTCAATCCATGAAAGGTAAAACTTCTTATGAAAAGTGCTATTTTCACGATTTTTTAATATTTCAGATTCATTCCAGTTGTTATACCCTTCAGATACTAAGTTCGAAGTTGTGCTACTATAAAATAGTCTACAACAAAAACAATAAACTCGATCCTTAGAAACGGAGTAAACTAACCAACGGCGCTGAATTGTTTCATTGTTTGAGAGAATTTTTGTGAAATGAGAATTAGAGAAATGTCGGCCTGTATCATTCTTCGTATAATTATCAATGTGAGTTTGCACTAGGCCACTAGTAATTATGTGATCAATGATTTTGCCATTTCGAGTGACTGGCTAAGTGGCCAAGTTCGCTGGCCAATGCGAATGAACTGAGTTTGTTACGCTTCGCTACAATAACGCTAGCTTTTTTTAACCAAAACGTTAAAAGGAGATAGACAATGTGTTTTGGCAATAGACAAAAAACTGCTTAATTTAAGGAATTTACGACTAAGCAGACCTCGAACTATGAGCATAAGCCGGAAGCCCCTTTTTGCCGGCGCCCAGGGCGGTCGCCCAACTCACCCTACCCTAAAGCCGGCACTGTTCCCAAGCAATATATTTCGAAAAGTTTTTGATTTTTTAAAATCGATTTAGAATTGAAAGCTAAAACGTGAACGAAAAATTTTTCACTTCCCCGCTATTTACAAAGAAACGGCCCAGCCGATCGTCGCACAAAATTGAGTAAAGATATCCCACATCTAAATACACCAATTGGCTTTTAATTTTTTGAAATCGGTTCAGGCGTTTTTAAGAAAAAGTCGATGAAAGTTCTAATTTTGACAAACGCCAAAAAACGATACTTATTTTTGCAAACTTTGATGAATTTTTAAAATTAAACGACTTGTCGTAGGGCCCTAATATTTTAGTATGATCTATAAGACTATGCTATCGTCTTATAGATCATACTAAAATATTACGGTCCTACGACAAGTCGTTTAATTTCAAGAATTCATCAAAGTTTGCAAAAATAAGTATCGTCATTTTCATAGAAATTGCCGAAAAACACATTTTTAACACCTTATTACAAGAAAACGGCAGGGCCGATCTTTACCAAAAACTAATCAGGTCGATTCCCAAACAATATCTTTCGAACGGTTTTTGAATTTTCAAAATCGATTCAGAATTGCGGGCTAAAACGTAAACGAAAAATTTTTCACTTTTCTGCTATTTACAAAGAAACGGTTTGGGTGATCGTCGCGCAAAATTCATAAACGCTACTCCTCATCGAGATACATCGAAAGCTTTAAAATTTTTCAAATCGGTCTGAATTTGAGAACACGTCGATTTACGGCAAAAAATCTATTCACACAATATGTTTGTGTTTTTCCAAATTTGTTCTCATTCGATTCAGAATGGATTCAAACGTCGAGAAAATATAAAATTAGCGAATCGGATTTTGTGATGAAAACTTAAACTTGACCCTAGGGAAGTTAACAAGTGTAAATGCCTAAACTATTGAAAAAATAGGGCACTCAGCTCTCGTTCTTATAAAAACTTTAGCGGTAGGTTTTATAATAGATAGTAGAGTAGCCCAATGTAACTGTTTGTGGTGAATTTCTTTGTCATGTAAGGTTTTTTTGGCTGTATAAAATAGAATTTATTTTGAGAACTGAGGGCCAAGTTTGCCCCAGTGCTCTTGAATTGCCAAATTGTTATTTTGGAAACGTGGCAAATGGACATTAGAGTGTCTTCGTTTTCCAGTACAATTTGATAATCAAAGGGCCGGCGCTACCCTGACTGCGATACATACGAAAACTGCGGGCTCATCTTGCTGAATGACACATAGTGTCTAAACGTACATAATATAATTATTCAAATTATTTATTGCTATTTATTTAGACTATTTGACTGAAGAAAAACATTTCAAGAATATGTTTCAACGTCGAAGAGAAACATTTTAATTGAATATAAGTATATAGAAAATTTTAAATTTATATATTTCGTTAACTATAAATTAAATGTAAGAATTTGTATAATTTTCATATATATATATATATATATATATATATATATATATATATATATACATAGCTGGGCACCGTTAATCAAAAAGTTAACTTCGTTAATCGTTAATCCGCTACAAAAAAAGTTAGCTTCGTTAAACGTTAAAGCGTTACATTTCGGAATAATTAACGCAAGTTAACGTTAATCGTTAATCCGTTAATATGTGTAAAATTACATTTTTATATCGTTGCGTTAGTGAACTTAAAAAACTTATTGCTTTAGGTTCTGGAAGTTAACAGGTTATGAATAAAACAAAATACTTGTATAATTCAAATGTGTAATTCAACCCCTTAATGGCGCGACGCGCTTTATGCACACACCGCGATAATAACGCTATTGGTCAACTTTCTGTTTTTATGATTGCATATTGTTTTTACAAGAATTTTTTTCTAAATAAAGGGAAACAGTTTTTTTGCGAAAAATAGGAAACGCGCGACGGGTTAAGCGTCGGGCATAAGGTGCATATTCCCCTTCATGAACATTAACATGTTCAAGTTCTCGTCTGAAAGCGAGGCTCGTTTTGGTGTCAAAATGTCTTTACCCGTGGAAAACAAACGTTCAACTGCAGCGCTTGAGGGTATAGCAGTATTGTATTTAATAAATTGATATATGAATATCTGTTCCCCGAGGAATGCAGCATCGTTGAACAAGTCTTTTGAACATGTTGGCACTGTTCATCATTCACGAGTGGTCCAAATCTTTTTTTATTTTCTCTATGTCATTTAATAAGGCATTGGCTAAAGCTGTGCCGTGCGGTAAATAGTAATAATTGGCAGGGCCGTGCCTGGGTACGTGGCCGCCTGCGTGCGAGCATATAAATGGCCGCCCTTAAAAATAGCATAATAGGAAAATATCCAATATGTTCGCACGAAAAAAATCGTCTTGTAATTTTCAAGTTTTCTCGACATTTTAAGTCATTCTGAATCGTTTGAAAGCCGATTTTTGAATTTTCGGCAACGTTTTCAAAAAAACGGTTAAATCCAATTCAAAAGTTTAAAAGTCATTTGATGTAACTAGATAATGACTAGCGCCTGTCAGTTTTGTACGACGATCGGCCAAGCTGTTTCTAATCAACAGAAAAATATGAAATTTATTGTACACGTTTTAGCCAAAAATTCTGCATCGATTTTAAAAATTCAGGAACTGTTTGAAAGATATCATTTAGGAATCGTGCTGATTAGTTCTAAGAGATCGGTCGGTTCGTTTCTTCGTGTTTAATTGGTGAATATTGCTTTACGATGATATTTATAAAACTTTTTTGGCGATAGTGATCATGGTCTCTAAGATAACTAAATATTTCGACCCACATTAAGTCATTTTAATTTTTAAAATATGTACTATCAAAGATTGCAAAAATGAGCGGCGCTTTTTTACGTGAGTCAAAATTTAATCTTTAGTCGACCTTTTCTCAAAAATGCACAATCCCATTTGAAAAATCGTCAAAATTCGTAAATTCGATAAGCACTCGTGCTGCTTAGTTTTGCCTTTAGAATTTTCAAAAAAGTCTCAAATTTTTAATTAGTGAATTGATTTTAAAAATTCAAAAACCATTACAAACGTTTTCCATTTGAGAATCTTGCTGATTAAATTTTGTCAATAATCGACGAGTCGTTTTTCAGTTATTGATTAACAAATTGCTTTGGAAATTTGGATCTTGTTTTTAATTTACTACAGTTTGTTTCTTGTTCAATAATATGTAATTTTTAAACTATTTATAAAACATAACTAATATTTTTAAAAAATTTGTACAAAATTGAATAATCTGCGATAGTTTTTCACATTGCAATGTACTCATGAATTAATATATTTTCATTGTTAAGTCGATTATTAACACATGTTGGATACTTCATGCAACTTGATTTAGGCAAAGTTGCCACTTACACCAAGTTTATAACTTATAAATTATTTAGAAACAGAGTCGCATTCAATAGGGCCGCCTTTGGCTGATTTTTACTACGGTAATTTTGGTCTTTTAGATATATACAGCGGACTTTACGGCAGCGAATGAGTTCAGCGGACTTTGAGCTTAGCCGCCTCTTAATCCAACAGTCTTTTAATTTGGCCGCCTTTAAATTCAGTAGACTTTTAATGCAACAGCTATTTATTTCGACCATTTTTTGTTATGGCCGTCTTCGAATTTGTTCTTTTTTTCATTTGGCCGCCCCTCGGCCGTCTCAAAAGGCGGCCGCCTGCGGTCCTGGGCATTGGATTAACGATTAACGGACTTCTGGCATTTTAACGGAAGTTAACGTGTCCGTTAACATTTTCAAAAGTTAACTTAAAAGTTAATCCGTTAATCAAAATGTTAACTTCGTTAATTAACGATTAACGGATTAACGAGTTAATGCCCAGCTATGTATATATATATATATATATATACTAGCAAACCCGGCGAACTTCGTTTCGCCACCAGATGGTTTCGTGAGAAAGATGAAGACATTTTTTGTTTGTTTTATATTTGAAAAGGAAAAATTTGATTTTATTATACAACAGTAATGAAGTTATTTCGATTAAAAAATGAAGTGTTTTTTAGTTGAACTTCTCTAAGTAAATGAAAGTGAATCCGCAAATTATCCATTTCATTGAAGTGCTCTTTGGTAAACCACATTTTTTGTTTCTTGGTCTGACGTTAACACAAACAAAGCGGATGGTTTTCCAACTCGTGAACAGGCAACCTATAACTTTAGACCTTTCCAACGAATGCAAAATTGTCGAAATCGGTTCGTGCGTTCTGGAGTTATTTCGTCAGGAAGGAAAACCCGACTTATTTTTATATATATAGAAGATAATCTATTTGAAATTGTTTAAAACAGTTATTGATTATTTTTATTACTCGAATTTTTAATTACGGTGCGTGAAGTTCCAGCAGCTTGCATTTAGGCACGATGCCATGCACAACTAATTTTCTTAGCTATAAACCTTGCGGAGCCCGAGACCTTTCCAACGAATGCAAAATTGTCGAAATCGGTTCGTGCGTTCTGGAGTTATTTCGTCAGGAAGGAAAATCCGACTTATTTTTATATATATAGAAGATATATATATATATATATATATATATATATATATATATATATATAGATTTGTACAAATTGTAGTTAAGTTTATTGTATTATTATGGTATTATTCAAGATATAAGTAATATGCACTATCACTTAAGTGATAGCGATATAAATTTATATTAAGATTAAAATAAATTATAATAAATAGGGTTAAACATTTAATAATTAACAAGGATTAACATTATATAATTAATCTTTAATAATTTGAAATTAACTACATCATATATCATTATCTTTGAAATCTGAAAAAAATCCTAATTTCTTCAAAAAATTGTTAACTTATTTTACACATATCACTACTTGAGTGAAATAAGGCAAATCATTTTTTTTTTATATTTTGCTTCAAAAATCATATTAAACTTCAATTTTTGTTTGTTTGTTATTCAAAACATTTTGTACTTTGATTTTTTAATAATTTCCAATATTAGATAATTTGAATTTACACATTCAATTTATTATTTCACTTCTTTATTTTTCTGTTTTCTTGTTCTCGAATTAAAATTAACTAATGAGTTTCCGAAAAACATTAAGATAGTGATGGGTAAAGCTGCAAAACAAAAATAAAAATATATTATAAAGAAAACGATGATGGCTAGACCATATGTAATTTTTTTTCATAATCACTGATACCAGGCACCCCTGCCTGACTAAAAGAAAAATTAAATAATACAAAAAATTACTCAAATAATAATTTTAGTAGTTAAAATCGAAAAACAATTATGAAATACCATATTATAAGCCACCTCTGAAATATTTCCAAATTATTTATAGCATTAGAAATGAATTGCAAGTATTTTAAACGTTCATTTCGATTCATATATATTTAGTTGAACATTTAATTAGAATCAGTATTCTTCCACTTACAGAATTAATCAGATTATAATTATACAAATTAATATTTTTGACAGTAGAGTATTTTTTAATTTCTTCGCACATTTGGATATTACAAATACACAAATCACTTAATTCTGTTAATTTACTCAGTGTCACAGTACAGAATTTTATTCAGGCTGGAACCTGGCTGAATTAAGGTAAGGTCAAGATGGATTGATGCTCTTAAATATATTAAACATATATTTATAAATCATACATATATGATTTTCTTTATCATTTAATACAGATATTTGTATGCAATACAAAATTCGTTTTCTTTTTCGTGTCGCTAATTATTGTAATTTATTTTCCAGTTTTTTCTTCGATTGTGAATTCTACTGTACGCGCCACACATTATTTATACATTGATTTTTTTTGTATAAATATTTAAACGAAATAAGCAGCTAATTGTGACATTTTATCTTTTGGATGTCGTGGTTTTCTGCGCATTCTGTTACCAACCCTGTTGCTTATTCGAACTTTTCCTGCAGTTACTACAGATTTACTTTTAACAGCAAAATGTTTTTTAACTAAATGAGTAAAGCTTTGCGAGCAAAATATGCAACCTGTTAATTCTGATGCATTTTTAAATTTTGATTTTTCTGGTTTGTATAATACAGATAATAATTGTGAACCACATTCATCACATTCTGTTTTCTCTACTAGTACCTTTTGTGCATCTTCAAACACATTGATTATGATGTCACAAGCATTACAACCTATTTTCCATTTAGGGCCTGATGATGGATCTAAAACTAATATGCCACTATTTTTTCCAGAGCAATCTGAACATTTGGCAATGCCATTACTCATAAGTCCATGTGGACACGTTGGATGAGTACAAGAATTACAACCTCGAGACATATTGCTGAATGGTGGATTATTATAACAATAGGGACATAGAGGAAAACTACGACCCATAACACCTGTTGAATAACTTAATAACTCAAAATCATCCAATGGGCATTTTAATTCTTTATAAACCCTTAAAATACCACCAGGGGGAAGGGAGTAAGTTTCACCACAGTGTGCACAATAGAGACGTGAGGGTGCTGCTTGAATATAATTCATATAACGTCGACATTTTCCGCATCGAGAATGTTTTTTTCCTGACTCTGAGAGCGCAGAAAAAGACACTTCAAACAATTGATCGATTAAGTTGATATTCCCAACAAAATAATTAAACTTTTGTTGGAATATCTTGATAGCATGTTTCAAAACTGCATTAAAGTTTGCATTACCTAGTGCTATAAGATTTAGCTGCTCTTCAACGGCACTTCTCATTGTCGGTAACACCAGTTCACAGTCCACACGCTGATATCCATGAACTAATACTATACCTAACGTAGATGGTATCAATCTTCTTCCAGAACTTACTGAAACATAGTTTCGTTGACATATGTTATTTATATGAACTGGTATAGAGGCATCAGTACCTATACCATGTTTTTCCATTAAAGATATTAGCTCTGATTCAGTCAAATAATCTGGTGGACTTGTTTGGCTTTCTATGAGTTGTAAATCTTTAACAGGAAGTTTATCCCCAACATTTAAATTCAACTTATTATCATTTTGCCCAAAACCCTGCCATGGCATCGCTTCTGTATAACCAGCATGAATAAGAGAATTGCTTACGCAGTGAAAATATTCATCACCAAGCAGCATTTGGTAAGTTATACATTTATATTTCAAGTCCTGCATTAAAGATGCAATAAAATGGCGACAAATGTAATCATATATTCTCCATGAATCATTATCTACAAAATCACTGCGGGAGGCGTTTTTTAATGGTGTTATAGGCGGATGATCTCCTGCATCATGACCTTTTCTAGGTTTCTGATTTGACATTTTGGCATTTGCAACCAATTCCTTGTATTCTTGAGAATGAGATAAAATATTTAAAACATCTTTTGTATTAAAACTATCGTGATAGTGTGTAGTTTCAGTTCTGGGATAACTTATATAACCCTGAGTATATAATTTCTCTGCAATATGCATTACACTATGAGGACCTAAACCCAATCCTGCACTTGCTGCTTTCATAAGCTCTACAGTATTTAAGGCTAATGGTCTTTGTTTTGCTAGTTCTTTCGAAGTTACGGATGTGACAGAAGCTGTCTCATAACCCGATAAAAGGGACTGAAGTAATACTGCAACTGTTTTGTCAAATATATTACCTCTACTCCATGACAGGGCTATATCCAAAGATTCTAATTGTAATTTAGCATACCAAAATGGTTCAGGTTTAAAACTTTGAATCTCATCATGTCTCTGAACACAAAATCCCAAAGTAGGTGTTTGACAAGGTCCATAAGATATTAGAGTTGAATCTAAATCTCCATAACGACCCTGAAAAAATTTAGTTTGAAATCTTGTGAAAGCACATCCAATTCTAAGATCTAATTCTTGACGAGCATCTACGCTTTTGGCTTCATTCTCATTAGGTTTTCCTAGCTTAATCATTGCTGATTTTATATCCTTTTCTGTAATAGCTGAAAATTTTGCCCGATATACAAACCTTGCATCTCGCACATCAAACTTTACACTTCTTTGTATACAGTTCAAAACTTCAAAACATATGTTTTCACCTTCTTTATCACAATCCAGCCACAATATGACATAATCACATCCTTTAGCTTCGTGAGAGAGAAACATGGGTATTCGTAAATTCGGTGCTGCTTCCTTTTTCTCTGTAGGACATGTAAATAATTCAACTGGATCCACGCTGTCCCAATTATTATACTTGGAATCGAAGTCTAAAGTATATACATGTCCACATACAGAGGTCATTTTAAATTTAACAATTTCATTTTTAAATGTGCCTGTCCACTCGTGCACGCTACAAGCAGAGTTAATACTCTTCCGTGTATTGCATTGTCGATCACTTAAAATCTGTGCTAAAGAAAGTGCTAGGGAAGGTTTTTCCGCTACCATTAACGCAGTCTTCATATTCCAATAATTCGAAAGGTCTATTTGATTCTAGTTTAAAGCTGTACTACTTATAATTGTGTGGGCAAGCTACCAATTTCTATGGATAGCTCATTTATAATATGCTTTTACATGGATTAACAAAATAGTTTTTTTTTTTTATTTTTTGTAATATTAGAATTATTTTATTTATGTAGATATATTATATTATTTATTTAGAAATAGCAGATTTCTTTTATTCATTCTAAGACTGCCTAGCATTACATTTATTATTATTATTACAGAAATGCACAATGACAGGTAGACAAACAAGAAAACTGCTGAAGTTTTTGTGTCAAACATGCATGCAGCGACTTCAGGTGAATAGCATAAGATACCGTAATCATAGACCTTATACAATTTCATGGACTGCTAGTCCCCATACATTTCTCAAGTAAAAAAGTGTCAAAAGATGTTCTATGGTATGAGGGCATACGAGGGTAATTTCGCGGCCGAGATATGTCAAACTCGATTGCTTAAACGTCAAATGAAAGTCCGTGTGTTCGAAATTGTTGGGTAAATATTATATAATATACAATTTAGGTTGAACTAGTAATGAATATATTTATTTATTTATTTATTTTAGATATACAAAGTGTTCAAGGGAAATTAGAAAAAAAATTAAAAAAATATTTTACATATTATAAAATTCACTGAAAATAAGAACAGTTGGCTAGAGCTATTATGGGAAATTAGAAAGAAATAATGAAATATTTGTTTAATTGTAATATATTTATTATTGATGTTTAAAAAGCACAATTTTCGTGTGAAAGTGGCGTACATGTTTATCAAGTTTGCTTTTTTATGTTCTTCATGGTGCATTCTATTTGTTAAGTACATTTTACCACAGACCAAACACATTTTAGAAGACTTTTTACTTCTTATTAGATTTTGTCTGCTACTAACAATTTTAAAACGCGTATTTTTATCCTCTTTTAGGCAAAAAACACGAGCGATCAAACATCTCGTGAACCCAAGTAACTGTAAAAAATTAAATTTTTGAGAATCTTGAAATTATTGAAAAAAAAGGACTTTTTTTAAAAAAATGTTTTTTTTTTTTGCATTTGAAAACTGTTTGAAAATTCTTTTTTTTTAAATAATCGTAATATGAACATTTTTTCGGAAATAACTCTCCCACGATTACAAGCATATGGACTTATAGACTGGTATTACCCACTCGATAGAGCCGCTAGTCTCCCGTTGTCCGTTGCATCGTCATATCGACATCTATTCATTCGATTAATGACCATTACTTTCGGTTGAAGCTGACTTAGTGCTCAGAATTCTATATTAGCCTTTACAAAAATTATTTTATTTATTTAAATTGAAAATAATTATTGGTGCGATTGTTGTTTGTCATGGAGCCGCATAAAAATCGCTATGGGGCCGCATACGGCCCGCGGGCCGCAAGTTGAACATGTCCGCCATAGACCCTACTCTTCTTTTATCTATGCGCCCGTACATAGACCCACGCCGGTAGCATGCCTATGTGTATACTCTTCTTTTATCTATGCCTGTATCAATCATAGGCTCTCTCCGAACTAAAAATTTCGGTTTATGTCTATTTGCTTCTGTTTGCTCCTAGACAATATAATAATGTGTACAAATGTGTATTTGCCTATATATCGGTCATTGATAAAAGAGTAAAACTCTAAAACTATGGAGTAAAATATGACCGTATGATCCCTAGACAATATAATAATGATCTTGATCATCTCTAGGATGTCAATACTCGCACAGATTTATTTATAAACAATTTTTTATATTGTTTTTTTTTCAAAAATCTTTTAGTAGAAGTACCACGCTGATATGTGTTATAAAGAATTAAATTAGTGATGCTTCTCAAAATGACAAAGGGGTCGCACGTTTGTGAAAAAGAAAACCACGTAAATTAAGGCTATAAAAATAGAAGGTTAAAGTTTTCGCAACAAAGTTTGTCGAATTAGTTCATATGTAAGTAAAGAAAAAGTAAAAAAGTATGTCAAAACAATTAATTTCCTTACTTATGGGTAAACAAATCCATTCCAAGAAAAACATTTCTTAAGTTTATTATTTTTACGTAAACAAAGCGACCATATTATTAAGTTAATGACAAAAAGTATTGAATTAATGTCATTAGTCATAAAAAGATGACAAAACTTTACTTTGTTGACTTTTATGGGAATAGTTTAGTGTAGTGAGTCAATATGTTAGCAGGTAATAAAAGGTCCACTAAATTACTTAATAGTAAGCAGACTCTAGAACAGTCAGAATTTGTTACTAGAGATCCTATTTCCACCTTCCGTGAGTTAAAAAATGCAAAGAATGAAGAGGAAAAAAAGAAACTTAATCAACTTTTACATACGCTAAGGAAGAAATTGCCAGAGGGCTTTAAGATTGGAGCTGCTATTGTTGGTGGGGATTGTCTCTTTGATTCCATAGCTCAAGGATTAAACGAGCTAAAAGGTAAAGGTCTGATTACACACAGAAAAGGATTTAGTGTAAAATCTTTACGGAAAACTTGTAAGCAATATGCACAACAAGTTAATCAATCAAAAAAAGATTCATGGTTGGGTAGTGCTTTAAAAAGAGAAGGCAAAAAACTTTGTGAATATATTCGGCGTATTATATTTACTACAGAAAACATTGCAAATACAAGTTCAGGTTCAGAAATGAAAATTCTAAAGTTGGAAAAAATGATATGCGGAAGACTTGAAATTGAAGGAAAAATTATATGTGAAAAGTACGGCATAAAAGTTAGGATTATAGAATTGAGAGATGAAGAGATAGATGGAAAACATATTACTAAAGGTAAGGTAGGTACAGGGGATAATATTATTTATATAGTAAATTACAGGAACCATTTTGTACCATTACTTAGTAAGATTGAAAAACATATAAAGAGAAGCATACACATTTCTAGAAAGGAAGTTTATGGTAATGTGATAGGATCAAATTTAAATCATATGTCCAAATCTTACATTCCTACAGATATTGAAAACTCCTCGTTTGAACAAGGTAGTCATCCGTGGAGTCCAGATATGAAAAATAGTGAAACGAGTAGAAAGCGAAGGTGTTCTTTTACAGACGATGATGATAGAATATCGAAGAGGTGGTGCAAGGATGTAAATATTATTAATGAAGACTCAAAATTTTTTAGTGATTCACAAGACGAACCTGAGCAGGGTGAACTGCATAATGCTTGTCAGATTAAGCGATACATTCCTCATAATTTGATTCAACTTATGCATCAATTAGACTTGTCAGTGCTTTGCTTATTTAGAAAGTCTATATATGAACATAAGTATCCTTCGTTTTCATTAGACTTTGTAGATTCTGAAATTGATAAATTCAAAGATATTGTTCTTTGTTATGAAGAGAAGTCTATTCGTATACAAATTAAATATGTAGACAAATATACAGATTTTAATATTAATTATGCTGAGCTATTTTGTAAAGGAAAATCAGGTTTTTCTCTTAATGGCTTCTTTGATAGTTTTGTTAAACATCTGTCCTCTAACTTTGAAAGGTCATTAAATAATATAGAATATCATGTAGTCTATACCAATTCCAGCTTGGATCTTACAGAAGAAAATGAATTAAAGAAATCAAAATCTAGGAACTTTTATCCTTTTAAATTTAATAGCATAAATATAGAAGAATATGGTATTTTAAAAGACTTCTTATATACAAATGATAATACGCAAGGACGAGGTTTTTATCAATTTTTGCAAGATAAAACAGCAAGAGAGGAACTTTTGAAGCGACTAGAATTTTCATCTTCTGCACTAAAAGCAATGAAAGAACGAAACTTTTCACAGGAAAAAGTAAAAGAACTTTTTTTAGATAGATTAGTATTTGCAGTAAATCAGCCTAATAGAGAAGAATTGAACGGCATTATTAAAAGTGAAATAGAAAAAAATAATAAATTTCAATGCGATTATACAACACTACAGGAAGAAACATTATGTGATCTTACAGCTTCAGGAAAGTATGAAAAACTTGGGCCTAGGATTATATATGACCTCAATTTATTGATGCTTTTTTTGCATGACATGTTTTTGCATAAAAACATATCCTCCATAAATTTTGAAGGCCATGATGTATATAATGACATTATCTATCATTATAAAGATAAAATTACTTACTTAAAGGTTTATAACACAAATAGTAGACAACAGAAAAAAATTAATACATCTTCTATTGATAAGCTTTTTGCTTTTTATATTAAAGAATTAGAAAAGGATAAGAATATAAAATATTTTATTATCTATACTAATGCAGATCTAGACTTTACAGATAAAGGTGAATTTAATAAAGGGCAATTTATAGATTTTTATCCTTTAAAATTTGATAGTATTGATATTCAAGAAAAGAAATATGAAATTTTAAGAGAGTGCTTATGTATAAATAAGAATCGTCTTTATCAATTTTCGCAAGATGAAATAACAAGAGAGAAGCTTTTAAGTCTATTGAAGATTTCGCCTTCCTTGCAGAAAGAAAAAGAAAGACTTTCTAATGAGAATGAAAAACAAATAAAAGAGAAGTTTTTAGATAAACTAATATTTGCGATTAACCAACCAAATAAGGAAGAATTGAGTGGCGTTATTAGAGAGGAAATAGATAAGTCAAATGTTCCTTATAGTTATGAAGAATTACATGAAATAGTATTACGTTGGTTAGAATCTCATGAACTTGTTTTTATTACAAAAAGAAAAATGAAAGAGCTTTACAAAGATATAAAAAACAATAGATCTAGTTATCAGGGGATTCAAAATAAAGACATTAATGAAGAACAAATTAAATTGGCTAAAAGTGTTGCTGGTAAGGAAAAGACCCCAAGGTTTCATCGATTCTTAGATTTTTTAATCAAAGGAGAAGGAAAAAAATATTTAGAGTTTCTGAAAAGGGAAGGTATAAATTTAACTAATATGTCTAGTATATTAAGTAGAGCAGGTGCTAGTGCAGAAAAAAATTTCAAAAACCTATTTGAACTTTGGTTTAATGCGGAAGGAAAAAAAACACAATATTTAATAACTTTACAAAAAGGAGGGACAAGTTTAGCTAATATATTGTGACGGATTAAAAAGGGGTGATGCCCCCTTTCTTAGGGGATATGCAACGACTTCCATTATTACGTCTAGCGTTGCATCCCCAACGAAAGGGTTACACCAACTCCTTAACCCGACTTCTTTAAACACCCTGTAATTACCTGTGGAAAAGCCAACTAACTACGCGAATGAAACAGAATGTACTTTGAGCTTATTTAATCATTACTAATTATTACAGGTGTAACGGCATGACAATACCTACGTACTGTCATGCCCTTTGCCTAAAACCTAGCGTACTCATAAATCTTTATTAATTACTAACGTAAAACGGTATCAACGGAGTAACGATAACGACGGAACGGAGGGAATAGTTTATAAAACCAATAATACATCTGACCTTTACTGGAACGGGTTCTCCTCTCCTGGCACAACACACACACCACTATACACAAAGCGGGTCCAGCGCCTGGCGCGTGGACCCACTGACCTCCTCAGAGGATGATACAATTCTTAATGCCATTTTTCAACCCCAGACTGGACCTTATATTGGCATCCCTATTGGGCGTGGTGGGGGAGCGTCATTGCACTGGTGGTTATGCAACCCTTTTGACGACAATACCGATTGTCGTTACACGCCCCCCTGTCACAGTAGAGTCGGCCTCGGCTCTTAAATTCAAAGTTGAAATTATTGCCCTCTCCTGGTTTTTTTTTCCGGGTTGTTCCGGTGTTTTTTGTAGGGTCCTGTTTTGCCCTTTGGTCCTCGTCTTTGGGTTGGCTAGTTTAACTTGGTTGGCTTTGCTCAAGTGTGAGCCTTGGCTGCTAGACGATGATTGTAGTTGTGGTTGCGTGCTGGCCATCCTTTAGGCGTTGTGGTTCCGGTCAGATATTCCTAGAATCCTGGTAAGCTATTCCCCCTTTGTTTACAAACTCAAAACACGTAGCAGCTAGTAAACATAAACTTACATATACACGGGTCTGATAAAAAAATACCTTAACATCCTTAATACAAAAAAAAACGAAAACAAAATCCTTCAGTAACACAAAAATTACAATACAAAAATAAGCCCGTTTGCTTAAGACTATCTTAACCTATTTCGTTCTCAAAGAAACCGTGTTGGGAAAAACTGTACTCAGCAAATTCAGAAAAAAAAGAAAAAACAAGATTAGACTCAGAAAAAAAAGTAGTTATATACCACAGACTAACAAAAGACAAAAACTTAATAAAAAAAATATTCGAAGTACAATCGTTTTTCGTAACACGTTTCCTTGAAACGCAATCTTATCCTATGTGCGTGTGCTGTCACCTATTTTCTTGGTTGTAGTATTAGAATTAATGGAATAACCGTAGCCCGAATTATAAATTAGTTCGCCAGAAACCATGAGCCCGATGATATGGACAATCTTTTACTGCGTAACGCGCGGAAAAACTTTGAGAAAAAAAAAAAACGAAACTAATATGACAATAAACAAAGGAACAAAAATACACATCAATTTACAAAAATTCAATTATTTAAATAACTAGTTTACTTTTACGGACGCGACGTTTACTGTAATTCAGCCTCTACTGGTGTGATTGCCCCCCAAACAAGACCACAGATGGGGGCTAGGATCTAGTTTTCCTTCATTGCTCCTCCCGCAGAGCCCCATACCAATAATAATATCTCTAGACCGACCGTCTATGCCCACCCAAAAACAAATGGCACTTACACTTAACACCTATGTAAGCGGGACACACCTGGGGTTCCTCAGCCCGGCACAAAAGTACCCCAAATTGCCCCCTTGACGGGAGATGGCGTGCTGCGACCTATGTCGCCATCCCGGTCTTTGCTGAAGGTACCTTCCCAAAAATAATCCATAATACATAATAATTCACATAATAATTTGACGGCTGCGGGGTTGATTAAGGGCGGTTTCCCCGATTGAAACCGTACGCGTCCATCGATTCGGACATCTCAATGGTCCTCGCTCGTGGACTACTGGGCCCAGCTTTCAACTCATATATATATAACCATAAAACAAAAGCGTAAATCCGATATGGCGTGCCGATATAAGCCTGCAGACTTATATTTATAATATCTTGTTGCAACTAACCTATACTCAACAACCGAAAATCCCAACATAGCTTCCTTATATGTCTTCTTATATTCTAACGCTTAATTTTACGACTTATCTAAGGGGGGGTGGAATCCTAAATCTAAATCTATTACTATAATTATGTTCAATTATTTACATATGTACATCTATATATAAGTTCTTATATATATTTAAAAAAAACGAAGTGAAAAGTAAAAAAAATATTTTTTATTCTATTGGTTTGCGACCAAAAACTTCTTTTACTCTGCTGACGTGGACCGTGTCGTATCTGTAATTATTTCTAACTTTACGCTCAATCTTATAATTAAGGTCTGAAAATTTATCAACTATTTTATAAGGCCCGTGCCATGTATGCTGTAGATTGTCTGATTGGCCCTTTCGACCAACTTCCGTGTTCCCTAACACCCACTGGCCTACGACAAATTCGGCATTTTTGTTGAGCTCTCGCGATATTTTGTAGTACTCGTTCGCGAGTCGAGTCTAACTAGTTTACCGCGAGTGCCCTATCGCATGCCTCGGCCCTCCACGACTTAGCGCTACGTCGCTCGGCAGCCGGGCTGTCTACGGGCTATTCTTATAAAAAAAATAAAGAAAAGAGAAAAAAAAATGAAAATAAATAATTAAAAAAAAAGATGGTAAAGGCTACGACACGATCCTTTGAATTACATATTTGTTTATACAAACAAACCTATTTATTTAAGTATAATTAACCCTGATTCCAAATATCAACTTCACCCTATCTAAGATTATCCATTCCTGTTTCTTTCGATTAATACTTTCTTTCTTCATTATTTTTATTTGCCATATCGGATCCCTTAATCTGGATTGGGCGGTCAAAAACACGAGCCAATACCTATTGACGAGACAGAATTAAAGTATTTTCAATAAAAATAAAAACGTAATATGTCCATATAAAAGGGCGTCACGAAAATTAAACAAAACGCCGACGGTATAGACGCGGTAATACACTACAAACGTTTGTTTGGTTTGATTTACGGTAACATTATCAGTGAACGAAAAAACATACTACGAAAATAATACATAAACGATTTGGGCACCTTAACATATTCAACATTTCAACTAACAATTGCCTTCAATACTCTCATTACCTTGTTCAACGCCTTGTAACATAGGCCATAAACTCTATCCGTAAACCAAACCAAACCTTTCGCGAAGCACGGCAAAACAAACACAACGACAAATATATAAATGTAGAAAAAAAAACGAAATTCTAGTATATTAAAAATGGCGAACAAAGTGGATAATGCAATAATGAAACGTAAGATAAAAAAAGTAAAAGTAACGAAGTTACGCGTATGATATAAAATTAATTTATTAAGAAATAGTAAAATATTAAAAATAGTAAAATGCAACATAAAACTTAGTATAAAAAAAAGAAATTAGTATGATCAACGAAATAATATAGTTCTTAAAAAGCGAAAAAAAAACGAGAGCGAAAAAAATACCTTTAGCCGTTCACGTATCATTCCGAACAATACATGAACGTTCATCTAATTGCCGAACTACAAATACGTATATTGCAAATCCGGGTTCTACCTTTGCAATTGTCTCTGTGTTCGTAGAAATACGACTTTTCGAAGGGAAATGTCACCTGCCCACCCGCTCTATTTAACCAAGGTTTTCTAGGCCTTTGGTTTCCAAGCCACATAATCGTCGGTCGAACTGATCGCCTTAGCTGCCATTATGAATTATGGTGAAAAGTCGTATTCTATTATTAATTAATAAATAAGATCAATTAGATGAAGCCGCGAATTGAGCACTAAGCAATGACGTTCCGGCGGGAATGAGAACGCCATTAATACGCGTAAGAAAAAAACGAAAGAAAAAAAATAGAAAAGTACAATATTAAAATCGATAAAACCAAATTCATTATTGCATCACCCTACTGAAAAAACACGAAAATACACGACATTAAAATATTAAAAAGACAAATAAAAAACATACTAATACTACAAACCAATTACATAATACAAATGTATTACACAACCCTCCAGCTGGTCAGATACAATTAGCATGTCTATGATGTAACGATTAAGAGAAAAAAAATTACAATAAACTCGAAAATAACATCAACATCTCGGTTCGGCACTTTCTGCCTGCTAATACATTTTTTTTTTTTAAAACTCTTTGCGTTCTCTACGCAATTTTTTTCCACATACGCGGCCTTTGCGCCCCTTGTTACCGCGCGTTTCCTCGAAAATTCACTTCATTTTCAAATCATAGACATGCTAGCTACTATTCCCTCCGTGAACAACAATAAAAACAAACATACTCCATTTTTAAAAATATTTGCTAACTCTTTGGTTAATTCTCGACGATACAAAACTCAATTAATTTCACTTTCAATGATAAAAAAACAAAACTTATGCCAATGTTGCATTATAAAACCCATATTTAAATTATATAAAACAAAACTAATCCTAATTATCCTATCAAACCTATCAAAATCCTAACTAAAATGTTACTAACTTATTAAGAAAGTACAAATAACAAGAGAAAAAAAAAACAATCTTTACTAGCCTAATAAATTATGTAATATTTTAAATAATCCTATACCTAATAAAATCTTAACTAAAAATATGAAAATCTTCCTAACTTACAAATTAAAAAAATAATAAAAAATATCAATCTTACTGGCATAATCAATTATGTATTATTCTGACTATTCTATACCTATCATGTTCTAATCTAAGTAGTTCTGTCTCATTCGCAAATCATCTCGAAAAAATTATGTAATTACAGGGCTCATCAAACTTCGCGAACGAGATTAACGAAAGACAAACAAAACGACAATAAAAAAAAATAATAAAAACAACTCAATACTATTTGCGGTTATCTGTACTTTTTAATTATAATTATATTATTTAGTTTAAAAAAAAAGAATATACGAAAAGTGAAAGTTTTTTTTGAATATGGATTATTTCAAGTATGCGACTGGCGCCGCAGACTGTGCAAAAAAACTTAACGGTTCTGTCGCGTTGCGTACGGCACTACGGCACCCCGTCGATAGGGTCAAAAATTGTCAAGTGCTGAGGCATAAAGGTACCCATCCATTAGGAAGTTTATTATCGAAGCAACCAGAAGATTTATTATGGAATGAGCAAGAGGCAGATACAAAATAGAGATGAAACATGATGTCATGAGCAATATTTTCGAATTCGCAAGACATCGCCTATTATATGTTTCAACAAGCATTATAAAAAAATTAACAGTACAAAAGAATCATTAGCACTTGGCTTGAAGATTTTTATGAAGCCTCGTAGTAAAATGATAAAAATTAATAGTTCAGGCGACTAAAATGATGTCCACAGTTCTGGCGGAGAGCGGAGCAACCAGATTTTACCTGAATATTTTGCCAATTTTATGAGACCATAGTCATAAAATGACTAGAAACGATACCTTTTTTCGTAAAATACAAAAATATATTTTCAAAATCACGTAGGTAAAAATATGTAGGTGAAATTTTATATTTATTTGTGCATAATATTTAATATTTATTTATATTTGAAAATTATTATAAATCCATGCGTTTCAGATAACATCCTTGCTTTTATTCGGTTAATTATACAGTCAAGAATAATACTTTATCTAAGTAAACCATTTGAAATAGTTCAAGAATAAAAATAATAATAATAATAAACTAATCTAAAATTACTTGAAAAGTGCACTATTGCAAAATATATATTCAGATATTACGAGTAACCATACAAATAAGCATGAATAATATTTATTCTAAGAACTATAAATAATGAACTATTTATTTGTACGTTTCGACACAGTGTGTCACCATTCAGTAATTTTTTTAAAATATTTATACAGTATAACACCAGGAAAAACAATCCCAAAAATTGAAACAAACATTATTGAAAAATAAAACATAATAATTTTTTTTACTTAATTTATTATGTTTTATTTTTCAATAATGTTAGTTCCAATTTTTGTGATTATTTTTCCTGGTGTTATACTGTATAAATATTTTAAAAAAATTACTGAATGATGACACACGGGCCGTGTCGAAACGTATAAAAAAATAGTTCTTTTTTTTTTATTTCAACGATTGGCTGCAAATATTAACATTCAAGAAATATGTCTCAACGTCGAACAAAAAATCTAAATCTTATATTAAATGTATGTCAATAATGCAGTAATTGCTTTTTGTTAAAGCTAACATTTCATTTAATGGATTAATTCTGAATCCAGGTATATTCGAACCAAAAATCCCCAAACGAATTTAATCTGATTTTTCCAAAACCCGAAATTCTATAAATTAACCGTTAACACCTTAGATCGTAAAATCCATTTCTTGCTCTGATTTCAATGATATAAGAAAAATATTAATTTTTTTTTCTTTAATTAATTAACCAAATTTCTTTATATATTATAAATAAAATCTTAAAAATGAATATAGTAAGAACGGCAATGCGATGTGTTATCTATTAAAAAACTTTTTATATACTACAAAAAATTGATTATACTGGGGAAATGCATACATAAAGTTTTACACATTTTATTCATATGAATAAAAAATTGATTTTTAATTCGTGTTTTTTCTTTCAAAAATAAATATAATATTGAATTTGTTTTAAAAGTTGTCCGTTTTTAATTGCACCTCGAAAAATATGAGTCATTGGTTTGGAATTTAATTCCACTTATGAAATCCACACAAAGGTCAGGTTGAAATTAGGTTCTAATATAATGTAAATCGTGAATAATTTGTTATAACGGCTATTGGTCTACGTTTGAACAATATTTTGAGCTATATATTTGTAGCAAAATTCATTACAAATTCATCTGTTGCAAATGTACAACATTAATTTTATATGATTGACTTTAATATGATTTTTATATAAAAAATAAATGTTTAAATAAAATGAAAACGATCTAAAATTTGCAACAAAAGTCGATTTTATCTCATTTCACGTTCTAAATATACATACTTTTTTCTCTAATGTTCAAGAAATATGAATGAAATTTTGTTCGATCGCCCGAGACACCGAAAATTTTTACAACTGGACATTTATTGGTCATTTGGTCATAAATTGCTCGGTTGCCTGGTGGCCTAGTGGATGGGTAGCATAACAGAGACGTTGGGATTGTCAAAAAAAACACAATATATTTAAGATCTGTATATAAACATGTCAATGAAAAAAAAATACTAGGGATTACTGAAACATAATATGTGCCTATTAACTGTTTTCGAAGACAGAAAAAAAACGATTTGCGTGTGGCCTAGGGTCAAGTGTACGGAACTTGAGATTTACGAAGAAAACGAAATACATTTTGAGGGGCAATGTGTTTCAAATCTTTCGAACTAGCCTATCAAAACAAAATACTTGAATACGACGATTTATAAGTGGCTTTACAGAAATTGAAATTGATATGAATGTTTGACCGAGTTTTTTTTTATATATATACCCAGGGGGAACAAAATGGAACGAACGCAACAATTAAAATAAATCCAAATTTTAAAATAAAATTAACTACATTTTTTGTAATATTATATTCAAAGAAAAAGAAAAAAAATAGAATGCACACACACAACAATTAAATTAAATCTGATTTTAAAATAAAAATAATACTTTGAACATTTTTTGTAATGTTATAAACATAATGAGTTTAATAATTTTAAATAAGTTAAATAACTTTAAATTCGAAAATTTTATTTACTTTTTAGGATTAATCTTAACAAATATTAGGTAGCAAATTTTAACATCGACGCAAATGGCAATCAAAACAACATATTTGGTTTAATAAAATTAAACTAGATTATTACATTTATTAAAATTCCACATCCAAAACATATTAAAAAAAAAATCACTTATATTTTCAACGTAGTAAAATTCTATTAAAATTAAAACTACCACGTCTCCGCGAAAGGTACACAATAAAAAAATGAAAATACACAGATAAACGCAAGTAGTGATACACATAGAAAAAACAATTATAATTACCACGTTATTTACGCAATATTCAAATTTTAAAAATTTACTAAATTTACCGAACAACGTACTATAACAAAAAAACATCTATCATGAAAATTAACGTAACTTGTACACGTAACTAGTGGGAGCGACTCGCTTAGCTTTTAATAAAAATAATTAATTATTACAATTATTAAAAATTTGTGAGGGGGGTTTATGGGGGATCGAATGCGTTTTCACCATTGTGACGGATTAAAAAGGGGTGATGCCCCCTTTCTTAGGGGATATGCAACGACTTCCATTATTACGTCTAGCGTTGCATCCCCAACGAAAGGGTTACACCAACTCCTTAACCCGACTTCTTTAAACACCCTGTAATTACCTGTGGAAAAGCCAACTAACTACGCGAATGAAACAGAATGTACTTTGAGCTTATTTAATCATTACTAATTATTACAGGTGTAACGGCATGACAATACCTACGTACTGTCATGCCCTTTGCCTAAAACCTAGCGTACTCATAAATCTTTATTAATTACTAACGTAAAACGGTATCAACGGAGTAACAATAACGACGGAACGGAGGGAATAGTTTATAAAACCAATAATACATCTGACCTTTACTGGAACGGGTTCTCCTCTCCTGGCACAACACACACACCACTATACACAAAGCGGGTCCAGCGCCTGGCGCGTGGACCCACTGACCTCCTCAGAGGATGATACAATTCTTAATGCCATTTTTCAACCCCAGACTGGACCTTATATTGGCATCCCTATTGGGCGTGGTGGGGGAGCGTCATTGCACTGGTGGTTATGCAACCCTTTTGACGACAATACCGATTGTCGTTACAATATCCAGTATTCTAAGTAGAGCAGGGACTAAAGCTTCTAAAGCTTTTAAAGAGTTGTTTGACCTATGGTTTGATGCAGAAGGTAATAAAAAGCAATATTTAAAAACTCTAGAAAAAGAAGGAATAAAAATATCTAATATATCCAGTATTTTGCATGGAGCAGAAGCGAATGCAGCGAAAGCTTTTAAAAACTTATATGACTCTTGGTTTGATACAGAAGGAAACAAGAAACACTGTTTAAAAACTTTAGAAGAAAACGGGATATGCCTGGCCAATATGTCAAGTATTTTAAGTAAAGCAGGAACTAAAGCACCCAAAGCTTTTAAAGACTTATATGACCTTTGGTTTGATATGCAAGGAAAGAAAACACAATATCTAAAATTTCTGGAAGAAAATAGAATTGATTTAATTAATGTAAATAGTATTTTAGGTGGGGCAGGAGCCAATGCAGCAAAAGCTTTTAAAGACTTATATGATCTTTGGTTTGATGAGCATGGGAACAAAAAACAATATTTAAAAACACTAGAAAAGGAAGGAATAAGCCTGTCTAATATATCCAGTATTTTAGGTAGATCAGGAACTAATGCAGCAAAATCTTTTAAAGACTTATATGATCTTTGGTTCGATGCAGAAGGAAACAAGAAACATTATTTAAAAACTCTAGAAAAAGAAGGAGTGAATCTAACTAATATATCCGGTATTTTAAGTGGATCAGGATCTAATGCAGCAAAAGCTTTCAAAGACTTATATAACCTTTGGTTTGATGATCAAGGAGAGAAAACACAATATTTAAAAACTCTAGAAAAAGAAGGAATAAGTCTATCTAGTATATCCAGTATTTTAAGTAAAGCCGGAACTAGTGCAGCAAAAGCTTTTAAAGTCTTATATGACCTTTGGTTTGATGAGCAAGGAACGAAAACACAATATTTAAAAATTCTAGAAAAAGAACAAATAAATCTATCTAACACATCCGGTATTTTAAATGGAGCTGGATCTAATGCAACAAAAGCTTTTAAAGGCTTGTATAATCTTTGGTTTGACAAGCAAGGAGAGAAAACACAATATTTAAAAACTCTTGAAAAAGAAGGAATAAATCTATCTACTGTGTCTAGTATTTTAGGAGGGTCTGGACCTAATGCAGCCAAAGCTTTAAAGACTTGTATGACCTTTGGTTTGATGCGGAAGGAAGAAAAACACATTATTTAAAGACTCTAGAAAAAGAAGGAATAAATCTATCTAATATATCTAGTATTTTAAGTGGAGCAGGAGCTAGTGCTACCCAAGCTTTTAAAGATTTATATCATCTGTGGTTTGATGTAGAAGAAAAGAAAACACAATATTTAAAAACTTTAGAAAAGATGGAGTAAATCTGACTAATATATCCAGTATTCTACATGGAGCGGGAACTAATGCAGCAAAAACGTTTAAAGACTTATATGACATTTGGTTTGATGAACAAGGAAATAAAACACAACATTTAAAATGTTTTGTTAAGATACAAGGTTTTACCATCCATAACATATCAAGTATATTAAATGGGGTAGGAGTTAATGCTCAATATGCCTTTCAAAGTTTGTATAATGTTTGTTTTAATGACCAAGGAAAAAGAACAAAACTTTTAGATGATTTATATAATGCAGGTTTTGAGCCAGGTAACTTATCTTGTTTATTATGTGGAGCAGGAGCTCGTGCTCCTTCTATTCTAAAGAGATTTCATAGTGTTTGTTTTAAGGATGAAGGAGAAAAAACTGAACTTTTAGATGATTTCTGTAATGCAGGTTTCAGATTAGGTGATTTATGCGAAATATTGAGTGGAGCGCCAGACAATTTAGAGCAATTTCATGATTTTTGTTTTATACAAAAAACAAAAAGGTATTTAAATGACTTTTTAGATGAGAAAGAAAATTTTACAGTGAGTCAAATATGTAATATATTGCATGGGGCAAGAGCTAATATATGTTTTGCTCTAAAAGATTTTCATGATATTTGTTATGATGAGGCACGAAGTAAAACACAGTTTTTAGTTGATTTTTATGAAGTAGGTTTTACACCAAGTGATTTATCTAGAATATTATCTACAGCAGGAAATAATGCTGCTTCTATTTTAAGAAATTTTCACGAAATTTGCTTTAGTAAAGAAAATTATTTAAATCATTTTTTAGCTGAGACAAAACTTTTTACACCAAAAGGTTTATCTAAAATATTATTCGGGTTAGGAACGAGAATATGTCCCGTCTTTGAAAAATTGCACAATCTTTGTTTTGATCAAGTAGGAAACAAAATGAGTTATTTAAACAATCTTATCGAAAACCATACTTCTCTCGATATACTTAATATATTATGTGAAAAGATTAGAAAGGCTTCTTCTACTTGCCTAATGAAGCAGGCAAACCAATGCAAGTTCTAAACTAAGTAAATCATCCAAGAGAAAAGAACTAGAACAGAATTTAGATTCTAGTCTACAGCAGAGTGACCCTAAGCTGAGAGAAAAAATTGGAAGGGTACTAACAATCTGAGTAAGAACAGACAAGATGATAAAATTCTAGACATAGTAACAAATAGCTCTTATAGGTCAAGAGATTTATTTTCAAAGCAAATACATTTAGTGTGCCGTAACAAAAGCAATAGACAAGCTTATTATCTTCACACTTATCAAATTGTACTTGTATCTTGTAAGCAATGGCCCTATTCACTTTTATTTGGAGAACGTGGAGTTAAGATTGATGGTAATTGTGTAACATATGGCTTACCTCAATCTCTAGTGCTGCAGAGTATCATTTACTTTTAAAATTATGCATGCATATGTACATAGTTCATGTAATAATTACTTAAGTACAACTTTAGAAAAATATGTTTTTGTGACAAATTCGGCACAGAATTCTTCTGTATACACTTTTATAATTACAAGTTATTAATTAAAAATTATTTACATATTTATAAATACAATAGTAAACTCGAATGCATTAATATATTTTTTAAAATATACCTTTAATCAATAAAACTGTAATAAATTAAATAGAGTTTTAAATAACAAAATCTTCTATAAAAATGCAGCTCGACATTATATTACTAAAACTAGTGGTGTATGGCATCGTGCCTTAAGGTAAATTGCTGGAAATTTCCGTACTGTAATGAAATATTCGAAAAATATTATTGACGTTTTAATTTTAGCTACAGCTTTGCCATAGATTTTTGATACCTATAGTACCATATCAAAAACTGTTGTATCTTCAGATTTTAAAATTCAATCTAGATTTCATTGCAAAAATTGCTCTTTATGCAAGCTATTTATCAACTATTTACTGTTTGTGCGCATCGGGAAATATTTGTACAATGAAAAAATGAGGGGGGCAACCCTGGATGAATGTGAATTTTTTTAATTCCGCATTATTAACATTAAAATTAGAAGAAAATTGATTCTGAAATTAAACAAAAAGTAAAGAACCCTTGATAAAATCTAGTGGTGTATGGCATCGTGCCTTAGCAAATTACTAGAACTTCCCGTACCGTAACGAAATGTTCGAGGAATAATAAATGTTTTCAAATAGATTAATATAAATCAATACTGTAACATTGTCTAATATTTATAAGAATTATATAAACTAAATTGCAATGTTGAAAATATTTGTTTAAAGTATACTAAATATATATATTAGAACTTAAGTCAGAATTATAATTAAAATCTGAATTATTTTCGAAATAATTTTTATAAAACAAAAAAATATTGAAATATTTTAATTTGCCAAAAGCATTTGTTTTCTCAACACAAGCAGAAAGTTTTTTTGAATCATTCAAATCGGATGCTTAGGTCTCTCAGAAACTGCCATTTTTTGTACATTTATTTCTGTATCTTCGAAATGACTGGACCTGTTTTTGCCAAAAACTAATCACCGCTTCTCCCAATCATTACAAATTGAATGTTTTTTAGATTTTGAAGATGACACAATTGTTTAAACAATTGAAATTTAAATTTAATTTGCTATATTAAATATTGAATAGAGTTCATTCTATATTGTTACATGTTTATATTATTTAACATGAATCATTTAATGGTTACACGCATGTGTTGTATAAATACAATAAAATCAATTATTATATGAAATCTAAGAATTTTAAAATAAAGTGCTGTTATTGGCTCTTTATCGTAAAATATACAAACAATATTTTTATTTCTCCATCACATGAGGTATTCAAGTATTTGGTATTCGGCCGAATAGTATAAATGGTGCCAAATGTTCCAAATAATAAAGAGTAACCGATTAGTGGTTGCAAGTCTAGGCATAAAACTTGAATCAATATGTATCGCGTTAGTAATATAACAATTACTGATAACAGCGCCAAAAACCTGCCGAATAGGTTATGAATATTCGGTATTCGGTCTCTTTGGAGCATGCCGAATATTCGTAATTTTGCCGAATATACTATACGTTGAAGCCTAATATATAATAAATATAAGCTGGATTTTGACGTTCCAGCACTGACAATACCAAAATTCCAGCTGTCATCGATGGCAAATACGTCATAACCAATTTCAGTTTAGTTTCGGTGCGAAGTCACAAGAACACAGTTTTTACTGTATAAAGTTTAGAAAGGGTTTAGAATATAAAAAAACTAGTGGGGCGCGTGGCATCGTGATTTAAGGTAAATTGCTGGAACTTCCCGTACCAATTTTTTTTTTTTGGAGATTAACATTTTTGAAAAAAATTTACTCTGAAAAATTAGATTTTTGAGAAACTATAAATTTTTGACAAAAATTTACTTTTTTTTTTTTTTGAAAAAAAGACTTTTTGAAGAAAAGTGTATTTTGAAATATTTCTGAACTTTTTTTTCAAAGCAATCGTACTGCTTTAACTGCATAGAGACGAAATATCGAAGCGCGTAAGCGCCACGCCGCCGTCTAACGGTTAAGCATTGGTACGGAACCCATAGGAATGTAAACAAAAGGGTATGGGCGTGTTTCCCTACAGAATTGGCCCCACCCTGGTATTTAAATAATTTTGATGCCATTTTATAGGTGTTTTCGAGAAAATCCGATATACGAAATTTCAAATCCGTAGCTCATCATTTGGCCGAGATATCATTGAAAATGTATGAAAGTGGCCCCTTTTTCAAAGTCGTTTTTTGTCGCATCTGTGAGAGATATCGACAAACCAATAACGCCAATCCGTTCACATCGGTACGTACTACATTATTAATAACAAATATTGATAAATAATTATTTTTTAGTGCATGAAAAAAAAATTGTTTTGAATTTTCGGGTAGTGCGGTTGTTTGGACTAATTTGTAATAAGCATCATTTGAAAGGCTATTGAATTTGCTTTTAGTGTGCAAAATTTTGTTTTATTTCATGTGGTAGAATACATTCAAAATTAGAAAAAACCTGAGCAAGTACACGCTCGCGCTCATATAGCACCCGTGTAAGTCGTCTCTCATTCGCAACGACTAGCAACAGCATTGCCCGCCGCGCGTCTTGATAAATTAAAACATTAACACAAGATATATACATTTATATTTTGAATAATTATATATGTATATGTATAATAATAACTATATTTTTATATAATTAAATATATATTATTTATATATTGCACAAGTATATTATATGATTTAATCATCATTAATAATTTATTAATTCATTATTACTTATTAATTAATTATTTATTATTATTCATTAATATTAATTACTAATACCACTAAATAAATAAAAAATAGATTGATAAAAAATATACATAATAATAGTATATCGGTATATGAGAACTATTCATGCCACAACGCAATGTATACAAATGCAAGTATACTAAGTTAGTCATAAATATATTAAATAATACCTTGAAGTTTTTTTTTAAATTAAATAATATATAAGAATATATAGAATAGAATATCTCAACCTATAAATACTCTTAATAATTATTGAACTACTGCACTATTGTGTATCATCCTTATTTAAAACGATATTTAATTAAAACGATAACAAAATACAGACAGCTTAAAATTAATACAATTTTGGAATTTAACTAATCACGAAGTTTTTGATAATTATTAAATAAATAATACTTTTTTTAATTTTTGTGTGCTCTACATCTCTGTACCAGTCGATTTTGCACATTTCTTATATTTCAGTGTCAATTTAATTTGATTTGTATATAATTTAGTTATTACCACAATACAATATATAATTATAATGCCGTGAAATTTCAAATATCGTTTTAATTCAATAGCCTTTCCAATGATGCTAATTAAGAATTAGTCCAAACAACTGCACTACCCGAAAATTCAAAACAAAAAATTATTTTTACTTTTTCATGCACTAAAAAATAATTATTTATCAATATTTTTTGTTATTAATAATGTAGTACGTACCGATGTGAACCGATTGGCGTTATTGGTTTGTCGATATCTCTCACAGTTGCGACAAAAGACGACTTTGAAAAAGGGGCCACTTTCATACATTTTCAATGATATCTCGGCCAAATGATGAGCTACGGATTTGAAATTTCTTATATCGGATTTTCTCGAAAACACCTATAAAATGGCATTATTTAAATACCAGGGTGGGACCAATTCTGTATGGAAACACGCCCATACCTACTTATTGTTAAAATCTCTATAAAATATTTGATAATTTGATGTGCATATGTCTAATGATCATTTTTGACCGCCAGATGGCATTTTATTTTACTTTTTTCACTAGATCTCCGAAAACGTTAGACCTGCCTTTATGAAAATTTGATCAGTTTTTCATCTTGTTAATACAAGTAAAATGTTTTTTGAATTAGTCAAATCGGACGCTCCGTTCTCTTAAAAACTGAGTTACCGTTTCTGGCACTTTTTGCCCCAAATCTCCGGAATGAGTAGACCTGCCTTCGCTAAAAACTAATCAGCACGTCTCCTTATCAATACGAATCGAATGTTTTTTGAATTATTCAAATCGCTTCATCCCTGTTCCCGAAATCGTCGACGAGAATTTGTATCCGAACACACATACACACACGCACACACACACATACACTCATTTTTTCTAAGGCATGCCAAAATATTCAGAAACCTCTAAAACGTAAAGATATAAAAAAAATTCATTTTCGATTTTTTGCGATTACTATAACTTACCCTACGGGAAGTTAAAAATCGAAAAAAACATAATTTTTGTTCTTTCTCAAAAAGTGATCAAACCAATTTGGAAAATTAAGGTAAATATATGTGCTGGCACTGAAATTCAATGAATTTTTAAAATCCGAACAAACAATGATTAGTGAATTTTTTTTCGATGTATTCCAAAATGGGGTTGAAAATGTAAGTTGCCACCTTTTTTGGCATGTAAGTTGCCATCCCACTACTTTCATTGTTTCGTCGTGCTATGTCATTTATATGCAGGGCCGGTCCTGCCTTGCATGCAATGCATGCAAAAATGCGGGCGCAAGCCTTAGAGGGCGCTAAAACGAGTTTCGGAAATTAAATTTATAATATAATATTTATATTTTTTTATGTAAAATCTAGAATTATTTATGTAAAATCTAGAATACTTAATAAATTATAATAAATAATTTAACTTAACTAGGGATACGGAGACACAAAAATCATATTTATTTTGCAATGTGATATCAGTAGAAACAATTAACCGATTAATAATTCTGCAAATTAGCGAATAACAGCTCTGTTTATTGCTTAATCTACTAATTCAATTTTTTCTTTGTTTGAAGTTACCGTAGAATCGAAAAAGAAATTATCTAGTGTTTAATCCCATAAGCGCAAACTTGCTAAATATTAAATTAATTGTTGGGCATTATTGACGAAAAATTGCGAGCTGATTTTGTTAAATCGGAACTTGATAAAAAATATAAACAATTTATAAAAAATGGGGAGAATTAGAAAATGACTTGTTTATTCCGAGAAACTGAATTGTAACTTTTGCTTTTGTTGCAAATGTTTTGCTTCTGTTGAACTTTGAATGTTGAAGACATGCGTGGAACAAATATGAAAAAAGGAAGCAAAATTTACTTTGGAACGAAAATCTTAAGGATTGTTTTATACCTAGTGGTATCCATACTCTAAATTTAATAATTATTAACTATACAGAAATAATACATATCAAATATAATAAGTTTTTTTTTCAATATTGTTTAAGAAATGTGTAATTTCTTTGCATTTTTTACTGTTTTTAGAACAATAGTTCTAAAATACGTTAAAAATTTAACTTTAAAACAACAAGCTGATACTCTGAATATCTTACGATATCAACAAGGAGAAGTTTACGACGCAATTTTGGATATTGTAAATGATGAAAAATTAAATTAAATTAAAATTTTAAAAATCCAACATGCAATACGAGAGTTATGTTTGAAAATTAAATGCTAGTTTTTTTAAATATTAATATTGCACATACATTAAAATTATTTAAAAATTTCAAAATACTTGGTTACAATCAACCCCCAAATCACCTCGATTTTCTAAACAAATTTAAAATCAATATATTTCATACGCTTTTAGATTATATCTAATTTTTTGTGCACTAAATCCAGAATAATTAAAAATTAATTTATTTATTTGACTTAATATTTTTGTTAAATTAAAGTTATAGAATTTAAGAAATGCATTTCAGATATAGTATTTATTATTTTGATATCAAGATCTTTATATCAAAATAATTAATATTATTTCTGAAATGCATTTCTTAAGTTCTATAACTTTAATCTAACAAAAATATTAATTCTTTTGCTATGGTAGTCGAATTTACATCCTTAACCAATTTACTTCCTATTGAATATTACTAAAATGTAAAATTATGACAGGGATTGTTTTATTTATTGACATCGATAATAAAAAATAAATTTAAAATCATTATATTTTATACCCTTTTAGATTATATCTAATTTTTTGTGTACTAAATCCAGAATAATTAAAAATTAGTTTAAAACCTTTGGTTCTGTTTTATCAAAATTTAATGTTTCCAATTCTTTTGATTTAATAAAAAATTTAAATAATTTTACAATTACTCCCAATTCTTCCTTTGTTAGTTTTGATGTCATTTCCTTTTTCACGAATATTCCTTGGGATTTGGCTTTAGAAGCTGTTTCTGCCCGTTGGGATGATATCCAACCGCACACTTCGATTGACTTGGTTTGGTTTAAGACGATTTCAAATTTCATTTTTGTTAACACTTACTTTTGTTTTGATGATCAATTTTATTCGCAGATTTTTGGTTTACCCATGGGGTCTAGTATTAGCCCCACTGTGGCTGATTTAACACTACAAATTTTAGAAAATTTTGTTTTATCTAATCTTTCTGTTCCACCTCACCTTTATTATAGATATGTTGATGACGTTCTGTTGTGCCTTGACGATTCTCAGATTGTAGACACATTAGACTCTTTTAATTCTTTCAATAAACATTTGCAGTTCACCTGTGAGATTGAGTCGGATGACTCTATTAGGTTTTTAGACCTAAGAATTACTAAAAATAAAGTTAACAATTCTGTCCTGACTGATTGGTATCAGAAACCAACGTGGTCAGGAAGATATTTAAATTATTTGTCTTTTCATTCGCGTTCCATTAAAATTTCTGTCATTATCTCTTTTATAGACAGGGCTATTTTACTAAGTAACAGTATGTTTTGGGAAAAAAATTTGACCCTTATTCGTTCTGTTCTCAAAGATAATAGTTACCCTTCGCACTTGGTCAACATCATTAATAATAGATTAAATTATTTACAAACGAATTTTAATAATTCATTTTTACCTTCTTGTTCAAATTCAATAGCTTCCTCTTCCGCCCAATACAAAGGAACTATTTGTTTACCTTTTTTAAGCAATTTTTCGTATTTTTTAAAAAAGTTATTTTTTTCAGAAGGACTCCGTTTAGTTTTTAGTTTTGATAATACTTTTAATTGCCTTTTTTCAGTTCTTAAGTCTGGAACCCCGTCTGATAGGGTCACCGATTCTGTTTACAGGTTGGATTACAATGATTGCAATATGTGTTATATTGGGGAAAGTTCCCAGAATATTTATAAGAGAGTTAATCAACATATTTATAATTCAAAAAATACAAACCAATTCAAAACAATGTTTTCAGATCATATGCTCAATCTCAATCACACTTTTAACACTTCACATCCTGTTATTCTTTATATCGAAAAAAATAGTGACCTTAGAAAATTTGCTGAATCCTTTTTTATTTCATTAAATTTCTCTTGTGTTAATAAACGCAATTCATCCCACCTTTTACATGATAGTTACCAGCTTGTTATTGATTTTATTAAAAAAAACAAAAAAATAATTTGCTATCTCTCTTATATTATTTTTTACAATTTTGTTTTTTCTTGTTCAAACTTTTACATGTTTTGCATTTTCCTTTTGATCAAATCCAAATCAACCACTTGTTTTCGATGCGTTCGTGCTTCGTGCATTTGTCCTTGATACGTCCCCTCCCATTCCTATCATTACGCCATTGAAATATTAAAGTCGAGTATGGTGCTCGGTATGAGCGTGTTTCTTGCTTCACAATGTTACATTTCATAACTTTTAGTCAAATTAGTTTTCAAATCTTTTAGTTATTCATAATTTTTTCTATAAAAATGTTTTTTTCTAATATGTTATAAGTTCAATTTTTTAAAATAAATTTTTGTTGAGTGTTTTTGTCCTGTGGTTTGTATAATGTTTCTCTATGTTATAATTAATCTATATTGGTGTTTATATTAGTTAATAAAATTTTCAAATTGTTGTAGTTGCTGAATGATGACATGCATCTTGTGTCGAAACGTATAAATAAAAGTTTTATACTTTATACCTTTTTTATTTCGACGAATGGGCTGCTAGTTACTTTGAAAATATGTTTCAACGTCGAAAAAACTATCAAGATATATATATATATATATATATATATATATTTATATATATATATATATATATATATACTTTTATACGTATTCTTTCAGAGGTATTATGATGAGAAATTGATTGTTTTTTTTAAATGTTTTTTTTTTTCATGAAACCATGAGTTTTTTGAGAATCATTTGTACTAAAGTTGTGGTATTTTCTAGAATCTATCAAGATCTCTTAAACCAAGTTAATTCTAGATGGAATACGATTATTCTGAATTTTGGTGGATATGGCACTCAAACTATTTGATTTAAATGAAAAAAAAAACATTGTATGCGTCCTTTATCTGCATGATAGCTCACTCATTTTACACGCAGAAGTACTCATTTTAAAGCTTATTTTGAGCACTATAAACACCCTTTTTCATATCTAGCCTAATAATGTTCCTAAAACACTATAAAATAGCGATTTATTAAAATTTTAATTGATATAATTCTGTTCATTACATGATTTTCGTTAAAATGTATATTTTTGAAGATATTAGCAAAAAATGATGAAAAACGCAAAAAAGAAACAAAAATTCAGTAGCCAGTAACTTGAAAAGTATTTGCTTTTTTGAAAAACATTATTAAACATTTTTCTCTTATAATTAGTTCTTTTATCGATACCCAACGTTATTTTGAAAAAAGTAAAATTACACCACTGAAAAGAAATGTCATCCACCCGAGAAGTGGTAAAGGAGTCTAAATTGTTTTCACTTCTGAAGAGTAAGATGAACCTAGTTCCAAAATTCCAAAGGAATTGAAAAACAGTAAAAAGAGTTTAGACCGAAAGCGCTCCATTGAGTAAATATTCCGTACCCAATGACAAACATATGAATTTTTGACACAATGAAACTTCTAAATAATTTTTTTTGTATTGTGACTTAGTATAGTAAGGCAAAACGACCGCAAATTGAATATTTTTGAGCGCAATCACTTATGACTCGTCTCCTTTGCACGAATTCGTACGGCGAATTTGTTCGCAAAGTGCACAAACAAAATTATTGCAAGCAAAAGCAAACCACGCGTACGTTGAGAACACGATTCGCCGTGCGCGTCAGTCTGTGCAGACTGTGAGACGCATGTTATATTATTTGCATCTTATATTAATTTAATATTTGGCACATCTCAGCTGCTTTTCGGTATTAATAATGTAGACATTACATTTTCTTTATTTTTTAACATGAATTTATTATATTTTAATATTTCCTCAGCCTATAAGTGAATAGAAATGTTTGGCAAATGACAGTTGTCATTTGTTTTTAATGTCAAACCATGCCTTAAATATTTTAAAGGTCAAACAATCATATGCGGTTTATTGTAATTTTTTCCATTTATTTCTACAATCTAACTATATTTCCATGAATCAAAACATTCTAGAAAATTTCCCGAACAAACTTCAGGGAGATTCATGAAAATCCGAATTATAGTTTAGGAGGATTAATGAAACTTACATTGTTACAGAAGAATTTTATATATAAGACTAGATGACCCGACAGACGTTGTCCTGTACTAACCTCTACGTTTTTTTAATATCCTATACTAATATTTATACCGTTCAGTTAAAAATAATCATTATTGTTCTTCGAGTTACTATTTATACCAATATATGAGTGATGTTAAATGTAGTACTGTTTCAAATAAAATGATTATTCTTAATTACCACACTTTAATTATCCCTTTAAAAAATATTAAAATATTAAAAAATCAATAAAATTATACATTGAAAATCATACACTGCGATTTATAGAACAAATTTATTTCCAATAGCTCAATTTATTTTATTGAGTTTGAAATTGAATACAATATATTTAGATATGCCTGTAGATGTGGATGTTTAAACGAATGATTTATTGTTTATTCACGGCTAAAGCATTGATTTTCCAAATTTATCACCATGTATTTATTGTCATAGAATAGATACACGTATTGAAAATTGAAATCTTTTAAAAAGTATAACAAATTCAGAAAGAATTAATATATAGCATGCGGTCAAGGTACAATATCACCTTCGATTTTTCTACCCAAAATAATTACTTCAATAATGCTGCCTACAATTTTTATAATTTCGTACCATATTTTAACTGGCTTTTAGTATTTTAATATCTAAATTGCATTTTTCACACTAATAATTCAATATACATTATTACTTAAGTTCATATTTGAAGTGAATTAATTTGTCAAATTTTGTTCACATGTGCTCTATTCAACCTACTATTAACAAAATTATTGCAGTAAATGGAGATGAAAAAAGCGTATGCCCAGCTAATCTTAATCTAAAGTTCAGAAGTGAAAACAATTTGCATTTCGTCACCACCCCCCGCATTAATTGGATTATAACTCTTTTAATTTTGATTTTGTTATAACTTGTAATATACTATTTTAAAGGTGATTGAATGAGCTACAACTTTCTCTATCATAAATTTTACCGTAACTTCTCTGTAAAAGGGTAAATTTTCAAATTTTTGCGAGGAGAGATAGAAAATGAATTAAGTATTTTTTCTTTGACCTGCTTTTTGAAAAGTTTTAAGTAACACTCGTAGAATTAAAGTAAATTTAATAAAAAGTATATATGTAGAGCAGAGCGAGGCACAAACGTCCAATTTGACTTTGAGCAAATATACTATATTGTGAAAACCATAACAATTATATCACAACAAATAGCACATATCAAACGAACAATTATCCGACTACTTTCAGTAAACTGCCTTCTACTTTATTATTGTAGGAATGTGTTTTTTGATACATTTCAAAAATTTGTTATCTAGACCTTTTTACCATATAGGCGGAGTAACTTTAAACGGGCAAGTGGCTAAAAGGTTTAAAGCCTCATTATAATTTTAAGGGTATTTTACAAAATAATTACATTTTTAACTAATACTAAAAAACTACCAACGGAAAAAAATAATGCTTAACTTTACTAATTTTTGACACATTGGTGGTGGACCTTTTTAACCCCGGACCTTCATATATTACTATCTATTCTTCGATAAATTCTGGGAAATTATAACTGGGAAAATGTTATTCGACAAAATGTCCATTAGATCGGTACTAAATTTAGGTTCTGAAATCAAATAACATAAATAAAAAATAAAATAACCTAGAAAATGTTTTATAAATACCAATGAGCAGTGGCGTCGGAACCGTGTGGGCTGGGCAGAAAAAACGAGCCCACCCATTTAAAATTTGCTTCCGACGCCACTGCCAATGAGTATATAACTATACAAATGAGATCTTTCAGAGCACCGTGTTTGAGAATAATATGCCAAACAATGCAACAACAAATTTTATATTAACATTTCAAAAAAGTTGATATTTTAGTCTCTAGTAACACTTGCGGCCCGCCGTTTACTAACGTTTTTGTATATAAATAAAACTACTTACTACAATTTAATCATAATTAAATAATATTCACGTGAATCATCCTATTAAACGTAATTGAACATCATCTGCCTAAAACGTTTGACATTTCACGTATAAGCCACCATCCATTGTTTTATTCAAATTACGCTTCTACACAAATTCCGACCATCTCTGGATTGGCACGAATTTTTCAAGACTATGACTGGCCAAATCGGTTTAGCCGTTTTCGATTCTATAATTCGATTTGACAGATGATTATTTTTTAACTTTTAAATGCAGTCGTGTTTTGCCTTACAATACAAAAATAACTTACTTATTCAAAAAATTATTTAGAAGTTTCATTGTGTCAAAAATTCATATGTTTGGCATTGGATACGAAATATTTACTCAAGTCAATGGAGCGTTTTGGGTCTGAATATTTTTAATGTGCTCCAATTTGCATGAAATTTTGGAAATAGGTCATCTTACTATCAAGTTTAAAAGTGAAAATAATTGAGACTCCTTTGCCACTTCCCGGGGGGATGACATCCCTTTTCAGTGGTGCAATTGTATCTCTTTCAAAATAACGTTGGATATCGATAAAAGAACTATTTAGAAGAGTAAAATGTTTCATAATGTTTTTCAAAAAAAGCAATTACTTTTCAAGTTACTGGCCACTAAAAATTTGTTTTTTTTTTTTGCGTTTTTCGTCGTTTTTTGCAAATATTTTTAAAGATATACATTTTAACGAAAATCGTGTAATTAACAAAATTATATCAATTGAAGTCTTAATAAATCGGTGTTCTAAGAACAATATTAGGCTGAATATGAAAATGGGGTTTTATAGTACTCAAAATGAGCTTTAAAATGAGTATTTCTGCGTGTAAATTGAGTGAGCTAACATGCAGATAAAAGACGCATACTCGCATACAATGTTTTTTTTTTTCATTTAAATCAAATGGTTCATGAGTGCCATTTCCATCAAAATTAAAAATAATCGTATTTCCTCCAGAATTAACTTGGTTTAAGAGACCTTGATGGATTCTAAAAAATACCACAAATTTAGTACAAACGATTTCCAAAAAACTCATGATTTCATGAAAAAAAATCGATTTAAAAAAAAAACAATTTCTTATTATTATATCTCTGAAAGAATAAAAGATACGTATAAAGGTATATAGATGAAAATTCAAGGTCTTTTTCTGACTAAATATTGCTTTTAACACGTTAACTGCCGTGTCACCCGTATTCGGGTGGCAGCAAGAGTTCTCATCAGGCCACGTCACCCGTATTCGGGTGACAGCAAGAGTTCTCATCAGGTCACGTCGGGTGACTCCTTCTAAAGGATTTCCAAAAATATTTAGATAAATATATGACAGTAGATAATAATACTGTTGAATTTTTTTAAAAATCGTTTATTAACAAAATTATTTACAGTGCAAAATATTGAAGCATTTACTGCAAAGTTGCGGTTGACCAGGGCAGCTTGGACAAAAAGTAGTGGGTTTTCTGAGATTTGCTCGTGTCTTAGATCGTTCCAGTTTTTTTGTCTTCTTTTATTTGCGTAACACCGCTTGGATGCGCGTCTAAGGCTTTTCCCCAAATTACTTATGCGAACGGCGATGCAATGCGTATTTCGTCGAACAGAAGGCAATGTTAAATCTTCACTCAGTCCTAGTAACTTTGCAGCAATCAGTTCTCTGAATCGTCTAATATTTACAGTTTTTTTTGTTGCAATTTTGTAAACGACCAAAGCGTGTACGATTGACGTCCCCAGTAGAAGTTCAACACCAAGCTTCCTATACCACTTGATTCCTTTCCTCATCATCGAAGCATAGGAAACCATTTGGTCTGAATAATCTATACCACATTTACCCTTATTATATTCGAGGACGGCCAGAGGTTTGGTCTTGCATGCGGTAGCAGAGCACGCATCTTACAGTACTGTGGCACGGGTGGCCTGACGGGGATTTTGTTGTAAACACGCGTGGCAGTCAACGTGTTAATTATTTTTCTGTTCCACAAATATTGATAGAGTTATGATTGTTTAAAGTTCAAAGAGTGCGTGGCTGTCCAACCAGAGTGTCTTTCGAACCCTTTAACCCTTCGCCGTTTCAAAATAAGAGAAGTTACGGTAAAATTTATGATAGAAAAAGTTGTAGCTCATTTGATTACCTTCAAAATAGTGTATTACAAGTTTTGATAAAATAAGAATCAAAAGAGTTATAATCCAATTAATGCGGTGGGTGGTGACGGAGTGCAAATTGTTTTCACTTCTTAAGATTTAGGATTAGCCTAAGACAAGACACACGCTTTTTTCCTCTCCATTTACTGCAATAATTTTGTTGATCGTAGGTAGTATAGAGCACATGTGAACAGTATTTCACAAATTAATCCACTTCAAATATAAACTTAAGTAATAATGTATATTGAATTAATAGTGAGAAAAATGTAATTTAGATATTAAAATTACTAAAAACCAGTTAAAATATGGTACAAATATATAAAAATTATAGGCAACATTATTGAAGCAATTACTTTGGGTAGAAAAATTCAACATGATATTGTACCTTTACCGCGAATGCTATATATTAATTCTTTCTGAATTTGTTATACCCTTTAAAAAACATCAATTTTCAATACGTGTATCTTATGCTATGACCATAAATCACAAAGGCAGATTATGATTTTTTGTGTGATACATTTGGAAAATCAATGTTTTAGTCGGGAATAAACAAAAAATCGTTCATTTATACATCCACATCTACAGGTATGACCAAAAATACTATAACCCTTAATATTAAATTAAATTGGAAATAAATTTGTACTATAAATTCCAGTGTTCAATTTTAATATACATTTTTATTCAACATATTTTTATATTTGTTAAAGGGATAATTAAAGTATTAACTGTGGGAATTGAGAATCATCATTTTATTTAAAGCAGTTTTACATTTAACATCACTCATATATTTGTGTAAATAGTAATTCAACAAAAATTATTACTATTATATATATATATATATATATATATATATTAGAAAAAGATGTGATTAAATATATATTATTAGACATCGGCATTAAATTTCCAGATATTTTATAAAAACAAATAATACTGAATACAAAGGGTATGGGCGCATTGCCATGCGGAATCGGCATTTATACGCCATTTTATAGATCTAAATGATTAAAACAAATATATCAATTTTCAACTTTGTACCTCATCTTATGGCCGAGATATCATTGAAAATATGCCAAAGTGCCCCCTTCTTTCAAACTCACTTTTTCGCGTAACCATAAAAGATAACGAAAATATTATTACGTGATTCTATTCACATTGACTCAGACCACATTATGTAGAACAATCGATGCCAAAAAAATTTTCATTATTAGCTGAAAAAAACAAAATAATTTTTCAATTGGTGTTTTCGTGCAATGCGTTTAGTTGGACCACTTTCTAATTAGCGTTATTCGAAAGCCTAATGTTTCTTCTTTAAGTACTGCAAATATTGTTCAAATCAATTTGGTGGAACACGTTGGAAAATTGAAAAAACCGGAGTCAGTACACCCGCGCGTAACGCTAATAGATAGTACCCATAGATAAGTAAGCATAGTACACTGCTGTTGCATAGAATTCGTTCGTACGCAAAGCAGTGCGCGATGCGCACGAAACGATTCGGGCGAACGACGTACTGATTAGTTTTTCACAAAGACAGGTTGGAGATACGGAGCAAAGATAGAAACCGAGTTTTTAAAGAAACGAAAAATCCGATTTAAATGATTCAAAAAAGCTTTTGCTTTTTCGGACGACAAAATTGTTTCTCAAAAAAAAAAAAACGAGAAAATATATTTTTGTTAATTCTCTTTTTTTTAATATCGAAAATAATTCGAATCGTATAAATAATTTCAACTTTGCCATTCAATTTATGCAATTCTTAGAAATACTTTTCAGGCAAACATAAACATTTTGTCTACAAATTCCAATAATAAAGTTAATTTTTGGAATATTTCATTACAACACGGGAAAAATATTCATTCATTAGAGAGTGTGGTCAAGTTCAAAGAGCAGTTAAATATGAAGATCCGTTATGACGGCGAAAGCAGCAAAGACTTTGAAGCTCCCGTATTCTCAAACTATTAATTTTACAATTACGGTTTTGGAAAAAATTGTAGGAAATTTTATCTAGTTTAATTCGTGCATAGCTACTTTTATCGTAGAATGAGCCGGAAAGGAGATATTTAACAAAAACAGTTTTTGACGCTCTTTTTTCAATATGGCGACGACTTGCCGTGAAAATTTGAGGTGTAAAATTCGGAAAGAGCCTCGAAATCTATAAGATTACCAATTTTCAGAATTCCCGGAGTACTGTATCGGCAACAGTCTTTTTTGCATCAAATGACTGCACTATTAGTATATTGTCTAGGGACTGCACTATCTAGTTTTTTTCAAAATTGTCAAAATTCTCGAATATCTTTTTTTTTCAAAATTTATAACCTTTTTTTAAGTTTTAAAATTCTAAAGTTACAGTTGTTACAGTAAATTTGCCTTAAGGCGCAATGGAATGCACGGCACAATATTCGATATCCAAGTTCATAGATAAATAAGCATGTTCGATATCCAAGTTTGAGTCAAATATTCTTTTAGTAATCGACACTAGTGTGCTCTTGAAACGCGTGGCGACAATTCTGTTACAATAAACCCTTGTACGATCCACTCTGTCTTTACATGGTGCGATGTGCATCATCGCCTTTTACAGATTTTTGACAGCTTCGTACTGTCAAGTACTATACAGTGCTTTGAGTTGAGTTTTTCTAAGCCATATAATTCATCATGGCCTCCATACATTTAATGTGATTTGAAGTATTTATTTATTTTTATGCGGTTCATATTTATATTTATCTGAAATCGGATGTTGTGCATTTCGTGACTTAAATACTTTACCTTAGTGTTTCTATAAAATATTGATTTGTGTAATTCATCCAGCTGAAAAATGAATGGATTGAGTTTTAGCGAGCTTTGTTGCTTATTCTGCTGTCCGCCTTGTCCGGGACGAATTGCAGCAAAACTTGCATTTTTACCGCCAGAACCAACTTATGATTATACAGCCGATGAATCTGGATCTAAATTTACTATAAATTTAACCGATAGAGCCGAATGGCAATATTCTGAACGAGAAAAGGAAAATGTGGAAGGTTTTTTTGCACGGACCTCGAGGGGCAATCGAATAGCATGTTTGTTTGTGCGTTGCAGTACCAATGCCAGATTTACCATTTTATTTTCTCATGGAAATGCAGTCGATTTAGGACAAATGAGTAGTTTTTACTTGGGGCTGGGTTCTAGAATAAATTGCAATATATTTAGTTATGATTACTCTGGATATGGAATGAGTGCTGGGAAGCCATCTGAAAAAAATCTCTATGCCGACATAGATGCTGCTTGGCATGCACTGAGAACTCGTTTTGGTATTAGTCCTGAAAACATTATATTATACGGACAAAGCATAGGTACTGTTCCAACAGTTGATTTAGCTTCAAGATATGAAGTTGGTGCTGTTATTTTACACTCACCACTTATGTCAGGAATGAGGGTTGCTTTCCCGAATACCAAGCGAACATGGTTCTTCGATGCTTTTCCCAGGTTTGCTCATAATTTTAATCATTTATTATGTAATTTATGTGTAAACAAAATCATAATTATAATATTAATTATGAGTAATCTATTATACTTATTTACTGACAATTATAAGCGGTTTTTTTCCTTTTTACATATCTATTTCACAGAAATATGTGTGTCTAGCGTTAAAACTTTGTATGAGATCATGTTTATCTATTTTTGTCTCTTATATAGATGATATTTCCCTTAAACGTAGTTAACTTACTACATTTTTATATTATTTTAATTTCACATTTTTTACAATTATGATTAAATATAATTTTACAATGGTGGTTTATTAAAATAAAATAGAAGGAAGAATAGTAGAATGTAATGAAATTTCTATTAATTGAAAGGCATAATTAAATAAACATATAGTAGTCGTGAAAGAATTGGCAACTTTTTTATAGTATATAATGTCCCTTTAAAAAAGTTGCCAATTTTTTATTGATTATTATATGCAAATTTAACTGTCTCTTTTAATTATTAGAATTACTTTACATTTACCATTTACTAATTACCAATTAATTTACTTTTAGTATATTATGTCACTAAAGGTAACTTAATTTGAAATGTCTTCTCTGGAGTTGTAGTATTACCAACTTACTTCTAAGAAAGTATTTAAAATAATCAAAAAATGATTTTTGTATGTGAAATTATTTTCAAAAACAAACCATTAATCAAATTTTTTACGATTAACGATATTTTATACCTACTTTAGATTTACGTTTATTACTAAACATGGATATTATATACTGTATTAACTATATGCATAATATTACTTTGTGGTTTAAATATTATACATATATAAATTTGATTTAGTGGATGTACTTTTTATATACAATACTCCTCGTAACAAATCACTTCAGTGATTAGAATGTGGCGTGAATTCGATTTGTATGTAAATTGTATTAAATAAAACTACTGGTGTTTGGCATTGTGCCTTAAGGCAAATTGCTGAACTTTCCGTGCCAGAATTCAATATTCTACGGAAGAAAATCAGTAATCAATAAATATTGATCATTATAATCACTATATGTTCATAAAATATACAGTCACGATCTTATCGCTCAAAACACTTGAGAAAGTTTACATTAGCAAGAGGTGAGGAATAAATCCATCTGAGGATAAATTTCTTACGATTAGAATAACGTATGTGAAATATATACATTACATACAAATTTATGTTTAAAGTATGAAACTTTATGTTTTTAAAAATTTTGAAAAAAAAATTCTGAATATTTTGAAATTAGTTTTAACCGTATAAGTAATCTTTAGAAATTAACAATCTTGGTACGGAACCCAACAAAATTGTAACAAATTTAATGCATTTTTAAAAAATCAAATATTTGATAATATGATGTGCATATGTCTAATAATAATTTTGACCGCAAATATGATTTTTTTTTCTCTCAATCTTTGAACCTGCTAGACCTGTCTTACCAAAATATTTCATCAATTTTTCATTTTGCCAATACAAGTAAAATGTTTTTTGAATCATTCAAATCGGGTACTTCGTTACTTCAAAAACTGAATTACCGTTTTTGGTACTTTTTGCTCCGTGTCTTCGAAATGGCTGGACCTGTCTTTGTCAAAAACTAGTCAGGACGTCTTCTCATCAATAGGAATCGAATGTTTTTTGAATCATTCAAATCGGTTGATTCGTGCGGCCGAAATCGTGGACGAAAAATTGTATCCAAACATACATACAAACACACACACATACATAATTTTTTTAAGGTATTCCATAATGTTCAGAAACCTTCAAAACGTGAAAATATTCAAAAATGTTCATTTTCGATTTTTTGCGATTACTATAATTTACCCTACGGGAAATTAATTATGATCTTTCTGTAAAAGTAATTGCTGTTGTGAAACAAATGTTAAATACAAATTAAATGTTTTTAACGGATAAATACAACATAACAATAATTAATAAAATTATATATTGAACACAAATTTATTTTATTTTAATTATTAATTTCATCTAATGGAAGTGGTTTAACATTTCATATTTTATTATACTTTTTAAAATCATACTATTGAAAAAACTGTCACTAAAATTATGATTACAAGTACATATTACAAAATTTGTTTTTGTGTTTACAAAGGAGTATTGTAACAGTATATAAATTAAAGTATTAATTCACAAGAATAATTACAGAACTCAACGTCAAGCCGATAATGGGTGATAGTATTGATTGTAACTATCATGAAACAAATTATAAAAAATTGTTTCAAATCGAAACTGTTATCGCAATCATCGAAAATGAAAATTTTTGCATACGTTTACGTTCAAAGGTTTCTGAACATTTTGGCATACCTGATAAAAAATGGATGCGTGTGTATGTATTTTGTGTGTGTGAATGCATGTATGTGTGTGTGAATGAAGTGCGGATACAATTTGACCCCAACGTTTTAGGGAGCACTGATTAACCGATTTTAAATATTCAAAAAGCATTCCATTGATAGGAAGACATGCTGATTAGTTTTTAGCAAAGACAAGTTCCACGGTTTCGAAAATATGGTCAAAAAGTACGCAAAAATCGCAATTCAGTTTTTCAGAGAACGAAGCGTCCGATTTTAATGTTTTAAAATCATTTTAACGCTTTTAGGAAGGCGGAACTAGCGGTTTGAAAAAATTTAAAAAAAATGGCATTTTTAATAGCGATCTTAAGTATGAGTACTGATTTTGTTTAAATTTCGTACCAAGATTTTTAATTTTTAAAGTTCACTAATAAGGTTCAAACAAATATCTTCGACGTTTTCGACTGTATGATTCGAACTTGATGATTCGAAATACATTCGGTTTGTACTAACTGCGAGACAGTTTTTGCGAAAAGCAGGTCCAGCCATTTTGAAGGTACGGAGCGCAAAAGGCGCCAAAAATAGCCATGCATAGTTTTTGAGAGATCTGAACATCCGACTATATCAAAACAATTTGCTTTTGTTGGCGTTGTAAAAAATGATAATTTTGTTTGGAAGACAGATTTAACATTTTGAAAACAATCAAAATATTTAAAAAAGATAATTAAGAGCTTGCTTATATAATTAAAATATATAATTTTAAGTTTAATTCAGTTAATTCAGTTTCGAAATTGATCTGTTTTATATACGTTATTCTAAATAATTCTTACAATTAGAAATATGATAATAAGGTCCTTTAATAATTTCATTCAAACTGAGCTCGATTACGTTCTGTTAGGGTACTATAGTAATGGGCCGAAAATCGAAAATGAAAATTTTTGCATTTCACCACGTTTTGAAGGTTTCTGAACATTTTGGCATACCTCAGAAAAAATGGATGTGTGTGCGCGTGTGTTTTGTGTGTCCGCATTTTTTCGTTCACGTTTTCGGGCGCACGGATCAGCGATTTGAATGGTACAAAAAACATTTGATTCCTATTGATAGGGAGATGTGCTGATTAGTTTTTGGCAAAGGCAGGTCCAGCCGTTACAAAGATAAAGAGCAAAGAGGGCAGAAAATAGAAATCGAGTTTTTGAGAGAACAAAGCATGCGATTTGAATGATCTAAAAAATTCAATTTGTAATGATTAGGTGAAGTGGTGATTAGTTTTTAGCAAAGACAGGTCCAGCCATTTCGAAGATACAGAGGTAAATGTTCAAAAAATGACAGTTTTTGAGAGAAATAAGCATCCGATTTGAATGAGTCAAAAAACTTTCTGCTTGTGTTGACGAAACAGTTGGTTTTGGAAAAAATGTATATCGGAAATTTACATTTAATATGCCTCGAACATTTTGTTACGGTACGGGAAGTTCCAGCAATTTGCCTTAAAACACGATGCCCTACACTACTAGTTTTGTATTGCGATTAAGTCTTTATATATAAATTAAGAATGAATATGACACATTTGATCCAAGTTTTCAAGAATTTAGACTGTTTTGTTAAAAAAAACTGAAGTGTGTTGGCAAGTTACAGCAAACGCTGGCGCATTTTGCTAGTACATTTCACTCACATTGAGCTCAAATACTTGTTGTACGCGGGAGTTCCAATGTGCGAGACAGAAACATTTCAACTGATTAGACAATTTTTCAAATGTATGAGCTATACATTCTATCTTTTATCTTAAAGATGACGAGAAAAATTGTTATCTTTAAATGAAAAACCCCAAAATGTGAATGCATGCGCTTTTTCTTAAATCTATTTACACGTCGTTAATGATCTGTCGCAACCTCACGACACAAGTTGTTCCAAACGAATTTCGAATACACTGGCTAGTAATACATGGTTGGAGTAAATTTTATTTACTGTTTCTGCTAAAAATAACAATACTGCCAATCATTTTTGATATGCAGCTGATTACAGTGGATATTTGAGGCGTTTACAAACTTTTCACCAACTCTAATATTTTTCACATATTTCCAAAAATTGCGCACGCAAACATTAATTTAATATATCACTTTCAATGAAACAATTATTGCTGTATGTGCGGTGTTGTATTTGTCTATGTGCTAT